>NC_080784.1:69790719-70404053 GCF_028018385.1 Neofelis nebulosa | reverse complement strand
TATTCCGTTCCAAGGATAGCTGAACCCGTATGGCTTACCATGATGTCCGGCACCTTGGAAAAAACCCAGCTCTGCCAGCGCTTTCTCAAGGAGTTTACACTTCTGATAGAACAGATCAACAAAAATCAGTAAGCTTCAAATCTCTGAAGCCTTTTTTGCAACTTCCATGGCCAGTGTCTGTGGTGTATGTGACATGCCTCTTCCTGCATTGACTCATCTGGTTGTATTTTCTTCCATTTCTCCAAGGTTTTTTGCTGCCTTACTGACTGCAGTGTTAACCTACCACCTGGCCTGGGTACCGACTGTCATGCCTGTTGATCACCCTCCCATTAAAGCCTTCTCAGAGAAACGCACCTCTCAGTCAGTGAACACGCTGGCCAAAACACATCCATATAATCCTCTCTGGGCACAGCTGGGTTAGTACCTAATTTGACTATTCAGAGACTCTATGGCATGGAATGGAGAAAATGCTAGAACTTTTTGTTGATGTTGGCTCTCCATCCCGGAGATTCAGGAGTTGTCACTGGACAGGCAGATGATAGGAGACTGGCCCACAGGGTCTAGTTGTAGGGCAACCCCTTCCTCTCCTTCCCCGCCGCTGGCAGCTTTGTTGTGCTCTTCTGAATCGGAACAGGTAAATCGTTCTCCCATACCACAGTGGCAGTTCACCCTAGAGCAGGGTTTCTTAACCTCAGCATTATTGATATTTGGACCAGATAATTCTTTGTGGGGTGGGGTTTGGGAGGGCTGTCTTGTGCATTTGGGGTGTTAGCAGCATCAGTGGCCTTTGTTCACTAGCTACCAGTGAAAAACCCCCTTCAGAGTTGTGACAATCAAAAATGTCTCCGAACATTGTTCCTGGGTGGCAAGACGCTCTCTGGCTGAGAACCACTGTCCTCAAGGATGGGCTTGGTTGGAGAAAAATAGGAGAAAAAGAAAGTAACATACTATAATTTTACTACCTTTACAACTTTAGCTTGAGTTAGGAACCTTGTCTTTCTCTATACCACTTCCTTGCAGTTAGATGGTGGCATTTATTTCCTCAAAGCTTTGCACGTAGGCATGGTGCAGAAATCTAATGCTTTGGCATAGTTGGTTATAAAGTTTGGGACTTGTAGGTTCAAAGTGGCATATTTGGGTTCATGTGGACAAGAGGTCTACTCTTGGACCTCTCACTCATCAATCATGTAGAGTAACACAGTTAAACTTGCTGCCCACGCTGATCCAGATCCTATGCTAGATGCCAGGGATATGGGGTTAACACACACTGCTTAGCTTGGGGAAGCTAGCTGCCTAATGGAGGTGGCAGATTTGTATTCAGATGATCTCAAAACATCCTGATTACTCCTTTGATAGGAGAAGGATGCAAGACAGAGACAGTATAGTGTGAAGGTTAAGGGTATAGGTGCCACAGCCAGACTACATAGATCAAATCCAGTCTCCATGGGCAAGTGCCTTAACCTCTCTGTGTCTCAGTTTCTTTATCTGTAAAATGGGATGATAATAGTTAATGGTTGCTGTGGGATTTACTTCTATATAAAGCGCTTTTGTTATTTATGCTGCTGATGAAAATATTAATGTTAGAGAGGCACTGGGAGACAAAGTGAGGGGATGGAGGGGATTTTCAAGGAAGCCTTGCTTAAGGAAATGTTAAAATGGCATTTTCCAGAAGTACGGACTAGGGAAGTGCACGCTAATCTTAGAAAATGGCATGTTATAATAACAATAATGAAAACTTGACACTGTGAACCAAGCATTGTTTTAAGTGCTTTTTGTATGTATTAATTAATTAGATTCTCATTCCAAACCTATTATTATTTGTCCTCACATTATAGATAATAAAGATGTCTTGCCCTTGTGACCCGGATTTAAGAAAGAGAATACATGTCTCACAGTTAGGGGGATAATAGGTACATGTTAAATGAATTAATTAAAGAATTTATGGATGTTAAAAATGGACTTAATACAACCAATCAGTACCGAGCTCAGAAGAACTCAGAGTATGCCTCACTCTGGATTATACAGTTCTGGGGAGGACAGAGCATTATTGTTGTTGTTATGGAACAATAGTCTTGAAAAAATGCAGTATCGTTAAGTGGCAAAGGGAAGGGGGCTAGATAATAAGGAAACATGGTGTTTCATGCTGCCGGGTCACCCATTTAAAAACAATGCTAATTAAACATCGTGCATTTAATTAGATGAATGTATTTATAATTAGACACGCTTCCCATTTGAAATTTAAATAATTGAGAGCCTGTGTTTGGCATTACAAGGCAACGTCCCTTCCTATGAGCTCATAGTCGTGTAGTAGGTCATGTATTATTGAAAGTGTCCAATCCTCCCCTCCCCCAGACCATCCAGCAGGGGTCTGGTGGTTGACAGAGCAGAGTCTTGTGATAGCTTTGTAAAGCCAAGTATAAATGCTGGTTGAGTTTCCATCATTACAAAAAAGTCAGGCAGCTTCAGTGGGGGAGCCACTTCCAATTATTATTATTTTTATTAAATATTTACCAAGTCCCAGTAAATAGGAAAATCCAAATTTCTGGGAATATACAATGGTGCGGAGGTAATTTTATTCCAGGTTCCTAAGTTGTAGAAAAGACTCTATTTTGAATTATTTCAAAGGCTTATCTGAACGCTTGCCAGAGCAGGTGCCACTGCTGTGCCCACCTCTGCCTGGCTCCTTGGCATTCTCAGGAAAGTGGGGAGAGAAGCTGAAAGCAACCAGCCCTTGGGGTCTGTCACACCCTCACTGGCCTGCTCTCCAGGAGCTCAGCCATCCTCACCCTGCCTAACATGAGCACTCTACACAAGGACTTTCCAAAGCTGGATCACCAGCCATTAGGGCTTGTGGAAGCAATTTTGTGGGTCAGAAAAAGCATTTAAAAGGGTCAGTACAATAGAAAATATCAGAGTGACACAGGTACTGTTTTGTAAAGTGTTTCAGGGGATGAGTGAGGTTACAGTATACAATGTATTTCTGTCGTGGGATGGGTACGCATAGTTTGAAAGGCAATTTCTTTCACCACTGAAAGTGTAATGAAAATAACTTTAAAAAATGATACGGAGAAAATTCCCACCTGCTCAGAAATTAAACAACCCATTTTAAATAACCCAAAAGGCAGATAATACTTCACAAGGGAAATTAGAAAATATTTTAAATTAAATAATAATAAAGATAGAATAAATTACAATGTGTGGGCCTCGGGAAACACTGTAGAGGGGAACTTTGTAGCATACACATTTATTAGAATGTAATCTAGGAGAAAGTGGCCCTTTAAGATCCTTGGCTTCTCTCCTCGTCTCTTTTCAAAAACATTTTCTTTCAGTTCCTCCCTCTGTTTTGGTTTCTCCCTCCATATTCCCCCCACCTTTCCCACCCTTTCTCTGTCCTCCCCTTATAGCGCTCCTACATTCTCAGTTTCTCAGCTTTCCGGTTTCTATTCACTGTCCCCTTGATAGTTTTTCATGTCCCCCTCTGTGGGCGTCACCCTTACTGCTTTCCTCACCTCTTTTTGCTTCTCTCAGATTCTCTGCTGTTTGTACCTCTTCACCTCCAACCTCCTTTCTTTCTCCTTTCCTCTCACCTTTCGCTCTGTCTTCCTCTCCTCCTTTTGGACTCCCCTCTTTATGTTCTCTGAGCCAGCTTTCCCTTCCTCTGCCTGCTCTTATCACTCCTTGCTCCATGCTGGTTGTCTCCTTCCCTTTGGGTCTCTCCTCTCCCTGCACCCGGCTCCCTTCCTGCTTTATGCACTCTCTGCCTTTCGTCTGTCTCCTTTACCTTCTCTCGTTTTCTTGCTTTTTTTAAGTTTAAATTTTATATATTTTTTCTTTTGAATATATTTTTTAATGTTTCTTTTTAAGAGCGAGAGAGCGTGTACAAGTGGGGGAGGGGCAAAGAGAGGGGGAGACGCAGAATCTGAAGCAGGCTCCAGGCTCTGAGCTGTCAGCACAGAGCCTGACACGGGGCTCAAACCCACAGACCGCGAGATCATGACCCGAGCTGAAGTCGGAAGCTTAACTGAGCCACCCAGGCACCCCTTTTTAGTATTTATTGATTTTGAGAGAGAGGGAAAGGCAGAGAGAGAGAATTCCAAGCTCCATGCTGTCAGTGCACAGCCCGAAAAGGGGCTTGAACACACAAACCGTGAGATCATGACCTGAGCCGAAATGAAGAGTCGGACGCTCAAGTGACTGAGCCACCCAGGCATCCTTAAATTTGTATTTTAAATTGTGGTTTAAAAAAAGCCCAGAACATAGCATTTACCATCTCAACCATTTCTAAGTGTACAGTTCAGTAATGTTAAGTCTATTCACATTGTTGTGCAACTTCATTTTATAAAATACTACTCATGAAAACAAAGGAATCTACTCTAAAATTAGTGGCTTTGTCAGTCCAGGGCTCAAAAAATTGTCTTCCAGTTGAAGATCCAGTAAATCTGTAATATTACAGGCCTCTTATTTTCATGATGCATTATTTTATGAAGACTGACCCTAAAATAAAGGCACTGTTTCCACACACAATTGCTGTCATTACTTTATACAGCTTAAATTATTGTAGATTGTATTTTTTTAGATTTTTTCAGAAAGGTTTATTTATTTTGAGAGAAAGCGAGAGAGAGTGAGTGGGGGAGGAGCAGGAGAGAGAGACTCTCAAGCAGGCTCTGCTGTCAGTGCAGAGCCTGACTCAGGGTTCAAACCCACAAACCGTGAGATCATGACCTGAGCCAAAATCAAGAGTCAGACACTTAACTGACTGAGCCATCCAGGCACCCAATAAATTGTATTTTTATTTTATTTTTATTTTTTATTTTTTATTTTTTTCATGAATACAATTTATTGTCAAATTGGCTTACATACAATACCCAGTGTTCATCCCAAGTGCCCTCCTCAGTGCCCATCACCCATTTCCCCTCTCTCCCACCCTCCCATCCACCCTCAGTTTATTCTCTGTATTTAAGAGTCTCTTGTGGTTTGCCTCCCTCTCTCTCTGTTTGTAACTTTTTTTTTTTCCTTTTCCCTTCCCCCATGGTCTTCTGTTAAGTTTCTCAAGATCCATATATGAGTGAAACATGATAGCTGTCCTTCTCTGACTGACTTATTTCACTTAGCATAATACCCTCTAGTTCCATCCACGTTGCTACAAATGGCATGATTTCATTCTTTCTCACTGCCAAGTAGTATTCCATTGTATATGTAAACCACATCTTCTTTATCCATTCATCAGTTGATGGATATTGAGGCTCTTTCTATAATTTGGCTATTGTTGAAAGTGCTGCTATGAACAATGGGGTAAACGTGCCCCTATGCATCAGCACTCCTGTATCCCTTGGGAAAATTCCTAGCAGTGCTGTTGCTGGCTCATAGGGTAGATTTATTTTTAATCTTTTGAGGAACCTCCACACTATTTTCCAGAGTGGCTGCACCAGTGTGCATTCCCACCAACAGTGCCAGAGGGTTCCCATTTCTCCACATCCTCGCCAGCATCTGTAGTTTCCTGAGTTGTTCATTTTAGCACTCTGACCAGTGTGAGGTGGTATCTCAGTGTGGCTTTGATTTGTATTTCCCTGATGATGAGTGACATTGAGCATCTTTTTATGTGTCTGTTGGCCATCTGGATGTCTTCTTTGGGAAAGTGTCTATTCATCTTTCTGCCCATTTCTTCGCTGGATTATTTGTTTTTCAGGTGTTGAGTGTGGTAAGTTCTTTGTAGATTTTGGATACTAGCCCTTTATCCGATAGGTCATTTGCAGATATCTTTTCCCATTCTGTTGGGTTGATTGTTGTTTTTGTTGATTGTTTCCTTTGCAGTGCAGAGCTTTTTATCTTGATGAGGTCCCAGTAGTTCATTTTTGCTTTTATTTCCCTTGCCTTTGGAGATGTGTGGAGTAAGAAGTTGCTGCGGCTGAGGTCAGAGAGGTTGTTGCCTGCTTTCTCCTCTAGGGTTTTGATGGTTTCCTGTCTCACATTTAGGTCTTTTATCCATTTTGAGTTTATTTTTGTGTATGGTGTAAGAAAGTGGTCTAGTTTCATTTTTCTGCATGTTGCTGTCCAGTTCTCCCAGCCCCATTTGCTAAAGAGACTATCTTTTTTCCATTGGATACTCTTTCCTGCTTTGTCAAAGATTAGTTGGCCATACATTTGTGAGTCCAATTCCGGGTTGTCTATTCTATTCCATTGATCTGAGTGTCCGTTTTTGTGCCAGTACCATACTGTCTTGATGATTACAGCTTTGTAGTAGAGGCTGTGCAACCACAAAAGACCCCGAGTAGCCAAACTAATATTGAAGAAGAAAACAAAAGCGGGAAACATCATAAATTGTATTTTTAGTAGCTTTCCTTGCTTTTTTTTCCCATTTATTAGTTATTAAAATGTGCAATACCAAATGTTCAATGCATTGCTAAAAAATATTGTCATTCTGAGTGGCCTTTCTTTCCTCTGTGGTTTTTTTTTTTTTGGTACCAGATTTCAGATATGTAATGGTTATCCTCTTTATTAACATTGAGACTGATTTAACAAGAATATCCCTTGAATTCCTGAAATGACTGATCCCCGTGTAGCAATGAGAGGTCTAGAAAGTTTTCTCAAACAGAAATATTCGTCCTAGCATCAGACTACAGTCTTGAGTTATTCTTTTGAATTCCTGAATATCTGTCAGTTACAAAAGCCTCAAAGATAAAGCTTGATTAGCCTGTAGTCTTTTTATAGAGAGGATTCTTTAAAGTCATTTGTGTCCTGCCCTTTAAATGTTTTCAGGAGCAGTAGATTTACACTAGGGAATACTCTCCAGAGGGGGTATTTCCTGATGGTTCCCAGGGGCAAGTACTTCCTGATGGTTCCCATAACTTTTTCCTGTCTCAATCTGTTGGTATAATTAGTTTTATCTAGTATGTGCTCTAATAAAAATGCATTCCCTTCTCTCTCTAGATGCATTCCTCAGATGAGTTCTAACTTCCTAGCTCTTATTTATAACTGTTACCATGTACCTCCTCTCCTTTATTTAGTATCTTTGCAAGTTTTGATTTATTCCATCATTCTGATTATTCTCTTAATGGTTTCTAACTCAGGGTTGGTTATACAGGGATATAAACAGGATAAATCCACGCGAATCACTTAGCACTGTGCCTGCACACTCAGTAAATGTTGGCTGTTTGTTGTAATTGTCAGTATTATTATTATCAAAGCATTTCAAACAGTAATCAGATTGTCAAATGGCAATACTTTCAATAGGCGTTTAACAAATACTTTTGATGGAAAGCTTATACTGCTGGGCTCATTGACATATTTGCTCTTATTAGCCCTTCTTCCACCTTTAAGCTAAATTTTTGTGGTTCATTACATAGTTTTTAATCAACTTGTCAGGATATAACTTATGGGACGTGTTTTCTTCCAGTAGGATTTTCAGGTGAAGTAATGGAAAATAAATTCAGATTCATTATTCATGACTAAGTGATTTCTTCTTGTTAATCACATTGGTTCTACTTGGTGTGTGTGTGTGTGTGTGTGTGTGTGTATTGAGGGAATTCTGAGCAGGCCATTTCATTAAGTATTTTGAATTGATTCACTACACTTCTGTTCAGAGATCCCTGAATTTGGATTTTACCCCAAGGTCTATTGTCCTGGGATTGTTCTGAAAAAAATCCCATCATTCTTGTTTCCAAGATACAGTATTTGATTTGTATAGTGAGCTGAGGGAGCCAGCTCTAGTCGGGGGCTGGCCTGCCCAGCGAGCTGTGTGGGAAGTCCTAACAAGCACAGAGAAGGGCCATGTACACCAGCACTGTGTCCATGCACCAGGAGCGGTGGGCCGCAGCCTTACGCTTTCCCTTCCAGAGGCACAGCTAAAACATGGTCATTAGTAGGAATTACCTCTTTGCCCCAGTCACGTGTGTGAAGAAGCAATCCTAATTTGGGAGTGTAAGTCTTCTGTTTTTCTCTTGTAAAGGCTGACATATCCATGACATGCTTGCCCCCAAACAACTTGGTGTGTGTTTTGCTCTCCAGGTGATCTTTACGGAGCCATTGGCTCTCCAGTGAGGCTGACTCGCACGGTGGTGCTGGGGAAGCAGAAGGATCTGGTCCAACGCATACTTTATGTCCTGACCTACTTTCTCCGTTGCTCTGAGCTGCAAGAGAATCAGCTGACCTGGAGTGGGAGTCACAGTGAAGGAGACCAAGTGTTAAATGGTAGCAACATCACCACAGCCTTGGAGAGGGGAGAAGTAGAGGAGTCTGAGTATGTGGTGGTCACAGTGAGAAGTGAGCCTGCTCTGCTTCCCCCCATCCTGCCACCCTCGATGGCTGAGGGAAGGAGCCCCAGGCCTGAGGGGCTGGGTGTGTCCCCAGAGGGCACTGACATTAGAGACCTGTGTCCCAAACCTGACAAAGAAGGAAACAAAAGGGCGGAGCAGAGTTCTCAAGTCTGCGGTGTGGAATTCCAAGAGTCAGCATCGGGCAGCTCCTGGAAGTCTCAGGGTGCATTTTGTGGGGAGGAAGAAAGTGAAAAAGAGGCACCACGAGATGACTCTTCAAGACTCTCCAACTGTGAAGGGTTGGGGGCAGGAGTGAAGATCGGCCAGCGAACTGTCAGTGAAGAGTTGAAAGGGGAGATGCCCAAAAAACTCTCAGACCGGTCAGCAGCCTGGCCTTGCCCTGACAGACATTCCTGGGAGAAGCCTCCCTTAGAAAAGGTCACTTTCCAAATTGGAAGCTCCGTATCTCCAGAGTCTGACTTTGAAAGCCGCACACAAAAAATGGAGAAGCGGCTAATGGCCTGTAGACAGTATCCAGAGTTAGCCTGCCATCCCTCAGTGGAGTCTGGGATGGCCGCTGACCTGGCTCAGGACCAGCAGGCTTCTCGGTGCTCCTTTACACCTGGCTTCCAAAAGAACATCCCCTGTCCTCAGAACCCGTCTTCTGAGAGGGATGAAGGTGAACTTGAGAGGGGTTTTGCTGAGGACAGAGGCGTCAGAAGCGAGCTTGTGGCAGATGCCGCTGGGCAGCCCGGCCAGTGTGCTGACACGTTGGCACCTGATGGCGGTGCCGCAGGAGCCGGAACGAGGATTCTGGAGAAAACAAGAGGTTTGTATCTGAAGGCTGCGGAGGGACCTTTGATACAGCCTGTTCCAAGCAGGTGTGCACAGCAGGACTCTGGCTTCTCAGGCGCTGCAGATGTCCCCTGTGGGGATGCTGACAGGAAGGCCAACTTCAGGATGGAAGGAGACATTCCCAGGAATGAAAGCTCAGATAGCGCTCTTGGAGACAGTGACGAGGAGGCGTGTGCTTCAGCCTCGCTGAATCTAGAGCACAGCGATGACTGGACTGAAGGATCCTTGGAAGTGGAGCTGCCTCTGCCCAGGTAACACCGGCAGGCTGGGAAGCAGAAGGAACTGGGTTCAAATACTGGTTTTCTGACTTAACACGCATGATCACATTAGCTGCCGTTGGCCATGTTACACATGAGGGCTTTTTTCTCGGAGCGTTAGTGTTAATCACACCGCTGCACAGGGTTTCGAGCCTGCCCTTTCTCCAAGGGGGATGACAGTGGCTTGGTGCCTCTGAGCTCTCTGAGTGAGAAGGCACGCCGTTGCCTTTGCAGCTCTTGTGACATTTTGGGAAGCTCGAGGATATGGTGGAGGTGAGCAGGTATTTTAATTTTCTGTCATCCGCACGGAAGTTGTATGGCTGGCAGCAGATGCCCTGCATCGGAGGCGGTGGATTGCCCTCACCGTGTGGCTTCTCTCCTGCAGCTCAGAGCAGCATGACGGGGTTGGGAAACAACACCTCTTCCTTAACACTCCATCAGGTCGATTATTTGGGCTGTGATGACTGAAAGCAGTAATTAGAGATTTCTGCTGTTCTTCTGCCCTGGTGTGGGCGCCACCCTGTGCAGATGTGTCGCGTTCCTAAAGCCAGGTTTTTGGCAAGTGCCTCCCCACCTCCCCCCAGTAGACTTTCTCTGTCTTCACTCTCTTGACACAGACTGCCTGGTGGATGTTTGATATGAGGTATATCATGTCAATATGTGATAGAAAATGCTGTTTCTTCTACCCTTCCATCAAAAAAGAAATTATTTTTCTCCTCCCACCCCCTTGCTCTTCCCATGTCAATGATCCACTTACTGGAGGATTGGTGAAACGGACCACCATGAATCTGTTTTTTGCATCTGTGTTATTGGGGGTTTTGTGCCAATGGTGATGCGAGAAGGGGGTACATTTTTAATTGTGTATTCTAATGGGCCAATATTGTTTTAGGTCTCAGAGCATTAGCAACACAAATGTAAGAAACTTTGGCCGCTCACTTCTGGCGGGTTATTGCCCCACGTACATGCCTGATCTGGTGCTTCACGGGACCAGCAGCGATGAGAAGCTGAAGCAGTGTCTGGTGGCCGATCTGGTCCACACGGTCCATGTAAGTAATCCCAGCTTGGAGCCTCTGGCTGCTGACAATATGTCCGCCAGGGTCTGGGCCAGCAGCAGGTGTCTAGACTGAAGGGGGTGCGGTTACAGGATTGTTTATAGAGATGCGGGTGAGATTACAGCAATCAACAAGGGTTGGTGAAGCACCCAGGGAGTAGCAGCAGCTGGGAGCTTTGGGCACATGTGGGCCTGAGGGATAAGTGGCGGGGGGGGGGGGGGGGGGGCGCAGTGACACCAGAACGGTGGAGAGCTGGAGCTGGAAGAGCAGCCACCTGGCTGCACGAGCTCTGGGGAGGGTGAACGATAACTCCCTGACACCCTTTCCCTTCAGCCTCTGAGCTCTTCTGTACCTCTCACTGGCTGAGCCCAGCTGGAAGCCAGAGAGCAAGGTCAAAACTGATGCAGATACAGTCCCGAGGTCCACAGAGGTCGGCCTCCTGGGGCCTGCACAAGACAGACAAGGGCAAAGAGTGGATCTGGAGGGCGGACGGGCCGGGCAAATAGAATAAACAGCACAGATGGTGACAATTATATGCCGTCACGGGGAGGACCGAAGAGATGTCACATATGGTTTGCTTTTTATCCGATCCTTACAAGTTCCTAAAAGTAATTTATTTTAACTGATTTGTCATTAAGTTCACTTTGATGGCTGCATGAGGATGACTGTATAAAGATTAACAAGTCTTACTGGAAAATTGCCTTGTGGCTGCCGTTAAGTGCTTTTCTGCTATCTGCAGCATGACAGGAACTGAGCAGTTAAGGAAACTGTGTCAATCTGATGGGCCTGGTTTTAATTGAGCTGCTATTGGGCAGATGTGCAAAAATAGATGTTTTGCACCAGAAACATAATGTATCTTGTGCGATAGGGAAAGTCCTCACTGCATTAAGAAAATTGGAATTTGGCTTGTTACCTACCTCCTCGACCAACAAGTAGTTTTTGAAAGGTGGAACAGAAGGCACCGCGTGTTATCTTTGGCCTTGAGCATCTCCTCTGTGAAGACTAAACATACATCAGACACAGGCTAAACAGGCTAAAGATATTTGTGTCAAATGGGAAGAAAAGCTCAGTAGTGAAACAGATGTCTTCATAACCCCCCTGAATGGGGTGGGAGGAGAGATGGGGAGGGGGTCATTGGAAGCTGGCAGGCCAGCCCAGGGCACACATTTATACCCGAACATTCCTAACCCCACCCTGCTCTGTGGTCAGACACCACCCCGCACCAGGATATTCCAGGAATGAAGCTATGAGGTTACTTTTGTCTCCTGTAAAAAAAAATGTTGTAACATTTTGTTTTCAGAGTTGTAGTGAACACTGCATACTTGTTTATCATGTGAGTGATCCCTACGTCAGTGACATTAGGGTAAGAACAGTGCCCTATCTGTCTAGGTTGTCTCATACCACGGAAGCCTCCGTGATTTTAGACTCACGTACATTTTGTAGCTATTGGTAGCATGAAGGCAGGGAGGTAGAGGCCCTCTTCTCCTTTTCTGTCGGCTGCCTATGTGTTTATATCCATATATGCAAAACCTGTGGGGTTTTCCTCTCTGTTCTGCCATCAGTTTGATCTGTAAGAACATCGGTATTGCTTGCTGGACCCTTCTTGCATGAAGCCCGGTGTCCTGCTTCTGACAGAGGCGCCAAGAGAGCGAGTGTGATCTGGTTGAGTTGTCTTCAGTGCCATTGATCTTACGGGGGGGGGGGGGGGGGGGGGGCAAATGCCCTGGACTGGCTCACTTACCACTATGGAAATATAATTGATTGATAACCATCCTTGAGCTTATCTGGAAAACCATTCATGACTTTTTTTTTTTTTTTACACTATTTTCCACAGGCTGACAAGTTCCAGTGTTTTGTATATTAGGTGTTAATGATGACCAGTGAGCTCTGTAATTCTGACATTTGAAAAAAACAAATCCATGTTTTCTCTATTTGTACTCTCAAAGGTTTTTCATATATTATTTTCTCTTCCTTTGAGAAGTAGTATTTTCACACTGTAGCTTTTCTCATTTTTTCAGACTATGCAATCACCCCGAGAGATTGAAAGTTATTAAGCATAATAACCTATATTGTGTCAAATTGTGGGTACATCCAAAGTGCAGCCATGCATGGGTGTTAATAGGAAATTGCAAAGGGTTCATAAAAATATCTTCGGAAGTTTAATGCATTCAGATTGCATCCAATTAGCATTAGTAGATTTCTAATTTCACTTGGCACATTCATCATAATGAATTTTGTTTTTGAAGTAGTGTTCCATTTAAACTGCCTCTCACATGGAGACTCTGGTCTGGGACAGTGTTTAAATAAAAATAGCCTTACTCTCAACTGCCATTTACAAATATTTGTTGAAAAATAAATTAGGGTTTTAACATTATATTGAATTTACTTGCTCTATAAGTCTAGTAATTATTTAAATTCTTGGGTATGTTGCCAGAGAAAGAAGCAAAGATCCAAGAGCAAATGTTCATGACCTCAGTTAGAGCTGGAATGATAATTTGTTAAGGAATAAAAGATTGGGATAAATTGCTTTACTTAACTTGTGTTCAAAAACCTATTTTTTGGACGTTAATAATTTTTAGTGTTCATGCAAGACTTCATTGGGCTTTGATATTCATAATCGGTTTTAGCAAAGGATTTTTATTAACTGTTTGAAAGCAATTGATTTAAGTTATTGATCTATTTTCTAGACCTATGCATGTGTGGATTGTAAAATCTGTCTTATGTAAATGTGCACTTTTATAACTATGATAAACTAGTTTGTGGAATTTCTTCTCTCATCGAGGGATTGCATTCTAGAGCTTCCAATACTACGAATTTCTTTTTATGTTCTTCCTTATTCCAGTCTCAGTAAAGAAAGACATATTAACTTTATTTTATTTCCATTTTTACTATTGGCTTTTCCATATCAAGCTTGTGATGGTCTTTAAATATTTAAACACATGTTCTTGTTTAATCCATACACTACCTCTTTTCTGTCATTTGAACTATTTCTCCATCTCCTAGCATGTAGATTATACAGCTGCCTTAAATTAGGCTAAAGTAATATTTAGCTTCATTTTTTTCCTGCCATATCTAAATGTGCATTCTTTCTCTGTTTTCCTTTTGATTTTAAATGTTAAAGTGGGAGAGACAGAGTGAGAGAGCCAGCTTCATGCTGTACCTATGACCCTCAAGTAGCTTTATCTCTCCCCTTTTTTCCTCTGGTGTGTTTGTCTGCCTGTGAATACTGCTGCCCAGGGCAATGTTAGGGGTATTAAATTATGGCATAGTAGGGGAGGAGCACTGACTTAACTCTGATGCTGGATTCACGTTTTAGTGTTACCACTCATTTGCTGATAGGTAAATCAGTTGGCATCACTAAGCCTCAAAAAAAAAAAAAATGCATTTGGAGGAACAGATGAAATATAATCCAGTGGTTAAAAGTTTGGCTTCTAATGACAGACAAACCTGAATTTGAATCATGGCTTGCTACTTAGTGGCTTTGTGGCCTCGGGCAGTTTCTTTACTCTTCTAAGCATCAGTTTCAGCTTTTGAAAAATGAATAGTACTTACAGGTCTGGTTTGAAAACTCTGAGATAATGCATATCAAGTGTTTAGCGCAGTGCCTGGCACATTACTAATGCCCAATATTTATTGGCTATTAAAATAATATATGTGAAAGTGCTTTGTAAATGAGTTTCCCGGGACACTCCTACTGGAGATAACGGAACAGAACACATGCACACATTCATTCCATGCTAAAAGCGTCCACTTCTCTTTGCTGGTGACATCACAAGGAGCAGGCCAGGCAGCTAACTGCAGGGTAGGGTCATCAAGACCAAAATTAACATTACGTTGTAATGCTTTTTTGAAAACTATGTTCCAGGGCTTCAGGCATTTTACAGAATAATCTAGAAAACAAAATTAACAGTTGGATATTGCAGGCTCTTTCATTTAATTTTAAGATAGCAACAGATTGACTCCAGAAATACCATGCAGAAATCAGTAGCACAGATAAGGAGCTTTGCTAAGAGCTTGGCTGTGATATATGCTCATGAATACCTAATTATGCCATGCAGTGTAATCAACCAGGGAGACTACAAAAGAACAGAAAGTCACATCAAATGGTAAATCATTACCTAAGTAATACAGACAGCATTAAGGTGCCTCAAGTCAACAACAACCTTAAAATCAATAGTGTTGCAAAAGAAACATCCATGTAGGGCAAATCTGCTATTTGAGAACACCTCTTGTTGCTTTCATTTTCCTAAGTTGCATAATGAGAATGACAGTGCCTTGGGCCTACAGCACTGTCTTACTGTGTCGAGAAATCTTTATATATTTATATATATATATGTGTGTGTGTGTGTGTGTGCATGTGCACACGCACATTTGTGTATGGACACACATGTTCACACATGTGTAAGTGTGTATGTAGGGTTATGATGGCAAAATGTACATTTTATTGTGGATTGTGGTTTTTTTAATATTTGAAAAAGATATCATTTTGGGTATTGTCAACTCCAATCTGAAATCTTCATGATTCTCTCTCCTTCTCACAGTGACTACAATATAATCTTATTTAAGCTCCCCTTAACCTTCCCAACTAGAAGTCTTGCATCCAATCTCTGCCCCTTTCAGTCGTCTCATACAGTGCCACGGAGGGCCCTTGCCCATCCTGAATGTGATCATTTACTCTTCTGCTCTAATAGTTTTCCATTATTTTAACTCCTTTGCTGGAATTGCCCCCCAGATAGAACTTGACACCTGCGGGCTCCTTAGCACATTGCACCACACCTTTGTTCAGTTTCCAGCATCTTTCTACCACTAGGGCTGCAGGCCCTTGAGAAGAGAAGGGAGCCTTAGTTCCTTTCATGTTCCCAGCACCTCACCCAGTGTACATAGAAAGTGCTCAGTGATGGTAGTTGACTGTTTCCTACAGAACTGGATTTAGGAGTGTGTGTTTACTGCTAGAACTATGATGATTAGTGTGTCTTCTTCTGAAGTAAAGAGAAGTGGAAGATAGTCTTTTAAAAATTGAAGGGAAGAGTAACATGTTTAGACATGATGCCTTTGGCCCTTTACCTAAACGAGAATAAAATAGGTCTCTCAGGCTTTAATTCTCTTACATTTTGTAAATGTTAGACACATGGCTATTTTCAAAGTTTTCTGAATTTTTTTTCACTGTGTACAAAGTCTCTGAACATCTATGCCATTCTTTGTAAAAAAAAAAAGCTACCAACTCTCTTGCGTTTTATTTTGGAGTCATGTACATCATCACATAACTTTAGTCTGATAACTCTTTTTGACCTTGAGCACCTTTCCTAGACTTTAAACTGTTTCTTTTCTAAGCAAGTGACAGGCCTGATATAAGCTGTGCCCAACATTGCACACTGTATCTATAAATCTGTAGGCTGAACTTGGGTGTCAGCCCAGTGAGCCTGGTGATCACAGCCGCAGGCACAAACCCACAGAAGGTCAGATGTTTCCTTTGCTGCCTCTCCCAGACCACCTCACCAGACCCTCCCCTCCTTCCCTCTGCCACCAGGTCCTTATGTTTTAATGATGTCTTTGGGCTTCCCAGAGCCCCCTTCTTGATATACCTACCAGGATCCCTCAGCAATGTCCATGGTCCATAATGACTGATTTTCTCTTCTTCTCCACCTCATTACAATTCTTAAGCCTTTGGTGACTGCCATTGAGTCTGTTTCCAAGAGAAAAATATTCTGATAAACAAATTGCTTATGTTTTTATATGTTATAATTATATATATTTTTTATTATTTATAATACTACTTATTACCTTTTCTGGTATTTTTATATGTTAACAGTGTGCTGGGTATAAACTAGAAGTCTCTGATGGTGGCATGTCATTGATCTGGCTGACTTGTTTGGCCAAAAATGAGGCAGGAGGCTGGAGATGGCTTTTGGGGAAGAGGAGGAGAGTCATGCCTTGGAGATTTACTTTCTATCAGAAAATACTTAGTACTTTTTGTGTGCTGGGTGCTGTTTTTATAGGCACAGTCCAGGTGTAAGGTTGGAGGAGTCCAGCACCATGTTGCCCTGATACAAATGGTGTGCCTCCCCTCTAAAACTTTAAAGATGATGGGTAAGATATTACCATCCCACCTAGCCCCATTGTTATAATACCTGTGTATGGAAAAAACTGAAAATCCTTTTGTGCCAGAAACAAATTGAAATCAAAGCCAGAACAAGTAAGTTTGGGCTGATATAACCATGGCTCTGTAAGTTTTCAGTCTGGATACAGGTCCTAGGAATTGAGTGCTGAGTTTCTAAGATCTACTCAGGATGAAAGATGTGGTCCCATATACACATAAGGCTTGGGACATGGACCTGAACCCTTCCTTGGAGGTTCAAAGAGCTATCCTTCCATGACAGGGGGACTAGAAAATTCCAGCCATAAATAGCAAAGCAGCAAAGAAACAAGTTGGAAACTTGGGTGGGAGAAAATGAAGTCACCCATGAGATATCAAAGTCCCAGGTCCATTCTATGAGTGGGTTGGAGGTCCAGATTTATTCTACCCAAGTGATTTGGGAATCCCTGCCCAAGAAATAAATATAAAATCTAGAAGCATAGAAACCTCTAGGACTCTGGCAGAAGGAAGCACACTGGGTGCTTTCATAACCACCAGCTCGTTTCCTCTTCTCCACTTTATTTTAACTCTTAAACCATTAGTGACTGCCATTGAACCTGTTTCCAAGAGGTACACATAGGACATAAATAACGCCAGCAAGATGGGCTCATGTTCAGAGATTACAAACCATGTATGAGGAAAACATGATGAGGGAGAGTAAGCAAATACAAGCTGGAGAATTAGCACTCCTAGAACCATCTGAAATAACTGTTAAGTCACTGTGTTTAAAAATGGTTACAGTCATAAAAAAGAAGGAATCGGAACCTTAAAAGAGATGGGGTGATGTGATAAAAGATGATTTGGATTTGTAAAAGGACTAAAAAGAACTTCTAAGACTGAAAAATATGGCCATTAGAGTTCAGTCCCAAGGAATAAGTTAAAGAGCAGAGTAGATTAAATACCACTGGTGAGAATTTGAATTTGTGACATGGAGGCTAGAATGAGAAAATCTGATAGCATATTCAGAAGGTGAGAACTGAGAAGGCAAGGGAAAACAATATTTGAAGAGAGAGAACAGCTGTGATATTTCAGACTAAAGAAGCACACTGACTCCCAATCAGGGATTCTTAAGCTACAGGGCACAAAAGACAAAACTCAAGAGACAATATGGCACCTGCCCACAAGACAATATGGCACCTGCCCACAAGGAGTTTGAAATCTATAACAGGAAGTACAAAGAAGTAAATAAGCAGTAAAAACAGTGTGGTAGAGTCTACTGCAGTGGGAGACACAGGATAGGTGTGGAAGGACTTCCTGGAAGCGATGCCTATACCAGGGAGTCAGTAGGGAGCGAGCAGAATGAAGGGCGAGAAGCGGGGCAAAGGGGGACGCTGTGGCTCTTTCAGGAAACTGAAGATTCTTCTGGCTGATTATGTTGATGAGCATCTTCTTAACCTACAGACAAAGCTGGCTTTGCCACCACAGGAGGTTCTGTCTGTCCCATTTCTTGGTAAAGCTGCTGTCAGGAAAGTCTAGATGCCGATCATTTAGTAAAAGACAGTATTCTGCATCATTGTATAGGCCAGATGAAGTGTTTAAGAATGGTGAGCGATATCCAAGTTCCCTTTTCTCTGAATGTGTGTGATACTGAAGGGTTTTTAGGTTTTTTTGTGGGGACTTTTGTTTGTTTGCTTGTTTTACTAAAAAAAAAAAAAAACAAAAAACAAAAAAACCCACTGGTCAACAATCCACACATAGCTGCAGTCCTTACATGTGGTGCTCAGCCATCCAGAAGTGGGGTGGGTTGGCCAACGACTCTCTCACATTGCTTAAGTCTTCGGTTCCAAGGCGGGGAGGATATGGTTATGCAGGTGGGCCTTCACTTCTAATGAGGTAGAAGAATAAAAAGGGGGATCTGAGGGCATTCAACCAAGAGCAAGTGCAGAGAAGGGTAGCTTCACTGCCTTAGTCATCCCATTGTCTTTGTATGACCAATGAAAGGGGTTACTTAAAGCTATGTAAAGGCTAATATTACTAAGTCATGGTGCTGTAACATAATGCTGAGAATCTTTTTGAAAGGTACTTTGTCATGTGATATCCTCTTATTCAAATTTATTTTAATAAAGTTATAAAATGTACCGGAATCATATAGAATAACAAATTGATACTCAAATGATGCTGAAGAATCTTACGTTTTATTCAGAACATATCAAAGAAAAATAAAAGATATAGGGCGCTGCTTCCAATACTGAATCATAAATCACCTGCTTTTTTATGTTTGAAAGAAGCCACACAGTGGCTTGTCCCTAGTAATCAAATCTGCACTGTTATAACCAGTGTGCAGATTTTAGAGCTGGTTATGAGTACAGAATCTGTCTACACTCCTGCTGTCTATAATACACCTGTGGGCTGCACATCTTTAAGGACTGATAAAGGGTCAGTTCAGAGTATGTATTGGGCAGTGCCAACAGCATAAATATGGGGAAGTCATAATAGAGGCAACTGTATTTTCTCCTATTTTGACCTTAAGTTCAGACTGTCATTCACACTTCTTGAAATCTTATCTTCCAAGAGATTTCCATCCTGACACGGTCCTAGGATTTCAAAGTTAGGGGGCTTGGCAGACTCATTGAGCTAAAAGTTGAAAACACTTGCATGAGGTGCTAGCTTCTAATTCTGACATACCAAGATATTTAATAAACTCTTATATTTTTTGTCCCCAATGTTTCTATCTGTAGAGCAGTGCTACATTCCTGGCCACCCCACAGGAAAAATGGCGTGATGAATTAATAAGTAATTATAGGAAGCGTGTAAGTGAGGATGGTATTTTCCTGCTCTTACGTTAAAAACAGGTGATCGTGTAAAATGTCATTTAAATGTGGTACATGGAAAAGAAATATATTAATTTTTCAGGTGACTTAATAGGAACTGGACTGAAACCAAAAATAAAGAAATCTGAATAGAGGGGGGGGTGCCTGGGTGGCTCAGTCAGTTAAGCGTCTGACTCTTGATTTAGGCTCAGGTCATGATCTCACAGTTTGTGAGCTTGAGCCCCACCTTGGACTCTGTGCTGAGAGCACAGAGACTACTTGGGATTCTCTCTTTCCCTCTCTCTCTGCCCTTCCACTGCTCATGTACACACTCTCTCTCTTCCTCGCTCTCAAAAATAAATAAATAAACATTAAAAAAAAGAAATCTGAATAGAGAATTGTTCAACAGAACCAGCATGTATTAGATACTTAGCACGTGCCTAGCATTTTGTTATGCTCATTTCAGAGGCTACAGAAGAAAAATAAAATGTGATTTCTTTCTTTGAGTTACTTACATAATCACTGAGTAGGCAAACAGATGTGAAACTGAGAACCAGTTAAGACAGTGATTAAATGTCAAAATGTAGATTGCAAAAGTTCTCAGAAGTCAAAGGAAGAGCAGTGAATATGGGAAAGACGTCTTGCTGTGGGGTGAGGTGGGGCATGGGGATGGGACCCAAGTTGGGTCCTTGAAAGGTTGAAACATTTAGAAGGTAGCAGGGGAAACATTCTGGGCACAGCTTGAGGTAAGAGGCAGGAGTCCTCTCAGCCTGGAGCAGGGGATCCTTAGAAAGTCCTGGAAGTAAATATTTGTGGGTAGATCTGGCCCAGATTGTGAAGAGCTTTAAGTATGGAAAAAGAAAAGTTTGAACTTAGGTATTTGGGTGATAGGGACTAGAGTACATTTCTGAGTTGGTGAGAGAAATGATAACGTGGTGTTTTAGGAAGTTTGAGGGTTCAGCGGCCATGACTAATAGAGACAGGGGGTGGGGTAAGAGAGCAGATCGAACATGGAGAATTAGTATCTGTGCTACAAGTGTCATATACGTTTTTCTCACAGAAAACCTCCATGAATTTAACCTCACTTAAACTTCACAGAAACTGTGAAGTAGGTCATCTTTTACAACAGATGTAGAAACTGAAGCCCCGGTTAATGAGCTGCTAGGGTCCTGCAGCTAGTGTGTGACAGAGGCAGTGGTCAAGCCCAGCCCTGTCTTCCTTCAGAGCCTTTGCAGTTGTCTTATCATTGCCCTTCACTGAAATATCAGAACCATGGCTCTTCTGATGACTCAAACCTTATAGACATTTCTTGTTTCTGCAAGTTTAAGTTAGGCGGAAGTCACGCGTGTGTAGGTCAAGGCAGCATATTTGGGTACTCAGAGATCGACTCCAGAATGCTGAAGTTGGTATGTCGCAGCCATCTACACTCCTGGGAAACAGACCCACACATCCTTAGTGGCTGTGAATTAACCAGGCTTAACCTGTTGATTCAATAAAATGTAATAGCCAAAGAATATTTGAGAAACCTTTAAAGATCTATATAATATAAAGCATTTCATTTGTCACTGTATCTTGAGAAATCTTCACAGGAGAGTAGATTGGATAAATGGGATATTGACAACGTGGAGCTAAATAAAGACTGTTTCTTTTTTTAAAAAAAAAATTTTTTTTAACGTTTATTTATTTTTGAGACAGAGAGAGACAGAGCATGAACGGGGGAGGGTCAGAGAGAGGGAGACACAGAATCTGAAGCAGGCTCCAGGCTCTGAGCTGTCAGCACAGAGCCCGACGCGGGGCTCGAACTCACGGACCACGAGATCATGATGTGAGCCGAAGTCGGCCGCTTAACCGACTGAGCCACCCAGGCGCCCCTAAAGACTGTTTCTAACTCACAGAGCAGAGCAAGGCACAAAAGGCAATGGCTTATTGCCACTGCCTCATTCCTGCGACGGAGATTGACCATCCAGCCTCACAGTCGCCTGCAGCTCTACTGATCTGCAGTGCTCTCACATCCTCCAGTCCCTGTCTGTAGTTTCTGAATTGTCTGGTCACGTTTCCGAGGGAGGCACAGGAACGGTGGGCAGCTGCCTGGAAGAGGTGGCGGGAGGGCATTAGGGATCAGAGGGCCGGCCGCTCTGCAGTGCCATCTGGAGTGTGGGCACTCATGGGGTGGGGGGGGGGGGGTGGGGGGGCAGGCCTAAGGCAGCGGTTTTGGACATCTCAGATGATGGAGAATATAGAAACATTGCAGGCTTATCCTGATAAGAGAATTTAACGAACCCTGTGGTTTAGAAACTTTGAATTTGCTTCTCTTCAGTTCGAGAGAGAAAAGGAAAATTGATACATAACAGTGTCTCTAAAGTTTATGAAGTTTTCAACCAAACAAACATTTTAAGGGGAAATGACTGTTTTTAATATTAATATTTGCTTCAGATTTTCATTCAAAACTCAAACATCAGAGGTCTCGTTTAATCTCAGACACAGTGGTTGGGAGGAGAACTTTTAAAAGGGTAAATGTATGATGGGTGTTCTGATGATATTTAGTCAAATTGACAAAGCGCCCCCCACCCCTTAAAGGGTTTTTTAATACTAAGAAGAGGAATCTTACTAAGTAATCATACTTGCTGATAGCTATTCATATTATGTGTTCCTTCTCTTAAGATCCATACGAAGCCAAAGTCTCCATCAGGATGCAGCCATGCCTTACCTCTCCTGCCCATTTCTCTTTTTTCTAGTCTCCATGCCCAAACTCCAAACCCTAAGAATAGTATATGGGTGGGTCAGGCTTTTAATAAGTGTTTGAATCTTTCAGAGGTGCCTGGATGGATCAGTCAATTGAGCGTCCGACTTTGGCTCAGGTCATGATCTCATGGTTTGTGAGTTTGAGCCCCACATCAGGCTCACTGCTGTCAGCCTGACAGTTCAGAGCCTGCTTCAGATCCTCTGTCCCCCACTCTCTCTCTCTGCCCCTCCCCCGCTTGCGCTCTCACTCTCTCTCCCCCTCCCTTCTCTCAAAAAATAAATAAAACATTTTTAAAAAGTGTTTGGGGGTGCCTGGGTGGCCCAGTCAGTTAAGCATCTGGCTTCGGCTCAGGTCATGATCTCGTGATCCATGAGTTCAAGCATAGGGCTCTGTGCTGAAAGCTCAGAGCCTGGAGCCTACTTCAGATTCTGTGTCTCCTTCTCTCTCTGCCCCTCCCCAGCTCACGCTCTGCCTCTCATTCTTTCTCAAGAAATAAATAAACATTAAAAAAAAATCTCCCTGACAGATTTCATTATTAATTACTTCTATGATTAAGATATGGCTAAGAAATTAGTGTTGAAAAGAAGGATACATGTAATTTTTTGTTTGTTTATTGTACTTCTACATATGCCTTTAAAGTAGAGCCTGTTGTAAGAGGAATTTTAAATTGAATACCAGTGCATAGGGTGTGTGTGGGTGTGTATTTCTGTGATGAATCCAAACATGGTCTTCTGGATCTTAGAGTTCTTTAAATTCTAAAAGCTTAGAGATTGACTAATAAGCCAAATCGTAATATGTTTAAACTGCCTTGTCTTTAGTGAGGTTGTGTTTTCTTTGGAAAGATGTGTATCAGAAACCTCCAGAATTATCGAAACTTAAGCTTCAACTCTCTGACCCCACAGAAGTGTAGACAAGGTCAGTGATTGAGAGCCAGTAGCCCTGGAGCTCTTTATATTGTAGCTAAAGTAGTTGCTCGTGATATTTTTATCATTTCAGCATTTCTTTTTTTTTTCTTGACTATTTACATTTTCCTCTATTTCCATTTACTTTAAAAAGTGTTTATTCAGTAAATAAGTGAGTAGCTACTAAATGATATAGTTAGATGGAAACATTGGGTTGTCTGGTGGATATATTCAGGGAGCTCTGTGTTAGACATTTAGTAGTCTGAGAATGTGTAATGCTTCAGTATTTCTTTTAAGGTGCTCTTCTGTAACTGTTAGGCTGGTTCTTCTCTGTTCTGGAACCTGTAAACATAAAAGTCAGCAATACCGTGCTGTGCTAGGGGGTACGGGATGCTCATCAACTCCCTCATCTGCTTGTATAACCTGTCTCATTTTATTTTTTTTTTAATGTTTATTTATTTTGAGAGAGAGAGACAGAGTGTGAGCGGGGGAGGGGTAGAGAGAGAGGGAGACACAGAATCCGAAGTAGGCTCCAGGCCCTGAGCTGTCAGCACAGGGCCCGATACAGGGCTGGAATCCACCAACTGTGAGATCATGACCTGAGCTGAAGTCAGACACTCAGCCAACCGAGCCACCCAAATGCCCCTAACCTGTCTCATTTTAATTTAGTAACATTTCTCAAATGCCAGGTCCTGTGCTAGGGGCTAAGAATACAGGCAGAAAAGATTTAGCCCCCTCCTTCAAGGAATGGGCCCACCAATTCCTGTCAGTTTGTCCCAACCCTTGGACACTTTGTCTTTAGTCTTTCCTCTGATTTCCACCTCCAATTCTGCCTGTTTGATCCAGTGATTTAAAAATGACTCATGCTGGGCTGCCTGGGTGGCTCAGTCTTTTGAGTGTCTGACTCTTGATTTCGGCTCAGGTCATGATCCCAGGGTCATGGGATTGAGCCCCATGTCAGGCTCCTTACTGAGCATGGAGCCTGCTTGGGATTCTCTCTTTTCCTCTCTCTCTCCCTCTGCCCTTCTCCCCTGCTCACATGCTCTCTCTTTCTCTTAAATAAATAAATAGATAGATAAATAAATAAATAAATAAATAAATAAATAAATAAATAGGCTAATGCTCATTTTTCATGTTTGATTTTTTTAAAATATATTTCTCATACCCATTAAGTATCTCCTTTTAGAATAATTGAGCCAACTTCTCTGTCCCTTTTTGTTATCATACCTGGATCTGCAGCCCTTCTAAAGTAACTCATGCTTGGAGAATCTTCCATCCATGACCTCCCCCAATGAGCCACATTGCCCTGATTCCAGGGGCTGGTGATTCCAGGGGCTGGTGATGAAGCAGTTACACTTTGACCAGTTTCAAGACCTTAGATTTTTTATTTCTTTCCTTGACTGCTTGACCCTGTTTGCCCTGTGGCACAGTTTACTAGTTGCCAGCCTGCTTTATCCATCACTACATAGTTACCGAGAATTTTGCATTTTAAGTTATTCATCTGTAGCCATCCTTTGGCCTTTTGGCCTCATCTAGATAGTTGGTTGTGATAGTTGATTTATGTATGTAGCACGTGGTCACTAAATAAATACTGCTTAATCATTAAAGCTGTAACTTTAAGGGAATATTTATTTAGTTACCCTTCCTAACCTTCTTTTGGAGAAATGGCAATAGAATCCTATACCTTATTCTGATTGTCTCCATTTTAATTTTTTTTTTTTAACGTTTATTTATTTTTGAGACAGAGAGAGACAGAGCATGAACGGGGGAGGGGCAGAGAGAGAGGGAGACACAGAATCGGAAGCAGGCTCCAGGCTCTGAGCCATCAGCCCAGAGCCCGACGCAGGGCTCGAACTCACGGACCGCGAGATTGTGACCTGAGCCGAAGTCGGATGCTTAACCGACTGAGCCACCCAGGCGCCCCCTAATTGTCTCCATTTTAAAAGGAGAGTTTAATCTTTCAAAAGGAAAGGAATTTTAATATCTTGGAATATAGGAATATACACATCCTTTTGCTTTCCTGTGAACATTAACAACATTTACGGTGTAACTCCTGGGTGTAAGAAAGAAATATTGATTGAATGCAGTTTTTATCACATTAAGTTTAAATGTTGAGTTGAGGACACTCCTACTATTTTAGTCACTCTAATACCCTAAATTTCTGTAGCTCCCGCTAGCAACTTCTGAACTTTTAGGCTAATGCTACCTGGAAGCATTCTGAACGTTTTGAGTGCCCCTTGGCAGTGTTGCGGAAAGTTGACCCACTGTGTTTCTCTTCCAGCATCCAGTGCTTGATGAGCCGATAGCCGAAGCTGTCTGTATTATCGCAGACACGGATAAGTGGAGTGTCCAGGTAGCCACAAGTCAGAGGAAAGTGATGGACAGCATGAAACTGGGCCAGGAGGTCTTGGTCTCTAGTCAGGTGTCCAGTTTACTTCACTCCATTTTACAGCTTTACAAGCTTCACCTCCCTGCTGATTTTGTAAGTACTTGTTCTCGTATTACCAAAGAAATATAGTTAAAAAAAATACTTTTAACAATATTTTTATTATAAATTCACGACTGAAATGTATTGTTTTTAGTATAATTGGACGTTAACCTAAGTAAAAATGGAACGTGCAACATAAAACCAGCAAACAGGATAGATTTCAGTAACAATAGTTAAAACAACACGGAGTGACACTGAAATCTTTTTGGATAAGGTATACGGTAAAGGAAATAAGGTATGGGGGAAGGGATCAAACATAAAAGGAAATTTAAATTCTTCCTTTAGAGAACTCATTAGTTTTCCTTTTTTTGGATCAACATCAAGCAAACCAGTCACTGAAGAGATTGTAGTTCCTTTTGTTCAGGGACCGCTCTCATAAAATTGTTAAGGATAAAACAGAATATCATTTGTGTAAACATTTAAAATTTTGAAGTACCATACCCATAGAAGATGGTATCAGTTGTGTTCCTTTTCAGGTGGGATTTTAAAATCGATTTCATAACGTTATATTAAAGGCAATAAATAGAGCTCATAAACTCCTAGAAAATGATCAACAGCTCTCCCCCAGTCACTGGAATGAATATATAAAAAATATATGTGTGTATGTGCAGAGAGACTGAGAGAAAATGTAGTTTGAGAGGGAAGGAGGGAGGGAGAAAGGTCTTAAAAGTGGAAGAGAGGCTTACAGGCACATAGCTGGGAAGAATGAAAGTGAGCTGACCTTGGGGATTTGCACTGAGGTGAAAGAGCGCCCACCTTCTCCGCTGTTACCCCTACACTCGGCTGCCCTCTGCAGCATACTCCCAGACCAGAGCATCCGTTACCTCCGCACGAGGTACAGAGCTATTTAATCACAAAGTGAGAAGCTGAATGTGAATTACCTACACTAACCATGAATGGAGTGGCAATTTCTCTGAGATCTTGTGACCTACCATTGCACCACAGTCCTCAGAGAGTCAAGACTTTCATGGCCTTCAAGAAGGTGATTTGAAGTACTGTGTGGTTGTTGTGGCAGTGTGGCATGACAAGGAGACCCTGCAGTGCAGCCAGGTGAAGCCTAGGCTTTGCCATTGTTGAGTTGTGTGACAGTGGACAGTCCTGAGCATCTCTGAACCTCAGCCGTCTCACTTGTAAAACAAAGGTAGAATCCATTCAACAGGCATGTTGTGAGAATGCTCTGAAAATTCGGTCTGAGATACTGCTTTTTAAACTTCCAAAGCACCATGCCCATGTGAGATGCTTTACCAGTCAGGGTACAGCAGTGGCCAGTGCATGGCCTTTGGGATCCAGTAGCCTAGGGTCATATCCAAGCTCTGCTACTTCCTAAATGTGTGACTTCTCAAGGTCTGCATTTCTCCATCTGTAAAGCTGAGGAAGTAAGAGAGCTTATCTCATATGGTTATGAAAGTGAAATTAGAGGATTCAGGTAAAGCACTTGGAATAGTGTTACATGTGATAAGTTCTCAGGAAACAGGTACTAATAGTGTGACTACTGATAATAATCAGTTTCATGAATAATATTAATGACTGACAACACCTTTTCACCAAAATCTTTATTTGGGCTTTATACTGAAGCATACTCTCGCAGGACCTCTGTCCCAGGGGGTGATGTGAGAAGCACTTACGGGTTATGATGGCCTTACTTTTGTTCTATATTTGTGGGCAGTTTTTCTTTCTAATAGCAAGCTGCATCATGCTGATTTAGTGGCCGAACTTTGCTTTTCTATAAGGAAAGAAAGATATATTCGATTTTATACTTTTTTTTTTTTTTTTACTATTTTAAGTATTTACCATGTTTCATATTTTTTTCTGTAATATATAGCTCTTATTACATTTGACATCTTAGTTATCCAAGCAATAAATCACTATAATTAATTCTTTTTACTTCATTTGGGCTAAAGTATGTTTTTTGGTTTGTTTTTGTTTTTGTTTTTGACAGAAGCATGTTTAGCCACTCAGTAGTATGAATGAAATGACTTATTTAACCTGACAAAACCAAGCTGAAAGAAAATTTCATTTGCAGTTTAAAATTCTCCCTAAAAATCACTTGACTGAAACACATGAGTAAATGGCTATTAGAGCCTTCAGTATAAAAAAATGAAAGTAGCTATTTAAAATTTCAGAAGTTAAAAATTAAACAAATCCATCTCAGGAATAAAATCCCAGAAAAAGGGGAGGGCAGAGCCCAAAGTGATTCTATATGATAATCAGACCTTTTATAAAAAAATTCTAAATGATTTGATTTTGAGTTTAGTATACATTCCATATAGACCAATGTTCTCTTTATTTCCACATTACAACATACAGCTTTCATGGGGACTATGAAAACACCATAAATTAACCATTTAAAACAAAGGATTCAACATAATGTGAATGTTCTTTTTAATATTTTATAACACTCTTATTAAAAACTTTGTGTTTATAAGAAACTGAAACTTAACGGGAGCTCCTTTTACCGCTTAACTCTGCTTATTTGGAGGAGCATTTCCATGAGGATTGGTGAAACCCTCCTTGCTTTAATTATTACTCTTATTAGACACTTACCAGTTGTTTTTCCTCTACTCAGCACAATACATTTAAAAGATTTTTAAGCCAATGAAAAACTAAGATTGCATCTCGAATACTTTTTCCATGTCACTGATCAGCCCAGATGGTCAAGATCAACATTTTCAAATGCATCTGTTAATCTTTTTACCTTGAAAATAACAGGCGTAATGGTCTAGAAGAAAATTATGTATGATGGAATTACCCTTGCCAAAGCCGTCAGGTGTCTTACTGAAGATGCTTGGATGGCTCTGCCTGCCAAACGCAAAAGCATTTGCCTCTGGTGAAAGACACAGATGGTTGCTATTCTCTAAAAAATGAAGTTGGACACAATTCCAAGGGTAGAGATGTCCTGAGAATAATTGCCTTTTCTTTATTGTTATTAAAGACCTAGTTAAAATGCAGTCTTGAGAGCAAAAACAAAAACAAAAAATTTAAAGTAACCTTGTTCCATTCACTCTACTTTTGGGGATGTATTTCGCCAAAATAATCTGAGATATAGGAAAACGACAACAAAGATGTTCTTTAAAAAATTATAGCAACGAAAACTCAGATTGCCATGTGGATAAGCAAATAATGATAATTTACATTCTCAGAAATTATTTTGCCATAAAAATTACTTTGATAAAGATTTGTTAATAACATAGGTAAAGGATTATTATAAAGTTTTTTAAAAGTAGGAAATAAATGCACTTAACGGAACGATTTCATCTATGTTAAAAATGCTTTTTAAAAAAGACTAGCAGATATGTATGAAAATCTTAATAGTCATTAGAAAAAGTAAACTTGTTTTATATAAACCTTTCCTTATACCTACCAGTGGTAGGGTTTGATGTGGTCTGTAATATTTATGTGTATTTGAAAGGAATGAGGTTATAGGTGTGTACTTAGAAAGGAATGAAGAGAATTCCAGCTCTTAGAATATTGGCAGAGGTTTGAATGCTGCCCCTCATCCTGAATGTTGTTGGCTCCCCAGTGCATCATGCATCTTGAAGACAGACTACAGGAGATGTACCTGAAAAGTAAGATGCTGTCTGAGTATCTGCGTGGTCACACACGAGTCCACGTGAAAGAATTAGGTGTCGTCCTGGGGTGAGTTGTGTGACGTGCCGCCGTTTCTCCCTGTGATGGGGCTGACCCTAACGCTGCTCCCACCAACCACGTAGCCTGTGTCGCCCGGC
This sequence comes from Neofelis nebulosa, assembly GCF_028018385.1. NCBI lineage: Eukaryota > Metazoa > Chordata > Mammalia > Carnivora > Felidae > Neofelis > Neofelis nebulosa. Next base: position 70,374,896 of record NC_080784.1, on the reverse strand, counting down.
ACCTGCGGGCCCTGTTACCCCACTGAAACGTCATCAGACGTGTGCCCCTGCTGCTTCCCATCTTCGTAGCTCCGACACTGGAGTTCCGGACCTGGAAACGAGCGCAGAACTTTAAGCTAGTGGTACTTTATGTTAGTCTTCTCCCTGGATTATTTTATGCTTGAAAGTGAAAAATTTAACCCTACCGGACCTGCCCATTTCTAGTCATTTCAGTAAGATGTCGAAGGCGCAGCCTGTCAGACCTGCCTTTTGCTCCCTGGAGGAGGGAAGAAAGGCCATGATCCTGGACCTTCAGGGGCCACCTGCATGTTTGCAGGGTGACAGCACTTGCCCCTCCTCCATTACAGGCCCTTTGGAAGAGGAGGCATATTGATGTTACTGATAATGTATATTGTCCTCCACAGGGTCTTTGCCAGAACTTCTCTCAGAGAAGAAATTATGACCTTTGTTAGTCTCTGCTTAATTTTTCCACAAAGAACTAACAAAAAGACACTGTGTTTATGGGGAATTGACCCCCTTAACTATGATGAGGATTCCCCTAAGTTTGAGCAAGAAAAAATTGCATATATGATGTCAGCCTTGAAATTCTCCATCAAGCCTGCTAATCAAAGTATTATTTCAAGGCTCGGGTCTTTGCATTCTTGTCAGACTTTTTCATCTTTCACACCCAGGATGTGACTTACAGTACTGTGACTCTGGCATTTCCTGTCATACATTTTTTTTTCCATACTTATTCAAAAAATATTTTTCCCTTTTTAGGCGTTTGCTTTTGCAGTTAACTTGCAACATATCTCTTTGTTGTTGTTGTTATTGTTCCTAGTTTTTGTTTTGCTCTCTTTACCGGCTTCACACTTTGGTCCTGCTCACTAGGCTCCCCACTGCCAGATGTGTGACTTGTATTTCTAGGATCTTTCCCTGGCTGGCAGGTGTCCATGGACACTATTAGAAAGACCAGAAGGATTTATTTACCCCTCTCATCGCTAGGTCATCTTAGTGCATGATTAGTGGGGGTCACATGCAGCCTCTCTAGCCCCTTCCCCTCCTAGTCAGAGCCAGCAGCACAAAAGGTACTGAGGAACTTCTTATGTAGCCTGAAAGGAGATCTGTAGGGAGTGTTACTGGAGAAAGCATAGAACATTCCATGAAGTAATGGCAGCTACCTTTTTAAATTTTATTTTTAATTTTTCATTTTTGGAATTCAGGGGGAAAAAATAGGACATATTCCACGGACTGAAGCAGTCCTAATTTTTTTCAGGACATTTGGCAGCATTTAGCCAGTGACCACGCTGTAGCCGCTTCTGCTGTAAGAGAGGCAGCCGAAGCCACGTCCATTTGATGCTGTGATGTCTCTTGATTCAGTATCTGTTAGTGTCACTTTGCTGTCAGAATGCTGTGGCTCAGATGCCTAGTGAGGATCTAAATCATGTAACCTGTTGAACAAATCCTCAAGTGTTTTGAAAAAGCTCCCACCTTCATCATTATCCTAAGACTGATTTGAGCCCAGGTGCAGAATCTCAGTATGCGCTCAGCAGTGTTGGCTAGAAGAATGATGAGCCACTGGAGAAAACATTAATTGTCAGGGACTATAGAAAAGTTATGGGCTTAAGATTGAGTGACCTCTGCCTTGGGAAGAACAGCCTTGTGTCCACACTTAGGCATAGCACACCAGCATCTTCCTCTGCCTCCTTGGGCGGCATCCACTGGGAGATCACAATAAAAGAACAAGCTTATTGTCTTTCCATCTCTTACTTTATCGTTAGTTTTAAGCAATGATCTGGCAAACTTGGTACCTAGCAATAATACTTTACTGTAAAATCATGCTACTTTAATATTCTTTTCTTTTTTTCAATATTCAGGATTGAATCAAACGACCTGCCTCTGTTGACTGCTATTGCCAGTACTCATTCTCCTTACGTCGCTCAGATACTCTTATAAGCTAAAGCTCAGGACAGTTCTTCCTTGGAAGAAAAAAAAAAAAATCAGATTCTCAACCGAAGGCGAAAGGAGAAAGCTCTCTGTGACGTCAAAAGCATGAGAAGAGCAAACAGAAACCGTCATTCCACTGCTTTTGTTTTGTTTTGTTTCGTTTCGTTTCGTTGCTTCAAGTGGATGCCTCGTTGGACGACTTAGGTTTACTTGACATAATGGCATTTGTGTTTTTCACGAATACTTTTGGCCTTTTGTTACCCATGAATCAACAGAGAGAGTGACTTTTTTGGTAGGAGAAGACATAAACACTACACTAAACACTAAGCTGTCGGTCCAGAGCGCCTGTGTGTTTGGGCAGAATAACGACAAGCGACTTTGGAGCAGGGGTAACCAGTGTACGTACCATTCCAGTAGGAGAATGTTTCAGAGTTTAGGCGTGAGCTCTCCAAACGGGAGAAAGTGTAACTTGCTATCCTAAGACAGTCAGAACAAGGTGTCTGGATTCCAGGGCAGGGTTTGCTTTTGACAAAAGGTGAAAGAAAGCAAGCCGCATTGTGCCGTCTTCCCGTCTGGTGGCCGTAGGAGTTACCGCCTGACGCCAAACAGGAAAGAGGCTCGACCGTTGGGAAGAGAGTGCTTTAGGGACCCACTGTTTTCACATCTTCTTGGAGTTTACCTTGTTGCAGATGCAGCCACAGGTAGGTTAGAGATGGATTGTTGGTGCAATAAACCCAGGAATCAATGTAGCATCTTAATCTCATCAAGATGTAGTTCATAGCTGCAGAGTGCACAGTCTGATACCATATATTTTATCCTCATACTTTAGAGCTTTCAGCGGCCTTTTTAAGAGAGGCCATTTACCAAAGTTATTTCTATGAGCTCAAGAGTGTTTCTGTTGCTAAATTCTTCCAGCCGAAGCCACTTTCTTCCTAAATAGTTAATACAAATGACTATTTCTACTTTAAAAGGCACAGCTGGCCTGGTGGGAAATGAAACCTGCAACAGTTCAGGATGACTAATGAAAGTAATTAGTTTGTACATTTATAAACAATCCATAAATGATCTAAATTTTTACATTATCATCTCTGTGCCTTCTAATGCCTAAGCCCTTTTCAAAACACCTCTCCAGAAACTAATTTACCCATTATAAAATCTGCCACAATGAAGGATTGTTTATTAGCATAGTTCACTTTAAAAAAAAAAAAACACCTTTAATTTTTTGTTAATGTAAAAGGAACTTTACTTAGTGTACTGGTCATGAACTCTGACCATGTCAGAGTGTGTCCCAACATCCAAGGTAAAGGAAGAGAGTTTAAAAATATTGATTGTTAAAAGACCGGTGCTAATCTAGCCAGTCAGAAGATTGTCAGCACCTTGCAGATCTTGAATACAGTTGATTATAACCAGGCTCTCATTTCCTTAGCACTATTTTATAAATTAATTCCCGCCTTTTTCATGCATCCATTTGTACCCAAGATTATGAAGTAACTTTCCTTCTAGGGCTTAGAATGACTTCAGATTTTTTATTTGATACAGTCCCGATTCTGAACACCAAGTGACATAAATGTGTTTCTTCTTTTACAAATGCAAGTTCATTATGCAAGTACCAATGGAGAAAAATGGGTGTAATAATTCTTTAGGAATAGGTCAGAACTGCTACCTTTTCTTCTCTCTCTCTTTTTTATGATGTGAAATGTAGGTGGGTGCATTAAGGCTCTTAATAAGATCTTTAATTTTTATTTTATATCTTTCTTTCGTAAGATTGAAGTTTTCCAGCCTTTTTATGTTTTTCTCATCCCTTTCGTCTAACATCTGAGTTTGGTGTTCTAAAGTCTCTATCCATGATGTCACTGCTTGTTGTTATGTTACCCAGAGAATGAACCTCACCTGTGGCTCAGCTCACTCATCATTTGTTTCTCGTTATGTGTGAATAAATTATAATAGCTGACATTGTATCATTTCCATCTGCACCAGTTTAGAGTATTCCCCTCATCTCTATTTCCCTTTTCCTTGTTTACATGTTTTGAGCACTTTCCCTCATCCACCACCTTCCACGGTTTCGTAGAAAATAACTAGATACAGAACCAGTTTCATTCAAAATGTGTACGTAGTGGCATGTTGAAAATTAGACCCACATAGGGGGAAATTGGGCTTTAAATGGCTGATTCTAAACTCCATACATAAAAATTTAGCCCAGTTGTCTCAAAGCCTGAGAAAATTTAATTTGCCTCTTAATCTACTGTTCTAAAACTCTCTCTTGGAAAATGTCTGTTGGAAACTACAGGTGGGTCACATGTGGGGGTTGTCTCAGTGACGCTCAGGATTCCAGTCAGAACCTAATCCTCACATCTATTGCCTACAAAAACAGACCAAGAATGTTGCTGCTCTTTTATAATCCTCCTCTAAATAACATTCAAGTTTTCTTTGTCTTAAATTCAGCCTCTTCCCAAAAGTGGAAAAGAAAAAACTCTCATGGAATTGTGTTGAGATACACCCACTCACACCACCCAGTGGCTTCATTCTGTCTTAGCCCAAGAGGCAAGAAAGGGATCCCACCCTCTCCCAATGCCCACTTCAAGAAAAAATTAAAATTAAAAAACAAAAAAAAGAAAAAAAAAAGAAAAGAAAACTACCTCAGTTGACAGGATTCCACCTTTAGGGTTTCTTCAACTTTTAAGTCTTACCTGTTGAGTGTAACTTTTGTAGCATCTTGCTTTTTTAAGCAAGCTAGTGAGGCATGACAGAGCAGAAGTGTGTAAATGTTACTGTGATGGACCTCTTTCTAGCATGTTGCAGTTTTATTTTTAATAGATCGATGAGTGATATGAATGTAAAGATAATTGTGTACGTTTAAACATGACAATGAAAATTTAAAATGTAGCTTCCATACTTGTGCATAATTCCAAAGTATTTTATTTTTATCAGTGTTAAATAGCTTTTTGTACAGGCTTCAATCCATTTTTCTGAAGTGTGCTGTTTTTTAATAAAAGTAACTATAATCTTTTCACATCCCATGGAACTGCCGTTTACACATCGCAACTTTTTAAACTTAACCATATTTTTCAAAAGTAACTTTTTTGGAGGGAGGAAAGTCCCTGCTTGCTAAGTGACACTAAACTGTCGTTTAGGCTCTTATAATTAGGTCCTGAGATTTTATAAAAATTTAGTCTGTAGCTTTTTAGGTTCTTCACTAGAGTTGGTTGTACATAAAAATAAAGAATATAAAGCGGCCCTAAAATTCTTTTAAATGTCTGGATTTTCCCACTAATATGTACTTTTGAAAGTATTTTGTTCATGCATACTTTCACCATTAAATTGAAAAAGTCTTTAGCTTCTCTTGATAAATGTGAACCATTTGTTTTTTTATTGTGCTGTGGGGGAGGGGATATTTTAATATAATATTTACCTAAATCAAGCAGCCCCCATCTGAGTGTTAATTTTTAAATGTCAGAAGTTTGGTGACTATATTATCTTGGGAGCAAGGTTGCAATATGCTTACATTTAGGTGGCGTTTAAAAAAGGAGAAAATTCTGGGATTTGTTATATTATTGAAGCTCCGGTAAGACAAATTGATAGGTCTTTATATTTTTGATCAGGTAAATAGATATCAGTGTCAATGTATAGAAATTTTTTCTTAAAACTTGTTCATGTATTATTTTGATCCATTTTTCTGTGGCATTTGGTGCAATAAACCTTTTGAATTTATCTTGAACATTTTCCTGGTACTGCATGTGGTTTGTTAACGTTTAATCTCAGAACTTAAAAACCTAGAGGTCTCATTTCCATTAGTTCATGCTGAAACAAGTTGGTAATATATGTCAGTGATTTTCAACAGGGGTGTTTGGGAAATGTAGGGACATTTTTGGTTAGCATAATGGTGGGTGACAGTTACTGGCACATAGTGCATGGGGGCCGAGGATGGTAAGAGAAAGGTCATGTAATGTACGGGACACCCCACGGAATGAGAGATTGTCCCACCTCCTGCATGACTTTTATAAATGTTCTGCCGGACAGTCCTGTGGGTGAAAAACCTGTTTATAATTATCTAGGCTAAGAATTTAATTCTGCTTTACATAAAAGCACAATGTGTTTCTCACATGATTTTAATATATGCTGAATTTTCCAGGAATGCCACTATTGTGTAAATCGAGGGAAGACTTTACTTTGTAAGATTCAGAATTTTTACAAGAATTAACATAAATTTGGAAAACAACCTTACCAACCGCTACTGTATTCATGAATTTGAGTCATTTGTACATCTGCATCCGTCTTCCTTTGTAATTGTAGCATTCCTGCAGACGGCATATAGATGTAAGATCTGCCTGCTCCGTTACATTTCCTGTTCTAATCTAGTGTTTCAATGTCTATGTATTAAAATATATTTTAATAGGTTACTTTTTAAATAGTACATCTAGGGCATTATATTGGTGTGTTATAAATTATGTGTGGAAGTAGGTTATATTCTATAGGATTTATTTTAGGAAAGTAAAGGGCATTATATAATATTTGCTATGTAAAAGATGAGGTCATTCATATATATATATATATATATAAAGTCTCAGAAAAAGAAAATGCTTTTATGTATAATTTTTGTAACATACATAATACCATAGTGAATCATGTCATCTTAAAGACCATAGGGAGAACTAACATTAGGTATCTCAAACTCCCTTATTGATTAAATGAAAATTTCAAAAGTGTTTCCCTACTCCCTCAAGCAACTTTAAAATCATGCCATTGGTAAAGAACTTAAGCACATACATACATACATGCCGCCTTGCTTCTCAGTTCCCTGGTGCCTAGACTGTTCTGTCAGGTGCGTTATAGAAAATCCCCACACCTGGATGAGATGGGTACTGTGACAGTTAATTTTATGTGTCAGCTTGGGTTAGGCCATGATATCCAGATATTAGGGTCAAACACCAGTGTGGAAGTTTCTGTGAAGGTATCTTTTTAGATGAGATTGAGATTTATTTTCTAAGCTTGGTTGATATATTCTTTAATCCTTATCAATTCACTCATCCATTCAACAAATATTTCAGTGCTAGGTGCTGGTCAAAGTGGAAAAAGCAGTCCAAGGGAGATCTTCCTGGTGGCCAAAGGGGCGGGGTGGGGGGGGGGGCGGTTCTGCATTACAGACTGAGCACCTATAATAACCTATCGATCAGGGATCAGGCCGTGCCAGCTACCTGAGAATCTGGAAACCAGGTTGGGAGGCAGAGGGGAATGCCTCCAGAGGGGGTGGGAGGGGGAGGTTGCTTAAAACATGTCCCACTTTGGGTTGTATTAGGTAGGACCTGGTTTTCAGCAAGGAGATGAAGGTTCAGGGAGGTGACTGACAAAATTGCTGTTTCTCCCTAAGTGTTTGCTACTTGAGGGCTGACTTCCCGCAGGGCATTTCCGCAGAGGGCCTTGGAGCTACCAATCAGGAAAGTAACAAGAGTCCTGCTAACAAGTGAGTCACAGAGCCCAGAGTGAGGCAGGGTGGGGCGGGGACGAGGCCGCAGATGTCATCTGCCTCTAGCAAAACCCTCGGTTACAGGCTTCGCACTTGCAGACCCGTGTGTCTGATCAGCAGCCCTTCTCCCTTCCAAGGTCCACGTTGTCTTCTTACAGCTTCCTTCTTGTAGACTCCTTCAGTTAGCATGGCCCGTGCTCCAGATGCAGGTGGTGTCTTTGGACAGGGTGAAGGTTGGCTGTCTGGGTTCAGATCCTGACTCGGCTGCCTACTAGCTATGTGACACTGGACAAGTTTCTCAACCTCTCTGGCCTCGATGATCACAGCTGTGAAATGAGGGTGATAATAGGTTCAACCTGCTCTAGGATCCTGAGGATCCAGATGGATACTAACAACTACAGGGCAGCACACCTGGCTGGGCTGCTGTGCGAGCAGGGTTCTTTCCCCACAGAGGGGACAGACCTGAAGAGCCCATTAGGTTGGGGCACGTTGTGCTAGTCTCAGTCCTCACAGCTAACTACAGGCTTTGGGGAGAACCAATGAGGAAAGAAATATACGCCCACCAGGTAAAGCCAGGGAAAGGGGGAGGGTCTCAGGCGAGACAGGAGGGGAGGTGGGTCGGACAGAGACCCAAGCACAGTCACAGAGGTTCCCGCTCCTGCTGCAGTTCGCTCCCCGCCCCAGCCAGGCCCTGCCTGGTGGCCAGTACTGAAGCTCCTCTCACAGAAGGGGGCCTCGAGCATGCAGACTGCTCTCATCCCAAAGCTCCCCTACCACAGACTGCATCCCACGCCCCAGCCTCAGTTCTCCTGCCTTGGGCCAGAGCTGGGGGTGGAGTGGGGGGAGGGGCTGAGGCTAGCGCTCTGAAGAGATTAACTTTTATATGAATAGATTTTCAGTAAAGCAGATTACCCACCATCACGTTGGGTGGGCGTCATCCAGTCAGTTGAAGGATTTAAGAGATTGAAGTCCCCAATGAAGAGGAAATTCTGCCTCCAGACTGCCTTTGGACCTGAGCTGCAACGTCACTCTTGCCTAGTCTCCAGCCTTGTTGGCCTACCCTGCCCATTTTGGATCTGCCAGCCTCCACAATCCTGTGAGCGAATTCCTAATTCCTTAAAATCAGTCTGTCTATCTGTCCATCTTTGTGGCTCTATGTCTCAGAAGAACCTTGGCTGATACAGGTACTTCAGATATAAGTAGGATGATATATATTATGACCACACACACCCCCCCCCCCCGCAAAAAGCAGTTGGGTGGTCAGAATATTGTCATGCCAGATTATAAGAAGCAGGCTTTGAAGCAAAGATCTTTAACACAGTAAACAGTACAGGCAGCAGTTATCCTGTAAAAGCTGAGATACAAGTCCTATATAGTCTTTGGGTATATGCGGCAAGGGAGATGTGGGAGAATAGGGAAAGTGTGTTAGAAATAAGCCTCTGAGGGGCACCTGGGTGGCTCAGGCGATTAATAAGGGTCCGACTCTTGGTTTTGGCTCAGGTGGTGATCTCATGGCTTCTCTGTGGGTTCGAGCCCTGCGTCCGGCTCTGTGCTGACAGTGTGGAGCCTGCTTGGGATTCTCTCTCTGTGCCCCTCCCCCACTTGCGCTGTCTCTGTCTCTCTCAAAATAAATAAATAAACAAAAAAAGAAAAGAAAAAGCCCTCTGAGATGGCAAGGAAGGAGGTAGCACTTCCTTCACAGTGGCAGCAAAAACACCCCCTCCCTGTAAGGATTAACCCCTGCAGTGCTGTGTTAATTCCTAGAGCCATGCATCTCGCTCAGCTTTCATAGTACCTTCAGTCAGCATTTATCATCCGTCCCCCTTTCTCACCTGCACGTTCTCAATCTACAGACGGTAGTCAAAGTGCAAACAAAAATGGTTTCTCCCTTGTTAAATTTTTGTTCTGGGTCTTCCTGCCCCCTCTTTATCCCAAATTTCTTTTTCCGTTGGCAACTAAGTGTTTTACAGGGCACTGGCTTCTTTGCAAACTACTCATTCTCTGCGTGTTGCCCCCTACCCTGCCCCCACGCCTCATGAATTCTGCGATGTTCTTTGGCCTCCTTCTCTTCCCATGGGGAGAACTGTTGAATCTCCTACTTTCTTTGTGTCTCAGACGCATCACCTCTTCTCCTTTCTCTTTGCCTTCTTTCAATCCCTCTTCATTTCTCAACTGACTTCCCAAAATGCCTCGGAACTCCTCTTTCTGCCATATCAAACAGTTGTAATCAGTCTTCCTGGCTGATGTCTAAATCCCTCCAAAAATGAAAGTTTAATACTGTTACTTCTGTTTGAAAGCCCAGCAGAATCCAAGCTTGTTAGCACCATGCACTCAAACAACGCAGCTGGTTCCTTTTCCCCAGCCACTTCACGAGATACCCTCTGCGTGCTATTTATTATCCAGCCATCTTGAACCACATGCACTTCCCCAAAGGCACTACACGAACATTGCCTTTGCCCTGCCTGTCCTTTCTTGTCTCCCTTTCCCCTGTGGTCCAAGCCCCTCCAGTTCCTAGCTCAAACTGCAATTCAAACCTTGCTGCTCAAGGTCCCAGACTAGCAACAGCTGCATTGCCTAGAAGTTCATAGAAATGCAGACCCCAAGCCCTGTCCCAGCCCGGCTGAATCAGAATCTGTGTCTTTATTCGGTCCCTAAGTGATTGCTACGCACATTAAAATTTGAGAATTATTGACTTTGGATTCAACGTGAGTGAACAGATGAGGGAAAGAATTTACCAATCACTGAGATTATGTCCATGTATTGGAATGAAAGGGGGTAATGAGAACATTTGCAAGCAAAGAAATGAAATAGAAATGGATGGTGCTAAAAGTGCATGTAATATACACGTAAAATTGACAACACTTAAGTGGCTATTACTTATGTGAAAAAAAAGTTAACCAAAAATCAAGAAGGGAAAATAACATAAACTAGAAGATTGATCTTTAAATTAAAAAAAAAAAAAAAAAAAAAACGGGGGGGAAATACAGTAGAAGAAACAGTGTAGAAATTTGCCCACTATGTAAGAGCATTTTTAAAGAGCATTTTGTTTTGGATAAATGTATAAAGAATGATACATAATGTTAAATATCATAAATTGTACTTTTAGAAACATTGTAATTAAGCTCCAAATGTAGATTTATAAATAAAGATCCAAACTCAAGAATGTGAATATAAAATATCCCATTTTCAACCATCTATCTTCATGAGAAAAGGGATTTCCCTCAAAGCCCCCCAGTACCATTGACATTTATTTCATTGAGGCTGTTTTCAGTACATGGTTTTGATTCTTGCAGCATAAAATGGAAAATGTGCTGGCATCCCAGGTAAGTGTAGCAGTGGTAACCACTCATTGGTGGCTGGTGTAAAGCATTATGTTAGAGGCTTGACACATGTTATATTCATTATTGGCTTTTGAATATATAAGAACAGTTGCTTCAAGTCATTTTCACTGAAGAGGATTTACGTTACGGGGGGGGGGGGGGGCGGGGGGGGCAGGCTTGAGTACTTGTTGAAGTATCATCTACAAGAATCCTGTGAGATGGTCCAAAAACTGGACGTAGGGAACAAGTTTCTAATGTATATCTAGAAATTTAGAAGAAAGACTAGTTTATAAAAAGAAAGATTATTTGGGGTGATATAGTATTTTGTTTATCTCTGGAAGGGAAAAGATGTGTCCAAGTGATTAATTAACCTTACTAACAATGAGTTAAACTCTCGTCAGGTGCCTCTTTGATGTGAAGCACTGAGAATGACATGATGTCACTTAGCTGAGATTCCTGCCCAAAACACATAACCAGAATCTATTCATGAGAAACCGTCAGATAAACCTAAGTTAAGAGATATTCTATAGAACTGGTCTAGACTCTTCAAAAATGTCAGTGCTATAAAAGACCAAGACTGAGGAACTGTTCTAAATTGAAGGAGACATGGGGACTAAATGCAATATGTAATTCTAGATTGGATCCTGGATGAGGAGAAACTACAAAAGACATTATTGGCTCAATTAATAAAATTTGATTATGAATTATAGATAATTACATTGTATCAATGTTAAACTCCCTAAATCTTAGAATTGTACCGTGGTTATATGAGAGACCACCTTTGTTCTTAGGAATATACCCTGAAATGTTTAGGGGTAAGGAAGAATCATGTCTGCAACTTAACCTCACATGATTTGGAAAAACAAATGTACATACACACACACACATTTAGAAAGCATTAAAGCAAATAAACAAGTGACTGTTCTCGATAAAGAATATCAGAGTTCACTTTGTACTATTCCTGCAACTCTTCTGTAAATTTGAAATCATTTCAAAATAAAAAGTCTTAACACGTTTTTTTTTGTTTGTTTGTTTTAATGCGCAACTCTCCATTGGATTTAGTGAATGATAGAAGGAGACATTTGGGATTGTTTAATCCATGATTGCTCTAATCCTACACAAAATTAGTTCAGTGACCAAAGGTAACTAACCCAACCTTCATCCACACACACTACAAGAAATCATTTCATTTGGAACCAGCCCAAAAATCAGACCACAGAGGAATGTTAGCAGCTGAACTGCTCCCTTTTTAAATACAAAGTGCCCCTGGGGTCAGGATCTACCAAGGAGGACTTCCATGGCTCCTTCACAGAATGTTTCAAATAGATGTAATTAATTGCTAATGAATCAGATCTCTGGTGACGGAGGGCAAGCAGTCGTCTTAGGGAGTTGGCAAGATTCTTCGATGGAGCAAGGAGACTGTCTGTCTTCATGTAGGAAATAGGAATCTTTGGATTAATGAGAGCTATCCCATTTCTTTTCTTTTGTGGAAATGAGACTCAATATGGAAATACTGGATTACTATAAAATGCATTGTGCTGTGGAATTATGCAAAAGGACCCTAGGAAATAATTATTCATTTGTATATACTTACACATTCTTTACTTAATTCTTATGAACAATCTTATCAAATATTCTGTACAAATACTAATTCCCCACTTCACTTACAAAAAAACCCACATAGAGAAACTATGCAACCTGCTCAAGATTTCCTAGATAGTAATGGGAAAAAACTTGAATTTGAACTGGTATACTCTTTTAGGAAGTATCACAAAACAGTCTACAACAGTCTTGACAGGACTTACAGATTTACCTCCATTTCATACGCTGAGAGCTTTCTCAGCTTTTGCAAACCAAGGAGAAGGCTATTTTCTCCAGGTTCACCCGTATATTAAATAAGCACTTGTAAGGATTGAAATCTACAATATCTTGTTTTATTTAGCTATAAAATGGGAATAATACCCAGCTACCCACAGTATGGGCATTACTGTGGAAATCCCATATAAATTTCAAAATGTTCTCACGGGTTAAAAGGAACCACAAAACTGATTGTTTATCAGTATTACTATTAAATAGCATTCTCTAATTCATGTGGAAATAATTTGATGTTTTCTATGATGGTTCAGGAAAGCAAATGATCGTACCTCCTTTCTTGGTCGCTTTGGCAGCTTCGGTTGTTTGGAAGCTCTTGGCAATTCTGCCGTGCTCTGCCTGACAAGGACAGCCGCTTTGGAATTTCTTTGATCAGTGTTCTCATAATCACCCATATGCCAGGCAATAGAACCACGACTGAATCTTCCTTGCATATCCATAATATAAGGTTTTGGTTGCCTGAAACAGGAACAAATTGGTTGGTTCTCAAATTGGAAAGATCTAGAAACAAGGTCATTAGTTTCCAGAGAATTGAGATTTGTCTGTCTTATGATTCAAGATTTGTCTGTTTCTCTTGTGATTCGAGAGGATTTCTAGCCATGTAGCTTGACAAAGCTAAGGACCTGAGCCATCAGCCAGCGTTCTGAGAAGTTTCTGGACTCTGCCTAGGCCACTGCCTAGGCCACTCCAGCCAGCTGCTGGAGGCTCAGGAAACCACCTCCCAGGATAGATACCTATCTAGGAACCTTGTTCATGAATTCACCCCTGTATCATGACTGCTCCTCGTGTCCTTCAGAGCCGTACATACAGGATGCTCAGGGAGGCATGTTCAAGCTGAGACCTCATGAGACCTATGAGTTCTGTAGGACATGGTCTCTCTATCTTGAGATCTCAGGGGAATTCAGAAAAAAACCTAACTTCATGATTCCAGAGCCTGACATTGGACAGTATTGTTAGAGGAAAGATCTACGCTTCATTCTCTTTCCCCATTGAAATCCTGGTCTAGGTTCCAACATCCCTAAATTAGAATACTATCTAAGTCCTGCCTTCCCATTATAAAGGGCCAGCTCTGAGGTGCCTGGATGGCTCAGTCAGTTAAGCATCCAACTTTGGCTCAAGTCATGATCTCACAGTCTGTGAGTTCAAGCCCTGCATTGGGCTCTGTGCTGACAGCTCAGAGCCTAGAACCTGCTTCTGATTCTGTGTCTCCTTCTCTCTCTGCCCCTCCCCCTGCCTCACAAAAATAAAAAATAAACATTGGAAAAAAAAAAAAAAGAGGCCACCTCTGGGGAAAAAGCAAAAAGGATCCTAGGATGGGATTTACCATCTCATTTGGAAGCCTGTTGTTCTGGAGAGCCTCTTGGAGCCCCTTACCCCACCATTCCTCTGCCTGGGGACTCAGAACCTCCTGGCCACAGCAAATTTCCTTTCCTAGAATCTGAGGTTTATGGGTTCCCAAGTTCTTTGGACCAAGATCAATGGCAGGTTTGTATTACCCTTCACTCTTTCAAGAACATAGGTGCATTTACTATGCCCGGCACCAGAACGAGGTGCTGGGGAGACCGCAATAATAGAACAAAGTGTCTGTTATTATTATAGAGCTTATATGCCAGTATGGGAGGCAGACAACAAACAGGCAAGTCAGATATTTAGGAAGTATCATGAAGACAAAAGCCAGATAAGGAATAGAAAATGCCAGGCATGCTGTTTTTGTGGGGGTGGGCTGAAGAGTGGGAGGTATCCTTCGAGCAGGGAGCTAACTGCAGGGAGAGAGCCAGCAATTGTCCCAGTGCAGGGGTTGGGGGGAGGGGCCAGACACTCCCTTCCACTCCCTAGAATCACAGATCCCTGCACAGAGAGGGAGCTGACCATGTCATTCTCCAGCAACCCTCCACTGACCCCCCATAGCCTTCAGGATAAAGTCCAAATTCTTTAGCACAGCACACAGGGGTGTGTGCTGTTGCTCTTTGTTTTTTGTCTGTTTTCTTTTTTTAAATGGTCTGCCCACATGGGCCTTTCTGGTCTGTGCTCAGCCCATCCCTCCTCTCAGACACCCACACAGTGCTGCATTGTGCATGCACCCTTTCCTCTGGGAACTCTGAAGAAGTCACGCTTTCAGACTTTCAGCCTTGTGCTTCAGTTTCTCCTTTTGCCTGTAATTCCCTCCCTCCTCCTCTCCTGACAAACTGCAGCCAAGACTTTAAACATCACCTTTTCTGTAAAGACTTTTCTTATTCCTGTCAGGCAGCCATTTTTCTCCTTTGATAGTGCATTGTATTTGACTTTTTTGTAGAAACTATTAGAATATACCTAAATGTCTATGCAGCCCTCTCTCTCCCTCTGAACTCAGCGCTCCTTCCAGAGCCCAGCATGTTTCTCGTTCATCATTGGACCCCCAGTGCTCATTACTTGGAATGACTCATAGTTGACACTCAACTAGTCTGTGGTGGACGAAGTAATGAGGAAGGGGGGAGAAGATCAGAGCTGAGTTACTGCAGAGGTTCTTTCCTGCCCACTCCCCTCCAAGTGCCTGCCAGCCCCTTCTCCCTCTTGCCACCAGCGGGCACGCAGAAGCGGATCCCTACAGTCTGGTTTGTCTGCGTTTTGTTATTTAGAAACAAGATTAATAGCTGGGAATCATTTCAAGAAAGTTTAAAGGACTAGCAGTCGCTAGTGGGTAGAATGTATGAACAGGTATTGTTTATAGTTTCTATTAGCTTGATTAATGATTCATAGGAGAACTACTTCATGCAAATGTGCCACATTTTCATTAAAAATAAGACATTACAACCTGAAACTAGTATTATACTCTATGTTAACTAACTGGAATTTAAATAAAATCTTGAAAAATTTTAAGTAAAAATAACGTATTCTAGAAGTAATTATACCAAATAGAAAAGGAAAATCCTTGCATGCAAGCAGCCTTCATTTCAGTGCTAAAATATTTTATAATCTTCTATTTCAAATTCAGAATATCGTACATCCCCGAATCTTGAATCCCCAGGAGCAATGGAAAGCTAAAAATAAGTTGTAATCCAAAGATTTTGAAGAGCTTATAAAAACAATAGCCACATCAACTATGGAGATTTATACGCACTATATTGAACTTAACAACCGAGCCACAAAAGTCAAAAGAGGTAAGCCAAGGAGCAGAAGGTTTGGCTCCAGAGGGGTTTGGAGAATGAATGGTAGGCCATCATCAATGATTCCATGGTATACAAACACACAGCAGCCAATACAAACACAGAGACCCCAAAATAAATAAAACCAAATATTCTTAGTGTAACAATCTTACTATTAGTTCTTATATTAAGTAGGCCCCTAAGGGTCAGATTTATTTCTTTTTGAAATAATTTCAAGCTTGCAGAAAAATGGAAGCACAGTAAAAAAGCTCTTTTTTTTTTTCCTGAGCAATTTAGAAGTACATAATTGACATGATATCCATCATTCCCAAATACTTGAGTGTGTTGATTCCTACAAATAAGGACATTCTACATAATTTCAGTGTAACTGTCAATGTCAGAAGGAAATCAGCACAAGCGATAAAAGCAAAAATAAACAAGTGGGACCACACTAAACTAAAAAGCTTCTGCACAACAAAGGAAACAATCAACAGAGTAAAAAGACAACCTACAGAATGGGAAAATTTATTTGAGACCATATATCTGCTAATGTGTCAATATCCACAATATGTAATTCATACAACTCACTAACAAAGAACAACAACAAATAATGCACACCCCCCCCCCCCAAAATGGGCAAAGGACCTGAATAGACAGTTTTTCCAAAGATATACAAATGGCTAACAGGCACATAAGAAGATGCTAAACATTATTAATCATTAGGGAAATGCAAGTTAAAACCACAATGAGATATCACCTCACGCCTGTTTGAATGGTCATCATCAAAAAGACAATAGACAAAAAATGTTGGTGTGGATGTGGAGAAAAGGGAATCCTTTTGCTCTGTTGGTGGGAACGTCAACTGGGACAGCCACTATGGAAAAGAGTATGGAAGTTCATCAAAAAATTAAAAATAGAACTACCATATGGCCCAGCTATTCTATGTCTGGGAGGATATCCAAAGGAAATGAAAACATTAACTGAAAAAGATAACTGCTGTCCCATGTTTATAGAAGCATTACTTGCAATAGCCAAGACACGGAAACAACCTTAATGTCCATCGGTGGATGGAAGAATGAAGAAGTTGTGGTATACATACACAATGGAATAAGCTTCAGCCATAAAAAATGAGGAAATCCTACCATTTGTGACAACATGAGTGGGCCTTGAAGGCATTATGCTAAATTAAATAAGTCAAGACAGAGAAAGACAACGTGTGATCTCACTTATATGTGGAATCTAAAAACAAAAACTACCAAACTCATAGGAAAAAAAAAGAAAATCAGACATGGAGGCAGAGGCATGAGTGGGGTTTGGGGAGGGGAGATTAGAAGAAAGTAGTCCAAAGGTGTAACCTTCTAGTCACAAGATGTAGCAGCACTAGGGAGGTAATGTGCACCGTGATGACTATAGCTTAACACTACTGTGTGGTGTATAGGAAAGTTATTAAGAGAGTAAATTCTAGGAGTTCTCATCACAAGGAAATTTGTTTTTCTCTTTTTTGCATCTACATGAGATGCTGGATTTTACCTAAACCTGCTTGGTGATCATTTCAAAGTATATGCGAATCTAACTATCATGCTCTACATCTTAAACTTATGCGGTGATGTGTGTCCATTATTATTCCCCAGTGAAACTGCAGGAGAATCAGAGGAAATCAGAAAATTAACATGTTTGTACTGCCACTACCCAATCCTCAGACACCATTCAAGTTTCCCAATAACGTCCGTTTTGCAAACGGATCCATTTAAGAACCACACATTGCATTTAGTTTTCTCATCTCTTTAGTCTTAAATCTGGAACGCTTCCCTGATATTCCTATGACTTTCACACAGCCTTGATACTTTGGAAGAACACAGGCCAGTTATTTTGTAGATGTTCCTCAGTTTGGGTTTATCTTATGTTTTCTCTTGACTAGATTCAGGCTATGCATTTTGGGGCAGGAATAACACAAAATGGCAATGGTATCACATCCTATTATTAGCAAGATTCACTAAGGTCACTTGGTTCAGGTGGTATCTGTCATGCTTCTCTTTTGTAAAATTACTTTTCTCTTTTGTTTTTAGTATTTTGTGAGAAAAAGCTTTGAAGTTATGTAAAAAGCTCATCCCGTGTCAAATGTCCAATTAATTAACATCAGTTTGGACTCATCATTTCCTATTTTATTCATTGGGTTATAATCCATTCATAACATTCATTTTCATGCTCAGGTTGTCCCAGATTTGGCTGGAGAGAACTCTTTCAGTCTGGCTTCTGTGTCCTTATGACTGCTCCCATCATTCTTTGAGCACTTCCTTACTTTTTTAGCAAAAAAAGATGTTCCAGGTTCATCTATCCCTTCCCCAGCTCTGGAACAATCTATTTCTTGAAGAAGCTCTGGTTTCCTTTAATGGAGAATGATACTTAGAAACCAAGATCCGGGTATTAGGTATTCCTCTTAGTGTTGAGGTATCACCGTCACACAACCTTCTGAGACAACATTACACAGGGTGCATTAGAGGGTTTATTCTCATTTTCTCCCTTTACATATTTGTAACTCACTTCTCCTATGGTGGGAGACCCGATTCCCATTCTCTTTATGTATTTACCTATTTGCTCAGTCCTCCTGTCAGTATCAATGTCTCATTGCTACCACCATCCCCACCTTGTCCATGTTCTCCTCACCCCATTTGGGATTCAACACTCCACTCTGGGGTACCCTCTTGTAGCCTTTATCACCCTACTTTGTACCATCAAAGTTTGTCTCCTACCTTTTTGTTGAAAAATCCACATTTCAAATAATATAATGCCAATTCTACACATGAGATTTCTTTCCCCTCCCTAGGACTTGTTGTTGCTGTTTGTTGTTTAAGTGATTTTCCTGGACTAATTGTCTAAATTTTGTCATGTGTGCCTCCTGAATTTCCTGCCCAGTTAGCTCGGTGATCACCTACTGATTGGATAGAAATTTCCTTAGATGTCTCAAATCAATATGTCTTCTGGCCATTGTGTGTGTAGAGACCGTGCCTTTAGTGCTTTGGCAGACAGCTGACAACTCCACCTTAGCCTTCATTTCCTGCTTGCATAGAGCTTCAAGATTAGCCAAAGGTGAGAGATTAGGACCTTCTTGGGTTTTTCCTCAGCACGTGCACAGCACCGCGCGTGTGCATAGCCTCCTAGATTTCTAGGCATACGTTGGAGCCTTTCAAAATCCCCTATGAACATCTCACTTCTCAGTTTTTCACTTTAATATTTGTAGCCCTCTCCTTGTTTGCCCCACTGGTGTTGTCCCCTCAGGCAGCTGTGGTATCAAACAGCTGCTGCTAATGGTTTTTGATGAATGCCCATGAGACACAGCTGCTTCACACAGTCAGGTCAAATAACGACAAGCCCTGAGAATGGAGCTTTTCCAGGGATTTTCAAGATGGATCAAATATGACATTTCTCTGAGCATGAGTTTTTTTCAAGGAGCTTCAAACCCATGTTTCCCCTCCAGTGACTGGTAGGCTTCTAGTTTTCATAGCTACCATGGTTGTGAAGCTATTGGTTTTTTCAAGGCCACCATGGAGCTGAGAAGGGAGAATGGGAATAGAGAGATTTATTTTGTTTTTAATTTCTTTATTAAGTTTTTAATTTTAATTCAAGTATAGTTAACATACAGTTTTATATTATTTTCAGGTGTACAATATAGTGATTCAACAATTCTATACATTACTCGGTGCTCATCATAAGTATGCTCTTTAATCCCCATCACCTATTTCACCCATCCCCCCACTCACCTTCCTCTGGTAACCATCAGCTTGTTCTCTATAGTTAAGAGTCCGTTTCTTGGTTTGTCTATAGAGCAGTTTAGATTTAAAATACCCAAAGATCAGGGCACCTGGGCGTCTCAGTCGGTTAAGCGTCTGACTTGGGCTCAGGTCATAATCTTGCGGCCTGTAAGTTCGAGCCCCCATAGGGCTCTGTGCTGACAGCTCAGAGCCTGGAGCCTGCTTGGGATGCTGTGTCTCCCTCTCTCTCTGCCCCTCCCCCACTTACGCTCTGTCTCTTGCTCTCTCTCTCGCACTCTCTCTGTCTCAAAAAATAAACGTTAAAAAATTTTAAAAATACCCAAAGATCATTGTTCTTTCTGAGACACAGTGATTTTTTTCTTAAATAAATACTCCATGGATCATTGGAAGTATTTGTTTATTAGCTTCCAATGTTTTTTAAAAAAAGTAATTTTGACAATTTTTGCCCAGTGCTCTTATTTCTTTTTGGAAGAGTATATTTTTGGAGGTCCTTAATGCACTATGCCTGAAGTGCTTCCCAAACAGAATTATTTTAAAGTGTCATGGAGGCTCACTGTTTAAGGAGAAATTGTCTGTGTCTTCTGTTTCCACTTCTTCATTTGCACCTCCTCCATATTCTGCCTTCTGCTTTCTGTTGCCATTACTTCATTGTGATGATTCTTACCTCAGCCAACAGCAGCCTCCTTCCCATCTGCCAGATCAAACCATCTCTTCTCAGACTTTCTAGTATGATTTCCCAGAAGCTTTTGCAGTTGTTGACATTGCCCTCCTCCCTCTTTTCCACTTGGGCTTCCAAAGTTCTTCTCTTTATGTCTCTCCTCTCCTTATATTACTTCATCTACATTCTTTTAGAAGAATCTCTTATTCTTTTTGCTTCTTTATCATTGGTATCCCCCAGAATTCCATCCTTGATTCTCATCTCTTGGTATGCTACCACCCATCTCCAAACCAGGAAACAGCATTTACATCCAGTGATCCAACCCACATCAAAATACTGATGTCAAAAATTTCTACTTTCACCTCTGTAATTTAAACACAAATTCCAAGATTCTTACTGATCATAGTACCAGGATATCTCATAACTAGTAATAATTTCTAGCATTCATTAAGATATATGAGCTTCCAGGAACTATGCTAGTTGCTTGATATGTATTACCTCTAATTTTCATAAGAATCCCATATGGTAGATATAATTTTCTGCTTTTTACAGCTGAGGTTACATTGACTCAGCAGTTTATCCAAGATCAAACAGTTAAAAAGCAGTAGAGCTGGGACGTGAACTCAGCTGTTGGATTCTAAGCTTATGCAATCTCATCTGTAAAATGGGGGTAATATTATAATACTACTCTTCATGAGAGTTTCATGAGTTAATGTTTATAAAGCACTTAAAACAGTATCTGACCCATGGTAGAAATTCAATAAAGTGTTGGCCATTTATTGCCTCTCACCTCATTTCCCCATCTCCCTACCTCTGCTCCTCCCTCAAATACCCTCTCCTTCCCATATTCCCTATTTTGAGCAATGACATAACCATATACACAGCCACCCAAAAGAGACAATCAGAATCGCCTTCAACTTTTACATCTCCTCCGTTCCTCCACATTTAATTGGTTGCCAAGTCCCACTGAGTCTTTCTCTAAACCATCTCGCCATGCCCACCTCTATAATTCCGGCTCCCTTCATTGTGATGATTACAATATCACCAGTCTTCCTTCCTTCGGCCTCCCCTTTCTCCACTCCATCCATTCAGCAAACAGTTTTCTACGCTCATTATGTGCCAGGTATTCTTTCTAACACACAGATTTGATTATAACACTTTCTTACTTGAAAACATAAAAACAACAGTTTGTTGCCTCCAGAATTAAGCGCAAAACCTTTGGTTATGGCATTTGAAACGGTACACAATCTGGCCCCTGTCCTGCGGTTCCAGTCTTGCCTCCCACCGCACCCCTGAACCAGTACCCCGTTTTAGCCACACCTCAACACATCATGCCTTTGTTTATGCAATTCCTTGTGGCTGAGGTTCCTTTCCTAGCTCCCTTCCACGTTCTCCTTTTTATTTCCCACGCCTTCATAATGTAGCTCGTGTTCCGTCTTCTACAAGGCCTGACCTTCCACAGTGGGCCACAGTCATGACCTACTTTGTTCCCCATACTACGTGGTAGACCTATTATACTGGTGTCGTCATGGTGACTCTCACTCTCAGTAAATCTGCAAGTAAAAGGAAGGAACTGTTTCTTACTCTTGTGTGTTTCCAATGTCTAGCAGAGTTCCTGACCTAGAACATGTTTTTGGTCCATTTTGTTCACTTGTATAAAGATACAAAGAAATAGCTTTGTAGTTACCTCCAGCGGGAGGGTCTGTGACGGTCCGTGATGGAGGGTTTGGAATGAGGTGGAATTGATTTTAAATTCATACTCTCTCTTTTGCTGTTTGAATTTTAAAAGCCGTGAACATGTATTATTTTTATAATAACACATGTCTGAGTTTTCCTTAAAAATTGTTGGTTACTTGGGAAATGACCAAAATTTTCCTAGCTGCCTGGACAGCGGAGAAATGGGCTGAGAAGATAAAATAGATTTCAGTGCTAAGTTAGGAAATGACTGGCTGGGCCTCGCTTATGTAACTGTCTAAAACTGATGGGACAAACAACTTTCATTTAGACACTTCTGCCAGAGAAAACACTCTGGATAGCTGAGAACAGGGCTCTGCTAGGGGTGGTGCTCTGCTCAGTCTTTGGGGTTCCCGCCTTTTTTATAACTAGAGTTGGACCCATAGGAAACTCCGGGCAGCCTCTTTGATTCATGACCCAACGATTCAGTGAACTCTCAGTATGTTGGCGAAATAACCAGCTTGAATTAATATGTTTACGTAAACTGATCAAAGTAGCTGCTTATTCTGGAGATTGACCACCCAGCATCAGTCTTTCCCAAGAGCAAAGCTTTTTCCACTATTTGGACATCTTTTGGATTCCCTCTGGTTGGCTAAAAATAGTTCTAATAAGTGGTAAAATTATGGTCTTCTGGATTCCACAGTTAAAGAAACAAATTACTAACTGTTTAGGTTCCAGTGAGTCAGTCTGGTTGTCTAATATAGACCCAGAAAGTTATTCACTTGAGTTTCAAAGAGCGAAATATATGGAAACTTCCCCTTAGGGCCTCAGCATTTTCCCTGCAACATCATAAAATGATGTAACTGTATATCTGGCCTGTGAAAAGCGTGACTACCTATTTTCTCAGCAGGCTAGTTCCCTTAAATGTTTGCTTTCTCACAGGGTCATTGATTTCTGCTCTTTCCATTTCCAGAAGTACTCAACAGCCGTGGATGGCACATGGAAATTTTTGAGAAACACATTTAGAAATCATTTGGCAGGATCTATGCTTTCTGGGAGAACAGGCCTTGTCTCTCTCTGTTATTTTCTCTTTGGAACATTTGCAAGAAAATAAGACCCCTGTTTTTTTAAAGATCTTTCTGAATTTATGGTGTAGTCTCCACCTAAAGTCAGAATCTGCCAAGGAATTACCATTAGGGCTTTAAAGATGTTTTTAATTGTATTTTTTCCTTTTATGAATTGGCCTTCTACATAGATGGAGTGGGTGTTCCTGCTGACATAGGCAGTCACATATGTCGTATGATTTCAGACACCAGCTGCCTGAGAAAATACTCCCTTAGACTCTGCCTTGCTGTTTCCTTTTATTCCACAAGCAGAGACCAGGCTTCCAGTTCACCCAGTCGGGGAGAGGTACTATAAAGCATTATTACCTGGCCCTTCTAGAGAGAATATATCTTGAGGAAGAACTGAGGAAATTGGGGTGCTGCGAGTCAGTTTAGTTAAGTCCAACCTTATCGCTTATACATTGATCTTCTTTCCCTGCCCCTATAGAATCATGCAGGATGATGCTGTGTCTTGTTTTCAAAAGACGTAAACTTAATCCTCTGGGATAACACTTCCTTGATCCTAGATCAACAGCTGTCATAGAGATTATTAAAAACATATTTTCTGGATATTTCATATTTGGACAAACAAAATGAGTGTGCAATTATATTCAGCAATTATTCATGGAGAAAATTTTAACGTCAATAGAATTTATCCGAGGTTCATTGTTGCCCAGGAGATTCCTACTGAGTGGAAAGAAAAAGAGGCTTATAAAAGAAGCTAATTTTTAGTAATTCCTATTCAAAGGAGCTTATAGAGATTTATCTGGAAGGCATATGTCATGCTTACTTGTTTAATGTTCTGTCTTCAGGAAACTAGGAAAATTGATGTGCCACCTCTGAGTTGTAACTTAACCTATTTAAGATACATGTTCAAAGTAATATTCAGTTGAATGATTAGGACAATTTGGAATAATTTATAGCATCAAAGATCCAGAGCTATCTATATGCTGATTCTGTCTTTAGACAAGTAGACAACTAGAACTTATTAGCTATTAGTTTTCTTAGCTAGAGTTTATTGACCAAACACCTGGTCTGTGTTTGGTAGTGTAGCAGGTCCTCTGGGAGACTGTAGAGAAAGCTGGCAGTCCATGTAAAATGGACACATGGCAAAAGGGCAAAGACATTAGTATATGAATAAACAATTGCTTATTTACTGCTGTACCTGGATGAGTGGAATGATTACTAAGAAGTTATTTGACTACAATACACTTCGTGATGAAGTTCATCATTCATGATGAAATGTAGAAGATAAGCTTTTATGTTTGTTTGAATCTTTTATTCTTGGTTAATAGTGCCCTTCTTCCCCAAAGAGCAAAAATGCCTATGACCAGTTCTATGTCATTAGCAATTCAAAAACAAATTTATTAAACAGGTCTCCGTATCTATGAGCACAAACTGTTTTGCAAAAGTGGATAGGATTATTTAAATGTATAAACAGAAGTGTGTAATTCACATTAGTATGAAACATATACTGCCTCAAGGATAGAAAAGAAATTGCTTCCCAAAGAAGTGTTTGGGAAAACACAAGAGAAGTCTTCCCAAACTGCCAGCATATTTCAAACATAAGAATATCGCTTAAAAGCTATTTTTAAAAGAAAGAGATCGCGAACGGTAAGAATATTTTTCTTTTAAGTAGAAAAAGCCCACTCTCAGACTTTCTTCTAGAAGGAAAGCATCAAAGGCTTGTGCAATTCTGTAAAATTACACACACCATATGCTTCAGACCTCGGATTGTGATTGTTTTGGTTTGATTTATTGTGTTACTTCATAGGAAGTGAAACCACTTTATTCAAAAGGCTTGTTAAATATTCTACCACTATGTTGAAGTAAAGAATTAATTTAAACAAGAAAGATTTCACATTACCCTAAGTGAACACTTTTTCATTACTTTGCCAGATTGTCTTCTCCGAGCTCCAGAATGTGAAAAATGCTGTCCTTGCCACAGTGATGTCACCAGCACGTTGCTGGTTGCCCTTCTGGGTGCCAGCTGGGCTTCCAGTTCCACGGGTTATGCAATCGAAATCAAACACGTTGTCTTCCTTTGTGGAATAGCTTACTCCACAAGGCTCCTGTTGCCGAGAGTGTGTCCACGGTGAAGAAGTACACAGAGGTGTTCATTGACTCTCATTCAGTATTTTAAAATGATTTATATGAAGTGACTGTCTCTCCAGCACATAGACTCAGAGGCAGCTGTCCCACATCTTACCAGAAATGGCAGCATATTGGATTGACTAGGAATTGACATTTTAGGAATGTGGAATATAATTCCTAGTGTTGCTAGAGAAATGAGAGATTTTATATACGACACTCAGGAAGTTCTGCCAATTTCAGCAGCTAAGGACTTCTGAGATTATCAAGTCCGGGGCTTCTCTTCATGCTGGTGCTTCCTGGGCACCACTTACTTATTTGTGTGAGTATCAGAGAACCAAAAGGCAAAGGAAGGAGAGCAACGTTTATTTCAGCTGCTTGACAGCCATCCAAGTGAAGGTTAGCTGGAAGACTGTAACAGTATTGACTCAATTTAGTTTTGGACAAGTTTATCTATCCAGATGGTGAATCTTGACCTTCATTAACTAAGGATAAAATTCATACAATTTCATTTTAGTCACTTTGGAGATTTCAATATTATACACATAAGAAGAGACAAATTAGTTTAAAGATCCCTAGGTACCCATCACCCAACTTAAAACACTTTAATTTGTAGCCAGTCTTATTTCCTTTCTATCCTACTTACTAATCTCGCCCCTCTAAGATATCATATCTTTCTGGTATGACTCTAAACAATTTAAAAACTCTTTTTCTTGGGGCGCCTGGGTAGCTCAGTCGGTTAAGCATCCGTGGCTCGTGAGTTCGAGCCCCACATCAGCCTCTGTGCTGACAGCTCGGAGCCTGGAGCCTGTTTCAGATTCTGTGTCTCCCTCTCTCTCTGCCCCTCCCCTACTCACACTCTGTCTCTCACTCTCTTAAAAATGAATAAGTTAAAAAAAAAAAAAAGAAACTTAAAAAATTTTTTAACAATTTCACTGTATAGTCGGCATTCAAAATTTTAGTTCCTTCTGTTTGTATGTTTTTAACAGAATCCAAATAAGTTTGACACCTTCAGTTGGTTGATAAATCTTTTGAGTTTCTCTTAATTCGTAGGTTCTATTTCATCTCTTTTCTCCTTCTCCTTCTATACCTCCCCCCACCTCTCCTATCTCTTCTCTTCTCTTTCTTGCTATTTATTTGTTGAAGAGACTGGGCCACATGTCCTATAAAACTTCCCACAATACATTCTTCTGACATCTCCATGATGTCATTTAACATTTTCTGTTGCCAGCTTATTTCCTGTACATTGTTAGTTGGATTTAGAGGTTTGATCTAAGTCACGTTGGGTTTTGGGGGCAAGACTGCTGTATTAATTTGCTAAAGCTTCTATAACAAAGTACCACAGACTGGGTGTCTAAAACAATAGAAATATATTTTCTCACTATTCTGGAGGCTAGAAGTCCAAGATCATGGTGTTGGCAGAGTTGGTTTCTTCTAAGGCCTCTCTCCTTGACTTGGTGGTTATCACCTCCCTGTGTCTTCACGTGATCTTCCCTGCACGTGTGTGTGTGTGTGTGTGTGTGTGTGTGTGTGTGTGTATGTGTTCAAATCTCCTCTTATAAGGACACCTGTCATATTAGATTAGGGACTAACTGATGGCCTTATTTTAATTTACATATCTCTTTGAGGGATGCCTGGGTGGCTCAGTCAGTTAAGCTTCCAACTCTTGATTTTGGCTCAGGTCATAATCTCACAGTTGGTGGGATTGAGCCCTGTGTTGAGCTCTGTGCTGACAGCATGAAGCCTGATTGGAATTCTCTCTTTTCTTCTCTCTCTGCCCCTCCCCCACTCATGCTCACGTTCTCTCTCTCTCCCACTCTGAAAATAAAAAATAAACATTAAAAAATAAATTAAATAAATAAAATAAATAAATAGTCCCTCTTTGAAGGCCGCATCGCCAAATATAGTCACATTTTGAGGTACTAGGGGTTAGGACTTCAACACATGAATTTGTTCAGGGGGGGGGCAGTTCAGCCCACAATAACTTTCTAGGTGGTGGTATTTCCATCAAGAGGTACATAATATCTGACTGTTTCTCTTTTGTGATTTTGGTAGCCATTGATAATCAGTGCCTAGATTCATTAATTTATTACAGTTCTCAAAGATGTGATGTCCTAATTCTGTTGTTCCTTCTTTATTAGCTAGATTATATTGCTTATTAAAAAGTTATCTCAACTTCTATTTGGTTTGCAGTGGTACAGTGAATATTAGAAAGTCAAAATTAATATTTGATTATTTCCTTTTATTCACCCATTTTTAAAATAATAAGTTGATTTATTGGAATCCTCCAATATGACCAGTTTGTTGTATGTTTTTAAAAAAATTTGGGCGGGTGGGGCCCTCCTGGATGGCTCGGTCGGTTGAGCATCCGACTTTGGCTTAGGTCATAATCTCATGGCTTGTGAGTTTGAGACCCACGTCGGGCTCCGTGCTGACAGCTCAGAGCCTGGAGCCTGCTTCGGATTCTGTGTCTCCCTCTCTCTCTGCCCCTCCCCTGCTCATATTATTTTTCTCTTTCTCTCCAAACAAATAAATAAACTTTGAAAAAAAAATGTTTTCAATGGGGAGAGGGACAGAGAAAGAGCGACAGAGAGAATCCCAAGCGGGCTCTGTGTTGTGAGCAGAGTGTGACGCGGGGCTCAGTCCCACAAACTGAGATTATGACCTGAGCCAAATTCAGGGGTCAGATGCTTAACCTACTGAGTCATCCAGGTGCCCCTGTTGTAGTTTTTAAAGTAGCCATTATAAACTCATAAATGTTCATGTATATGTATATGTATGTATAATATCTATTAATCCACTGTGGTTACTACCCTTTACTCAAAGTTGTCCTATTTTTGGCTGATGGGATCCTCTTCAAGTTTGGCTCCTAGGTCCCTTAGACAGGACTGTAGCAGTTTTGGATAGCTTCCTCATCTGGTATGGCGTGATGTACCATGCCTATGTTTTCCATTTCCTTCTCCAGATCCAGAGTCAACCATTCCTCCAAAATCCCCAGTTCCTTTTAGTGGAAGAAGTATCTGAAGAGTAGAATCTGGGGACACCTTGCTGGCTCAGTCGGTAGAGCATGCGACTCTTGATCTTCGTGTTAGGAGTTCAAGCCCTACGTTAGGTGTGGATCTTACTTAAAAGTTAGTAAATAAATAAATGAAGAGTAGAATCTGGGTAGTAGGAGAGCTCACAGCTACTGAGTTGGTTCCTATGTCTAGGCCTTCATAGCAAATTGAGCCATGAAAAAATATATAGAAACATGTACAGTCAAACATATGTGCACATATATAGCTCCCAATCCGATTCTGAGTTTGATTTTTAGCTCTTTTATCTTAACATCTGTATTTCCTTTCTGCCACTTCAGGAATCCCGGCAATTAACCAACCCAGTAATGATTGAATAAGAATATCACATTCTTGCTCATTTGCTTTATCCCACAGCAGTCAGAGTAACACAGCCAACACTTCTCCCAAGCTTATGGAAGTTCTTTTTGTTCTTAGAACATACCCCACCAGAGACTGTACTCAAACTACTACTCTTTAAAGTCCCTTGGAATATTTCCTCTCTGTAGGCTAAACCATCAACTGGGTACACATCCAGGTTTTTTTTTAATTTTATATTTAAATTATTTTATAAATTAAAGGGAAGATATAAGGTAACACACATATCTTACCTGTAAGATATGTACATGGTTCCAAAGTCAACCCAAGTGTGGAACCAGTATCGTTTTCCTATTCTTTCTTGTTACCATATGCAGCTAACAACCAAAAAATAAAAACAAAAAAACAAAAAGCAAAAAAAATCCAGGGTCGGGTTGTGTCTTGATAGATTTGGAGGAGGAGGTGAAGCCTGAATCATGTCCTACTGAGCAGCTGCAAAGAGTGGCTTAGATTCAGGGAGAAACTGTCTTGAAGGCCTTAGCTGGGCTCAGGGTAGAAAACATTTGTTCTGCCGCCCACCATGTAATTCATCTGTGAATTTTAATGAGTTAGCCTTTAGGCTGCTAGGCAGAAAGCAAGCTACAGCATTCTGTAAAAACCCTACCATCTTTACACATTGCTATGGAGGCCAGAAGTGCAAAGTTTTTGTCAAATATGTGGGAATGTGCTTCAAGGTGATGTATCTGAACATGTGAAGGTGATGTGCCTGAACATGATGTATCTGAACATGTATCTGAACATCTGAGGTCATGTATCTGACCATGATCTCCACATCTCTAAAGAGATAGCATCTTGGAATCTTAAAACAGCAGTTCTAGAAGCTAACTCCTACACATCCTTCCAGCTCAGGGGACCTTAGGGAGCCTTCCTGATCCTCCCTCAAAGTTTCGTATCCCAGATACGTGTTTTTGTTGCACCCTCTAAAATACTCCCTATTTTGCACTTTGTTGTTTCACTTTGTTAAGTGTATAAACACAGTACCAGACCTAGTCAGGCACAAATATGTAATCAATAAATCTTGACTGACTCAATATTCTAGCACTGCATCCTAATATACTCTAGTATAGTTATCTGTTTATGGGTCTCTTCGCCCTATATGATAATTTTTTGAGGGCAGGAATTGTCTTATTTACTTGGCACTATAGTTGTCCACGGTTTGGATGGAATAAGGAACAGGGGTGATACTATTGAAAATTGAATTCAAATTATTTGGTATAAACCCAAGATGCTCCTAAGGGTCCTATTGTAAGTATGAAGCAACATTTGGAGGTAAAGTGATGAAGAGTACATTCTTTTTTTTTTTTTTTTAAGTTTTTATTTATTTTTGAGACAGAGACAGAGCATGAGCAGGGGAGAGGCAGAGAGAGAGGGAGACACAGAATCTGAAGCAAGCTCCAGGCTCTGAGCTGTCAGCACAGAGCCTGACGCGGAGCTTGAACTCACAGACTGTGAGATCATGACCTGAGCTGAAGTCGGATGCTTAACCGACTGAGCCACCCAGGCACCCCAAGAGTACACTCTTAAACTCTCGACTGCGGCGTAATGCTACAGCCTGACATCTCTGTACCCTCAGACTATGTAAACATAATATGAATGTTCCTGTATATTTTATTCTATAACATTTCACTTTTAAAGTGGTTAATTGTTTAGTCCCTCTGGAATTTATCTTATTGTATGTTATGAGGTACAGATATAATTTTCCTTTTCCAAAATGTGGGCAGTTTCCCTGACTCCAGTTTTTCTTGGCTCCTATGTCAAGGTGGATATGGGACACTGGATATCCTTGCTGATGAAAACATGTAGTCTCCAACCTCAGATGAGAATTTACTACTCTACAAGACAGCAAGCTTTTTAGTTGTCCTTAGTGAATGTCTTCAACAGCTGTCCTAGACCTTCCTTGTTTCCTCAAGACTCCTTCTCGTATCTCATTCCCACTACTTTCATTGGTTCTCGAGGACAGAGCCTTGCACAACACTTCATGAACCATTGAATGTACACTTAAAAATGATTAAAATAGGGGCGCCTGGGTGGCGCAGTCGGTTAAGCGTCCGACTTCAGCCAGGTCACTATCTCGCGGTCTGTGAGTTCGAGCCCCGTGTCAGGCTCCGGGCTGATGGCTCGGAGCCTGGAGCCTGTTTCCGATTCTGTGTCTCCCTCTCTCTCTGCCCCTCCCCCGTTCATGCTCTGTTTCTCTCTGTCCCAAAAATAAATAAAAAACGTTGAAAAAAAAATTAAAAAAAAAATGATTAAAATAGTATTCTATGTTATGTATCTTCTACCACCATAAAAAAATCTACACACAAAAAATACTCCATGGAGAAAACTGAGGCCATCAGCTCTACACTCTTTCAACCACCACCATCAATGCCTACCCCACATTTACATGTACAAGAACATCCCTAACTACCTAGTTGAGGAAACCCTAATCAGTCTCTGGGAATGAGGGGGTTTTTCTCTTCATCTGTGGTCTCCACATTGACCTGGGCCATTGAGCCCACAGTCGCATCACCACTTAACCAAGAATATCGCTCCACGGCAGTGAAGCCTTCTCTAGGATAACGTTTCTCCCATCCTAAAAAAGCCTACACTTGGCCCCTCATCCTCTAGTTACTATTTATATTTTCTTCCTTTCTTATCCAAATTTTCCAAAACCTTGCCTTGTACTTGTTGACTCCACTTCATCTCCCATTCATACCTCAACCCACCCTACTTGAGCTTCCCTCCCTCTCTTCCTGCCTCTTCTCCCAAATTGTTTTATTTGTTCTGCTCTCACCACGGTCTCCTATGACTTCCTGTCTACTTTCTTCAGTGGACATTGTTCAATACACATCTTATTTCGCTTTGGACATCTGATTCTCCTGTTTCTCCTTTGTTTCTTCTAGGACATGGTTCTTCTCCTTTTTTAAACAGAGTTTGAATTCCTTAAAATTCTGTCTTTATTCCTCTGTTCTTCTCTCCTCTCATCCACCCACGTATTTTCAGATACAACATAATTATGATGACAGAAAAAGCTCTTCGGCATAGTTCTTTCAAATAGTTTGACATATTTATCTATCTGCCTCTTACTGGATGTCCCACTGGTACTTCACATCCACCTGAACTCAGCATCTCCTTACCTTCTTATCTTTAATGGAGATGCTCCTTCTGTGCTTGGTCTGAGTTGCTCCACTATCCAATCATTCATGGGTTTCCTGTGGGTGGCTCGGCTGAGCATCTGATTCTTGATTTCAGCTCAGGTAATGATCCCAGGGTCATGGGATCAAGCCCTGTGTCAGGCTCCATGCTTAGCATGGAGCCTGTTTAAGATTCCCTCTTTCTCTCTCTGCCCCTCTCCCCTGCTTGCTCGCTCTTTCTCTCTCTCTCTCTCCCAAATAAAAAAAAAATTATTCACTCAAACTAGAAATTGGGAGTTGCCACTGCCTCTAATATTACTTTCATCTTCTACACCTGATACCTAAGTCTTGATAATTTTCATCCTTTTTAATTCTGGAATTTGTTCCCTCCTCTCCATCTTGACTCCCATCCCTGCAGATTGCCATCATTCTCCTGGCCCTAACAGACTCCTGCCTGTTCTTCCCTGTCTCCAGTGATGCCCCCTCATATCCATCCCCTATCCAAAATCTAAACTTGACTTTACCACTTTGGGTACTGTGCAGAAAGGATAGGTGGATAAAATTTAAGTTGCTTCTTGGAGTTCTCCATCTTCTAAAAGCCAGAACTCAAGAGTGAACTCTTGAAACTAATATTATACTATATCTTAACTAACTGGAATTTAGATAAAAACCTTAAAAAAAGTGAACTCTTCATAGTCTAAGTCCTGACCACAATTCTGGCTTTACTTGCCCCTGCACCATTCATTACACTTTGGGGTCCAGGAGCACTAAAGCATTTATGCATCCATCAATGTTATTTATCATTTCTGAATGTCTATTGCTGATGTCTGCTCTTCTGAGAACACTCTGTCCCTGCATCCCTACTCTTCCTCTATTACCTAACCTCACCTTTTCACACTCCTCCACAGAGAGCCTTCTGTAACTCCTCTCCTCACCCCTGTGCTGGGTTATATGCATAATACCCCTGTGTGGCTATAACCTTGTTCTGTCCATGTTTCCAAATTATCTGCATGTCTATTTTCCACACAACACTGTGAGCTGTTTGATGGAAAGGAGAGTACCCCAAACATATTTATTGATTTATTGACTCAATAAATGAGTGGTCCAATTAAAGCCTATAAACCAAAGTACTCACAAAAGTGTATTTACTCTTTGAACATCAAGGAGGCTATTTAATTTGGATTAAAATTCATGCTGAACAAGAGAAGTCCTTCTGATTATTAATAATTTCAAAACATCCCTGCTACAGGGACTCTCACAGCATTTTTTAAATTTGTTTGTTTTGTTTTGGTTTGGTTTTTTGTTTATTCATTTTTGAGAGAGAGAAAAAGCATGAGCAAGGTAGGGGCAGAGAGAGAGGGAGACACAGAATCCGAAGCAGGCTCCAGGCTCTGCATGATCAGCACAGAGCCCTATGTAGGGCTCAAACTCACAAACTGTGAGATCACAACCTGAGCCAAAGTTGACACTTAACCTACTGAGCCACCCAGGTACCCCTTGTTTTTAGTCTTTAAATAGCCCATCTGAGCACTGCAGGTCTCTTCCCCATCACTGTGCTCATTGAATGTTTGGGGAAATGTACCCATCACAGACCTAATGCTAACATTGATGATAAATGATATACCACAGATACTAAATTCACCACTACAAAAAGCTGAAGTTTTTCCAAACTCAAATTCTTTGAAATGGTTTTATTCCCTACCAGAAAGATGGAAAAAAAATTTTTAATGATAATTTTTTTATTAAAAAAATTTAAGTTTATTTATTTTGTTATTTTATTTTATTATTATTTTTTTAATATGAAATTTATTGTCAAATTGGTTTCCATACAACACCCAGTGCTCCTTCCAACAGGTGCCCTCCTCAATGCCCATCACCCACCCTCCCCTCCCTCCCACCCCCCATCAACCCTCAGTTTATTCTCAGTTTTTAAGTTTATTTATTTTGAGAGAGAGAGAGAGAGAGAGAGAGAGAGAGAACACAAGCAGGGAAGGGGCAGAGAGAGAAGGAGAGACAGGATCCCAAGCAGGCTCTGTGCAACTAGCACAGAATCCAACGTGGGGCTGGAACCCATGGACCACGAAATCATGACATGAGCCAAAATGAAGAGTTGGATGCATAATCTACTGGGCCACCCACGCACCCCAATGATCATTTTCTTTCTAAAGCAGAAAGCAAATAATGTATCTCAAAACAGTCTAGTGCTCACTGACAAATTTTATGGAAGAAAATAAAATTATAATTAATCAATTTTGGGGCACCTGGGTGGCTCAGTCAGTTAAGCATAGGACTTCGGCTCAAGTCATGATCTCACAGTTTGTGAGTTTGAGCCCCACGTGAGGCTCAGCGCCTGCTTTGGATTCTGTGTCTCCCCCTCTCTGTCCCTCCGCCACTCGTGCTCTGTCTCTGTCTCTGTCTCTCTCTCTCAAAAATAAACATTAAAAAAAAAACCTTAAAGAATTAATTTTGAGGTGATAGTTTTCAAAAACGAATAGAAAGACTTAAGAAAGTGGCTGATTCTGTGGTCCTTTTGAGACTTTCTTAAAATGGGGAAGGGAACTAACCTTTGTGTGTCATATCCATGCTGGGTATTCTACATATATTGTAGTACTCTCCATTCTCAAGAGAACCCTATGAGATAGATTATCCCCTTTTTCCTTGAAACTGAGGTTTGAGGGCGTCTCCATTTATGACAACGTAAGATCCACATCTTCTCATGTGAGATAAGGGGAGTAAGCCCAACCCTGTCCATTTGCAGAGTCTTGATCTTCCAGTTACAGAAACCTAAAATTATGAGTGGGCTTATAAAAAAGTAAAGGAAATAATGATAAGCAGAAATGATAGTTATGCACATTAAATGGGCTGAGTGATTATTATTCTGTTGCTTCATCTGGTGCTACAGATATTAGCTAAGTGATATTGTTGATCTCTTGTAAACCATTTATATAAATGTTGGTGATGTAAGAATGTTTAAGATTATCATGATCACGATATGCTTGCGGCTTTACCAAATTGAATAGGTAATAGTGGAACAAAAACATGCTGAACACTTATAACATACCTCATTCTTGTTTTTCTGTACTCTTTTCAGTACGTAAACTCTCTTTGCCTGGGCCTAAAATTTTAGCTCATCTGTTTACTATTAGTTTGCAAGCCATGCTTGAATTTCATTGCCATAAACCATGTTGTTGGGCCCAGCAGCTGCTCTCTCAGTAACCCTGGTCTTCTGAACAGGCTCTAAGAGCTACAGTTCTGACATCTGAAATGCTGAGAAATTATAGATGATAGGCCAGGGAATTGATAGTGCCTCTTTCTTACACACTTCAGACACCCGTATCTTTCATAAATTATATGGAGAGAAACGTGTTGTGAAGAGCCACGTTCTGAAATGAACACCTGGGCATCAAGTGATAGCCTAGTAAGCTTCCTCTTAGGAGTAACAACACCATCTCTTATTTGGCTCACTTTTATTTCAAAAACAGTAGATTTTCCAAAATGGTTGCATTTTACCCCTTTGCCGTAAGTGCTCTGTCCTGTGGTGAGGAATATTAATTCATTCCATAAGAAACATTTACATGCATCCTGCGTTCCTCCCTATGGCACGTCCTACAATTAAATTATCCATCGTGTTTTAGGCTGTTTCTGACTTGCCTTCCTGATAGAATGTAAAGACGGCAGGAAATAATATCTGTTTTGTTCACACCTGAACCCCCAGACGCAGCACTGTGCCTGGGACACAGTTGGCAGGTGGACATTTATTGAATAGATAAATGGGCACCGGCTATTTGTGTGGTGCTATAGTGGTGACAGCTGCGGGTGTTCTGTGCTGACCTAACAACACCTGCAGCTTCGATGAGAAACCCCCACATCCCTCTCTACCCAGCTGAAGAGGAGGCTGGTGGGGAGGAGGCTTGGTGGAAGGAAGTGCAAAGACAGCTTTTAGGTAATGGACCAAAGGGGCCGAAACAGAAGCAGGTGCTGATGATTTCAAAAGTTACAGAATATTGTTACTTAACACTCAACGGAAATCCCTCCAGTGGGCCAGGCACGGACAGCCTTAAAAATAGAAAGCTGTCAAGATTTATGGCTGTTTTGAGGAAAACAGCTCCAAGAAAAAAAGCACACGTTTATATACCAATATATTTTAAAATAGTGGCTGTCATTAAGTCTGTGCTAGTTTAACGACTGGTTTTGGCAGTGTTTCATTATGGAATAAAACCAGCAATTTTCTACACATCCCCTCACTAATGCCATATACAGGCACATGTTACACCTTTCGGAGTCAACAGAAAGCCCTGTTTATTCAGGTCAGTGAATATTTCTTTAATACTAGAAGTTCTAGTTTTAGACAGAAATTTTTTCAACTTAAGGGCCCAAACTGCTAAAGTTCTAGTTGGCTATTCTACTTAACTGTTATTTTTATCAAAATAAAATGCTTGTACATTGTGCATAATGCAGTGTTAATTTTTTTCAATTTTAATGAAATAATTTAGGCATAGGTACATAATACCTATAAATAGTACTAAAAAGCTTGTAGTAAAACCAATACTCCCTTTCTCTCCCTGCTCCCTGCTCCCTGCCCAATGTTCTCTTCTCCAAAAGCAACAACTTTTTAGCTCATTTAGTTCTTTTGGAAGTTAACCCAATATTTGCATACAATAAACTCTCTCTCTGAAGCCTCCATTTGTCGTGTTCCTATCTGATTTCATAGATCCCTGGGCCCTGTATAACCATATTCCTGGTATGTTCCTTTAACACCACCTTGAGAATTCTCTTTGCCTGTCAAAGGAAATTTGTTTCTTGCATTGAGTCTTTTATTTCTTGCGTTGTCTTCTTTTGTCTTTTCTTGATTTATACCCCCATTGTCTTGCTATAATATTTTCCAGTTGCTTCCTAGGACAAAATGCTTTGAGGTGTATTTATTTTTTGTACATACTTGTCTGAAAATGTTTATTTATTTATTTATTTATTTATGTATTTATTTATTTATTTTATGTTTCATTTATTTATTTTGAGAGAGTGCAAGAGCAGGGAAGGGGCAAAGAGAGAGAGGGAGACAGAGAATCCCAAGCAGGCTCCACCCTGTCATCACAGAGCCCAACAGGGGGCTGGAGCCCAGAACCAGGAGAGCATGACCTGAGCCGAAATCAGGAGTCAGAAGCTTAACTGACTGAGCCACCCAGGTGCCCCGAGAATGTATTTTTTCTACCCTCCCTCTTGATTGGTTGGGTATAGAATTCTAGTTTGGAAGTCACTTTGTGTCAGATGTGGAAGGCATTGTTCCATTGTCTTTTAGAGTTTGGTATTGCTGTCAAGAAGTCTGATAACTTATTGATTCCTGATCATTTGTATATATCCCATTTGTCCTCTCCAAAGCTTTCAAATGGTCTCTTCACCCCTGTGATAACCAAGTTTGTCAGTGACATGACTTGTTATATTTTGTTTTGTTTTGGATTTTTTTTTTTTTTTTTTTTTTTTTGCTTTGATGAAAACTTTCAATTTGGAAATTCATATTATTCCCTTCTGAGAAATTTTCTTGTATTATTGATTTCCTTCTGGGTTTTTTTCTGGTCTCTTTCTAGATCTCTTATTGGTAAGTTATTAGACTAATTTTAATTGATTTTTTATTTTCATATTTTTCCATTTTTCGTTTCCATCTCTTGGACTTTCTGTTCTACTTTTGGGAGATTAACTTAGAGATATAATATGGAATTTATATCCCATACTAAATCTCTATACTGTTTGTTTTTAGCTAACAATATGTATAATATGAATTCTAATAAATGCATTTGCTATATTATTTCAATGTACCTCATTTATTTAACTAATAGAAACATTTATTAATAGACTAGCCTGATTTGTTCAGTTTAGTTTGTTGTTCAGGTGACCCACTTGATTAGTTTTCTGTTTCACTCTCAAAAGTATCCTGTACTGGGTGATAAGTTACATGGTCACACTATTTACTGAGTACTTAGCATGTACCAAGTATTTTATATTTTTTCAGATTTTATTTTTAAGTAATCTCTACACACAATGTGGAGCTCAAACTCACAACCTTGAGATCAAGAGTCTCATGCTCTACCAACTGAGCCAGCCGGGCGCCCCCACAAGTGTTATTTTAAGTGCTATGTATATAACAATACATCTATGTAACAACCCAATGGAGTAGATTCTGCTACCATCATTATGTAAATTAGGAAATTGAGGCATACATAATTTAAATAATTTTTCCAAGGTGTCTCAGCTAATAGGTGTTAAAGCTAAGACTTGAACTCAGGAAATCTGTCTGCAGAGCCCAGGCTTTAGTCACTGTGATACTGCTTTCTAACTCTTCACAGTCTCCTATTTGGGAGATATTAGGTTGTTTCTGACTTTGTATTACTGCAAACACTGTTGGACTTCCTTTTAGCAAAACCTTTGTGATCTCCTTTATTATTTCCTTGGGAAGGATAAATTCCTAGCAAAACCAGCTTTCTTGATTTTCGGCTCAGCACTCTTTCAACGATGCCATGCTGTGTACGTCTTGACGATGGTGCTGACTAGCAAATCCTGTCATTACGAGAAGGCAGACAATAAGAAAGCAGATCGGGAGAAACAGCACTCTGGAAAGAGCCGTGTCTCTGTGACTCCCAAGTAAATGAAAAGATAGAGAAGGCTGTCGTTATTTCTGATCCTTTAAAACTTTTGCTGCCCTTCTTTTCCTGGCTAACATCATGTGTGCTTGTCTTTACCTTGGAATTTACAGACTTCTTGACAACTGCCCTCCACCCCCATCTACTGTCCACAGGAAGTTGAAGTGTTCATTAAGACACCATCCCTAAGATAAATCTACAAATGAGCAAATAAGTGGCTAATATCATGGGCTGTGGTTGGCAAAGAGGCAACTTTGTCATGACGTTAGGTCAGAGACAGGTCAGCAGCTCCTTCCTGGAATGATATTTACCTGTGAATAATTCAGTTGATATAATCACCTCAGCAAGTCTTTCACTTGCATGAGTAAAAAAATCCACCCAAGGAGGCAGCCAGAGATTTTCCTAAAATCTTCCTTCTAAACCCAGCTTAAATTTCATCTCTCTCAGGAAGTTCTCATTGCTTGAATTCCTCCAGCTTCTCTGGCCTGATCTATACCAGATCCTGATCTATTAGGAGTATAAGAACTAGGATTTGTCTTTTATATCTGATTCAGCAAATATGAATGGAGTGCCCATACATGCCAAGCACTGTGTGAAACATAAGGAAAAGAAGAAGAAAACAAAATATTTCCATGCCCCACGATCTTCAGTAAAGGTGTGCAGCTTCCGCAGAACTCACGCAACTTCTTAAAATGAAAAGCCCTACTGGTTCACTGTTTACGGGGCATTCTCCTATGACCTCTTTTAATCTGACTGTAAGCTATTCTTTCATTTCCTATCTGTGCTTTTTATGCTTCTTGTTGAAATTAGAAATACCATATGTATATAATGGAAAACACCCAAGTGCAAATAGAAGAGACCGTATGAAAATGAGTTAACCATAGGGTCCTATATCTAGAGAAACTTAAGGTATTTGAAACAAGAGAATGTTTTCTTTAATTTAGAAGGGAAAATAGAAGTAGCCCACACACAGTTACTGCAATTGTTCTCCATCAACGTACATTGTTTTAAAATCTTCTGTTTACATCTCTGTGTGTGTGTGTGTGTGTGTGTGTGTGTGCTTTTGGAAAGGAAGGACCCTGCTTATTAATTCTTTAATTCTGAGCACCTGGCACAGGGCAGGTTTTCATTTCATGTTTGTCAAAGTATATCTTTATTGGCCTTTAGGATACAATAAATTGTATAACACACCGTTGATTTAATAACAGCTTTACGTGGGAGGGGAAAAAAAAGAGGCACCACGTCTGTATACAACATTTGTAAACAGCTATTATAAAACACATCCTGATTTCAAGAAAGCCAAAGTTTAAAAAGTATGCCTCAGAATGGAGGAAATCCTTTAATTGTCCTTTACTGGACTTCTGGTCTCAAAAACAGAGTAAACTTGCCTCCATTATGTCAGCGAACAAAAATTCTTCTTCTTTTTTTTTCTTTTGGACAAAAATTCTTTAGTGCTGGTTGTGTTGACTCAAATCATCCTACCCTTCCTTCAGTGCGCTTTTTGAGACCACTGATAACTTCCAACCATTTGTCTGTTATTGTTTTCCTGGATTTCCATTTCCTTGTATTAAACACCTCTGTTTGAAATTCTCCAAGCCTTCTATTGTCTCAAGGGCCCTTCCTCCAGGGCTCCTTTCTCTTACTGTAGCTCTCATTCATCTTGTCCCCAATGTGGGCACCCCCCAAGGCTCAGTCCCCTTTTTTTTCCAGTCTTCACTAGCGGTTCTCAGCCCAGGCTGCACATTGCAATTACTCAGAGACCTTTTAAAATATCCACACCCAGATCCCAACCCAGATCAATGGGATCAGTCAATTTGGCTGAAATATTTAGCACTGTGACCCTTGGTCATGGAACTTAACCTCTGAAATTCAATTTCTTCACTTGTAAAATTAAGATGATGTTAAAATCTGCTTCATCAGAATGCTGAATACATTCTTATTCCCCATGATGACTGCAAATACCGTGTCCTCTTCTTTTTTTTTTTTTCCATTTATTTAAAGCCTGCATTTCCTTGAAAACTCAAATCCTTCCTCCTCCCCCATAGCCTCCATAATCACAATTTATTTTGGTTTGTTTGCAAGTTATACTGAAAACTCAAGATGGGCCTATGAAATAGTCTCCTTGCTGATCTTCCTACAAGTTTCAATTCTTTCTCTACATAGCCGTCCAACATTCCAGAGTAATCTTAAAAATTAGATCATGTTGCTTTCTACTTTAAATCAGCCAATGAATTCTCTTTGTTCTTAAGTTACAATCCAAATTCCCTAACCTAGCTACGAGGTTCTATGAAATCTGACACTCATCTTGCCTCCCTCCCACTGATCGCCATAGTCTAGCCCCCCTGGTTCTAATCTGATATAGTCTTTCCCACCTTGGAGATTTGCTCATGCTGTTCACTCTGCCAGGAATGATCTTATGCTCATCTTTCCGAAGTCACCTTAATAATTACCTACTTGGTGAACACCTCTCTGACCCTCAGGCCCAGTAGTGTCCCTAGAAAAATCAAGTCTTTATATCCCATAAATATCCTTTGTAATGAAATATTTTATCATGAGCTGGATGGAATAGAACAGGTTATTAACTTTTTCTTAATAAACCTCTATATTGATTGATTTGTTGCCACAAACATGAATTATATTTGTAATGTTTAAAAGTTACTAAGAAGCATGAGAGGGGTGCCTGGGTGGCTCAGTTGGTTGAACATCTGACTTTTGATTTTGGCTCAGGTCATGTTCTCATGGTTTGTGGGACTGAGCCCCCCATAGGGCTCTGTGCTGACAGCATGGAGCCTACTTGGGATTCTCTCTTTCCCTCTCTCTCTGCCCCTCCCTGCTCTGTCTTTTTCTCTGTCAAATAAAAATAAACTTTAAAAACTTTTAAACTTTTCTAGTTATCATTTTGTAATTATAATTGTCTTCATTACACAGTCAGTATTTAACATATGCAGATTGGTTTTGTAATTTATACAAATATATATATATATATCTTAATTTTACAAATTTTACAAATATATATATATATATATATATATAATCTCCAATTTCCTAATTGAATCCACAATTCCTTAAGTATAGTCTTTTCTTTTTTTTTTAAATTTTTTTCAACGTTTTTTATTTATTTTTGGGACAGAGAGAGACAGAGCATGAACGGGGGAGGGGCAGAGAGAGAGGGAGACACAGAATCGGAAACAGGCTCCAGGCTCTGAGCCATCAGCCCAGAGCCTGACGCGGGGCTCGAACTCATGGACCGCGAGATCGTGACCTGGCTGAAGTCGGACGCTTAACCGACTGTGCCACCCAGGCGCCCCAAGTATAGTCTTTTCTTATAAATGTTTGCATGTCATGACCTGGCATAATCCGTATCATATTCCCTAAAAATGAATATAGCTAACATTCTTTCATCCAAGGAAAGTAGTCAAAGCTTCAATATTTCTCAGATATTTTATTTCTTTTCTTTTCTTTTTTTTTATTATTTGAGAGAGAGAGAGAGAGAGAGAGAGAGTGCACAAGCAAAGAAGAGGGGTAGAGAGAGAGAGGGAGAGAGAGAATCTTAAGCTAAATCCATGCTCGGGGCGCCTGGGTGGCACAGTCGGTTAAGCGTCCGACTTCAGCCAGGTCACGATCTCACGGTCCGTGAGTTCGAGCCCCGCGTCAGGCTCTGGGCTGATGGCTCAGAGCCTGGAGCCTGTTTCCGATTCTGTGTCTCCCTCTCTCTCTGTCCCTCCCCCGTTCATGCTCTGTCTGTCTCTCTCTGTCCCAAAAAATAAAATAAACGTTGAAAAAAAAAAAAATTTAAGCTAAATCCATGCTGAGCATGGAGCCCAGTGTGGGTTTCGATCCCATGACCTGAGACAAAATCAAGAGTCTAATGCTCAACCAACTAAGCCACCCAGGTGTCTCTCTCAGATACTTTCTAACAAGTTTTCTATGTTTAAATAAATACAGCAGATTTTCATACTTCTATCCCCAAAGTTTGTTGAAGTTTCTTTGATTTTCAGTGGACTCTAATGAGGTTTTTGGCTTAGAGATATTTGATAGAGCATTTGTAGATAGATGCTTGCAATGTTATCTGAACAAGTGAGGTGGATATTTTAATGAGAACGTGTGCTTTGCAAGAAATAAATTGTAACTATTTCTCTATGGATTTAAACATAGGCTTTGCTTTGTAAATTACAGGAATTGCCCAATGAGATCTTTTGTTGTCTTGGATTGTGTTGTAGTGACTAGTAGGTTTTTGACATGGGGTTTGAGGGCTTTTCTCTTTTCGGTAATTTATGTTGTTGTGGTAGAGCAAAAAGAGACTGGAACTCATTAATTTTGCACATGATAATACCTATATCCTTCAACAAGTAAAAATGAGTGAAACAGGCTCCAGAAACTCTCACCTCCAAAAATCTAAGGATAACAAAGACATGTTGAATCTGCAGTCTTATAAAAGCAATGCTGATTGATCCCTTCCCTCTTAGGAAGCTGAATTATATGTGACAAACCTACGTTTTGCTCTTTTCCTGTAATTTAACATACCTTGAGGTGGACATGTTTAATTTAGGTTGCCTTATGATAGCATGAATTCAAGTGGATGTGTGACTTCAGTAGAATTACATTTATTAACCAAGGTTACCCATGATGATGGTTTCTAGGCCAACAGCATGAAATGAGGGGTTTTTTTTTAAACCAAAAAAGATCATATTGTTGCTATTTCACAGAAAGCATTATTTATATAGTTAAATCTACCTTATCATCCACTTGCTACTCTTAATAGCTGCAGGCTGGTTCTCTTT
The DNA here is from genome assembly GCF_028018385.1 of Neofelis nebulosa. Taxonomy (NCBI): domain Eukaryota; kingdom Metazoa; phylum Chordata; class Mammalia; order Carnivora; family Felidae; genus Neofelis; species Neofelis nebulosa. The sequence goes on along the minus strand of NC_080784.1, from coordinate 70,331,942 downwards.
TTCTCCACTATACTCTAATAGTTGCTTACTCTGTGCCTGTTCTGCCCCTCTTTCCTGCCCTTAATTAAACTTAATAGACCATGAAAATTGTGTTTTTATTAGGAATAAAAATTCATAGCTTTACAAAGAAATGTACCTGAAATAAAAAGAAATAAAGCATTAATATACTTAAAGAAAAATTAACCCTGTTACTAGTTTAGGAAGGAAACACATCAATTAATTGGCTAATTAATTAATTTAAAATGTAGTAGCATGTGCTTACCATGGATTTTGGTATCTGTGTCCTATTTTATCAATAGTGGCTTGACTTTGTTCTCCATGCTGCAAAAGAAAGAAAACTAATGTAACCTAATTCCAGGGCAAATTGATACCGACATGTCTAACAGTTTATACTCCTAGTCAAAAAGGGAGTCAGTCTGGGAAGTTAAATATCAGTGGTAAATACAATTAAAAGAACATAGCCTTTGATTCTTGAATGGAGTAAAAAAAGTACAAGAAGTAAAATAAATATGATCCTGTGTGCTTACTTTCCCCATCTGTAAAACGACAGATATTAGCAGCAGGAAGAGTATAGTGCATAGTCTCTAAGCTCCTTTCTGTTTTTATGATTCTCTCTCTAAATAAGCAGGTATTTTAAACCATTTTTCAGACTCAAACAGTCTAGCTCTTTTCACTTCACCTTATCTTCACAGAATTAGCAAGTGTGTTGGCAATAATGTAGGAAAGAGCTGGGTTATATACAGCCTGTGGTAAAGTGCAGATCTGAAAACTCCTTTCAGAAAGCGTAAGTTAGAATGTTGATAAAATACTTGTATCTTAGAACCAGTTCCCACACAAAAAAATAATCCAATAATCCCCACACTCTCTCATGAACATTGAAATGATCTGTTATCACTGAATAAATGACCTCTCTATATGGGCTACTTTACCCCAGTAACTAACCAATGGATGGCACATCTTATGAATAAGCATGGAGAACAGAGGTGACAAATTTTTATTGAAAAGCGTTTTGGTTTATAATCATTGCTGAGTTTTCCATACTAGGGTTGGGAAACCACGGTATGGATTATAAAAAGTATTTCACTTCAGTTCTGGAATGCATTTTTCACTTACGTTGATATGGGAGGCTACATTCATAACATCTCAAAAAGTAGCAAAATTATAATTCCAACGTCAGAGGAATTACTTAGTCCTTTTTCTTTTCTTCCCCTTTTCTTTTTTTTCCTTCAAGCTTACTTTAGGACATTCCTGATCAAGTCCTTCAGAGTTATTTGTGTTGACAAAGCAGATCTATTTATTTAAGTCATCTTCTCAGGGATGAAGACGAAATGTTGGTCCCTTCTAGCTCTTTAATATTCATGTATAAAATATATAAACAAAGGAAGGGACAAGAAAAACAAGGTTTAAAGATTTTTAAAAATATTTGTTTATTTTTGAGAGAGAAAGACAGAGTACAAGGTGGGGAGGGGCAGCGAGAGAGGGAGACACAGAATCGGAAGCAGGCTCCAGGCTCGGAGCTGTCAGCACAGAGCCTGACGCAGGGCTCGAACTCACGGACCTGAGCCAAAGTCGGGACTTAACCAACTGAGCCAGCCAGGTGCCCCAAGAAAAACAAGATTTAAATGCAAGGTCATCCCATTACTCCATAGAAAATATGAAAAGTGGCAATCTGTATACAGTGGTAAGATCATGGTATAACTTTGTTTCTCAGTTGATGCCTGACATGTGATGCCCTAAAAATTGACCTTATCAATTAACTTATAAATAACTTTATTATCAGCATTTTGACAAAATTTCCAGGAATTGGACAATCTTCTTTGATCTTTGTTCTCATTTTTAGTAATCAAAAATTGCATCATCTTAATCTAGACAGACTTTTATTAGAAACAGGCAATAGGGGCACCTGGCTGGCTCAGTTGGTAGAGCATGTGACTCTTGATCTCAGGGTTTTAAGTTTGAGCCCCACATTGGGTGTGGAGCTTACTCAAAATTAAAAGAAAGGAAGGAAGAAAGGGAGGGAGAAAGAAAGGAAGAAAGAGAGAAGCAACAGACTCTTTTGCCACCCTTTTCTCTTATAGCTATTAGTGTACATATAATGTCATAAAATATTCACCTAAAATAAATTGATGCTTCTCATCTTAATTTATTAATGAAATCCATCACAATTTATTTGGACAGTCATGCTGCATGTGGTGTTAAATCTAGTGAAATGCAGAATCAAAAAGATGGGGTTTTTTTTGTTTGTTTTACAGGTGAATTCATGAAAGACTGATTCAAAAACTAATTCAGCATCTCCATAGAAACAGGTAACAACTGATTAGTACAGTCTCTCTCTCTCTTTTTTTTACTTCTGTTCAACACATCTCTTGAGGTTTCTTTTTTTTCTATAATTTATTTTTTATAACTTACATCCAAATTAGTTAGCATATAGTGCAACAGTGATTTCAGGAGTAGATTCCTTAATGCCCCTTACCCATTTAGCCCATCCCCCTCCCACAACCCCTCCAGTAACCCTCTGTTTGTTCTCCATATTTAAGAGTCTCTTATGTTTTGTCCCCCTCCCTGTTTTTATATTAGTTTTGTTTCCCTTCCCTATGTTCATCTGTTTGTCTCTTAAAGTCTCATATGAGTGAAGTCATAGGATTTTTGTCTTTCTCTGACTGACTAATTTCGCTTAGCATAATACCCTCCAGTTCCATCCACGTAGTTGCAAATGGCAAGATTTCATTCTTTTTGATTGCTGAGTAATACTCCATTGTATGTATATACCACATCTTTATCCATTCATCCATCGACGGACATTTGGGCTCTTTCCATACTTTGGCTATTGTTGATAGTGCTGCTATAAACATGGGGGTGCATGTGTCCCTTTGAAACAGCACACCTGTATCTTGTGGATAAATGCCTAGTAGTGCAATTGCTGGGTCGTAGGGTAGTTCTATTTTTGTTCTTTGAGGAACCTCCATACTGTTTTTCAGAGTGGCTGCACCAGCTTGCATTCCCACCAACAATGTAAGACAGATCCTTTCTCCACATCCTCACCAACATCTGTTGTTGCCTGAGTTGTTAATGTTAGCCATTCTGACAGGTGTGAGGTGGTTTCTCATTGTGGTTTTGATTTGTATTTCCCTGATGATGAGTGATGTTGAGCATTTTTTCATGTGTCTGTTAGCCATCTGGATGTCTTCTTTGGAGAAGTGTCTATTCGTGTCTTTTGTCCATTTCTTCACTGGCTTATTTGTTTTTTTGGGTCTCGAGTTTAGTAAATCCCCTATAGATTTTGGTTACAAACGCTTTATCTGATATGTCATTTGCAAATATCTTCTCCCATTCTGTCAGTTGCCTTTTAGTTTTGCTGATTGTTTCCTTTGCTGTGCAGAAGATTTTTATTTTGATGAGGTCCCTATAGTTCATTTTTGCTTTTGTTTCCCTTGCCTCCAGAGACATGTTGAGTAAAAAGTTGCTGTGGCCGAGGTCAAAGAGGTTTTTGCCTGCTTTCTCCTCAAGGATTTTGATGGCTTCCTGTATTACATTGAGGTCTTTCATCCATTTTGAGTTTATTTTTGTGTATGGTGTAAGAAAGTGGTCCAGGTTCATTTTTCTGCATGTCACTGTCCAGTTTTCCCAGCACCATTTGCTGAAGTCTTTTTTTTTTTTAATGTTTATTTAAAAATGAGAATGAGTGGGGGAGGTGTAGAGAGAGAGGGAGAGAGAATCTCAAGCAGGCTCCACACTGTCAGCTGAAAGACTGTCTCGGGGCTCGATCTCACAAACTGTGAGATCATGACCTGAGCTGAAATCAAGAGTCAGATACTTGACCAACTGAGCCACCCAGGCACCCCAGTATAGTCTCTATCTTAAGGAAATTAGTTAATTTGAATGTTTTTTGTCCAGCAAAAATAATCATAACTCAAAAGTCGGTATTACCTATCAAGCAATCTTTAAATAAGCTGTATTAAATAAGACATTAATAAAAGGGAAATGCCTGCTAACTACATTCAGGTACTGTGAATTAGATACAATTTCTGAAATGAATTAAAAACTTAAATTTGAGTTAGTTAATTGCAGACATTTGGGGCCCATTCTAGTTAACAATTGGAATCACTGCTTAATACGTTCACTTTTAATCTCAAACCACCTCTAGTCTAGTCCTGACATACTTAAGAAATCTTTTTGGGACTGATCACTGAGGAATCCTCTTGGTTTTTTTGCTATACTTGAGTCAACATGCTTTTCTTAATATATCCAATTTTACTTACTTATTTATTCATTCATTCATTTATTTATTTACTTACTTACTTATTTATTACTATAAAGAACTATTTTCCATCTCTGTAACTATGAGGTCTTTCTTACCAGTATAATGAATACAATGGCAATGCATTTCAAGAATGCATAGACACTAGGGTTTCTCTTCTCTAGCTTCCTCCTTGGTAACATAGAGCTCTTAGTACCAAACATTTGAGTGGAAAATTCCCTAAGGCTACCCTTTCTTATGCTAATGTATTTTTTCTTCACTTGCCTCAATTTGCAAAATATTACTGTTAACCCCTTAGGTATCTTTCTTCCCACAGCCAGTGAGAAGCATTCTTATTGTTATAGCTGGATCACCAAATTGCATAATGTTGCCTATTCTAGACAGAAACTATTGAAGGGAGAAAGGGGGCATAAAGGCCTTTGTATGAATGGAGCATTTGAAGTATTCATTTTATATTCAGAGCATGAGTAGAAACAAAACAATTCCTTCTGGAAAATGTCAGTGTTTAAGGCATGGATTCTGTGATGCATTTTTTTTTATTAAAATGCAAAAAATGAACAATACAGAGACCTGTAATTCATTTTATGCTACATTATACATGGGCTTGAGTTCCAACATAAATTATATCCTAGTATCTCTTTTTTTTAACTGCAATGTTTTTAAATAATTTGAATTAAAACATCAACTTCCAGCAAATAGATTAAGCATTGGGTTTTGTGAGTTTATTGACTATGGCCCCAGCATCTCTGTTTTCTGTGGAGTACCCAAATAATGAGCAAGATATTCCATCATGGTTTTAATGTGCTTATAATAATATAATTCAAAAATCCATGTAGGCAAGAAAATATAGTATATATAAACATTAGTGATACTGGATCCCCTTTATTGAAACATTATCCTAGATATTATGAGAAGAGCTGTACACACATATTGAATCCATTTAACAATACTCTAAGGTATTACGATTATCATCATCATCATCATCAATCCCTGTGTTAGGCAGAATTGTAAGATGACCCCCCACTATTCTCATCCCTTGGTGTATACACCTTCTCTCAGATATTCCACCAAATACTAATATAACTACTGCTGTGAAGGGATCTCACAGCTGTAATTAAGACCCTAAATCAGTTGACTTGAAGAAAGGGAGATTATCCTCAGTGGACCTCACTTAATCAGGTCAGCCCTTAAAAGGGTCTGGGCTCCTCCTGGAAAAGGGGATTTGAAACATGAGAGGAATTTGATATGAGGGAGATTCTCTGTGGTGGTTTTAAAGATGGAGGGGGCCACATGATAAGGAATGTGGGCAGCTTCTAGATGCTGAGAACAGCCCATGGCTAATAGCCAGCAAAGAAGTGGGACCTCAATCCTACAGCCACAAGGAACTGAAATCTGCCACAACCACATGAACTTGGAAGAGACCCCCAGCCTCAGATGAGATCACAGCCATGGCAGATACCTTGATTTCAGCCTCCTGAGACCCAAGCAGAGAACCCAGCCATGCCTTCTGGGACTTCTGACCTACAGAACTATGAACAAATAAGTGGGTGCTGTTTTAAGCTGCTAAATCTATGCCCAATAGAGAGCTAATACAAGTCAGAGAAAGATAAAGATCATATGATTTCACTCATAGGTGGAATTGAAGAAACTCAACAGATGAACATAAGGGAAGGGAAGGAAAAATAAGATAAAAACAGAGAGGGAGGCAAACCATAAGAGACTCTTAAATCTAGAGATGAACTGAGGGTTGCTGGGAGGGTTTTGGGGGGGGGATGGGCTAAATGGGTGATGGGCATTGAGGACACTTGTTGGGACGAGCACTCAGTGTTATGTGTAAGTGATGAATTACTGCATTCTACTCCTGAGACTATTAAAAAACAGAATTTTTTAAAAAAAGAAAACTAATACAATTCCCATTTTATAGATGGATAAACCGAGACATTATAAAACATAGGCAGCATAGCATGCAAAGAGAGAAAAAGTGGAAGATGAAAAGTTCTTCAACTGGCTACTTTTGCTTGTAAGTTACATTCCATTTTTCATTAAGGCCACAAACATAGATTTGTCCTGAAAAGCATTATGAATGCTAGTTGCCCCATTTATTCTCAGAAAACAAATATCTGTTTTTCCCCCCATACTTCTCCAGGGCTATAAACATTCTCCTTATTCATTCTATATTCAAGGTACTCAAAGATTTTCTTTTAAAACAAAACTAGAACTTGTTCTGTTGGAAATTGTTAGGATTTGTGATGAGTAGCCATTCTGCTATCAGCCCTTTATCCAGAGTGGGTTGATGATTCCTACCAGGGTCTGAAATCTGAGCAGATTCACCTATTCGCACTACAGAAAAGCTACATGAGAGTTTCCCAAGTCTCTCTTTGTGCTTAGTGCACGGTTTCTGATATATAATCAAGTGCCTGTTTTGCAACAATTCTCACCCTTGGAGTTTTCTAATGTGTTGGCACTGTTGTTAATTCAAAGGCTAAAAAGTGTGCTTCTCCCAAGTTAATTGTCCAATTAGCTTTACAACACAGAATTGCACCAGGCTTGGCAGCTCAGGCCGTATGAACAGTAACAGTATAACTCAGTTTCGGCACAAAAAAAAAACAAACAAAGATGGCAAATAGTTTACAAATGACTATTGAATAAGCCAGGAGTAGAATAATTCTCAATCTAATGCACACTTAAAACTTCATTTCTTCCCTTCTGCAACCTAGTCTCTCGACAAAGACACTACAGAAGTGAGGCCATCTCAGCACCCATCCCCCATCACTTCCAGATGGGGAAGTGATCACCATCCTAAGCAGTAAAAGTGGTGTTGCTGTTGTCAGTACAAAGTTCAGTAAAACCCATCTCAGACCTCAAGTTGCTTAAAGCCATTTGGAATTGTGGCCGGATGGTGCAGTCCTGTTGCTGACAAGAGCCACGCTAAAACTTCAACAACACAGAGAAAACTTTCCTGTGAGTTCTCCCACAACTAAGGGGGCTCACGTGGATTCCTAACAGCACTTACTTTCGGTGCCATTTTCTTGGTGCCCAAAGACAGAGATGGGACCACATAAGAGGGATCCCCTATAGTTAATGAATCGTTGTCAGTTTGCTCAGCTAAGATTTCTTGATATCCTAGGTTCAGTCTCGGAAAAAGAAGAGATTACTCCAGATTGCTAGTCTTATTTGCTATGCATTCTATGCATTTTTGTCAATACCACCGAGGTACTCTGGGAATGTTGTACCTGAATGGTAGGGGGAACTATAATCCTAAATTGATAATAGTTAGATTAGACTAGAATTTCTCCCAAAGATCTTCAAAAGCCAGGATAAGTGCCAGATTTAGAAAACAGATGTCCTGGTATTTTAGCCACTTGTGCTGGGGGGGATTAGATGGCGCCCAAGTCTCAATTCGTTGATGATATAGTTAAAGGAGGCGGGCCTTCGAGTTAAACCACAGGTTTACTAGAACCCATTCTCATTTATACAGTCTTTTCTTAGCTTTGTATTTCTCTATCATCATCAAATGATATTTGTTGAAAACCAATGGCCTTTGCTTAATTGCTAACTTTAGGTAGTGTGATTTAAAAAAAAAAATATGTTTACCAGTAGACACATACTAGAGATGTTATGTCAGGCCCTACAAAGTTAGTAACCACCATGGGATATTTTAAGCCTTCTTTAATTAAGGAATAAGATCATCCCCTAGGCACTAAATTACAAAGTTCTTTTTCTTTCTTTTTTCACATTTCCACATCTTAACAAAAGATGTGAAAATTAAGATGTGTTTATTTCCCAGTTCACCAGTGGTATCTATAAAGTCACCTCAACAGGAGAGAGAAAGCCCTGTGCCTGGTTGGGGCACCAGGTCAGCAGGGTTGGGGTGTCCAGTAAGATATAGAGTGGCAGTGTCCCTAGCTACCAACACAGATACTTTCCATCCCATAAATGTTATTCCTCATGGAACTGCTTTGAACACAATACAGAATGCAAAGCAGTGATACATGCCTCCCTTATTGTTTTCATGGTCTGTTAGAGAAAGGGAACATTAAACATAAAATTTATTTTCCAGAAGTTCAGCTACAAGTAAGATTTTATAAGGAAACTAGTTCCTTCAGTTTATCTGAGGCATCCTATAAAGCCAAGTTTTGTAAAATGGGGAAAATATAACATCTATGTATAAGGAGGTTAATGGTGTTAATATATTATTTTCAAGAAAAGGGAGGGTTATTTGGCCTCCCTCGTCAATGTTCCTCCTCCCTCACAGATGGTCAGCATGTGGCACCCCCTCACAGAAGGCTTTCTGTGGTATCAGAAAATGCATGGCTTTATACAGCACCTAAGGATGAAAGGTGTTAATGTAATTATTTTTATATTAAACCACAAACTGTTAGGATGCAAATAACTCTAGGAAGTATAAAGTGAGAGCTAAACACACACGCCCATCTGGAGCAGCAATCCAAAGAGGTGCCTAATTTTAGAAAAGCTATTTCCTGTTTTCCCTTTATAACTTGGTTAATAAAGGGAGCTTTATTATCTTTTTAAAAATCTTCTGTATTGATAATAACATCTGGAGATTAGGAGTGTGAGATCCTAGGAATTCTAATGAGACTGTTTCGGATTTATCTAAATAAACCCAGAGGTAAATAAGAAATTTGATGTGAAAAACCCTCAGACATCCTGAAAGATGTAATTGGTGGTCTACATAGTGATCACCTCCGTACCGACAAGACTTTTTCCCAGGTGATTTCGAATATTTTCTAGGATACTGTTGCATGAAGGTGGACACTTTGGAAGAATGCATGGGGTTGGGCTAGCACAAGAAAGGAAGGGGACGTTCACTAGGACCTCATTCTCTTCTCTTTTTTTCCCCACAATGCTGAAGATTGTATTTGATGATATGTTTTGAAGCACTACAAAGTGCTTATTAAATAGAAATTCAAAATTAAAAAAAAAAAACCTAAAAAATATCAAGCTATTTCTCATTATATCAAATATGTGGGTGATATCTACTCATAATTCATTTTAATATTGTAAATGAAGTCTGTGGGGTGCATATGGAGCAGAATGGAAAGCTGGGAGAAAATTGAGAGAACCATGAAGAAAGAACTCACACTCTATAAGAGAAGGCAGTTGGGATTGCCGCCAGCCAGACCCTGTCTTACAGAACAGCGACAACACAGATGTGCCCTTCACATGCTGGCTTCAAGTCGAAGGTTCTGACTCCATTTTCTGTCATTTCATCTCAGGTGAAATACAGTACTCCTGCTAAGTAAGTCCTTGAATTCACAGCCTGGGTTGAAATCCCAGCTCTACCAATTCCTAGCTGTGCAGCCACGGACAAGGAAACTCACCTGTCAGTACCTCAGTTTTCAACTGTAAAATGGAAGTAATTACAGAAGCCTCCTCACACAGCAAATACTCCAGCTCTTCCCACGTTTACTTTCTCTAAATAAATTCACAAAGAGAAAATGTCTAATGAAGCCACCAATCTTGGATTGGTCTATTCGCAGCCAGCAAGAAACACAATGTCTCATCAAAAGTCTGTTCAAATATCCCTAAAACTGTCACAGAGAAGACTTCTATTTCATGACACTGGGATTTGTGGCAGTTAAAAATGAGGCAGAAGTCTCAAAGTCTTGAAGATTATACTTTTTATTATATTATACTATATCACATATAAATATATTGATGGGTTATTCTAGTTCTCTTTATTACTTCCTATAGACTTTCAAGTTGTTATGCTCCATGATACATTCGTTGTAATATATGTTATGATTAATTGGTTTAATATTGTCTTTGAGATCACACTCTTGAAGAGTTAGTCGTCAAGTCCAGTATAACATTATTTCTGTGAGAAAACCAAATGACTTAAATCCTTTGGTTATGAGGTCAGGGTGGGAGCAGAAAATGGCCATCAGAAAGCCAGCTGATACTATTGAGGTTTGGGTTAAAGAAAGACCAGGAGAGAGGAGACGTGCCCAGCTAAGAAGGAGTTAGAAATGCCCTTCAGTTTAGCACGGGGTTTGAAACCAAAAGAATTGTTTCAATCAATGATCTTCATATATTCTTGCAGAAATGACACATACATTTTGGCAGAGGCTAAATCCATTTTTTTAAAAAGAAGAAGAATGTACTGCTCTTCCATCTAAGATAATAGCGAAAGCAATGATCTTTGCTGGTTTATATACACATGCATTATGATGACATTGCATCGCATATAAAAGTGAGGAGGAAATACCTAAACATAAAAAAGATCCAGAAGAGAAACCCAATATTGTGATTTTTACTGACCTCTGTGATGTGGAGAAATTTTTCAGGTGTCACTCAGCCTGGAAGTTATTATCTTTCTACCCAAGCCAGATGATCTATAGAACCCTCCTAGTGCCCCACATAGGAGAGACCATTGCCAGGTAGGAAGCAGCTGCCCCAGGCATTTTGCCAAGAGTCTAGTGGAGGTGCCTGAGTTTCCTTAGCTGCCAGTCTTCTCTAAACCTGGAGCAGTGGATTAGGAAGAGCAGCTGTTCAGGCTATAAACACCCACTAGGTGAAGGTTTGTGTTTCAAACCAAAATTCTGATCAATCGCAGTGAGAGACACTGAGGAGTCGCTGAAGATGGACTGAAATAAAGTGCCATCTTGATTGGGGTTATTATGGACAAGGATGGTGGCGCGATGTAGAAGGGGTCCACTGAAGACAAGGAACCAGAGAAAGAACAGGAGGTGCCTTGAGATGTTGCCCTAAATTACATCAAACTAAGGAATTAACCAACCACCTGGTGAGGAGGAAGGTGGGTTAGTGGCAGGGACTCTCATATACTGTTTGTAATTAGGAGCTCATTTTTATGAATGGAGTGTATGTGTTTGTATCAGCTGACATGTCAATTCACACCAAGTCATATTGCCCAGAGGTAGCTGCCTGAAGCATTGGGTTGATGAGGAATCTAAGTCTGAGGCTAGACTCAAAAACGAATATAGCCATCTGCCTTGAATGTCGAGAGGCAGCCATGCCTGGGTGTGGAGGGGAGCATTAGCAGCCTTGATGACAAAGTCTAGGCCTTAACTGCTGGGTAAATTACATAGATTATGGTTATTTGCTAATTATTATTATAAGTTATGGTTATTTGCTAATATGTACAGTTGACCCTTGGACAACATGGGTTTGAAGAGCACAAGTCCACTTATATGTGGAATTTTTTTGGATAAATACATTACAGTTCTATAAACGTATTTTCCCTTCCTTATGATTTTCTTAATAACACTTTCTTTTTTTAGTTTTAGAATATAGTACATAATAAATATTCCAAATGTCATCATCATCATCAATTATTTTATATTATCCTTAAGGCTTCAGGTCAACAGGAGGCTGTTAGTAGTTAAGTTTTGGGGAATCAAAAAGTATACACAGATTTTCAACAGTATGGGAGGTGGTCAGAACTCCTAACTCCTTCATTGTTCAAGGGCCAACTGTAGTCATCCTCAGTGAATCTTGTTTTCATTATGAAGTTCTGTGTCCGGGGAATCCTCTAATATATGTTCAAGATTGTTATGAGACAGGTAAGCCTTTGAAAACAATTCCCGCCAACAAGCCAGAGCCAAGAAAGTGCACCAATGATAAGCAGCAGCTCTTACAGCTTATGCCAAAGAAGACCAGCTTCTGAGCGTGTCACAAGTTGGAGAAAATCTATGTATGGTTCAGCCTCAATCTCACAGGGGTTAAGAAGACAGTGCTAACCAAACAGAGCAGTGATTTAAAGCTGTGTGTGAAGTCTGAATGAAAGAAACAGAATAAATACCTTCCTGGAAGACTAGCTCGTGGCTGACATCTCTTTTGGATTCACAGCTTGCTTCAAAGTCCAAGGAATACATGAATACGCTTCATTTGAATAGACAAATGTGTTCTTAATTTAAAGATAAAGAAGGAAGGGAAGCTATCTACACACTCAAGACGGGCAGACAGATTGAGGGCCGTGTACGAGAGCAAGGTGTCACTGAAAGAGAGGCAGAAAGGCAACCAAAGTTATGGACTTCATTCCAACGAGCTACCTTGCTTGCTCTTCTCCCTGGTGGCCAGTTTTGATATTTAATCAAATGTTTGGTCTTCATCTTTCTTGCTTAAGTGAATAGGACACAGTTTAAGAACCTGAGCATTTGTTCTGTTTAAATGACACTGAGTAACATTAAATACAACAACCACAGTACTGAGAGCTGACGTTTGTCTGTCAACCACTTGCCAGGCATCATGGTGTATTCTTGTGTTCTCATTATGTAATCCTCACAACAAAACAAAAATACTATTAAATACATAGAGTACTTGATATGTACAAGGCACTGTTCCCAGCACTTTGAAAATATTAACTTGCTTAACGTTTACAACAGCCCAGTAAGGTAAATACTAAGATGCATAATGAAGACCTAGAAGAACAGAGGTTAAGGAACTTGCCCAAGGCCACTCACAGCTAGTAGGCAGCAGAACTACATCAGGATCAGGTGATCTTAAGACGTGGGCACTCCACCCACTGCCATGTGGAAGAGAAGGGAGCAGAGACACAAAGGTGAACTCGCTAGCTCAGGGTCACAGAGCTAAACCTAAGTCAGAGTCAGGATTTGAATCCGGGGTCCGTCTGACTTCAAAGACTGAGCTCCCAACCACTTTCCTGTACTGCCGTATGTTGGGACAGAAAAAGGTTTCTTTTGTTAGCTGGTACAATGTAATGCTGTACCATATTGCCTTAAGCATTTGAGAAATTCCAGTTATTTCACGACTGATACATGTTCAGTCTTCAGATAATGCAAAGGCCTGCCTGGGGAAAAAGTCTGAATTCTCAGATTTTTCTTCTAAAGCCACCTGGGTTCTCTCTTGTTTCAGAGGAGTATGGGCTTGTGCCTATATACACAACACCAAATGGAAATAAGACAAGATTTCTAAGCACCCTTTGGCTAATTACCCTGGCTTATTTGATACAAGGTCATTATCAACACAGTGCCTTTTAAAGATCTGGGACTCTCTAGGCTTGTGGATGATGTCCAGCACAGGCTTCTTTTAATACCACCCACTCATAATGCAGTGCTAGGATGGGAGAAGTCGGCGTGAATGTCGCGGCAGAAGTGTGAATCTGAATGCATTCCAAAGCCAAACACAAATGCTTTTGGATTACGCACAGCTTCCTTTTCTTCACGCCTTTCCTCTCATGTATTAAAGGAACTAAAAGAGAATGATAGCAAGTCCATTTATTCACACAGTTATTTTTCTGAAAAACTCAAATCCCATTATTTCTCAATGACAAATCAAGAACATGACATTTTCTATGGAAGGATCCTCAGAAAGGATTCAAAATCAGAAACAACATGCTATGAAGAGCATATTTAAGAGCAATACCTTGATGTGAAAGCCAGTCCAAAGCCTTGTTTGGTTGATAAAATCATACTCTGGTATTCCCCAACCAATTTCGCCAACATACTCATATTTATATTTTGCCGGTAAGCATCTGTTTGAGGCAGGCCTCCATAAATATCTGAGATCTCCAGTCTTTTCTAATGCTGGGCGCTTTTCTCCTATATAGGAAGTGTGCTGATGAATTTTTGGTAGATGATCCTTTATATAATCTGGGCCTTAAAAAGACAGAAAGACTTTTTTAAAAACTCTATACTTTATTCTAAAATGCATTTGTCATTTTAAATGGTGAACATAATAATACTAATGATTATATGATACTTACTAGGTTCTGGGTGCTATTACAAGCCTTTTAGATACATTACTCCGTTAATCCTTATAATAACCAAATGAAATAGGTAGTGGTGTTTTCTCCAATTTTTAGCAGAGGTGGGGGGAATGAAGCAAAGAAAGATTGATTACTTTTCTAGAGTCACAACTAACAAGCTCTTCATTGCCAGACAGGCTGTCTCACAGCTGGGTTCTTATTTACCCCCCATCCACTGCTTTTTTTTTAGAACTAATTTAATCCAGATGTATCTTTATTTTTTTATTTTTTTTAAATGTTTATTCATTTTTTTAAGAGAGAGAGAAAGAAAGAGATAGAGACAGAGCATGAGCAGGGGAGGGGGAAAGAGGGAGGGAGACACAGAATCCAAAGCAGCCTCCAGGCTCTGAGCTGTCAGCACAGAGCCCCATGTGGGGCTTAAACTCACGAACCACAAGATCATAACCTGAGCCGAAGTGGGACGCTTAACCGACTGCACCACCTAGATGCCCCTAATCCAGACATATCACTTATGCCACACTTGCGGGATGTAGGCCTTCAGACATTGGGGTGTCTGATCTAAACAGATAAAATCTTGAAATGAGAATTAGGAAATTTCCCAAATGTATCAGAAGCAACTGGAAAGTAGAGAAGACTCTCAGATGGGAAGAGCAGCTTATAACAGATGATGACCAAAGGCAGAGACATTTAACAAATATTAGTATATTATTTTATTTTTAAAATGTTTATTTTTGAGAGAGACAGAGTGTGAGCAGGGGCGGGACAGAGAGAGAGGGAGACACAGAATCTGAAGCAGGCTCCAGGCTAGCAGCAAAAAGCCCGACGGGAGGCTCACACTCACGAACCGGCGAGATCATGACCTGAGCCGAAGTCAGCCACTTGACCGGATGAGCCACCCGGGTGCCCCTAAATATTGGTATTTTAAATGTAAGACAGTGAACAAAAAGAAATCCGTGAATTGTGGAAGTGGGTAAAATACACCGAAATAAGAGAAGGTCCGGAAAGGATCACTTAAATGAGCCTGGTATTGCAAGTTGAGGATGTGAAACATAAAGGGGAGCAAAGATCTACAGGAAGAATGGTAATGATTTAAAGTAGAAAGTAAGGGGCTGTCCAGGAGGAGTTTTAGAAGTCCCAGAACCCACATTGCTGCAGGATCATATGGACGAATTAGGGACACAAACAAAAAACTCCATTCCTGTTACCAGAAGCCGACCAAAGACGTTGGAGGCAGAAGCTATGTTGTGGTTGTGATTTCAACTGGGCCCCTCTTGGCCCTGTGACTCCTCTCATTTGGCTCTTGGGTCAGGGGGCTCAGTGTTTGCAGAGTTTACGGGTAGGCCGGGGCTTTGACCAGGTACTCGGAAGGAATGGTCAATGTGCTAACAAGTCTGTGCTTAGAGAAGTCGTCTAAACTTTCCAAGGTAGTGGGAAACATGAAACTGCTCGTCAGATGCATGATTTTGGCAGATGTTTTCACAGCCTCCTAATCAACATCACTCCCCATGGTGCGCTGAGTACTCACTGTGGCTAATTTCCCTTGACGGATACATGGTGGCTTCACTTTTATTCATGTCAGGTTTTCACTCAGGTATAACTATTTTGGTAAAGAATAGAATGTCCAGAGCATAAAAAACCATTTTCTTTCTCAGTGTGACAGGTGTTGCGGTCTTACCTACAAAACTCCTGTCAGAAGGAATTTGTGCAGCAGGCTCCTCGGAACGGGATGAAATACAGAAGAATGGGGGTTAGTCTTACTGAAACTTCTGTGTACACTAAGGCCACCGTTTTCCCAAATGTGTCATCAAATGCCACTTCCTTGAGTGCACGATGAAAATACATGTGTGTGGGGTGGGAGTGCTTTATAGTCAAAAACTTGGGGGAA
The DNA here is from genome assembly GCF_028018385.1 of Neofelis nebulosa. Classification (NCBI taxonomy): domain Eukaryota; kingdom Metazoa; phylum Chordata; class Mammalia; order Carnivora; family Felidae; genus Neofelis; species Neofelis nebulosa. The sequence continues at coordinate 70,316,090 of NC_080784.1, read as the reverse complement.
CTCCACTTGCTACTTTTGCCTTTTAGTTGCCCACAGCACATGAAGGCATATTAAAAGTTCTGAGAAGTCCTATGGTGACTAAACCTGTTTACACTTAGGTGACCCAGTGTTTCCCAAACTTATTTAAACATGGGTCTCTGTCAGTGCAGAGCCCAAGGTGGGGCTTGATCTCACAAACTGTGACATCACGACCTGAGCAAGAATCAAGAGTTGGACGCTGAACCAACTAAGCTGTCCCTGCGATTGATTTTTTAAAAGAGCCGTTACTCGACAGCTGAATCAAAAGCACTCGGTTTTAGATAGTGTCATGGAAGGTGCCCATACTCTACAAACCAAGAATATGTTTATGTGGGGGAGGGGGGGGAGGGGCAGGGAGCTCCAATCAGGGTTCTCTGCGGCTTTAGTCAAGTCACTGGACTTTTCTCAACTCCTGTTTCCTCTTTCGTGCTTTAGAAATACCATGATGCAATATTCACAGCACAGGAGATTCCTGGGAAGACCCCGCCCTGGCCACCTAACTAACTCAGGTATCTGCCTTATGAGGCCGAGGCAGCTGGATGCCAGAGTCCAAGCTAGGCCCCCATTTCCAGCAGATCCCCTCTAGCCATCCCAGTGTTTACCTTACCAGAAAGCAAAAGATCCACATATCACTACCCAAACAGCAACACGCAGAAATGTGCTTTCCTTAATGAGACAGTTCCACAGGTGTTTGGCTTTAAATGACACGCTTTTGTTTTTCCAAACCTCTTCCTCCAGGGCCTAGACTCTATGCTGGTTCTGATTCCCCGCTTAAGAGTAAAACTTCCAACTCACATGTGACCCATTGTCGCTTTAGTTTTCCTTTGACATTTATCATCTCTGTTCAGCTATCGTTGCTACATTTCTTAGGGTGTTTCTAGTTTTTTTTTCATCGTATGGAAGCTTTCCTCCATCTTTCATCCTCTTCCCCAAACTCCAGCGCTCATTTGCCAACAGTGACGTTGGCAGCTCCTGGGTTAATAAGTCTCTCACCTGCCCATCTTCTTTAAAGTTCTCTTTTGCGTCTGAAGACTTGTCTAGTGGGACAACTAGCAGCTATAGTGCTTACACAGAGCTGCCCAACTTCTGTCAGTCAGTCCTAACTCTTCCTCCCCTGTGACAGCCACATTGTGATGGGAGGAGATGTACTTCCATTAAAACCTGTACCAGGCTTCGGGGCTCCACGTTTCTTATTCGTCCTGCCCTGGAAAAACTGTATGCCCTTTCCCTCTCCCCTTTACATGTGCCCAACAGTACTTGCTTATTTGTACTGAAATTCTAAAGTTACAGTTAAGGATATGGTTTTGAAGTTAAACTACTGTAGGTTCAAATCCTCGCTTTGTCTGAGGCTGGCCTTTTTTTTTTTTTTTTCTTTTTTTTAAATTTACATCCAAGTTAGTTAGCATATAATGCAACAATGATCTCAGGAGTAGATTCCTTAGTGCCCCTTACCCATTTAGCCCATCCCCCCTCCCACACCCCCTCCAGTAACCCTCTGTTTGTCCTCATATTTAAAAGTCTCTTATGTTTTGTCCCCCTCCCTGTTTTTATATTCGTTTTGCTTCCCTTCCCTTGTGTTCATCTGGTCTGTGTCTTAAAGTCCTCAATGAGTGAAGCCATTATGATATTTGTCTTTCTCTGGCTGGCTAATTTTGCTTAGCATAATACCCTCCAGTTCCATCCACGTAGTTGCAAATGGCAAGATTTCATTCTTTTTGATTGCTGAGTAATACTCCATTGTATATATATACCACATCTTCTTTATCCATTCATCCATCGATGGACATTTGGGCTCTTTCCATACTTTGGCTATTGTTGATAGTGCTGGTGTAAACATTGGGGTGCATGTGCCCCTTCGAAACAGCATACCTGTATCCCTTGGATAAATACCTAGTAGCACAATTGCTGGGTCGTAGGGTAGTTCTATTTTTAATTTTTTGAGGAACCTCCATACTGTTTTCCAGAGTGGCTGCACCAGCTTGCATTCCCACCAACAATGCAAAAGAGATCCTCTTTCTCTGCATCCTCGTCAACATCTGTTATTGTCTGAGTTGTTAATGTTAGTCATTCTGACAGGTGTGAGGTGGTTTCTCATTGTGGTTTTGATTTACATTTCCCTGATGATGAGGGACGTTGAGCATTTTTTCATGTGTCAGTTGGCCATCTGGATGTCTTCTTGGGAGAAATGTCTATTTGAGTCTTTTTAAGGCTGGCCTTTTGACCCAGGGAAAGTTATTCAGCTTCTGAGTTTTAGGCCTCTCCTCTATAAAATGAGAATATTGATGCCCTCCTATATTGTAGCCATGTTGGATGGAGAGGAGAGAATCAATTTTATTTAAAGAATTGCTTAGCTGAGAACGTGGCATATAATATATAGCTAATATTATTATTGTTTTTTGTTTTTATTTGATGTTTTCTCTTATTACATTCCTTTAAAACAGGAGCTTTCACTGATAAATGATTTATTCCTTATTGTGATTAAGTTCCAGTTCCTTTCCTGAGAGCTCATCTAGATCAGGGGTTGGCAAACTTTTCTTATAAAGACCAAGAGAGTAAATAGTTTTGGCTTTGTGGGGAATATGGTCACTAACTACCCAGCTGTCCCACTGTAGGGCAAAAGCATCAGTAGACAATATGTAAACAAACGAGCATGGCTGTGTTCCAATAAAACTTTATTTATGAACATTGAAATTGTAAGCTCATGTAATTCTCACATGTAACAATATTCTTCTTCTTTTTCTTTTTCCTACTTGAAAATCTAAAAGCCATTCTTTGTTCACCAGCCCTACAAAAACAGGTGGCAGGACAAATTTGATCCAGGAGCCAAGGTTGGCTGACCTGTGCTCTAGATGGTGGGAAGATGGTGGGCACTAAGGAAGCAGATTGCCATAAAGGCTGGAAAGAGCACAGACAGGCGAATCTGGGAGGTTTTCCAATAAACTTCATCTGTTTAAGCCAACGCTTGAAAAGGACCAGCTATAGCATGTGTCAGTAGAAAAAGAAAAAATTCCATCTCTGAGGCAAATGTCTCTTTCTGACCTCTCGCCTGCATTTACAGAGTTTCATTTAATTCATCAACTCATCCATTCATTTATTCTTTCACTTATTAAGCAAGTATTTATTGATCCATATGCAAGTGAGCAAAGCAAACCCCCTGCCTTCATGGGCCTTGCATTTCCTTTGAGAGGCCAGCAATACAAGTAAACACTCATTCATTATCTTTCATTTGGCTTATCACTATAACGTCCTAACTAGTCTTGGCTCTAGTTTCTATCCTTTCCAATCCATCCTCCACACACAGCTGCTTAAAGTGAACTAAAACTCAACTAAAATAAATACCTCCTCTCCTAAACAACACATGAAGTGGTTTTCTGTGGTGCTTATAATTTTTTTCATCCAGCTTTCTTAGGATTGCTGATTAGTGTCTTCATAATCTGACCTTAGCTACTTATTCTTACATGCCTTCACTTTTTTCGTTGTCAAAATTCATCTTTCAAGGCATATTATAAGTGATGCTTTTCTAGAAAACACCCCTAGTCCCCCCAAGTCAAAATTAGACAAACACATGCTACTTTTACAGTAGTTTCTTTTAATTTCACCTTCCTTTTTATATCATATTTATTGGATCTTCTCTATTTAAAATTTTTTTTTAATGTTTATTTACTTTTGAGACAGAGAGAGACAGAGTATGAGCAGGTAAGGGGCAGAGACAGAGGAAGACACAGAATCTGAAGTAGGTTCCAGGCTCTGAGCTGTCAGCAGAGAGCCTGACATGGGGCTTGAACCCACAAACTGTGAGATAATGACCTGAGCCAAAGTCAGATGCTTACCCGACTGAGCCACCAAGGTGCCCCTAATTTTCTCTATTTTTAAGCTCCTAGAGGGTAAAGGTTATATCTATAAACCCTTTTCAAAAAGTTTTTTAATTGAAATATATTTCATATATAACATTGTGTAAATTTAAAGTGTACAACATGTTGATTTGATATATGTATTGTAATATGATTGCCATTATAGTGATAATTAGCATGTCTATCCTGTCACATAATTAAAATTTCTCTTTTTTCAAATGTTTATTTATTTTTGAGAGAGAGAGAGAGAGAGCAAGCAGGGAGGGGCAGAGAGAGAGAGGAGAGAGAGAATCTCAAGCAATCTCTACACTATCAGCACAGAGGCTGATGTAGCGCTCGAACTCATGAATTGTGAGATCATGACCTGAGCTGAATCAAGAGTCAGTCATTTAACCAACTAAGCCAACCAGGTGCCCCCCAAATTTATTTTTAATGGTTGGAATAATTAATATCTAGTCAATTGGCAAGTTTGATAAAATAATAGAGTATCATTGTCTATATTTACTATGCTGTGCATTTTATCTCTAGGACTTAATTACTACTCTTTGGAAATTTGTACCCTTAAACATCTCTCCGCCCCACCCCCAACCTCCAGGCCCTGGTAACCACCATTTTACTTTATGTTTTCACAAGTCTGGCCTTTTTGGATTCCACATAAGTGATATCATATAGTACTTGTCTTTCTCTGTCTGACTTATTTCACTTAGCACGATGTCCTCAAGTTCCATCCATATTGTTGCAAATGGCAAGATAGCCTTCTTTCTCATAACTGAATAATGTTCCATTGTATATATGTATTATGTCTGTAAAGTCTTAATTGCCAGCACAGTCCTCAAACATAGTTGGTCCTCAAGAAATATGTGTTGAATGTTGAAGTGAATGGTTTGTCAAATAAATGAATTTAAAAATTCCATCATAAGGGGTGTCTGGTTGGCTCAGTGAGAAAAGTATGTGACTCTTGATCTATGGGTCATGAGTTCAAGCCCCGTGTTGGATGTAGAGATTACTTAAAATAAATAAATGAACCTTAAAAAAATTCCATCAACGTTGAAAAAAAAAATTTAAAAAAAAAAAAAAAAAGGGGCGCCTGGGTGGCGCAGTCGGTTAAGCGTCCGACTTCAGCCAGGTCACGATCTCGCGGTCCGTGAGTTCGAGCCCCGCGTCAGGCTCTGGGCTGATGGCTCGGAGCCTGGAGCCTGTTTCCGATTCTGTGTCTCCCTCTTTCTCTGCCCCTCCCCCGTTCATGCTCTGTCTCTCTCTGTCCCAAAAATAAATAAAAAACGTTGAAAAAAAAAATTAAAAAAAAAAAAAATTCCATCAAAAGACAGGAGGCATATAAACTCATATTAAAGGTGAAGCAAGCACTTCTTTAAGTATCTAAAGAGAAATCTACTTTCTAGAACTGCCTCAAATCCTCCTATTTTGGATTTTATGATATGACACTTAAGAGTAAGGTCAGAGTAAGAATTGCTTTTCACAACATTTATTTTTAGTAGTTAGAGGCAGAGAGAAGGATGAGAGCTCATAGTAATATGACTTCATTCTATAATATTGCCTCATGAGGCCAATTCTCCACTTCAGTGACCAAGATGAAGCATTCTAGGGAAATAAATTGAAAGGAATCAAGTGGTTCATGGAAATGAGTGTTTTAATAAGTATATTTGGAAACCTGTTGACAATATGGGCATAAATTTGCCATTACAGATGCGCTATGCAGAAAAGCTGGACTTATTGGAGACTCAAGGCAAGGCAGAGGTCAGAGGAGACAGTGGGACTGTGAAACTGAAATGAACTCTTATGGACACATCTGACATATGCATGTAGGGGCAAGGAGAGAGGAGACAATGCTAGAAATTACTTTGTGCCACTGCTAATGTGAATAGGACTCTCCAGTTCCAACAATTACCAAGAATGGATCCATGGACTGGATAAATTTTAAGTGCTTTATCTCAATCCCACTGGTGCAATTATGCATTGGGTCTAACCATTAAATGGACTGAAAAGATTAAGTTTGTCAGATTTCTGAAAGAGCCAAATAAACATCAGACAAAAACATCCTTGCTATATACATTTGTTCTTCACTCAAACAATAAACCTCCTGCAGATAATCTGAAAACATTAAGGACAGCCTCCAATAAACTCAAACTGCCTCCAATAAATCCATGGGATTATTATGTCAATAAGGAAACTTATATGATAATTACATATAAAACTATAAATTGGAATTTAGGGTTATGACGAATTAGAGATTTCACCGGATACTTCTGCACAGTTCAGCCAATGGTTGAACTAATATTGATGGCACTCTACTGAGTGCCCGGAGCTGGGTCAGAGTAAAGAAAGATTAATAAGACATGACCTCTGTTTTTCTGGTTTTTCATATGCTGTAGACTGAATGTGTCCCCCTCCAAATTCATGTTCTCTCCTAAGACCCAATGCGATGAGTTTCCTTCCCATAGGAAGTTGGGCCTATGGGAGGTGATTAGGTCATGAGGGTGGAGCTGTCATGAGTGGATTTGGTACCCTCATAAGAGACCCCAGAGAGCTCTCTCGCCCCTTCTGCCATTTGAGGTTACAGCAAAAAACACGGCCATCTATGAACCAGGAAGTGGGCGCTCACCAGACACTGAATCTACTCTCACCAGGTGCCTTGATCTTGGACTTCCCAGCCTCCAGAGCTGTGAGATGAAATTTCTGTTGTTAATAAGTCACCCAAGGCTACGATATTCTATTATTGTAGCTCCAAACACACTGACACCATACAATCTAAAGAAGACCGTGCTCATCTCCTCCAGGAAACATTGTCTGCTCTCATGACAGACACTGTTATTCACTGAAACTTTAAAATGCATTTTGATCTACGTTTCATGTGCCTGCTTAGGTTTCCTACTTTTTTCATGAATTGTGTCTTGTCTCTCTGCTTGTCAAGCCAGCCCGTGTTAGTTCCTTTTAAAGACCTGAAATGCCTTTTGTTTGCTTTGTAACTTCCACAGCATTCTGGGCAGTGCAATACACATGCAAACACTGTGTAATTTTTATTGGAAGGATGAAGTTGCTGTTATAATCCAAAATTATAAAATTCCACATTCTTCCCAGTGACTGCAGAAAGATGGCGGGATCAGAAGTTTTTCAAACATCTGTGGACTTGTACTTGGAAAATAGAACTGATAGACTCATTCTGACAAAACTTTGCAACCGGGTGATTCTCCACAATATAAGTAGATAATAATAAATAGGTTTCGTTGTGTTGTTTTATTTATTTCAAGAGATTGTGTGCAATCAAACAGGGAAGGAGAGAGACAGAGAGAGGGAGAGAATCCCAAGCAGGCTCCATGGTGTCAGCATAGAGCCCATTGTGGGACTCAACCTCATGAATCTTGAGATCATGACCTAAGCTGAAATCAAGAGTCGGACATTTAACCAACTGAGCCACCGAGGTGTCCCTGTTTTGGTTTTTATCTTGGGAACTTTCGTAGTATACACATGCATAAAATAGTCAATTGTATTATAAGGAACTTTTACCGTTCGTGGAAACAGGCTCTCGATGTCTGTCTGAAGAAGAACATTTAAAATATTTACATATGTAGTACTAATAAAAACTCATTAGGGTACTGTAAATAACAGGAAATCCTTGGCAAATGGATTAAACAAGAAGGAAAATTATTATGTCGTATAATAAGGTCTTCTGCGAAATGAGGATTCTATGGTTGCTGAATCCAGTAGTTCTGTGATGTCTTCAGAAATGCAGGTTCTTTCCATGTGTGTGTTCTGCATCCTCAGTGTACCAGGTTGCCTTCAGGCAAGCTCCCCTTGAGGTTCCAGCGAGGCTATCAGTTCCAGGTATCATATGCAGATACCATAATGCCCATGAGGGGGGGTATGTGTTTCATCAGTGGAGAAGCCTTTCCTAGAAAACCCCAGATGAATTGCTTTCTCATTTCATTGGCCAGGATTGAGTCATTCATCTCTTCTCAAAACCAAGCACTGGCAAGAGGATGGAGATTTCAGTGACTAGCTTAGATGAGTCAGGGTTTAACCCTGAGTCATGGGAGGCGACTATAGACACCCAAACAAAATGGAGTCTTTCTAGAAAGGAAGAGGGTATACTGACCTCTGAGTTATCTGCTACAAAGCATACAGGGAAATGTTCCTCAGAGAAAAAAAAAAAAAAAGAAAGAAAAGAAATCCATTCATAAAACACACACATTTATGTAATGTAACTATTCACCCCTTTGCAATCAACTTTTAAGACACCATCAATCATTTAAAGTTTACCCTCCTTTGGTTCTTGGTCATGTGATAAATTATAATCTGTTTCAGTGTTTATGCTCTCATACTTGAAGATACAGCTTTACACTGAAATGATACAAAGAAATGGAGGCAAGCCATAGGCTCCATCAAAACTATTTTTTTTAATTTAAAATTATTATTTTATTATTTTATTTTTTTTAAGAGAGAGAGAGAGCTGGGGAGGGGCAGAGGGTGAGGGAGAGAGAGAGTATCCTAAGCAGGCTCTGCGCCCAGTGCAGAGCCTGAGTCACCCAGGTGACCCAGAACTCATTTTCCTAAAATGTGAGGGAGAGAGAGCAGTTGTTAATTTCTATTTAAATCCTTTGAGAGAGAGCAGAGGTTTGCAAAGTTTTCCATAAAAAAAAGAGTAAATGTTTCAACTTTTCAAGAGAAGTAAACTTCTCAACCCTGCCACTGCGGCACAAAAGCAGCCATGGGCAATAAGTAAACTATTGTGTGCCTACATTCCAATAAAACTTTATTTATAGATCCTGGGACTAGAATTTTAATAATCTCATGTGTCACAAAATATTCTTTTAATTTTTTCCAACCATGGAACATAGTACAAAACCAGGTGTCAAACTAGATTTGGTCCACAGGCTATAGTTTACTAATCCCTGGTCTAGAGCGCTTCTCATGTTTGCCTTTTATCTTACACACCTGCCATTCATATTTAGAGAGGAAGTTTCTGGGTTGATTACTTCACAGCAAAAGTAAGTACTTAAAAAAAAAAAACATTTCCTTTAAATGCACTCTCTTGCATGAAAGAGTTCACTTTTTATTTGTACAATTGGTTCCAATAGAGTACGTGGCTTTTTTTGTATTTTGCTGATGTTAATTTGGTCTCATTTCACTTCTCATTTTGTGGTCATTGATTTTGTTATTATTGGTATTGCACATGTGACCCAGTGAGGAGATGCAAATATGGTTAACCTGCCAGTGCAAATAAAAAATAGAAGAATGGGGTGGAATACTAAATTATACAGATAGATTGGAAATAACAACATTAGGTAAGAATTACACTGGTTTTACCCCACTGGAAAGAGCTGAGAGGGTATGCATTGCTCCATTAGGGCTGTGAGTAATGATGGTAATTACCACCTAATCTAAAGAGAAGAGTGTAACTCACACTGGACTGGGTAGAAACAGTTACTCGAGCTATGGTGTTAAGAATTGTAAAATGTACCATTGACTTTTAAAATGTACCAGGTATGCTTCCAAAGAGAAAAGGGAAGAAATTTACTACTTCAAATGTAGACATCTATAGTAAGGCACATCACAATTACAGACATGTTAAAATGTAATTTATTAAAATAACACTTCTTAGCCTAGATGATATATGGCAATTTCCTTCTCTATTCCCTGGACAAACAGTATACGAGGAAAGGATCATCTATTTTAGATGGCAGAAAGTGATTTCAATTTAGACCAAGGCAATTTCAACTAGTAAGTGGTATTTCTCACCTTGTAAATTATTTAATAAACAAGTAGAGGGGTGCCTGGTTGGCTCAGTCGGTAGAGTGTATGACTCTGGATCTCGGGGTCATGAGTTCGAGTCCCACATTTGAGTGCAGAGATTACTTGAAAAAAAAAAAACCAAGTAGAAATAGCTAAAAGTATGCTGTAAGAAAAACATCGAGCCTGCTATTTGGATTATTGAGAAATATTTAATTGTAAAAAGCAAGAAAATGGTAATCAATAGCTAGGTACTCTTTACATTTGTTGTATCTTTTCTGTTATACTTTTAACCCTTTCTACTTGGATGGCTGGGGGACTCCTGCTCCCAGATAGATAAAAGGATTGAAATAAAATGACTGTTTATTTATTCCTAGAATAGATTTCACTGGGCTGCAATGCTTCACTTTTAAAATGGATTTGAGAACAAGTGCAATATTGGACTCACAAAGCCACATGATAGCAGACATTTATAAATTATAAATTAATTTAAATTTCCTTATCACTCCATATTCAAATGTCCTTTGGGATATGTTTTTCCATCCCTGTGAGCAAATATTTTCCTCTAGAATATACTTAGTATAACAGAAAGAGCATTTGGACAGGGAGAATGGTAACTGGGATTTTGGTTTTAGCCTTGCTGCCATTAGTTGAGTGAACTTGGGAAAGCCATTTTGTCTTCCTTGGTTAACCTCAATTTTTCTTTTTTTCAACAACTCTATTGAAGTATAACTGAAATACAAGAAACTGAATATACTTAAAGTGTATACAACTTGTTAAGCTTTATGTATATGTACACATGTAACAAGTTTGCCAGATAAATATAGGATACCCAGTTAAATTTGTATCTCAGGTAGGCAATGAATAATTTTTTTTTTAGTAAAAGTATGCTCCAAATATTGTGTGGTACATATACAAAAAAAAAAATCTTTATCTGATATTAAATTTAATTGAGCATCCTATATTTTTACTTGCTAAATCGGGCAGCCCTAGTCATGAAATATCACCACAATCAAAATAAAGAACATATCCATCACCTCCAAAATTTCATCATGCCCCTTTGCAAATCCTTTTTCTCATTCCCTGCCTTTTCCTATACCTAGGCAACCAATTATCTGCTTTCTGTTCCTATAATTAATTGGCATTTTTTATAATTGTATATAAATGGCATTATACAGTATACACTCTCTTTGGTCTGGCTTCTTACACCAAACATAATTATTTTGAGGTCATCTTTTTAATGACACGTACCAATAGTTTATTTCTTTTTATTGCCAAGTGGTATCTTATTATATGGCAGACAACAGTTTATCCATTCACCTGTTGATGGGACTTTAGGGTTGTTTTCAGTGTGTAACTGTTACAAATAAAGCTGCTATGAACATTTGCATACAGATCTTTTTATGGAAATGTGCTTTCATTCTTTTAGGTAAATACCTAGCAGTGGAAATGCCAGACCATATGGTGGGTGACTAACTTTTTAAGAAACTGCTAAATTGTTTTCCAAAGTGGTCGAACCAATTTAATTTCTGCCCACATGGTATGAGAGTTCTACGTTCTCCACATCCATGCAAATACGTGGTAGAGTTGGTCTTAATTTTTGCCATTCTAATAGGTGTGCAGTGGTGTCTCATTGTGGCTTTATCTTGCATTTCTCTAACAATCGATAACGTTCAGCATCTTGTGCATATTGGCCGTCTGTTTATCTTCTTGGATGAACTATCCAAATCTTCTGCCCATTTTTTAATTGCATTGTTCTCTTATTAAGAGTTTTGAGAGTTATTGACATATTCTGAATATAAGTCTTTTATCAATATGTATTTTGTAAATATTTTCTTCTGGTCTGTTCTTCTATTTCCATCCTCTTAACAGTGTTGTATGGAGAGTAATTTTGATACAGATCATTTTATAAATATTCTTTTTTAAGATTATTTACTTATTTGTTTAGAGAGAGAGGGAGAGTGAGAGAGGGGCAGAGAGAGAGGGAGAGAGAGAATTTCAAGCAGACTCTGCATTCTCATCGCAGAGCCTGATGGGGGCTCTAACGCATGAACCATGAGGTCATGACCTGAGCTGCAACCAAGACTCAACACAACCGACTGAGCCACCCAGGCATCCATATAAATGTTCTTTTAAGGATCATATTTTAGGTGTTGAATCTAAAAAATTTGTCCAACCCAAGGTCACAAAGATTGTCTCCTCCGTTTTCTTTTAGATGTTGTATAGTTTTAGGTTTTTCATTCAGGTCTATGATCCATTTCAAGTCAATTTTTGTATATGGTGAGAGATATGGTTTGGAAAGTTCAGATTTTTTTGTGTGTATGTATATTTAATTGTTCTAGCACCATGTTTATAAGACTGTCCTGAATTTCGCCACTGAAATGCATTTGCTCATTTTTTAGTAATATATATTTCGCTAACTTATCTTAGTGATATATATATATATATACGTATATATATATACGTATATATATAACTAACATATATATAACATATATATGACATATATATAACATATATATATATAAAACTAACTATATACATCACCAAATAATTGTATACACACACACACACACACACACACACACACACACACATATACACACACAGTGGTATTTTCTTGGGTCCTTGTATAAAATGCATTTCTTACTGCAGGCTGCAGTTAGAATCTAAGTTTGAAAGCCACTGATATAATGCTCCCTTGAATTACTTTTTTCTCTATCCTACTTTATTTCTCCCCTCTGAGTTTATATCACTCTTCCTGTGTAATTTACACCCTGCATTTTCATTCAATATTTCTTGCAATTTGCTGGTGGTTTACAGCAAGACATTTCCTTTGTCATTTGTTTTGCCTCATTGGGAGACATCATGATGTGGAGAAAAGAGAAGGGGCCATACTTTTTCTGAATTCTATTTCATAATAGGCTTGTGGCCTTCTTCAAAATATTTACTGTTTCTCTGGATGAGTTTCTTTATCTGAAAAATGATACCACATCTAACAACCTCATACAGTTGTTGTAAGAATCGAGAGATATGGTACGTATCATACGTAGACCATGCCTGGATGTATAACTGTCACATAACAGATGCCGGATGATAGATAGCTATTATCTTATTATGTACCTTCTGACCATTTCTGGTATTCCCCTCACCTTCTGCCAGGCCCGTTCCTTCTTCTGTGCTAATTCTATTGTAGCCTATACAAGATTAGGCCTGAGATGATTAAATGCAACACCCTCAGCTACTGTAGTGAGAAATGTTTAATGATATTACACAGGAAGTATCATGGTGCCAAACAGATGGAGATCAGATTTAATTTTAATCTAAAAAAGAAAAATTCTTCTCCCCCAAAAGAGACCTTAAAAATCTCCCTTCCATTGTCAAGGCAAACAGAAAAATACCCCTCTCTGAACAGAACACAGCCGCTTGAAATGCAAACCATTCAGCTAAAAGCACCAAGGCTGTAGATTCCCCAGAACCTAAAAGCCAAAAATTAGAATGCTCTGTGATTGCCAACAGGGGCAAGACTATTCTAACTTATACCAGAGAAGAAACTGTCTGGCACTGAAAAGGTATTCAGACTGAACCACTGTCTACTTAAGAGTTATTATCTGTTAAGTCCATTGCAAAGAGGAATGGGAGACTATATTTGTGTTTTCTTCATTAAAAATTAAAAATAAGCAAGGAGCCACTCTATGAATTCCTATATTCCTAGCCTAACCTGATTATAAATAACTGAAATTCTGGCAGCTAGATTGCCGCATCTAATTTTGCACTGTATCACAGTTTTCATAAATTTACTCATTTTCACTTATACATGGTAAGCTTCTAGCTATTCTTCACCATAACTAATTTGTTATTCATCCTAATGATAACAGTGACCTGGTATAGAGGCTGCAAGTCAAGAGTGTTTCATTGACACCTCGTTCCAGAAATGTAGTTAAAACCCCATCAACAGGTGTGGCATTTGGATATGTGGATGTTCTACAAAAATTTTAATCTGACCTTCAACAGGTCTAGAACTTTCCAGTATGGTAGCCATGGCCATAAATGTCTAGGAAGTACTTAAATTCCTAGTTCGAATTGAAATGTGCTGTAAGTTGAAAGCACATATCATATTTCCAAGACTTAGTACAAAAGAAAGAAGGTGAAACATTTCATTATTACCTTTTAATATGGATTTCATATTGAAATGATAAGAATTTGGATCTATTGGATTAAATAAAACATATTACTAAAACTATCTCACCTATTTACATTTTCAAAATGTGGTTGCTAGGGGGGCGCCTGGGTGACTTAGTCGGTTAAACGTCCAACTTCAGCTCAGCTCATGATTTCACAGTTAGTGAGTCTGAGCCCCACATCGGGCTCTGTGCTGACAGCTCAGAGCCTGAAGCCTGCTTTGGATTCTGGGTCTCCTTCTCTCTCTGTCCCTCCCCAGCTCATGCTCTGTCTGTCTGTCTGCCTCTTAAAAATAGATAAACATTTGAAAAAAAGTTAAAAAAAAATAAAACGTGGCTACCAGGAAACTTTGCGTTACATGGTGTACATTATACTCCTATCGAACAGCACTTGTCTCGAGTTTGTAAACTTGTGAAATTCTATGATACTTAAGCTGGGGGATAATTATGAATGTGGTTATTAAGATCAGGAATACTTGTTGCAATGTTTGTTAGAGAGGGCGAGGTCCTTGTGCACATAACTCACTGAAGAGTCAGACAGAAGCAGTCTAGAAGGGTCTATTCAGAAGACCAAAATGAAACCAATTTGAGCAACCATGTTTATGCAGGGGAAAAGTTAGTGGCTTTAATGTGTGGATAAGTGACCACACCCTGTCAATGCAATGCAATGTTCAACTTGTTACTCATCCCTGAAACCTGCCTCCCAGGTTTCTATAGCTAATTGCTCACAGTTGGATCCCTTTTAAGGTGAGATTACACTCCCTACAGGATATGTTGCACAGGCTGACATCTTGAGAGTTTCTAAGTTTTCACTCCACATAGCACTCACTTTGGGTCATGTTATGGCTTTGAATAAAACACTGCGTATGAAAGATGATTGCAGGCAATACTAAATGGTGACAAATAGAAATTCCCTGGATCTATACTAGTTTTAATCAAATAGATTCAAGAGAACTTTAAGGACAGATTTTTAAGTCAGAGAAATCACAGACTAATAATAACCTAAGGATGAGGTACAAATAAAAATTATGTTGGGGTGCTTGGGTGGCTCAGTCAGTTAAGTGTCCAATTCTTGGTTTCAGCTCAGGTCATGATCTCACGGTTCATGAGATCGAGCCCTGAGTCAGACTTTGTGTGACAGTGTGGAGCCTGCTTGGGATTCTCTCTCTCTCTCAATATGCACCTCCCCACCCTCAAAATAAATGAATAAACTTAAAAAAATATGTCAAGCATAAATAGGTCAATTTCACTGAAGCATAGAAAGGAGAACAAGGAGGGTCAGGCAATTACAATTTAATGCCATTGAGGCAATGTTTCACATTGTTTTCCCTAGCATGTCAGTGTTCTTTTAGTATATTTTTGTGAAAGTGTTGATGCTGGCAGTATTTTCTCCTAATATCTATTAAAAAATACTAAAGAATATACAGATTATTTAACAATGTCGTTGTCAGTAAATTTTTAAAAATGCTGTTACTTGAGGTTTTCAGGACATTACATGGGAGATTACCTAATGCACAGCTAACTGATAGTCCATACACAAACATGCCTGCTGTGACTCAATTTTTTTATCTGTAAAATGGGGATAACTATCTATGCGACAAATTTTTGCGAGAAATACATAAGATAAATCATGTAAAGAATTTAGAACAGTGCCTAGCATATCCTAATCAGTCAATAAATGTTAGATGATGATGACGACAATGATGAAGAAGAAGTGATATGTACCTTTATTTAATGATCACTGGTCTATGTTCATTTTCATGTTATAATTTTAACACATAATTATGAAATGGGTCAAATGTTGACTTTTTACAGCAAATAATATAGTAAGAAAGCATACTTAATTATCCACTTTAACTCAATAGTACACTTTATTTTCTTAACTCCATTAACTCCATTATTAAATTCTTTCAACACATTATAATTGGAAAAATATTGCTGTGGTTACATAGCTAGGACTCAAGAAACATTCCTTAAATCCTTGAATGAAGTTAATGTGAGCAATGTTGCACTAGACATTTGGTCATTCAGTATTTTCTTTCTGCTCTGAGTCTGTAGCAGTGGTTTACCGGTAAATGTTTTAACAACTGACTCTCAGAGGAAAAAGTTATGATTTTAGCATTTACATTTACCAATTTCTCTCGTGTAAATATTCCCACCATGGCCAATTTAAAACTACCAATGTGATGTCATTGGATACAGTGTTGGAAAGAGCATAGCATCGCCTGAGAACTTATTAAAAATGCAAAATCTCGGGCCCTACCTCATATCTCCTGAAACAGAAACCCTGAAGGTGGGGCCTAACAACCTGTGTCTGAACAATTCTTCCAAGTGATTTTCATGCATACTGAAGTTTGAGAACCACTCACTACCTTATCCCACTGCTGTTGTTTCTGAAGGAGCAACAGTGCTAAGTAGCTTCTAACTTATAGCACATATATTAATTAATGTGCTAACTAATGACTAACAGTGTTGACGTTTTGATTCTTAGAAGCATCTAATTATGGCCTCTGAAATGGTAATGCATATATTCCTGGAATCCTTATACCAAGCTGCTACTCTTATGGGAAGGTAGAAAGGTAATTTCATCTTCAAATATTTCCATGTTTCAGCTGCTATTCAAAGGCTCTGAGAATGGGTCATTAAGTGCTACTGGTTGTGATTTCTGGTGGCTTTGGGGGTAGAGACCATGAGCAAAATTCCTGTGCTAAAATAAATAGATGTCGTGTTGCATTAGTGGATATATTAATCAACTTGGGTTGCCAGTTGGTTTTGGAAATCACATTAATACAGCCCTAAACCTAGTTATTGCATTCACAGTTTTGGCAGAGAGGTACATGTTTCCAGCGTGTTCTGGGGGGCTTTGGATTGGCGCGGCCTCTAGAGGTCAGCAGGTACAACCTTGTACCCTAGGTAAGGTTACCTCCTGAGGCTGGTGTTCATCCAACAGCCCAAATATTTCCAGCCACAGAACACGTTCTATTTTTGGACAGCTCTAATTATTCTTCCATATATTGAACTGAAATCTGCCTTCCTGTAATAGTCATCTAAATTCTGAATCTTATTTAATAATCTCTCTCTCACTGGACAGCCTGTCAGATATAAGAAAGGCTCACAACTAGCTTCTTTTACAAATCAGGCTTCCCCACTTCTTTTGGGTGTTCTTAGTGTGATATGATTTTTAAACTCTTCACCATCCTGCCTCATGATGCTCTTCAGTATATTAATATCTTCCTTAAAATGTGGCACTCATAACCAGAAATAATGCTACCGTGTGGTCCAATCAGGGCAGAGTGTGCTTGCTTGTTGAACACAGAACTCTGTGATTGTGTCAGCTTTATCAGCCACCATGCTCACTTGAGTTAGTTAACTTGAGTTGGGCTCATCTTGAATTCACTGTCAGCCACAACCTCCACACCAAGCAATTACGCAATGTGTTACCTATTCTTGACTTGTATTGTTGATTTTTAACCCTAAGTGCAAGGTTCATATTTATTCCCGTTAAATTATAATCCTGTTGGTGTCAGCTCCTAATTCTAAAATACTATCTTTTACAACCCAAATCGGCATCCAATTTTACTCTCTCTCTTCCTTTTTCTCCATCTCCCAGGTTTATGCCTTCTGCGAACCTAAGAGCATGCTCTCTTTCCATTCAAATCCCTGAGAAAACTGTTGAGCAAAACAGAGCTAACTCCCACTCTCCTCCCTCAATCAATTATTAAACATCAAAACTTGGAACTGGAATACACTGTCCAGGGGAAGTACCAGTTCAATATTGACTCTCATTTGCCAATTGTATTTCAGTCTGCCTTTCTGCCAAAGTAACTTAAAAAACGAAAATATCACCATTGTTGGGAATAATTCCCAGGGAACACTTAGGATGCTTTAAAAATTTGATATATATCCCCATTCTTCGATGTGTGCAGAAGGTGACAGTTTAAGAACAATATAGAATAATTAGAAGCTCTAATCCTAATCCTGTATTAGTTGAAGTACTTAGAGAGCATTGATACTATACTGAAAACATTACTACGAATTTATTTTTTTGTAATTTTCTTTGAATTGCTTTTATGTTTATGGAAAACTATTCCTCCAGTGGCTCCTTAAATCTATAAAAATCAAAAATAATGATAAAGAAAGATTTTTTAAATCTATTTAGCGCAGAGTATCAACACTTAGAGTTTACAGGCTATGTGAAGAAGCATATTCCTAAACTCTATTTATAAGCTACACGATTATGTAAGATGTGGAGGTGAAAGCGAATAACATCAAATCACAAACGCCAAAATTCCATTCAAGGGGTGGTCTCTGAGATGATATCTGATCTGGTACCTTTAGACTACCCAGAGAGGAACGATTAGAAAATATGGTTCAACTGACACCAGTCAGGAGGAGGGGGTGGAGACTTTTTCTTTTTTAACATGAATAACCCTGGCTAACCTAACATCACAGAATTTTGAAATAATTTTTGAAGTAATGCTGATACACCACGGCACTAAATATTTTTGTTCATTTTGAATCTCCCCCTCAAAAGCGGCCTTGTGTACTGTTGCATCACTGCTTACAGGAAAGCAAATTACTTTGCACATTTAAATGGATGGTCAATGGTGCCAAGTCCACAGTTACTGAGTAATCACAGCTTCCTCACTGTAACTAAAATATCCTATTTACATGTTTTTAAAATGAGAGATATAAGGCAATTGGAACCCTTGCACGCAGGTCGGGGGGGGGGATGTAAAATGGTGTAGCTGCTGGAGAAAATAATGTGATAATTACTCAAAAAACTAAACATAGAATTACAATATGACGGAACAATTCCACCTCTGGCTATGTACCCGAAAGAAGTGAAAGCAGGGACTGGAACAGGTATTTGTACACCCATGTTCATAGCCACATTATTCACAGTAGCCAAAAGGTAAATCAACCCAAGCATCCATGGATGGATGGATGGATGGACGGATGGATAAAAAGTGTGGTATATACATATATGTTAGTCTGCGGGGCTGTCATAACAAAACACTACGGACCTAACAAACCAATGGCTTAAACAAAATTTATTTTCTCACAGTGCTGGAGGGTGGAAGACCAAAACCAAGATGCCTTTAGGGTTAGTTTCTGGTGAGACCTCTCCCGTTGGTTTGTAGATGGCTCCCTTCTCTCTGTGTTCTCCTATGAACTCAACAATCACAGAAAAGGCACTCTGATGTCCCCTAGAATGGCAGTTCTAGGGGATTAGAGCTCCACCCTATGACCTTATTTATCTCCATAAAGAAACTGACTCCAAATGAGGTCACACTAGGGACTGGAGCTTCAACATATAGGTTTGGAGTGGGGTGGGAGTGGGGGTACAATTCAGTCCATAATAACATACAATGTAATAGTATTCAGGCTTAAAAAGGAAGGATATTGTGACACAAGCTACAACGTGGAATAACCTTGAGGACGTTATACCAAGTGGAATAAACCAGTCACAAAAAGACAAGTGTTGTATGATTCCACTTATGAGATTATTAAAATAGCCTAATTCATTGAGACAGAAAGTAAAGTGGTGGCTGCGAGGGACTGGAGAGGGGGAAATGGAGAGTTAAGTGTTTAATGGGTACAGAATTTCAATTTTGCAAGATGAAAAACTTGCAAAGATGGATAATGGTGATGGCTGCACAACAGTGAAAATGTACTTAATACTACAGAATTGTACGTTTTTCAGTATTTTCCGTTTTATGTTTCAAAGTTTTAAATCTACCATTTATATACGTTTGTTTTACCATAATTTTTTCAGAAACGAGAAAAGCACTCTTGGATTAAACCATTCATATTTAGTATGTGACCCCAAGTGGCCCTCACTCTCGGTGGACCTGTCCTGAAACACATTTAAACACACACACACACACACACACACACACACACACACTTACTACAGTGCCATGATGTGCCATCAGCCTATCAGCAAATAGTCTCAATTCTTTGTTTTATGCTTTTTACTATATTATCTTTTCAAATGTATAAGATGGGTATTTCATCATCTACAGCTACCTTTCCATAGAATCTCGTAAATTTTTGTATGAATTACAACTTATTTTTTTTCATGTATTGTCATCATAGTGATGGTAATAAACTTGTATATTTACTGAATTACGGGAAAATCAGTTTGGGGACTTACAGCCCTACAAGAATGTAAATAATTTAATAATATTGTTAGATGTTAGTTGAGTATAAACTAGCAGAATTGGGAAGTCCCAGATTTGTTTTGCCTTTGGTCTCTTTTTCCCTTCCTCAACCAATATCTAAATGCAGGGAATGCCTGGGTCCTGGCACGCAATAAATATCTGTGGAAGACATGAATAAATATGAGATATGCGTGTTATACAAAGATTCCCTTGTTGAAGAAAGGGAAAAATCCAATGTCTCATGTAAAACAGCTGGGTGTGAATGTCTAAGTTGAATGTGAATACTATTTTGAAATAGTATTACAATGTTGCAGGAATAAATCCGCTTTTAAAATACAGCTAATAGTTTTTAATTTATTAAGAATTTTTTTCCAAGGGCACCTGTGTGGCATAGTTGGCTAAGTGTCCTGAATCTTAATTTCTGCTCAGGTCATGATCTCACAGTTTGTGAGTTTGAGCACAAATGTCAGGTTCTGCGATGACAGTGTGGAGCCTGCTTGGGATTCTCTCTCTCTCTCTCTCTCTCTCTCTCTCTCTCTCTCTGTCGCTCTGCTCCTTCCCTGCCCATGTTCTCTCTCTCAAAAATAAATAAATAAAATTTATTAAAAATTTTAAGAATTTTTTTTTCAAGTATGGCAAAGCATTTAGAAATGAAAATTTTCAGTATCAGTTGCTTTTGTAAAGCAAAAGCCAGAAACTCCAGTGTGGCTTCTGGGTATCTATCTTAATGCCTTTGCCAATATTGTGATTCAAAATTTTCAAGTTTTGCTAGACCCAAAGGAAAGAGAAACAGTCTATCCTATTAGGAAGAAGAGAGCTGGAACAAAGAAATTCAGGTTTTTGTAATGCTTTGCGCATTGTAATTTCTATATATATGCAAATAACATATATTAAAATGCTGACCAAAGATAAACACCTGGAACTGTGTGCAATTATACTGATTAATGATTACAGCCATTAAAAAGTTAAGTGTTTACTAAATGTGCAATGTTATGTTGATAAATGAGGAGGAGGCAAAATGATAAGGGTTGGTCTGGCTCTCCATGGTCTTATAATCTGGCCAAGAATATAGTCTTACACACTGAACAATTAGGCCAAAGTTGGGTGATGCTGCCTTTTGTTGAAAAAGAAATTCAGAGAAGTTATGATCATTGAGAGATAGTCATGGAAAATGTGGCTTTTGAGCAAGACGTGGATAGATTAATGAAGTCAACACACAAATTTGAAACAATTTGTAATTTAAAAAAATGTAAGCATACAGTCAAATACGTATGAAATCTGAGGATGGGAATCTGTTAAGGTTTTCTGCTATGTCAAAGAAATGGAATGTAAAGCAGATTTCCAACATCATTGCTAATCTCCATTAATCAGATCATTATGACATGAATAGGTTCATATAAAAAGCCTCATAGTTTTCTTCAAACACTGGCTACTTCTTACAGCAGATGAAACAATTAAAGCAATAAATATGGGCCAATTAGCAGGACTCTCTTTAGCCCAGTTCTGATTGCAGTGTTCACAAATCACAGAATAACATTACCTTTACTCCATCAGGTGGTACTTTTTCATGTTATTATTGTGTAAAATGCAACAATTTAAAAATTATAGATATTCCTCCCCCCAACCCCGCCAGTTTCCAATCTTCTAGTTAACAAAAAAGAGGAGGGAATTAATTCTTTTTTTTTTCTTTTAATTTCTTTTCCTTCTCTCTTAGGGAGGCTTTCCCGATTGTCATCTCAGTTGTATCTTCCTATCTTGTCTTTAGTAACCCCTTGTGGTTGTAGACTGGCTATGCCATGCCCATTTGTCAGTTAAAAAGGCTAAAGTGGAAAGTCCTATTGTGCTCTCAATTTCTCATTTTTTTACAACAGCCTGACCCCCACAAGGAGACACTGGGTGAGCAGCAGCTGGGTCCCTAGAAGAAGGAGGAGTTTAAATACATTCCCTTTGAACTTGTGTGGTTCCCTGCCATTGTTTCCCACAATGCACCTGCAATATCTTTATGTTTCCATTTCTGCTAAAAAGCAAATCTCTGTCTCCTCCAAAAGAGTATGAACATAACTAACCACCACACTGGAGAGCTCTGTAGGGAGTTAAAGGGGGGAGGAGGCTGGGCCAATAGAGTATAGATCAGAGGGAGCAGGTGGAAGCTTGGTCTGAAATCTGTTCCTGGATGTTGCTCTCAGCAGTGCTCTATTAGTGAACAAATCGTGTAAGTCATTGAGAAAGTAGTGTTAGAAAAATTTTGGATGAGAGAAAGAAGGTACTGTGGAGGACTCCTCTCCTTTCCACCCACATCTACTCTAGGCAAAGAACTCAAAGAGTGAACAACAATGTGTTTGCTCTGCATTGTCTGCTTATGCTGAGATAATTAATGACCCAGTCTACGGATAAACCAGTATCTAAAATGACTCTCTGGGTAGAACAGTTGGTCAAACCTGTAAGTTAGTGGCTATGAATAGTGTGATTAAAAAAAAAAAAAAAAAGAAAAAGAAAAGAAACCTAGACTGCATACTTCTCAAGGATTTGTGAATCAGCTCATGCACCCCTTCCTTCTACAGATTTTTTGAGAAGGTGCTCTTCCGGGCTGCCCCTGGTGCGAAGACTTTGTCGTCTCCCTATCCTTTGAAGCTGGAACCAGAAAAAAAGGTGAGTCCCAGAAGTCCTGGTTCCCCACCTGGAGCTGCCCAAAATGGCAGTGTCACAAGAAAAACCGTGATATACCCATCATGGATAGTCCATCCACTACCACCAGCTCAGGAGAGTAATTCAGACAGACTGTCTAGACTATCTAGTGGTAGTGTGGTCACCACTGGACATCTACATAGTGCTATCTGTGAAACAGCCTGAACCTTCTCATCTTATTCTGATTGCAAGGGAGGAAGTTAGTAATGGCCTATATATGAGGGAACTCTTGCTTAGTACCCTGACGTCGAACACTTCCCTTACTTGCATTGTGCAGAATTCAAATAATGAGTTCTATCTGAAGTTGAAGTAGATGTGTCGCAGTCGGGGAAGTTGGCCAGAGTTTTAGCACTGAAAATTCAGTGTTCTGGGAAAACCCTGCCTTGGGGGTAAATTAGGACAATTGGTCATCCTAGGATACAATGCTCATGTGGCCGGAAAAAGATGGTCTCCCTCCGGACAACAGGAGAAACTAAAGCCAGAGAAAAGGTAAAGGGAATGTACAAGGAGGTGGCACCAGCCGTCTGGCCTGCTGGATTTGCTGGCTGGAGGTAGGCAGACAGTAAATCAACTCTGTACTGGAGCTGAATTTCAAAGCCCTAATCAAGATTCCCTAAATATCCTTTGGTAGCTGTTTAAAAAAATGTAAACAAAGACCAACTATGGTTTGTGATTATCTATGCGCAGTTTTTTTGCTCCTCATTCTTCTTTGTCTCTGTAATTGTAGAAGAGAAAAAAATAAGGAGAGATTGGGGGAGGGAGTAGACACAGAGGTTAAAGGCATATCAGTCAATTGGTGAAGGTAGGAGACAGTAGAGGATCCAAATGCTTGTGATCCTTTTTGATGAACAGACCACAGGAATAACCATTATGGCAGAAGTTATCTTTGAAGCTGCCTTATATTAGAGCACTAGCTCAAAATTTTTTTTTTTTTTTTTTTTTACGTTTATTTATTTTTTTTTGAGACAGAGAGAGAGAGAGACAGAGCATGAACGGGGGAGGAGCAGAGAGAGAGGGAGACACAGAATCGGAAGCAGGCTCCAGGCTCTGGGCCATCAGCCCAGAGCCCGACGCGGGGCTCGAACTCACGGACCGCGAGATCGTGACCTGGCTGAAGTCGGACGCTTAACCGACTGCGCCACCCAGGCGCCCCAAAATTTTATCTACTCCATTGTGACTAGTTGAGATGTGAAAAGGCAGGCGACAGGAGATTAAAGTATCGCTGATCGTGGAAGCTCTGTCTTTGGGCCAGGTAGGGTGGGATGTCATTTCCTTTCCATTTATCTGTGGGATGACACTCTCCCACTTTCTGTGACTCTCTACTTTAATAAATGGTCCTGACTTTTTGTGCAATACATAATTTTCCTCTGGGCACGACCTCAGCTCCAAATGTATGTTTTCAACTTCAAAACATTTTAAACTGAGGCACTCTGTCATTATTTTAGGTGATTCACAGTGGTGAAGTAAACATTTACTGTACAGTTTTTGTCTGTTACATCATCACACAAAAATGACTGCACAAACTCCCATCCAAATTTGGAGATAATGTTTAAGACAGTCTGATTTCTTTTTGAGAGAGAAAGAGAGAGCGAGTGTATGCGTGCGTTCGTGCAAGTGGGGGAGGGGCAGAGGGAGAGGGAGAGAGAATCTCAAGCAGGCTCCATCTCACTATCATGAGATCATGATCTGAGCCTCAGACACTTAACCGACTGAGCCACCCAGGTACCCCAAGAGACAGTCTTATTTAAAATAAAATCTGGGGGCGCCTGGGTGGCTCAGTCGGTTAAGCGTCCAACTTCGGCTCAGGTCATGCTCTCACGGTCCCTGAGTTCGAGCCCCGCGTCAGGCTCTGTGCTGACAGCTCAGAGCCTGGAGCCCGTTTCAGATTCTGTGTCTCCCTCTCTCTCTGCCCCTCCCCTGTTCATGCTCTGTCTCTCTCTGTCTCAAAAATAAATAAACATTAAAAAAACCAAATCAAATCAAATCAAATCAAATCCGGATGTTGCAAATAAATATCACAATTTTCCAAGGTAATCTTTCAAGCCATTAAAATTGTGACTGCCAATCAGAGAAAGCCATTTCAAGATGCTGTGGACCCGAAAGACTGTGATCCTCAAACCCAAATTCATGAAGTCTGAGGCTTTCTATTTGTGAATGAGCTGCTTCTCCATGCTGCTATTTGTGCCTCAGAGTGTTCTGGGTGAGTAGCAATGGGAAATTATTTATGAAGCAATGATTAATGAGGTTGTTGACCAATATACAGACTAATGTAAGTAACTTCCTACTTTATAGTCCTTACACACAACAATCCATACATACAGACAATATTTCCATAGCACCTCTCCTCCCTCAGAAGTAGAGGTAGAATTATCACAGTATTGGAGATTTATTGCAAGCTCATTTCAATCTTTATTTTCTGGGTGATTATATGCCAAGGTCAATGATAAGCAATCATTTATTTGGGGGGCCCATTTCAAGGGAGTCTAAGACACCTGGTTTGAGGGAAAAAAGTATTCCTGAGACCTAGAATTGATAGGTTTTTGTTGTTGTTGTTGTTTTGTCTTGTTTTGTTTTGTTTTGTTTTGTTTAATCCCTGCAGACAAGAGGAGCCAACATTCTGCAGGGCACTTCCACATGTCCAAGGGTGCACGTGTGAGCCAGTGTGTGCACATGGGCACACGCACACACTGTGAGGGGCAGTGATGGAGGAGGGGAGTGTGGGTTAGCACTGGATCCTATATTCTAAGTGGCTACACAGTCCTCAGAAAAGGAAATGAATGAGATTTGCCACATCCGTTCCTAGGACTGTAGAATCATTTGTTGTTGTTGTTTTAAATCTTCTTTATTTAGCCCACACGACTAGCTTGTCTACTTTGTTCTGTTTCCATCGTGTGCCAAGAGGGTGGCAATAGCTGTTTAGCTTGTAGACTGAAGTTTGAAAGAGTCTGGAAATCTCTAAAATAAAGAGATGTGGGAGGTATTATTTCCTTGCTATGAACAAAGAATTTATGTAACCCAGTTGCTATCAGCCTTTATTCACTAATCTTCCCTTAACTTTAGATAGCTTTGTTTACATAAGTTTTGAATACTTAGATTCTTGATTACCCTGTCATCCACGCCATAATTCATTGGGCTGGAAAGCATATTTTGTTCTTATATAATCATTTGCAGAATGATATGAGGCACACTGATTCAAATTATACAAATGTTCCCATCCTTTTATTTTGTTAATTGTGGGCTTTTAAATTACTTGTAAAAATCAATGGTAGTGAGCCAAGATCAGCCAGCTTCTGATCTTCTTCTGACTAAGGGCAAGTTAAACCTTACGGAGGAGTAGAATTGGAGCATGTGCGAGCTTCCAGGAGCAGAACATGTAACAGGTCTATCACCCTAGACCCTACTGCGTTTCCCAGTCACATGGACCACCTGTATCATGGACTCTTGGTGTGTTTGTTTAACATGCAGAGCCCCAGAAAATCTCAGAAGTTTGGGTATTCTGCATTCTTAAAAGTCTCCATAAGTGGTTCTTAGGCATATTACATTTTGACAATCAGTGCCCTAGATTTGGGATTGTGGTTAGCTCAGAGTCCCTCAGGGATACCTTAGTATTACTGGTGGTAGAATACGACAAAGAACCCAGAAACTGGATTTGACTCACTTTTCATGACACACTGTGTCTCTTTTTCCTTCAGTAGCCACCTCCCTCCCCTAATTTTGCATGTGTAAGTTTTGATCATTGTTTAGTACACTTGGGAGGGACTACACTAGATGTTCTGGCCACTTGGGGTTCCTAGCTCTGCCCTCAGGTCCCCCAATCTCCACTCCCAAGGCAATTCATTTGACTGTCAAGAATGAGGCTTAGAAGTAAATTGGGTCTCCCTTTCCTGCACCAGAAGATTTCCTGAGGCTGTCCCAGGTCCTCTGCAGACAGAGACACTCAGTCCTGATCACACTCTGCTTGGAAATGAAGTAGTAGGACTCCTCGTAATGTCTGACTAGTTCAACACTTAATACAGAACAGGAGCAATCAGTCTGCTCATTTCTTCCCCTTAAATGATCGCTTGTGATCCCTTTTGATGAACAGACCACAGGAAAACCCATTTTGGCAGAAGTTGTCCTTGAAACTTCCTTATGTTGGAGTCACTTGCTCAAAATTTTATGTACTCAATTGTGTCTAGTTGAGATGTGAGAAATTCAAGTGCCAGGGATTGAGTCTTCCATCCCTGACCTTGGGCCCTCTCCTTCAATTCTACCCCTCCTGCAATTGTGTAGTTTTTCAGAAATTATTTCTTTTATTTTAGAAAGTGGCTGCCCCAAATAAATGATTTGGCCAAATAAATGATTTAAGGTCTCTTTCAGTACTGTTATTCTTAAAGGCATGGATCATCTTCTATCTGCCTCAGAGTTTCCCCTAGAGTGTATTTTTCTAAAAGATGATGTCTGTGGTCAAAGGCGCCTTTTAATTGGCGCTTGGAAAGGTCCTACCTTTTCGGAGATAATTGCTGGCAACTGGGGTTAGCAAGACAGTGAGGCACTTTATCCTTTATCACTTGCTGTGAATGAAATGGACTAGGATTGTACACAGCAGGTGTCAGGGTAAAGTGCTTCCTTGCCGGATTTCAGCATGCATTACCCCTCCTCTTGCAGGAGAGGGAGGAAGGAAAGAGAAGTGGACTCCAGCTACACAGTCAAAGCGGGTTGCCTGTAGGAAAAGACGATCCACCCAGTGCACCCTAAGGAGATCTTTCTACCCTTTCTGACTGTACAGAATGACATATAGTTTTCACCAACCAAGATTACATAAAATAATGAGGTTTCTATGTAGTATTCCAAAATTTGCCATTCCACCACCACATCTTTTTTTTTATATATATAATTTTTTTTAACGTTTGTTATTGACAGAGCGTGAACGGGGGAGGGGCAGAGAGAGAGGGAGACAGAATCTGAAACAGGCTCCAGGCTCTGAGCTGTCAGCACAGAGCCCGACCTCACAAACCATGAGATCATGACCTGAGCTGAAGTTGGACGCTTAACCGACTGAGCCACCCAGGCGCCCCCACCATAACCTCTTTTTAATGGCACTCGTCTCCTTTAGTATGATTTAGACCAGATCTGTAAGAAAATCCAAAAGGCAAACAGTCGGCAGGTTAAAAAATATATTTTGTGAGAGCTCTAATTATTAGTGTCATAAATAACTTCATCTTCTGGGCATGGTAGCAAGCAGTTTTGTTACATTGCTAGTGATCTGTATCCGTGGACAGTCGTAACACATATAGGAGCTTACCACATGCTAGGCACTGTTCTAAGTACTCCATGTGCATTAACTCACTTAAAACTCTCAGCAACCCCACAGAGTAGATATTATTATTGCCCTCTTACAGATGGTATCACTGAGGCACAGAGTGGTAAATA
This sequence comes from Neofelis nebulosa, assembly GCF_028018385.1. Lineage (NCBI taxonomy): Eukaryota > Metazoa > Chordata > Mammalia > Carnivora > Felidae > Neofelis > Neofelis nebulosa. The sequence goes on along the minus strand of NC_080784.1, from coordinate 70,288,031 downwards.
CATGGTCCAGAGTACCACAGTAAGTAAGTGGTAGAGCCAGAAAAGTTTAGATCCGTGTTACTCAAAGTGTGGTCCCTGGCCCAGCAGCATGGGCCTCACCTGAGAGCTGGGTAGAAATGCCCAGCCCAGAGCTTTGCAGTTTCACAAGACTCTCCAGGTGATTCATATGTAACGTTTTAAAACCACCGACTTAGATAATCTTAAATTATTTCTCTTTATACCCATCACAAATCTGCTTATGGCTTCAGACTTTGGGAAATAGAGTGTACTTGGCTGGCTTCTTAAGACAAAATGAGATTTTAGAGGGATTCTCGTGTCGTCTCCCCAGTCCCTCCCTCCTCTACTCATCTTCTCAAGAAAAAGATAGCTTTTTTTTTTAATAGCTTCTTAAGAAAAAAAAGTTTAAAAAGTTAATTGAATTCATGTTATATAAAGGCCACTTTCATTCCACTAAATCATCCTAACAAGCCTTTGGAAATAGGTACAATTATCCTTAAAGTTAGGTTAAGAAAAAAAAGCCACGATGATGCCTCAGTTTGCTAGTCTTTGCCTCTTGAAGCAAGAGGTTCATGTGTATCCATTTCCTAGTAGGTAGCATGGTGCCCAGCTTACAGTGAACAATCAGCTAAGCTTTAACAGAAACATCCATTTTTTTCAAACCCTGACCCAACAACAAAAAACTTTTCTTGCTTCATCCTGAGCATTCATCCCTGATTTAAAGAAATGATATTATGGGGCGCCTGGGTGGCTCAGTCAGTTAAGTGTCCGACTTTGGCTCAGGTCATGATCTCACGGCCCATGATTTCAAGCCCCACATCAGGCTCTGTGCTGACAACTAGGAGCCTGGAGCCTGCTTCAGATTCTGTGTCTCCCTCTCTCTCTGCCCCTCCCCTCCTCACACTCCGTCTCTGTCTCTCTGTCTCAAAAATAAATACACATTAAAAAAAAATTTTTTTTAATGATATTAATATAACCTACAAGGGATCAACTTTGGAAAATTAAATGAAAGCCTAGAAAGGCAAATAAATCCTACTCCTTCCCATTTGGGTTCATATAATAAAAGTGTTTATTGTTCTTCAAAACAACCCAAAATAACAAACAAACAAACAAACAAAAAACAGAATATGAGGCAAAGCTTGTCCTGCTTTTCAAAGTGAAAGCAGTAACTGATGTTTTGGATTTCTTTGTTTTTATTTTTGTTTTTGTTTTCTCACAAATTACATCAGTGACGATTTAGATGACCAGCAAGTTAGGATTGATTTGGAACTGCTGTCCCTTAGAGATAAATTTCGATTCAGGCAAATCATACATTGTGTCTACAGAATAAAACGCAGATTAGCCAACCGAATGTGTCAGTACCGTTAAAATGTATAAGCTTTTGTCATGAATTAGTTTTCAAAAACGTAAAATATTTGCTTCATGAATTATAGTGATGAGCCATCAGGTGAATTTGCTGTAGGACAATTTTATTCTCTCTTCAAGTAGGAAACCAGTGGCAGTTCAGTGTGAAGAGTCATTTTCTATTTTTAAAGTAATTGAATTTGAGACAACTATTAGTGTGACAGTTTCCCACGGCAAAAAATGAGATGAATAAATGGGTCTGAAACCCAGGCTAATGGAGCAGTGCTTTTCAAAATTACAGACACATTTATGTACTTCTACCACTTATAGTTTCGTTCATCATATTGCGTTTTGGCCATTTCCTTGAGAGTATTTCCAATTCTAATATATTTCTAACAGAACTCCCATGCTGTGATCATTCCTTTATATGGTAGGATTCTACAATATTCCTGATTTACAGGAGCAGATTTTCTAGTAGGCATATGATATCTGACTAAATACATCAATTTTTTATTCAGTCAGTAATCGGGATATAATGCACATAAATATGCCATATAAATAGGGGGCAAGTGAACACTTCTATTCTTCTGATCAAGGCTGTGTGACCTTAAGCAACTCGCTTAGCTCTCTGAACCTCAGTATTTCCATCTGAAAAATGATAGGTTAAATTAGATCATTTTTTATGCTGCCTTTTTAATTTAATAACCCATATTAATTATCCCATCTATCTCTTTAATTTGGACCAAGTGGGAATTCATGAAAAAGTTTGAATGAAAGAATGTATTTCTTTTCTTTTCTTTTTTTAAATTTTAATTCCAGTATAGTTAACACACAGTGTTAATAATATTATTTCAGGTGCACGATATAGTGATTCAACAATTCTATACGTTACTCAGTGCTCATTGTGATAAATGAACTCGTAATCCCCATCACCTATTTCACCCAGCCCCCACCCACCTCCCCTCTGGTAACCATCTGTTTGTTCTCCATAGTTAAGAATCTGTTTCTTGGTTACTGGAGGGGATATGGGAGGGGGGGATGGGCTAAATGGGTAAGGAGCATTAAGGAATCTACTCCTGAAATCACTGTTGCACTATATGCTAACTGATTTGGATATAAATTTAAAGAATAAAATTAGAAAGAAAGAAGAAAGAAAGAAAGAAAGAAAGAAAGAAAGAAAGAAAGAAAGAGAGAAAGAAAGAAAGAAAGAAAGAAAGAAAGAAAGAGAAAGAAAGAAAGAAAGAAAGAAAGAAAGAAAGAAAGAAAGAAAGAAAGAAATTCTTGCTTTGTCTCCTGTTTTATTTCTTAAATTCCACATATGAGTGAAATCATATGATATTTATTTTTCTCTGACTGACTTATTTTTTTTAACGTTTTATTTATTTTTGAGACAGGGAGAGACAGAGCATGAACAGGGGAGGGTCAGAGAGAGGGAGACACAGAATCTGAAATAGGCTCCAGGCTCTGAGCTGTCAGCACGGAGCCTGACACGGGGTTTGAACTCAAGGACCGCGAGATCATGATCTGAGCCACCCAGGCGCCCCTCTGACTGACTTATTTTACTTAGCATTATATACTCTCTCGATCCATCTATGATGTTGCAAATGGCAAGATTTCATTCTTTTTTATGGCTGAGTAATATCGCTGTGTGTGTGTGGGGGGGGGGGGTGTGTACCACATCTTCTTTATCCATTCATTTATTGATGGACATTGGGCTGCTTCCATAATTTGGCTATTGTAAATAATGCTGCAATAAACATAGGGGCACATATGTCATCTTAAACTAGTGTTTTCATATTCTTTGAGCAAATTGTATCGTGATGACTGGATCATAGGGTAGTTCCATTTAAAATTTTTGAGGAACCCCCATACTATTTTCCACAATGGCTGCACTGGTTTGCATTCCCACCAACAGTGCACAAGGGTTCCTTTTTCTCCACATCCTCACCAACACTTCTTGTTTCTTATGTTTCTTGTGATTTTAGCCATTCTGAAAGATATGACGTGATAGCTCATTGTACTTTTGATTTGCATTTCAACATGAGTGATGTTGAGCATCTTTTCATGTGTCTGTTGGCCATCTGTATGTCTTCTTTGGAGAAATGTCTGTTCATGTCTTCTGCCCACTTTTAAATAAATAATGATGAAGATGATGATGTTGATGATGATGATCACGATTTTGGTGTTGAGTTGTATATGTTCTTTATGTATTTTGGATATTAACCTTTTTTTTTGGATATGTCCTTTGCAAATATCTTCTCTGATTCAGTACACTTTTCTTTTCTTCTTCTTCTTCTTCTTCTTCTTCTTCTTCTTCTTCTTTTGAGAGAAGGAGAGAGGGTGCAAGTGAGCAAGGGGCAAAGAGAGAGAGATTCCTATGAGGGGGAGAGAGAAAGAGAAAGAGAGAGAAGCAGGGCTCACCTGAAGCAGGGCTTGTGTTTTACCTGAAGTGGGGCTCATGTTCATCCGATGTGGGACTCAAACTCATGAACCCATGAACCATGAGATCATGACCTGACTTGAAGTCAGATGCTTAATGACTGAGCCACCCAGGCACCCTCAGTAGGTTTTCTTTTAGTTTTGTTGATTGTTTCCTTTGTGCAGAAGTTTTTTACTTTCATATAGTTCCAACAGTTTATTTTTGCTTTTGTTTCTTTTGCCTCAGGAGACATAGCTAGAAAAATGTTGCTATGTCTGATGTCAGAAAGATTATTGCCTGTGTCTCTTCTATGATTTTTATGGTCTCATGTCCTTAATCCATTTTGTGTATGGTATAAGAAAGTGGCCCAGTTTCCTTATTTTGCATGGACCTATCCAATTTTCCCAACACCATTTGTTGAAGAGACTGTCCTTTTACCATTGCTCATTATTGCCTCCTTTATCAAAGATGATTTGACTATATAATCACGGGTTTAGTTCTGGGCTCTCTATTCTGTTCCATTCATCTATGTGTCTATTTTTATGCCAGTACCATACTGTTTTGATTGCTACAGCTTTGTAGTATACCTTGAAATCTAGGATTTTGATACATCCAGTTTTGTTCTGCATTTTCAAGATTGCTTTGGCTATTCAGTGTCTTTTGTGTCCATACACATTTTAAGATTATTTGTTCTAGTTCTATGAAAAAATGTTGTTGGTATTTTGGTAGAGATTGTATCAAATCTATAGCTTTCTTTGGATATGGACAGTTTAGCAATATTTGTTCTTCCAGTCCACAAGCATGGATTATCTTTCCATTTGTTTGTGTTGTCTTCAATTTAAAGAATGTATTTTTAAATAAATGTAATTAAATTTTAAAACCTCATAGGACCTAGAACCGGGCAACCTGTTATTTTGTAAACAGATGTTTTAAAGATATATAACCATGCTCTAAAATATTTTTAAAATCTCTTCATAATTTTGTTTGTGAATTAGTTTTCATATAAGATCTCTGTAATGCAAAAATCACACCTTTACAAATCTCCTCACTATGTCTTAGAACTTAACAAATTGCTAATGAATCCTTTTTTTTTAAAACATTTTGTTAAATGTTTATTTATTTTTGAGAGAAAGAGACAGAGCATGGGGGGAGAGGGACAGAGAAAGCCGGAGACACAGAATCGGAAGCAGGCTCCAGGCTCTGAGCTGTCAGCACAGAGCCCGATGCGGGGCTCAAACTCACGAACCGTGAATCATGACCCGAGCTGAATCGGACATTCAACTGACTGAGCCACCCAGGCACCCCTGCTAGTGAATCCTTTATGGTAGAAAAAGCTCACAAACAAAATGTCTTAAAAGTATAAGTAATTAATTTGCCCTATCAGATTAAACTCACAGTTATCAAAAACATATGGATTATTGAAAGTAGAACATTGTTTGACTTTGGGGGGATTGACTGGGAAAGATCATTAAGCAACTTTTTAGGGTGATGAAAATGTTGGCTATCTTGATGTAAGAAGTAAATACATAGGCACAGTGTTCACTTCATGAAATGTTATCAAGCTGAATACTGGATTAGTGTACTTTCTGGAGTATGTGTTACTACAAAACAAAATTCAATGGAGCAAATGTTAAAGATCTTATTGGCTTTGCTCAGTGATTCATGAATTGTCTGGAACCAGGCTAGCAGATGGAAAGGAGCTCCAGGAGCTGTGCAAAACAAGAAGACTGTTATAGGCACGAAGCAAGAACAAGGAAATTATACTAGGCAAAAAGCGGATTGGTTATTACAGGGTTACTTTCCTTTAGGGGATTGCAGGCATCTATCAGGCAGATTATCTAACTAGTGCTGATCAGGCTAGCCTCATAGGCTGGTGTAAGTAAGACCCATTTCTGAGAGAGCCTATGCTGTTTGAGCCAAGTCTCAGTTTGGTAAGGTGAGGCTTAGCATGAGTAACTCCATTTTGAGCCTGTTTTGTTTTTAACAGTTACATGTCAACCTTTTTTTAAAGTTTAAAAGCTGAACTCACTGACATTTTTTTCAAAGAGATTCTCTATCCCTTTATTAAATGCAAACTAAATACATTCTAAATCCACCTATAATGTAGGAGGTAATTTATGCTAATTATGATATTTAAAAAGAAAAGAAATGAACAAGAAAAACAAAAAATGTATGGTTTAGTTTGTGGGGTGCAGTGTAATATAATTTTCCTCCTTTTCTACATCTTTTACATTATTTCTTAAGGCTTTGGAATTAAATTTGTGTTTCCTTTTAATACCACATTATGCTATGATGGGTATTTACATTATACAAATAGGATAACAGCATAACCTATAATATTAAACATAGTAACAGATTATAAGCTTCTAGAAGAAAAAGAACATCTTATCCATGTTCATTTTTGTAAACTCCAAAGTTCCTGGGCAAGTTTTTATTTTTATTTACTTATTTTTTTTTTAAGATTTTATTTTTAAGCAATCTCCACACCCCACATGGGGCTAGAACTCATAACCCCAAGATCAAGAGTCACAACCTCCACAAACCAAACCAGCCAGGAGCCCCAAATTATTTATTTTATTTGTTAATTTTTTTTAGTAATCTCTGTGCCCAACATGGGGCTCAAACTCATGACCCTTAGATCAAGAGTTCCAAATGCTTCTTTTTCTGACTAAGCCAGCCAGGCACCCCTCCTGGACAAGTTTTTAAGATTGAATAGGGATTCAGTTTACATTTGTTAAATTTAATTTCAGAGCATTATGCTAAAAATTTAGTTTTGGGACACCTGGATGGCTCAGTCAGTTCAGTGCCTGACTCTCAATTTTGGCTCAGGTCATGATCTCATGGACTGTGAGATGGAACCCCATGTCTGGCTCTGTGCTGTCAGCACACTGAAGCCTGCTTGGGATGCTCTCTCTCCCTTTCTCTCTGCCCCACCCTTGCTTGTGCGTGTGGTCTCTCTCCCTCTAAATATTAAACTTAAAACTTAATTTGCCAAGTATGGATTTGCCAAAAATCCGTATGTTTTTGATAACTTTGAAAACTTAAAAAAATTAGTTTCAAAAATATATTTTGAAAGACAAATATTAAAATTTGATAGAAATATAAAAGTTGATGGAGTGGTCAAATTAGGTAACCAGTCAAAGTACACTAAGTAAATACACACTGAATCATCTTGTAGAATAATGGAGTCTTCCTTTATCTCTCACCTGCTAATTCCATTCTTTGTAAATATACCACAAGAAAATAACAGAAAGAGAAAAATAATTTATGCAAAAGTATTCATGCAGCTTTATTATAACAGTGAAAATCTGGAAATTAAATATAAAATACAGGAAAATGTGAAGTTAATTATTCTATATCAATATACTGAAATCTCTCGAAGATGACAACTTGGAACTATGTAAATACATGACACTAAGTATACACTGACATAAATTAGAAGAAATTTTAAGTTATCAGTGAAGAAAAACAGTTGCAAGTGACAGAAAACCTAACCCAAACTGGCTTAAGGAAAAGAGGAAATTTATTGGCTGATGTTCAATGAAAAGCTTAAGAAACAGAAAAATCACCTCAAAACAAATCATTGATCTAACTGAAAACACGTAAGGGTAACATTTTTAGAAAAAAAAAAAAAAGAGAGAAGAAAAATCTAGGTGATCTTGGGTTTGGTGAAGAGTTTTTAGATACAACATCAGAAGTGTAATCCATGAGGGGGCGCCTGGGTGGCTTAGTCAGTTTAGTGTCTGACTTCAGCTCAGGTCATGATCTTGTGGTTCGTGAGTTCAAGCCCCGCGTGGAGCTCTGTGCTGACAGCTCAGAGCCTGGAGCCTGCTTCGAATTCTGTGTCTCCCTCTCTCTCTGCACCTTCCCCATTCACACTCTGTTTCTCTTTCTCTCTCAAAAATAAACATTAAAAAACCCCCAAAAATTCCTCTATATGAAAAAGACTGTGCTAAGAAAATGAAAAGACAAGTCACAGATTGGGAAGAAGACATTTGCGCATTTGCAAAACACTTATCTGATAGAAGACTTGTATCCAAAATATATACAGAACTTTAAAACTCAACGATAAGAAAACAAAACACCCAATTACAAAATAGGCCAACATGAACAGACATCTCACCAAGGAAGATATACAGATGGCAAACAAGTCCATAAACATTAGTCATTAAGGAATTTTGAATGAAAACAGCAATGAGATGTAACTACATACCTATTAGAATGGCTTAAAGTAAAACACAAAACAAAACAAATAAACAAAACCAAATGCTAGCAGGGATGCCACAGCAACAGGCATGCTCACCCATTGCTGGTGGAAATGCAAACGACACAGCTGCCTGGGAAGACAGTTGGGCAGTTTCTTACAAAGCTACCCACAGACTTACCATACGACTCAGCAATCATATTCCTAGGTATTTACCAGACTGATTTGAAAACATAGCCACACTTGGGCCAGCACACAAATGTTTGTAGAGACTTTTTTTCAGAGTTGCTAATAACTGAAAGCAACTGAGGTGTCCTTCAATAGATGAATAGGTAAATGATGAGATACCCATATGATGGAATATTTCTAAAAATAAATGAACCATCAAGCCATGAAAAGTCATGAAGGAAGCTTAACGCGTATTGGCAAGTGAAAGAAGCCAATCTGACAAGGCTAGATGCTGTATGATTCCAGCTCTATGACATTCAGGAAAAGGCAAAACTATAGACACAGTGAAAAGATCAATGGTTGCTAGGAGCTCGGGGAGAGCAAATGAAGAAATGAAGAGGTGACGTTCAAGTGATTGTTAGAGGGGTCAAACTATTCTGTATGGTACTCTCATGGTGGGTACATGGCCTTATGAATTTGTCAATAGACTTTACAGCACAAAGAGCAAATTTTGATGCATACAAATTTTTTTAAAAAAATAATTTAAGAAGTAGGGGGGTTCCAGGAAGGAATTCAGACTGTGACAAGAGAGTCTAACTGAAGGGGATGGGGGGAAAAGATGTTCACCTAAGTAACTTTGGAAGTGACTAGAGTGTTTAAGTCTAAAGGCAAGAGGTACTGAGAGGAGGCATTGTACTCTAGTTGATAAAGTTTGTTCTCATGGGGTACAGGTTTCCAGTGCTGATACTTGTATACATGTATACTGGAATCGTACATGGACAGCAAATAGGTGGGGCCAGCTTTCCCATGATTCAAGTGGAACTTCATAGATAGGCAAGGGGAGAAGCTTATAAAATATGCTCATGACTTCAAATTATGAAGGAAATAAGACGAAATTTAGTTTATTTCTTGCAGACTTATCACAATTAGTCATACAGTATTCTATTTAATTACATGTTATTGTAATTCCACACAGAAACACCATTCAAATCATTTAAAGCAAGTTGAAGGAAAATGTAAGCCAACAATTGTTCTGGGGTTTAATGTGCATTTTGCCAAAATGCTTATTAACCAAATACGTCAAACTTCTAAAAACACAAAAAGGTTAAATCAGTAATAATTAAAATTTGATCAAACATATACTTTTTGTTAACATCAAAGTAGTTCCCATTAAAGAAACATAAACTTTATGATATAAAAATGTTCCTTTGTGAAAGTTAGCTTAGATATAGTGAAAACTGGGATGTCGCCGATCTGTTGATGGCTGCATGGTGTTGATGCCCACACTGTGTGCGTAAGAGTAGCAGTATTGTATAAAATAAACATATGTGATTATTCCATTCTTCCATCCATTACGTGAGTATCATATCTGAGCATCATAGAGGTGAGGGATAAAGAAAGTGTAGATTTCCTTGTGAAAGCATACACAAAAACTCTTTACCTGTAACAATCATCCGTTTTCCCACTGTGGAAGATACTGGGTCTCGAAATGATACAGACGCCATGGCTCAGGTGTTAGCCCCAGAAAGAGTCAAAGACTCTGCAGTCTCTGTTCTCCCTGTCTCTGCCACGACCTGGGTGGTTGTTAAGGACTCTTTATAACAGGGAGATATGGTGTTCCTTCTAAAAAAGTTCTGTATTCCAGTATCCAAGGAGAGATGGATACCGTTGTAACATTCCCAGAAACTGTAGCTAATAATATATTTTTTAAATCTGTCAGTATCAAGTCAGAACAGACCTGTTCAGGTACTAGATCTAGAATAGACTTATGTCACAGATAACCTGGCAGGCTCAATCAAGACTTCATTCAATATTTCCCGAAGAATGTCCTGCAGAGGGGTGTTATTGCAAACAAAACAATAGGCAAAAACCACAAATCATGATTAAACGTATTTCAGAAACACTGGCTAGATAAATTACAATATAAAATTATATTAATGAATGAACAATGATATCTGTATCTATGTCTATGTATCTTCCCAGCCCCAATTCCGATACTTACAATATGTGCCTTGGTCATATCAGTGTATTTACGGTTCCCATAACATGTGATGCTCTTTCATTCTTGTGAGTCTTTACACATACAATTCATTCTTCCTATAATGTTCCTATGCAAATATTTCTTGTCATCTGAGAGCCAGAAGCCACCTGTCCTCTCCCAGGAGGATGCCTGCAGACATAGCTGAGTATTTTCTCCTTCATGACCCTTAAACTTCTATAGCGTATTGCTTATACCTGTCTTTTAAACTCTTACCATTTGTCCTGTCTATTTAATTATCTGCCACCCCACTAGAATCTAATTCCCAAGAGTTCATGGGAAAAGCATCTTTATTCATCTTTCAATTTCCAGACACTTCGATGCAACTGATACTTAATAAACGTTTGTGGGGTGAATAAGTGAATGAACAGCTAATTTCAGCCTGCCCAGAAATATAATGTTGACCATCAACCTGATAATCCGTGGAATAGAAATTCTAATGGTAATTTCAAATTCAACACTAAATACATGAGGTTCTTTACTAAATGTAGTACCTTTTGTTTGTCTTCAAAAGAAATTAAAATATAAAGAGTCTTGGAGCACTTGGGTGGTACACTTGGTTAAGTGTCTGACTCTTGATTTTGGCTTAGGTCATGATCTCACAGTTTGTGAGTTCAAGCCCCACGTCGGGTTCTCTGCACTGATGGCATAGAGCCTGCTTGGGATTCTGTCTCTCTTTCTCTCTGCCCCTTACCTGCTTGTGCTCTTTCTCTCTCCAAATGAATAAATAAACTTAAAAAAAAATTTTTAAAGTACAAAGAGTCTTTATGAACTATGAAGAGGTTTGGTAGCATGGTAGGCAGAGAGATGTGCCACCCAGATTCCCCTTCAAGGAAGGGCTTGTTTTCTAGTTGCAGGAAATGCGGTCAGCAGACAGTCTCCAGCTGACAGCTCCTTCAGGGTTTGCTTTAGCTGCAGACAACTGCCCCTTCTCTTGGGAGTTGAGCCCTTTCCTGGGCAGCCTGTGTCAGGTGACTAAGTGAGGTGGGAGTATAATAGCCAATCACTGCTGTCTGCCACAAAACAATTTTTTTTACGTGATGGACTAAAATTTGTTGAGCCCTCATCATTGTTCAACTTCTCCCTCTGCCGAATCATGTTTCTATCTCCTTCTGTTCACAGGTGTAGGTCCCAAAGAACCATCTTGCCCCCCCCGCCCCCCCGCCACTAACTTCCAGAGAACCTGATGTGTGAGGACCAGACAGCATAGGTGTTTGTATATGTTATACAGGAATGCCCCTCATTGTAACCGCTCAACCCTTCTAAACAGAAAATGATCCTGTTTCCCTTGTGTAGGCAACAAGAGTCGGTGTTTGTTTTGCTACTGATCTTCTTTGGTGTCATTTTCTTTGATCTTGACCTGCGCTGCATCTTTGTGCCCTCTATAGTGGCCCTCTGCAGTTTCAGAAGTTTTCTACTTTTTCTTAAGTTGCCTAGTTCTGGTTATTACAGCCAGGGCTCTCTATCCCTAGCTGAAAGCTTCTCTCAGAAAATTCCCTATCTGTGTCTTTAGACTTATCATTTTCCAAGCTGGCTGTATTGGAAACCTACTAGTGGAAGATAGGAACCTGCTCCTTGGGCTCGTGGGTTTTGTGGTGCTGGGAAGAGAAAGGAAGGAAGAAGCTAGATGAGGAAAAGTAATTCCTTAGTAAAATGAGCAGAAAATAAAGGAGATCTTGGCTTTGGGCTGACGACCTCCCATTAACCCATGAAGGGAAATACAGTCTTCCCCTTCATCTTAGAAACTGTTACAAATGGGGGCACCTGGGTGGCTCAGTCGGTTAAGTGTCTGACCCTTGATTTCTGCTTAGGTCATGATTTCACAGTTCATGACATCAAGCCCCGAGCCAGGCTCTGTGCTGACAGCATGAAGTCTGCTTGGGATTCTCTCTCCCCCCCACCCTGCCCCTCCCAGGCTCACTTTCTCTCCAAATAAGGAAATAAACATTAAAAAAAACAAAAACAAAAGAAGCTATTACAAACTTCACATCTGTCCTGGGCTCAGGGTTCCCAATTCTGATGGCAAAGGGCTGGAGGGAAGGGAAAATAGAGGAGGAAAATTGGTTTTCTGTGAAATTATTTCACCAACTCAATACATACTTAGGTTCATTTGTTTTGTTTCATGTTAGGGTTTTTTAAAAAAGTATTTTACAATTAAGTAAAATATTTTCCTGGTTCCAAAATGAAATCCTTAAAATAAGAAATATTTACAAATGTCTAGCTTTTATTCTTGTCATCTGCATCCCGTTATTTCCTTTTCCTTACACAAAAACTGTTTGTTTGTTTGTTTGTTTGTTTGTTTGTTTTGAGAGAGAGAACTTGTGCATGCTAGCAAGAGGTGGGGAAGGGCAGGGAGAGAGGGAGAGAGAGAATCCCAAGCAGGCTTCTTGCTGTCAGCACAGAGCCCTACATGTGGCTCAATCTCATGAATCATGAGATCATGACCTGAGCCGAAATTGAGTTGGGCACTTAACCAACTGAGTGTCCCAGGTGCCCTAGGAAAACTTTTAAAAACTATAAGTAAATAGATACTGTCCTCCCCTTTCTCAGAAAAACGGTAGTCAACTGAACACGTTTTCTACCTTGCTTTTGTCACTGAACACATCTGGCAATTACTTTATGGAATTATGTAAAGATATTTCTCATTTTTGGACAGCCTCAAAATATTCTATTGTATATATTTACCATAATTTATCCAGCCAGTCTTCTATTGTTATATGGGCTGTTTCCAATATTTTGTTGTTATAAAAAGTGCTACAGAGTATAGCTCTCTACATACATCTTCTCATATATTTTGCAGAACACCTTTGGGATATATTCCTAGAAGTGTGACCAAAGGATAAAAGCATATATAAATTTGTTTGATATTGCCAAATGTCCCCCCATAATGATTGTACCAATTTGTATTCCAACAGCAATGTGTGAGAATGCCTATTCCATACAGCCTCACCCACAGAGTATGTTGTCAGACTTTTGGATTTATGACAGATAAGTAACGGTAACATAGTAATTTATATTTCTCTCATTATTATCAAGATTGAACACCTTTTCATATGTTTGAGAGTCATTTGCATTCTTTTCTATGACCCTTCTGGTCATGTCTCTTGTGTATTTTACTATCTGCCTGTTGACCTTTTTCTATCCTACTTCTAACAGCATGAGTTAACATTCTATAGGAGGACAACGGACACATCAACAGAGAGTTATGATAAAATGTAGTAAGTTCAATGATTATTACAGTAATATGTTTAGTAAACACAGGTTTCCTTAATATCCAAAGGCAGAGCAGTCCTATAGAAATCTTTTTTTTTAGTATTTATTTATTTATTGAGAGTGAGTGAGAGCACAAGCAGAGGAGAGGCAGAGAGAGGGGGGCAGAGAGAGAGAATTTCTACCAGGCTCTGCACTGTTAGTGCAGAGCCTGACATGGGGCTCAATCCCATGAACCATGAGATCACAACCTGAGCAGAAATCTAGAGTTGGTCACTTAATGGACCGAGCCACCCAGATGCCCCTCTATGGAACCTTTTGTAATCTGAAATGGCATAAAGGGAAGAGTCTTCCCGGTTTCTGAAAGTTCATGTTAGTTCACATTTGCTTTTACAAAAGACCTACAATAGTACCTGTTTTTGCTAACTGAAAGAAATCCTGAGAGTATTTTTGCTTTTCTGAAGAAAGCTGCTAGTGTACTAATGCACAAGAGAGGAACATCACATGCCAAAGCCTGGGACAGAAGGTGAGGGCTCACATGTGGTGAGACAGGGCTTCCTGGAGGAAGTGACATCTGAACTGCATTTCAAAGAATGGTGAGCATCTAGGTAAGGAATGGGGGAATGGAGGATGGGGTGGGCAGAGAGGACATTAGGACAAAGGGGATAGCTTGAGCAAAAGGCTGAGGTGGGGGAAACAGCCAAAATTCAAGTTCACTGCTGCTGGAGGTCCTTACTGAGATGGGGACAAAGCAGACCATGCACAAGGAAGACCCCTGAAAGGTTTTTAATGGTAGAGCCTGGTCTTGGGTTTAAATAGAAGATGCTCGATTGTGTGGAGAATGAGCTTGAGCAGAAAAGCCTTTGGACAGGATGCCCCAGCTGGTGGCTGTTGAATTGGTCCAGGAAAGAAAAGATGAGAGCCTGAGCCAAGGCAAGAGGTGATAGCAACGGAGAAGAGACACATTTGGGAATGTGTCGAGTAGAGATTGTAAGGAGTCAGGATGACCCCAGTTTTCCAGCTTGGGTGAGTAGTGAGTAGTAGTAATACCACAAAAGAAGACAGGATAAATAAAAGAAAAAGGAAACCAAGGCCAATAAATAAAAGTATTAACTAGGTGTGGATTTCTATATGCTACACAACAGGCTAATACAACAGTTACAATTAAGCCCAAATCATCATAAAATGTTATGACAGCTTTTGAACTCATTAGAGGGGATGAAAGATGATCTCCTGTGGCCACCAGATGCACTTCTATTAGAGAAAATCCCTATTGTTTATGAATCAGTAGCAGCTTCCTCTAATGAAACAAACAGGCTTTGCTGCTCGGCACAAGTAAAATTCTGGCTATTGTCTGGCTTCGCCAATTTAACCACTTCAACAGTACAACTGCAGAGGCCTGTGCTGTGGCCCTGCAAAAATACCTTGTTCTAGCATTTGGGGAAGCATCGAGCTTTGCATTTTAATGACATATATGTGATACTGACCAGAAACTCTTATAATACAGGAGTGGTATGAATTTCCAGGTGCATATAGGTCAGAATTTGCTAAAGTCACATAATAATACTCAAATTGGGAATATGGGAAACTTTGGGAATTGGGGAGCTTTGTCACCCCTGTGCCAGCGAATCTTTCTTTATACTTTTAAGCACCAAAATTTTTTTTTAGATTGTTATATACTAGTGCTTTTATTTCTATAAAGTACATTTCTTTTTGTTTTGTTTTGTTTTAATTTTATTTTTTATTTTTTTAAATTACATCCAAATTTGTTAGCATATAGTGCAACAGTGATTTCAGGAGTAGATTCCTTAATGCCCCTTTCCCATTTAGCCCATCCCCCCTCCCACAACCCCTCCAGTAACCCTCAGTTTGTTCTCTATATTTATGAATCTCTTCTGTTTTGTCCCCCTGCCTGTTTTTATATTATTTTTGTTTCCCTTCCCTTATGCTCATCTGTTTTGTCTCTTAAAGTCCTCATATGAGTGAAGTCATAGGATTTTTGTCTTTCTCTGACTAATTTCAGTTAGGATAATACCCTCTACGTAGTTGCAAATGGCAAGATTTCATTCTTTTTGATTGCAGAGTAATACTCCATTGTATATATATACACCACATCTTCTTTATCCATTCATCCATCGACAGACATTTGGGCTCTTTCCATACTTCGACTATTGTTGACAGGGCTGCTATGAACATGGGGGTGCATGTGTCCCTTCGAGACAGCACACCTGTATCCTGTGTATAAATGCCTAGTAGTGCAATTGCTGGGTCATACGGTAGTTCTATTTTTAGTTTTTTGAGGAACCTCCATACTGTTTTCCAGAGTGGCTGCATTAGCTTGCATTCCCATAAGCACCAAATATTTTTATGTTCTTTCCCTATATTCCTGTTTTTAGGCAATAATTTAGAAAACTCACAGAATGAAGTCAGACACTTGGCTTCTAGTCCCAACAACTGTTCTGTGTAATATTGGCAGGTTGATTTTCTGTAAAGTGAGAATTATTGTGCCTACCTCGAAGGACAAAAAAAAAAAGTAAAATGTTTGTCACAGTACTTGTCACATAGTATGTACTCAGTAAATACTCGTAATATTAGTCTCATCACCCCACCCTTCACCTTTGCCACTTCCCAGCTCTCCCTTTAGAAAATACACATGAATAATACACATTTAAACTGTGACCATAATAACCTTACTTTTTATATTTGGGTTTGCAAGACCAACTCTGGAAAGTATCTGTATTCTTCCTCCTACTCATTTAGCTATCATTCAGATATTAGCACCAGGAATATAGTGGTGTTATTATTCCCTGTCTGTCTAATCAATCCAACTTCCCACAGTTGTAGTTAATTTAATTTGGGATCATGACACACTTAAGCTTTTTCTATAAAAGTGCTGTTTTTTTAAAAAAATAAAACCATAAACATTATAATTGCTATCCCCTAATTGTTATACTATGCATCAAAAAATGATAAATAATTAAAGCAAGTGTTTTAGCAACAGTAATGGTCATATCTTACAAATATGTGAATTGTTCTTGTTAAAAATGACCTTAGCTATTATGGAGACTGAGCCCCTCATTTTTCCCTCGGGCAATCTGATGCTGGGAGAGGTTAGCTAATGAGCTAACCAAGCCTACAGGGGAGCTGGAAGCTGAGCCAGGACAAAAAACCACCTTCCTGATTCTCAGTTCAGGGTGCTTTTCTCCCTACTCTACGTGATAAAAGAAACTGTCATCTCTCTTTCTCATGCATGGTGCCTTGGCTTTCAAAAGCCCTTAGAGTTTGCTCTAACATTTTATGTGGTCTTTCTTTGGCGACCAGTTTAATTTTCTGGCAAAACCTTCTTTAACGAGCAATGAACAAATACAATTGGACATTTACTATGTGCCTGGCACTGTGCTAAATACTCCCCCAAGAGTTTTCTCATTATCTGCACAATAATGTTATGACACAGAATTATTACTCGTGATTTATTAATGAGGTCAGTGAGTTTCAGAGACTTTAGTGTCAAAGTTTTGGCTTATTGTACATTCATGACACAGAATGTGAATTCTCAAATCCAGCTAATTTTTTCTGTGTTATTATAACTGGAATCTAAATTTGATCTTCTACAATCATATCAGTCAAAATGGTACTTTTAGTATGACTGAAATTCTCCCATAGGAAAAAGTGATTGTAAGTAGAAACTATTCTCTCTGGGTTATTATGGCTTTCCAGCCTGTGAATACAAATGAGGTGACAGTAACCTTCAATCCCAGATTTTCCTAGCTTAATGCCCCTCTTAGCTTTATAATCACAGAAAATCAAGCCCCTAGGAAATTTCTCCTCTTCTCCCTTAACCAGTACGGATCTCTGGAAGTCCCCAATGCCTGTACAATCTTCTCTATTCTCTGCTTTAAGTTTTAACTTAATTGTCGTTCAAACACATTTTGCTTAAATCTCTCCACTGGCCAAAGTGAAATTCTACTAATCTCTGTTCCTCAGTTCACACAGTTACCAGTGGGCTCCTGGCTACCATTCCATTTAATGTACCGCCATTCTGACTCAGACTCCTTGACAAGACAGGAAGGGAAACAAGTCCCTTCCTCTATGAATTGCTCTCTTAGAAGGTCACCAACAGATTTTCTTGGGTTCCAAAGGGCAACTCAGTTTTAGATGACAGCTTTATTATTATTATTATTATCATTATTATTATTTAATGAGTATACTGCTGGCTGCATTGGGTCAGGGTAGGTACTTTTGATTTGGAAGCTCCTCAACTCCACCCCTCAGGTCTTTAGTTGAATTCAGTGCACTATGCCATACTTCATTGTTGCTTGAAGTAAGTCTTTGTCCTGCCTGGAAAAATCTACCTCTGAAAAATTTCCTCCATCAGCACCCTCCCTCTACCCACTCACTTTCTTCCTGTCACACAACCAGATCACCAGACATGCTTCAAGTTATTTTCTCTACAAACTCCCAGCTCCCTTTGAAAATACTAGATGCAGGGGCACCTGGGTGGCTCAGTCAGTTAAGCGTGTGTCTGACTTCGGCTCAGGTCAGGATCTCGTGGTTCAGGTTTGTGGATTCAAGGCCAAGTCAGGCTCTGTGCTGACAGCTCAGAGCTTGGAGCCTGCTTCAGGTCTGTGTCTCCCTCTCTCTCTCTCTGCCCTCCCCTGCTCGTCTCCTGCTGTCTCTCTCTCTCTCTCTCTCTCTCTCTCTCTCTCAAGAATAAATAAACATTAAAAAAGAAAATTTTAAGGAAACTGGATGCAATTAGCAACCAGGAGGGAAGCAGTGAGGGAAGGTTTCCCTCTGCATAGCCAGGAACGAACCCTCTCACCGATCCAAGGAAATGTATTTTTATAATGGAATTTACACCTACTGGGGAGAATAAGCAATTAAATGTCATCTAAAATGATATATGTTTTTCTAAAGCTCCTCCTTAGAACCAAGGTCTGAAGCTCAGTGTATCTTCATCCAGCTTCCTGAGGCCAAGCATAATTTACAGCAGCTCTACATTGTAATGTTTCATGTCAATGTCAGACGTTTGCTATTGATATGAGATATAGCTTCTTAATATTTACCAATCATTTGCCAAACCATAGAATGAGCATCCTGATATGATCCTCAAAGAGGGCTCATAATTACTTGAAATAGTTTATACACTAGTTTACAGTATGGGTATTTGATCTAGGGTTAAGAAAAAAACTCCATTTCTTTGAAAAATTTCTTAGCACATTCAGCAGGATTTCAATGGGAGAACAACTTTTCTTATATGTTTTATTAGAATGTTTAATGTAATCTTTTTATTAAACTTTAATGTAACATTCAAAATCGTTATTTAAGAAATTTTTTTTTTAATGTTTTATTTATTTTTGAGACAGAGAGAGACAGACCATGAGCAGGGAGGGGCAGAGAGAGAGCGAGACACAGAATCCGAGGCAGGCTCCAGGCTCTGAGCTGTCAGCACGGAGCCCCATGCGGGGCTCAAACTCACGAACCGTGAGATCATGACCTGAGCCAAAGTCGGACACTCAACCGACTGAGCCACCCAGGCGCCCCTAAAACTGTTATTTTAAATAGCAGGAAACAATTTGAATTGAGGAGAGGATAACAACATCTAAGAAGGAGCACATGAATGGGTCTGGGGCCTCTTTGGTGTTAGAAGTTGAGACCCCTCCCCACTCCTCACTGTCACTCTACCTAGATGGAGGAAGTTTAAACAAAACCAAGTTGAAATGCTTTGTATTAAGGAAAATTAAGGTCTGGTGGGAAGTCGATCTGGGGGCTCTTAGACTGGGGGAAAAATAGCAAGATGTAACTGGGGGGGTCAGTTAGGAAGGGGCACAGAGGTCCCTGAGGAGGATAGTCAGGACTTCCCCATGCTGAGGTTATCCAAGAAACTGGAGAAGTCTAATTTCAGGAAACATCTAATTTTAAGTTGTTTGGTATCTGTGTTTTTCTGTGCTTCCATTCAGCGGCCTGTTGTTGGTGGCTTTTCAGGGAAGTTGAAGAAAGCAGGGCAGGGCCCATCATAGAACAAAACTCTGGCAGGAACAGGGTGGGGGGAGTAATTCCAGACAGAATGGTGACAAATGGGAACAGAAGCCTTCAGGGTATCCTCCAAAATCCTGGAAGAGAGAGGAATTTCTGCACTGTGAGGAAAAGGAGTGGCACAAAGCAGTTTATTTGGGGTATTGAGGGAATAGCTGAGCCCAAAAGGCTAAAAAACAGAGATTTCAGGAGTGGACAACTCTCTCCAACATCTAGCAATAATTCACATCAAATGGTAGCCCCAAAATAATGAAAATATTTGAAAATAATGTGTTTTATTACTATCTAAACTGTAAATAATAGGGAATAGAGTGTTTCATCATCAAAGGTTTTATTCTCTACTTTATAAAATGTGCCAAAGCTAGACTATGTTTTCTTCAAAGCTAGAATATTTCAAGTTGATGAAATCATAGGTACATTACTTATTTTGAGTGACGAACAATTTCTCGACATAAGCTGAGAACTGTTGTTACAGCAGCTAGCACTAGAGTTTCTCTCGGATTAAAAGCTTACTTTATTATTTTTAGGCCTCTTAAGATGGAAAGGAGAAGCCCTGAGACTATAGAATAAAAGAGCCTGTGAAACAGATCATTTTAAATTGTCCACAGAAGTAAAAGGAGGGGCGCCTTGGCAGCTCAGTCAGTTAAGCAGCAGACTTCATCTAGGGTCATGATCTCCTGGTTTGTGAGGTCAACTCCCACATTGGGTTCTCTGCTGTCAGCGCGGAGCCTGCTTCAGATCCTCCCTCTCTCTCTCTCTCTCTCTCTGCCCTTCCTCTCCCCTCTCAAAAATAAGTAAACATTAAAAAAAAAAAAAGTAAAAGAAATGTGAAGGTGGGAATTGACAATGAGAGAGATGGGGGCACAGTGCAGGAAATGAGGAGGTGGACTGAAAAAAAACCAAAAGAAACAACGGATATTTGTTTTCTCACACTTTCTGTGGGTCAGGCCCCTGGGTGCTGCTTAGGTTGGTGCCACTGGCTCAAGGTCTCTCATGAGATTGCGGTCCAGGTGTCTGCTGTCCAGGTGTCAGCTGAGGCCGAGGTCTTCTGTGGAGGCTCAGCGGGAGAGGATCTGATTCCAAACTCACACACAAGGTTGTTGATTCCTTGAGGCCTATTGTGCTGTCTCCCTAGTACAGCCCACAACATGGCAGCTGCCTTTCTTCAGAGAGAGCAAGTGAGAGAGCGCACCCAAGACAGAAGCAACAGCTATCCTGTAGCCTAATCTAGCACATGACCTCTCATCACCTTTGCCACATTCTGTTTGCTAAAAACAAGTCACTAAATCCAGCCCGTATTGAAGGGTAGGGCATTATACAAGAGCATGCGTACCAGGAGGTAGGGATCACTGGAGACCATTTAGGAGCTTTCTGTCACAAGTGGCCAATGAGAAACCCTCAGTGGCAGTGTGGCAGAGGTATTTTAAGAGCAGGGATGATATCTATTGAATTTTTGTTGTTTACAAATCAGCTTCAACCTTTAAGCATCAACACTGACTCTGGCACAGTCCATCACCTGCTGGGAGATTTTCATATCCCTGGGGAGGTGGGGTGGGCATGGTAAGGGTGGGGTGGGTGGACAGAGAGCTGGAACTTTTTAAGACTCGGGTATTTGGTTGTCTCCTTCTTTCATTACTGTTTTTTCTGAGGCCTTTTGGAGAATTCCCCTTTAGCGACCGTGACTCTATCAGTTCTGTTCGACCACTAGTATTCAGAAAAGTTTAAAAAATATATATTATTCATGTTTTTCTAAAACAAATAACATTCTTGTGCATTTTTAAGGTCATTTTTTAAAGAGCTACAAAAAGTAGGTTGTTATTACTGACAAACTAATCAACTCCTGAATAAATTTACTCTAAAAAAATTACTCATTCCTAACGGGAGAGGAAAATCTCTACACATCTATACATAAATACATTTATGCCTGAAACCATTTACTCACTCATCTATTTAAGGAGCACTTTTCTTCCTTCATTGTGGATTTAAAAAAATTCCCTCTGATTCTTTACATTTTCTCTGAGTTTAAGGGCAAAACTTACACTAGATTTTAAATTGAAAAACATTCCTCTCATTCCTGCCTTGTTCCATTACTTGATTGATTACATTTTTTTTATCTGCTAATGCTTATCATCCATTCTTAGGAAACACAGTCTCCAGCAGTGATCTATCTTGATCTCTTTATCTGTTGTGTCACAAAGTCACATTACAACAGATACTTGGTAATCTGAAAAATACCAAGATACTTCTAGATTACTGACAAACCCAGTAAGTAGAATTTCCTGCACCCACTGAAGAAACTCTGAAGAAAACCAAAGCGAGGCTGGAGCCAGACGTTTCCATAAGGCTGCTCAAACCATAGTGTGGTCTGCCCTGCTCCCTGGTATTCTGTGATTTTGTCCTCAGTCTTCTAGTTTCTGTGATGATCTGAAATAAGTTACAACGTACAAAAAGAGGGAGTTTCAAACATGAGAACCATGATATGATAGCACATAATGGAATAGCATTTAATAGAGAAAAGCACAATGAGTAGAAGTGAAAGGGCCCCATCTCCCAACATTTACAGAAGAGGATACTTACCACACTGGTGTAGTTTCCTCCACTCAGAGATGTTTGTTCCTTCTTCAAGTGATTTTTGTAGTGTCTATAAAGGTACTGTTTTGCCCTTCTCTAAGCCACCTGAACTGGCCCAGGAACCATAGGACATTCTTATCCCTCCTCCAGAGCGTGGTATTTGAGAACAGACCTGGCCTCTGTTTTGACCGTTTTGTGTAACCACAGACGGGGCTGGAGGAAAGCTTTCCTGAGCTCATGACCATCTCCTGTTTAAGCCAGTTTATTAGCCTCGTGTGCAGGGTGCCCTGGAATGTTTGGCAAGTGGAAGTGCAGTGAAATGCGTCATTGTGCTGCTCTCCCAGCGCATGTTTTCCCACGTAGAACATTCAAAATGTTCAGTTCCCTGGAAAATGTTCTAAAGAAGTTTCACTGTATTAGCCTTTGTCTTCTCATCTTTCACAAAGCAGTCAGCTCTCTGTTCAGAGCAGGCTTTCCTTTCCATAGGCATTTCTGTTGGCACCGAGCCACAGAGACGTGAGCTACAGCCACTGGGCTACAGAGGAGAGAAGGGGGGGTGGCGCATCACAAGCTTTCCCCCACATTCAACGCACAGAAGGATGCCAACTTGAAAATACCTCTCCGTTGGCTTATGAAAACATTGTCAGGGAAATGTGCTTACAATGATAACTCCTAATTATTTTTAAGAATTGAGATAATTTCCCCAATAATAAAGACTTCCAAGAATCATTTAACATCAGAATATAAAACATGAGCTTTTAGGTTGAAATATGTGATTTCAATTACTTAAAATGTCGATGTCAAATGTTTAAGGTTATGTCGTACGTATTCATTCTACTTAAAAAAAAAAAAAGCAACAAACGACCAATGGCTGATTTTCACAGAAAGAAGTTTTCTGATTAATGTGAATTCACAAAAACGATAGGGATTTCTGAAAAATTACTGGCAGGAAGGATAAAGTAACATCAGTTGGTCATATTTCAATGGATTCTACATTCAACACAGATTGACTTATTCTTTTATATTTAGAAAAACAAGAAAACAAGA
The DNA here is from genome assembly GCF_028018385.1 of Neofelis nebulosa. Lineage (NCBI taxonomy): Eukaryota > Metazoa > Chordata > Mammalia > Carnivora > Felidae > Neofelis > Neofelis nebulosa. The sequence continues at coordinate 70,264,997 of NC_080784.1, read as the reverse complement.
AGACACAGCTGGACCAATTAAGCTTTTTTCTTTCTTTCACTACACACAAAAGTCTAAAAACATTTTTATTGATTTCCTGAAAGCACTACAATAAATAACTGAAAATTGTTGGGAAATTGTAAGAAAGAAGCTTGAATACGTGGATGATATCAAGATTCACAAAGATCGATTAAAGAATGGAATGCAGACCAAGTGATTTTAAACACACTCACTTGTTAGCTCCCAACTTAGGATTTTCAGTCTTTTCTTGGAGGTATTTGTTCTTTAGAAATGTTTTGAATTTTTATGATTCTTTGGGAATATTGGTCACCTGTTCTCAATTTTTTATATTGGGTCAGGATCTACTTAAAACTGAGTTAAAAGCCACATGAATTTTGTGTCTGTCTGGAAAATAGGGTTTGACTTCCACAGATGTCATAGAAATCTCAAATATATATGCTGCATTACATCATTGATATTTTCCCTGTCACAGCAGAGAAGGAAGTACATTTGATATTGAGGAGGTATTGGTAGGAAATGGGCATTGATGTGCTTTTTTTTTTTTTTTTTTTAACCCATCTAGGGAAGCAGTGAAAATAAAGTTAACACTGGCATTAATCAAACCTCTCTTAATTTTGACAGCATCTGGATTTCATTCTTCTTACTAGGTGGCACTACCACTGATCTGTTTTATTTTTTGACTGGGCTTACTGATAACCCCACCAAGGTTGAGAAGTAGAAAGACAGGTTGACTACTTAACTTTAGTGTTGGTCTGCTGAACTGAATGGGAGGAAGAAGTGACTGCATTTTTAACAAATATGTATGAAATTCATGGTAGTATAAGTATAATAAGAAGAAGAAAGAGGGGGAAGGGGGAAAAAAGCAGTGTGAAGTAGATTTCACCGATTCAGATAGCCCTAAGATTAGATAAATACAGGGGCACCTGGGTGGCTCAGTCAGTTGAGCATCTCAGTTCAGGTCATGATCTTACAGTTCATGAGTTTGAGCCCCACATAGGGTTCTCTGCTGTAAATGCAGAGCCCGCTTTGGATCCCTTGCCCCTGTCTCTCTCTGCCCCTCCCCCACTCGCACTCTTTCTCTCAAAAATAACGAAAAATTTTTAAAAAGATTAGATAAATATAAATACTGTTTTATTGTTTAAAATCTTAAATAGGCTTCCAAGAAAATGCTGTTCTTTGCATTTTCTTACAGAAACATAAAAACAAAATGGTTGTATAACAGGGTAACAGAGTTTTAGTAAATGTGGTTTGAATTATGTTCAGACAAATGCAAAGTGATATGTTTTCTGGGAAAGGTGTTTAGTAAGTAGATTTTTGTATTCCTTGAAACTGTTTTTTAAAACCTTTTTTTAGGGGGGCCTGGGTGGCTCAGTTAGTTGAGCGTCCGACTTCAGCTCAGGTCATGACCCTCAGGTCATGACCTCAGGGTCCATGAGTTCAAGCCCCATGTCAGCTGACAGCTGGGAGCCTGGAGCCTGCTTCGGATTCTGTGTCCCACCCCCCCCCCCCCGCTCCTCCCCCACTCATCCTCTGTCTCTGTCTCAGAAATAAATAAACATTAAAATATTTTTAAATCTTTTTTTAATGTTTATTTTTGAGAGAGAGAGAAAGAGTGAAAATGGGGGAGGGGCAGACAGAGAGGGAGACACAGAATCCGAAGCAAGCTCCAGGCTCTGAGCTGCCAGCACAGAGCCCGATGAGGGGCTCAAATTCACAATGAGATCATGACCTGAGCTGAAGTCAGATGCTTAGCCAACTGAGCTACCCAGGCGCCTCTGTATTCTTTGAAACTTTTTAAGATTTGATATGGGTTTTGGGAGGAGCTTTGTCCTTCTTGCAAATCTAATACCACTTGACTAGAAGCTGCTCGGAAGAAGAGATTACATCCACCATTTCCTGTGCCTCCCCCCACAGTGCCTGCTACTTTGTACACATCAGGAGCTAAGAAATATTGTTGCCTCAATTAGGAAAGGGTCACATTCAAAAAGCACTTTCATTAGCAAAGGCAGAGCAAGCCCACTTACATGATGGTTATTTATAAAATCTCTTGCAGCTAATTAATGCGATCATATCGGCCATGAGATGTAACATCTATTTAGAATGATGGAAATAGAATCTCTTTCTTTTACTGTCATTCTTATTCTGCCATTTATTTGTTTCCATAATAGCAAAAGCATTTGCCTTGTATTCATTACTCAGGTTTTCTCCCAGCACAGTAAAACTGTCTGCGATGTCAAAAGAGATGTGTTAAGCCCTGGTACCCAGCTGTGTGCTGAAATACAGTAAAGTACTGGCATGCTTATCACAGTTTCTTTGTGGCCCGTTACTCTCTATTGCATTACTATTTAATATTTACAAGAGTGCCGTCAGTTCCATCCTTTCATTTCCTTTCCTTCGCAGGCAGCGCGGGTACATGGCTTGTCCTCATCCTTCCTTGCTCCTCCTTCCCTGCCCCCGTGCCTTCTAGCTGTCTACCATCTAGCTTACTCCAGTTCAGGATGCTGAAAAACCAAAGTTTCCTTTGACATCACTTGATTTCCAATGGTACCCAACCCCCCCCCACCCCACCCCCAAAAGTGAAAATGCCTCAGATGGAGGGAAACAGATGAAAAAGATGAGGGATCCAGGGGCAGATATTCAGATCAGGTGAGAGTCTGTTGGAGAAAAAGGAGCAGACGCCAGTGACATCACCTTTCCACTCTCTCTGGGAATAGGGCTGGGAAGGAGCCAAGTACACAGATTTAAGGCAGAGGTCTCACGCTGGTGGCTGGCATGCTGGGTTTGCACACTGTGTTGATTTCATTTCTTTTGCAAATGCACCAATATTAAAATATCAGACTTTGTCTACAAGTATAAATGTCCAGGTTCTCTTGGAAAATTTGGAAGACCTGGGCCCACATTTCTGCATGGCAATCATCAGCTAGAGCTGAGCAATGCTTCCCATGCCCCGTGATTTAAGGAGACTGAAAAAAAAAAACCAAAAACAAAACCACAGAACTCGTGCACCCGGTAAAAGATTTATCTACCCAGGGGCCACAAACTGCAACTACTCAGTTGTGCAGGTACAGCTGAAAATGGAGAGAGGCTTTGGGCTTAGAACTCAGCTCCTCCACTTAGTAAGTGCATAACCTTCTAGACATGAGCCTCACTCTCTTCTTTAGATGCGGTGCTGATGCTGCTATGTGTCTTCACCAGGTTATCATGAGGATCAAATTAAAACAAAAAAAGTGATTTGAGTGAAAGTGCTGAGTACGCACAATATTTCCAGGCAGCTAGGTTTGTTGGTCGACTTTTGGGGTTGTGTTATCTACTCTATGTGAAGTCTTTTAAAATACAAGTAGACATTGGTGGGTAGTGTATTGATTTACAGCTGCATAATAACACCCCTGGCAAGACACAATGATGGCTGTGGGCCGTTAAGGGGCCCTTAGGCACAGGACCCAGCCCCTCGTATTCCTGGTTCCCCTGGCCCACATCCACTTATTTCAGGTCCCAGCCAGGGATCCAGCATGGTTCTCGAGAGCTTGAAGTATGTTGTGTTCCTGAGCTCCTCTCCATTTAAAGCTATTTCTGGAAGATATGGGCCACACTATTCCCTTCCACAGGATTTGTTCACAGAAGATTGAAGCCATGAATGGCACAGGATAGGACAGCAGAGATTTTCTTCCTTCTCTCCTTCCTTCCTTCCTTCCTTCCTTCTTTCCTTCTTTCCTTTTCCTCATTAGAAACAAATTCATACTGTAGCAGTTTTTATTCCAACTTATCATCATTCCAGTTCAACTCTTTCTTTAAAATTCATATAATAATGATCTTCCTTCCCACTCCTATCCCTTTCCCATTTTACAGGTTTGCAGGAAATACAGCCCTAACTCCTAACAATTCAGAGAAGCCAGGGGTCATATTTCCCTGTTCTGCAAGCCCATTCTGGCTGCCACCATCCCTTCTCACTCCACACCTCAGTTGCCTCTTATGCTGACACCTCTCTCCAATCCACTTCCCTCTCCAAACACAGACACCTGTTTCCCGCACACTCCTCAATGCACTGCTAGCAGAAAACTCTCCTATTTAGCATTCTTTACCGAAGGGTAGGCAGTCACAGAGGGACATTATACATTGAAAGGAAAACAACTTGAGACATAAGTTTTACAAATCTTGTTTGTGGAGGACAGTAGCCATCCCCTTCTGAGCAGCTTTCCTGCCTGCCTCTGTCATCCAGCTGGGCTGCTGGGTCCCTGAAACCCTCTTATCACTGAATTGTAGGAGCTGACATCTTTCAGGGTCTTATTACCTCCCAGCCCCTGCACCCCAGCCCCTGCCCTCACCATTCATACAGAAAATGCTTCAGACCATAATAATCTCTACAGCAAGCACTCCACTCCCACTGGAGACAGCATTTTCAATCATTAAAGAGAATATTGAACACCCCAGGCTCAGGCATCTCTATTTTGCGTGTTCCCTTGGTCCAAGGCTTCCACAAGAAAATCTACATGTCTAAAAGGGCTTATCAAAGCCCCCCCCCCACCTGCCCCCCCCCCCCCCCATAAGATTTGAATTTGCCTAAAGACCGTATTTAAAGCCAGCAGAAGCGTTGAGATTTGGGGTCAAAGCATTTGGATACTGTCCCATTTCAGGAGAGATCCCGAGGCTTCCTTAGATCTCCTTAATGAAGGGCATGTTATCAGGAAATACCCGAAGAATTCGTCAGAAGAAAGCAAGTAGTGGCCTGCTACTGCGCATGTATCTATGGTGCTGCTTGCAGGACAGATGGGCGCTGCGCGCTGCTCCATAGTGCGCTCGTGACACTACCCGATTCTTTGCTTTTCTTCTCCCTTTTGACAATTTCCAAATGCCAGAGGATACTGAAGCATAGGAGAAAAACACAGCATCCAGAAGCATTAGCATATGTGGTCTCTTGTTGTCACAGAGAATTATAAAAAAAGTCTTGAAGGGAGAGGGTTTTTGTTTTTTTTTTTTTTAATGTTTATTTTTGAGATAGAGAGAGACAGAGCGTGAGCAGGGGAGCGGCAGAGAGAGAGGGAGACACAGAATCCGAAGCAGGCTCCAGGCTCTGGAGCGGTCAGCACAGAGAGCGATGCGGGGCCAGAACCCACGAATTGAGAGATCATGGCCTGAGCAGAAATCAGATGCTTAACTGCCTGAGCCACCCAGGCGTCCCAAAGGGTGAGGTTTATATGGTGAGCAGGGGTATTAATTATGTTCTGATCAGATTCTAAATTCAGGATGGAGAACAGAGAAGAAGGGTGTCCTTCCCTCTAAGGACTGTGCATTTTTCGAGCAAAGGATGAAGAAAGCTTTTCCTGCAGAGGTTGGCTTCCAGCTCCCATTGTAAATTTATGCCACTGACATTGAACAATATGCTATTCACACCTATGTCAGACAGGGGAGGAGCTCCTTGTCTCAGCTTAGACCTCACCATGCTCACCAATGTTCCAACACCTCCCCCTCCTCCCCGTTCTTCATTTCCTTTCTCACTCCCAGAGGTATGTTGTATTTCATTTTAAAGTGCTTAGAGACTACAGCAATATGCACTATATAAATAATAAATGGAATGCAATAGAATTGAAATAGTCTTGGACCCCTGACTTTGGCTTATATCCCAAAACGGACAGATTTAGACATGCAAAAGCTGCTTCTCTGACAGGCTAGATGTTTGGGTTTTTTTCCCTCCCTTTCTTAAAACTGTCATTTCATTTACTTATTGGGATTTTTGTACGTCTGTTTGGAGGTTAGGGGAAGTTCATAGCCTTCCATCTCTATTGTTTATGGTGGATGTGTTCAATGTGGAATGTCACTGCATGTGAAATAGAAAGACTAAGGGCAGAGAAGAGAGAACAAGAGAAAAAAAAAGCATGGCATACAGGAGGATAGAATTAAATAAACCAACAATAAACACAGGCTTATTTTGTGCCAGGCATTGTGCTAGGGTGATGTAGGTTACCAAGAGCATTGAGACATGGGCTCCATTTCCAAAAGGCATATGATGCCCCATTTACAGCCATCACATGCACCAACTGTGACAATGGCTAGAAGGGAGGTGGTGACACAGGAAAAGAAGCTGATTTCAGTCGGGGAGATCAGTTTGGAAAAGTTTTTTATTTTGGTCTTGATAGGATCTTGGAGATGTGAGAAACAAGCAGTTGATGGAGAAAATAGAATAAGTATAGAAACAGAAAAGCAACAGGTGGGCATGGGGATCTGTGGCAGATGGGGTAAAAGGAGGCTGAGCCTATAGATTGAAGAGGAAAGAGAGAAAGGAATTCACGTTAAGGAGGCCCTTTGTTCTGGGCCCTTTCAAATCAATTCTCATCTAATCTTCTAAACAGCCTTGTAAGATAGGTACTATTATTTTCACTGTGCAGATAAGCAAATTGGAAGATTAAGTATTAGCACAGGGATGGGACTGGAACCTGTGTGTTCTGAGTCTACAGCTGTGCTCCTTCCAGGGTACTGCTATCCATAGATTCTTTCTGTTATCTTACAGCCACAATTTAGGATTTGGAACTTGTCTGTAGAGAAACTGGAGCCATTGCAAACTTTTTCAGCAAAGAATAAATACAGTCAGATCAGAAAACAGAATCATAGTTCATATGTTAAGGTCTTACACTTAACAAAAGGTCTCTAGAGCAGGGGTTCCAGGTGGGGCACTTAGTAGTTAAGGAGGAGTAGCTCTCATTTCCTGACTGCCCTTTTATGATATCTGATAACTGATAATCTGATATAAGATTTTATAGATCATTCTCTAATAATCCAAAATAAATCTTAGTTTTTTAAGTAACCTGTTGTGTGCTACAACTGAAGTGACTTTTTTTTTTTTCTTTTTATTTGGTTCCCAAAAGATTAATTACATCAAATACATGTATTCCAGGGGCCTGGGTGGCTCGGTCAGTTAAGTGTCTGACTTTGGCTCAGGTCATGATTTCACAGTCCATGAGTTCGAGCCCCATGTCAGGTTCTAAACCTCCAGTGGGGAGCCTGCTTCAGATTCTTGCTCTCTCCTCTCTCTCCGCCCCTCCCCCACTCGCACTTTCTCTCTCTCTCTTTCAAAATAAATAAAGTGAAGCAAAAAAGACACCTATTTCAAACTTAGTGCAAATTCAAATCACTGAAACATTCAGTGCTAGAGCACTCTGCATGGCTGATGATAGAGAGATTAGAAGGATCATTTGAAAAAAGTAATTTGAAATTCAAGATCAAGTCCTGAAAATGCTAATTTTTGGAAATTTAGATTAAGACAATACTTCAGGGGCACATGGGTGGCTCAGTCAGTTAAGTGTCCAACTCTTGTTTTTGGCTTAAGTCATGATCTCACGGTTCATGAGTTTGAGCTTCATGTCAGGCCCTGCACTGGCAGCATGGAGCCTGCTTGGGATTCTCTCTCTCTCCTTTATCTCTGCCCCTCCCTTGCTCTCTCTCTCTCTCTGTCTCAAAATAAATAAATAAACATTTTTAAAAATGGCAATACTTCAGTTGGAGAAAACTGTGTAACCAAACATACTTATTGTCTGTAATTCCATAATAGAAAATAAACAATAATAGTACATCCACTTATTGAAATATTATGAATTTATTAAAATGAAAGAAATCAGCACCATGTCAGAATATGGAAATATTTATGATGTAATGCTACATTTGAAAACTAAGTATATGATTCTAATTTTTAAAAAAATCAGCTTATGTATTAGTAACTATAGAAGAGAAATATGGAAAATGGTCATTGTATTGGCTTGGGCTTTTTTTTCCCTTTAAAATTCTTGTGTTGCTGTTCTGAACATTTCCTAGTTGTATTATATTCTAATTGTCATGGATGTAGGCAAAGGCAGATAGGATGGAAGGGCACAGAAAACCTGTCCCCAAGAACAGTAATATCAAATCACAACCAACACTTTTTATGCTATGTACTAACAAAAGAAAAAGAGTTTTTGTTTGTCTTATTTTGACCTTTGTCGTTGAGTATTTATATTGTTAAACCAGAAGGATTTCATATCGAGTGACAGGAAGATACAGAACTTTTTTTTTTAATATATGGCTTGTATTTATAATTAGGAAAATATTCACTTTATAATTTCTCAGTTGTATATGTTTTCGTCTGTCTGATTGTGTTTAAGGACAGCTCCACCTAAAGAGAGAGAAATGGATAAGCACTGTAAAGTCTCTTTTAGGTGTATGATTCTGTGACTATCATTATAGAAATGTGTAACTACTGCAGGATAAAGAAAATAAATAAGTATAAGGGAAATAACAGAAGCTTGGATAAGAGTGACTTATTTCCAGATAAAAACATAATTATAACACAGAGAACATTATGCCTTTTTTATTTAACTAGTCCATTTATGGAGACGTAATAATATAGAAATATCTGAAATAGGGCCGCCTGGGATGTCTCAGTCTGTTAAGCGTCTGACTTTGGCTCAGGTCATGATCTCACGTTTCGTGAGTTTGAGCCCCATGTGGGCTCTGTGCTGACAGCTCAGAGCCTGGACCCTGCTTCGGAATCTGTGACTCCCTCTCTCTTTGCCCCTACCCTGTTCACACTGTATCTCTCTCTGTGTCTCTCCAAAAATAAATAAATTGAAAAAAATTTTTAAAACAGAAATAACTGAAATAATAACTTGAATAGTATTTTACAAAGCACATACCCATTATCTTTACAATTTTACATAAAGTAAAATACTGATCCACAAATGGCTAATAAAACCTTTAATCTGCGTTCCCACTTTAACTTTAGGATAATCATTGTAACAAAAATATAGTAGTTGAAAAAAAACATCTAAGTGCAAATATCATTGTGATTGATACGTTACAGAATAATATGTCTTGAACATAGACCTGATCTGTGAGAGTTTATGTTCTAAAGTGGATAGCATGAGGGGCATCTGGGTGGCTCAGTCAGTTGAGCACCTGACTTCAGCTCAAGTCATGGTCTGGCAGTTCGAGAGTTTGAGCCCTGCATCCGGCTTTGTGCTCACAGCCCAGAGCCTGGAGCCTGCTTCGGATTCTGTGTCTCCCTCTGTCTCTGTCCATCCCCAGCTTGTGCTCTCTCTCTCTCAAAAATAAATAAACATTAAGGGCGCATGGGTGGCTCAGTCGGTTAAGCCTCTGATTTCGGCTCAGGTCATGATCTCATGGTTTGTGAGTTCGAGCCCCACATCAGTCTCTGTGCTGACAGCTCGGAGTTGGAGCCTGCTTTGGATTCTGTGTCTCCCTCTCTCTCTGCCCCTCCCCCACTCGTGCTCTGTCTCTCAAAAATAAATAAATGTAAAAATAAAAATTTACATAAATAAACATGAAAAAATAATAAAATAAAATGGAGAGCATGCATGTGGATAAATATCATTGGACAGCTCAGTAAAATGAATAACAAAGAGAAGAGATAATAGCATGGGTTGAAGGGTGCTGCTAGTGGACACGTGTGAGTTGCAAATATAATACAGAGCAACTCTTCCCTGTACATTGGAATTCTGTAAGAGCCTGGGATTGATGTCTGTTCTTTGTTACAGACCCCAGAGAGCAAGTTTTCCTGAGGTTGCATGTTCTAAAATATGAATGTGAATCTAGTAGTGATAAAATATGGGCTCGAATATTTTCAACATACGGTAAAAGTTGACGAGTTGATTTTAAAATGCAGTTGAGTTTTGTGAAAGCATGCATGGGGCCTTGGGGAGGAGACAATTTCTGAGCAGGGAAGGGAGACCATCCCAGGGCTAATTGATGAGACAGCTGACTGGCTTCCAGAAGGTGGGGAGGGACCTGGAATGGCAATGTCCCTCCGCACAAGAGGCGTACAAATGCTGGGTACTCGGCTGTGGAAGCTGATCTCAGAGATTCTTTGGGCTGAGAGAAAACAGACAGGCCAACCACAGAGTACTTTCCAGTCGTGCTAAGGCCCAGTTTAGATCTATGGTGAGGCATCAGGGTTCCCACTGAGCCCAGGGAACAGCGTGGTGAATCCTGCCATAGGTGGGGTACCCAAGACTCCTGCCAGGCCTGACTCTTGAACACAGGACACCAGCACTGGGTGGACCAAGTTGTGTTTCAGTAGGGATCTAATATGCTCTGAGGTTGCCCTAATGGGGTCCAAGACAGATTTCCAATTCTACCAGCCAGCTCAGCTAAGAGAATGGACTCAGGAGGTGAAATTTTAGAGAGGAATTCATTTACTGTGATGGGACAACGGGGCACCAGTTTAGAAACCTAGTGGAGACAGTGGGGGTGCTGCTTCCCAGTCGGTCCAATAAGGAGATTCAAACTCAGGGCCCATTGAGGATCTTGGTACTTGCTGCCCAAATCAGGAACTAAAGCAGAGCTGAGCTGAACCAGCTCTTATGGCAGGTGTAAGCCACCATCCCTCAGATTACAAATCTGAGAAACTTTGGGGTAGCCAGAGAGGTGAGGACTGTAGTATCATCCTGGGATTTAATCCCGTGCAAAGCAAACCTACCCGTGAAATTCCTTAACCGTATGCAGACTCTAGAGTAATATTAAGTAATGTAACATACCCAAGTATGCTGACTACTCAGGGGACAAGTTGAGAGAAAAGGAGTGCAGCCACTAAACAACAGAAAAAAACCTGATGCTCAGAAGTTTGGCTCCTGCTGGGAGAATCCCCCTGCTGCACAGTCCTCAGCCGAGAGAGCTGGCCCTCGGCCTGTGTCTCTCTCCCCTGTCCCCTCATAACCCTCAGGCCCGATGCCCAGAGGCTTCTGCCTTACTCCTGAAACACAGACACTTGCCTCAGCCTGAGACTAGGGATATGCTGGCCCTTGATGGTATTCTGCAATGCTCACGGTGGGCAGGGAGAGACCTTGGCACAGAGTCCCTCATTAATCCTTTGAAACAAAATGACAGGCTTGTGAAAGAACTGAACACTTAAAGAATAGAGCTGGAACAGCAGGAGCAGTGTGGAAACTGAGGGCATATTTCTAGGAAACTTGCAAATGTCTTACCGCTGATGGCAGGAACCTGGCAGTATCGAGAGAGAGACAGAGACAGAGAGACAGAGAGACAGAGAGACAGAGAGAGAGAGAGCCGACATCAACAGCGGGAAATCATGGTGGCACAGGGGCTGGCAGTGACCAGAGAACCCAGCAGCACTGGTGAAGTCACAGTCCACACCGGCAGGAGCAGCAAGCGTCAGCTCACAAACCACGTGTGTGTGGACAGAGCTACACCTCAGCAGAACTTCACTGGCTGCCAGGAGGACACAGGGCCACCCATGAACCTTGCCAGAGGAGAGAAAGAGGCTCGGTGATTCCACTTTGAGCAGCTACAAATCCGAGGCTGTTTTTGCTATCTTTTTTTTTTTTTTTTTTTTTAACATTTTTAAACAATTTTTTTATTTTTGAGAGACAGAGCACGAGCAGGGGAGGGACAGAGAGAGAGAGGGAGGCACAGAATTCAAACGGGTCCCAGGCTCTGAGCTGTCAGCACAGAGCCCAATTCAGGGCTCAAACCCAGGAACCATGAGATCATGACCTGAGTCAAAGTCGGATGCTTAACCGACTGAGCCACCCAGGCATCCTTTTGTTATCTTTGAAATGGGTAGTTATCCCTTCATTGTCCTCTGCCAGGCTGCTATGGCCTAGAAAGCAAGACTTACAAGGACTTGAAACCAAGAGCATTGGCTTTAGTTGCAATGTTAAAGTAATTTAAGTTGTTTAATATTTTTCCATATTAATAATATGAGCCACTATTTTAAAACACCTGTTACATGCTAGTCATTATCATAGTCTATTAGGATAGTCTATACATTCATGAAAGATTTAACTATCCCCTTTTTTAGGTAAGGAAACTGACATTCAGAAAGATAGACTGAGACTCAAACCCAGTCTGGTGTCTAGTTCCCAGACCCAGGTTTTCCCCATAGTTCCCCTACCCCTTCCTTTTCCTTTTACTGTGTAAAGTGTGGTGTCCCAACTCGTAATGACCTCACCTGATTATCTTGGCTAGTCTTGATAACTGCTTGTGATTCACTGTCTATTTTGCTGATCCATTATCTTTAGTTCATTCTGGCTGATTGCATTTTGGTGTTTTTTTTTTTTAAGTAATCTCTCTAGGCCCAACATGGGGCTTGAACTCATGATCCTGAGATCAAGAATCAATGCCCTACTGACTGAGCTGGCCATGCACCCCTGGCTGATTGCATTTTTAAATACTCTGCACAAAAAAGAGTTGATAAAAATATAGGAAGGCATTACCTTTTGGTTTATCTGTTTGTGACTCAACCCCATGAAGATAATTGCAGAATGAAATGTTAGTGCGGCTTTGCAAAGCGAAGTCCCAATGCTTTTGGTTTAAAGAGCAACAAGAGAGAAAGATACTGAGCAAAAATAGAAGGCTTCTTACAACATGCACTGAAGGGTGGACTGACTCAGTAGGCTATTTAGCTTCATTGTGTTCTAAAAATAAATAAACTTATATTTAAGAGGGTGGTATTTTCCTTGTCTTTTGTCACTGAAGTTTATTCCTTAAGCTTTAGTTTTTATTTGTTTATTTAGGTACTTGCAGGGATAATGTCAAAAGACAGCCCTAAGAGTATTAACTTTGATATTTGTAATTTATGACTATCTATTATTAATAAGAGCTGATGAATAAATAATGAATAGCATGATGAACAATGAATATTTTCAAGTCAACGAAATTGGTTTGGGCGATGGTTAGAAGAGAGTGATTGAGGCTTGGTGTGTTGTGGGTTGCATTCTTCAAGTTTACCAACCCAAAAGGATCACATGGAACAAGAAAAGTGTACTAGGAAATTTTAAAACATTTCAAATGAATCGTTGCTAAAATTTTTCTAAAAAAGAAGCTTGTAGGGAAATAAAAGTGACCTGTTAGTAGCTTCACTGCTCTTCTCTCTCAAAGATCATTTTAGTATTTAAAAGCATTTCCTGCAATGCCGATCAAAATAACACCAGCATTCTTCAAAGAGCTAGAACAAACAAGCTTAAAATTTGTATGGAACCAGAAAAGATCCCAAATAGCCAAGGCAATCTTGAAAAGGAAAACCAAAGCAGGAGACATCACAATCCCGGACTTCAAGCTATACTACAAAGCTGTAATCATCAAGACAGTATGGTACTGGCACAAGAACAGACACTCAGATCAATGGAACAGAATAGAAAACCCAGAAATGGACCCACAAACATATGGCCGACTAATCTTTGACAAAGCAGGAAAGAATATCCAATGGAATAAAGACAGTCTCTTCATCAAGTGGTGCTGGGAAAACTGGACAGTGACATGCAGAAAAATGAACCTGGACCACTTTCTTACACCACACACAAAAATAAACTCAAAATGGATGAAAGACTCAATGTAAGACAAGAAGCCATCAAAATCCTCGAGGAGAAAGCAGGCAAAAACCTCTTTGATCTTGGCTGCTGCAACTCTTTACTCAACAAGTCTCTGGAGGCAAGGGAAACAAAAGCAAAAATGAACTATTGGGGCCTCATCAAAATAAAAAGCTTCTGCACGGCAAAGGAAACAATCAGCAAAACTAAAAGGCAACCAACTGAATGGGAGAAGATATTTGCAAATGACATATCAGATAAAGGGTTAGTATCCAAAATCTATGAAGAACTTATCAAACTCAGCACCCAAAAACAAATAATCCAGTGAAGAAATGGGCAGAAGACATGAATAGACACGTGTCCAAAGAAAACATCCAGATGGCCAAGATGAAAAAATGCTCAACATCACTCATCATCAGGGAAATACAAATCAAAACCACAATGAGATACCACCTGACACCTGTTAGAATGGCTAACATTAACAATTCAGGCAACAACAGATGTTGGCAAGGGTGCAGAGAAGAGTATCTCTTTTGCATTGCTGATGGGAATGCAAACTGGTGCAGCCACTCTGGAAAACAGTATGGAGGTTCCTCAAAAAATTAAAAATAGAACTACCCTATGACCCAGCAATTGCACTACTAGGTATTTGTCCAAGGGATACAGGTGTGCTGTTTCGAAGGGGCACATTCACCCCAATGTTCATAGCAGCACTATCGACAATAGCCAAAGTATGGAAAGAGTCCAAATGTCCACCGATGGGTGAATGGATAAAGAAGATGTGGTATACACATACAATGGAGTATTACTCGGCAATCAAATAGAATGAAATCTTACCATTTGCAACCATGTGGATGGAACTAGAGGGTATTATGCTAAGTGAAATTAGTCAGAGAAAGACAAATATCATATGACTTCAGTCATATGAGGACTTTAAGATACAAAGCAGATGAACACAAGGGAAGGGAAGCAAAAATAATATGAAAACAGAGAGGAGGACAAAAGAGAAGAGACTCATAAACATGGAGAACAAACTGAGGGTTGCTGGAGGGGTTGTGGGAGGGGGGATGGGCTAAATGGGTAAGGGGCATTAAGGAATCTACCCCTGAAATCATTGTTGCACTATATGCTAACTAACTTGAGTGTAAATTTAAAAAATAAATAAAATAGTAAAAAAATAAAAGTAAAAGCATTTCCTTCATTATGCCTTCTATTTTAGTTTACAAAATGACCAGGTCAAGTAGGCTAGAAAAGAATTAAGGAAGTAAGAACTAAGGAAAAATCACATTTCTGATGTCAGAGATCTTGGAATTCTTCATTGTTTCTTATTTGAAAGACATATGGATGAATAATATTTTTTTCCTATACTACTCAAAAATGTGCTAGGAAGATTGTTTTAAAAAAGCATCACTGACTTTTCATGTTAACTTTTTCTCCAACATTTATGGAGTTTAGAGTGTCCTTTCTCAAGAGTTGTTATTTTAATCATATTGAAAAAATATTAAATATAAATTAAATTAACTAAATAGTAAGTAGTGTATATATGTATTCAGAATATATAGAGAGAATATTAAACAGAATAGTGTTTTTATTCATTCATTCATTCATTCATTCATTTATTGTCAAGTTAGCTAACATACAGTGTGGTCTTGGCTTTAGGAGTAGAACCCAGTGATTCATCTCTTATATGCAACACCCAGTGCTCATCCCAACAAGTGTCCTTAGTGCCCATCACTCATTTCTACCCCCTCACTCCCCACAGAATAATGTTTTTAAAACCCTTTTCATTAAAATGTCATAGTCTAATTCTACTGAGCCTATTGTCTTTAACCTATGAGGTTTTATATATTTTTCTTTTCTTTTCATTTTTTCCTTTTAGGGAGAGCATGCAAGCAGAGGAGATGGGCAGAGAGAGAGAGAGAGAGAGGGAATCTTAGGCAGGTTCCACATTCAGTGCGGAGTGCAGAGGCCGACTCAGGGCTTGGTCTCACAAACTGTGAGATCATTACCTGAGCCAAAATCAAGAATCAGACACTTAACCAACTGAGCCACCCAGGCGCCCCAAGATTTTTCACATCAAGTTCCACATATGGAAGGGACACACTTGTGTACTGAGGGGATTAAAGGAAGCATTAATTAGCTCTCAAGTTACATTAATGTAATACAACATTGGGTTTTCTATTTGATTCTTTACCTTTGCATTAATAATGCATGCAATTATTTGTGAACAGAATTTCACATTCCTAGGAAGATGTATGTGGTCAGGGGACCTTTTAGGATGTTTCAAATTATACCTACTCTCACAAACTTTAAGGCTATTCCTGTACTGAGCAATTTGCACTTTCATTTTGGAAGGCCTCTGAGCAAATGGTGTCTTGCTAGTTCCTCTCTAAGCAGACTTTAACATTCTGTCTCAGTCCTTTCTGGCCACTATAACAAAATACCATAAATTGGGTGGTTTAAAAACAACAGACATTTATTCCTCTGGAGACTGGGTGGTCCAGGATCAAGGCATTGACAGATTCAGTATCTGGTAAGAGCCTCCTTCCTGGTTTATAGATGACCATTGTCTCTTCTCTGTCTTCACACGGTAGAAGTGCCAGGGATCTCTCTGGGGCCTCTTTTAAAGGGCACCGAGCCCATTAATGAGGGCTCCACCCTCTTGATCTAATCACTTTCCAAAGTCTTCATCCCATTCCTAAATACTCTTACATTGGGAATTGGGTTTCAAGGTACTGTATGAAGGTCGGGAGCACACAAACTTTAAGTCTATACCAACTGATAGCTGATTTTGAGTATTTGACAATGAATGGAGACCCCGTCGCAGTACCTGTTTCGGAAAGGGAGGGGTGGTGGGGTAGACTCTACTCTCCATCTTCTAAATAAATGTCCTGGATGTGTCTAGACAAGTTCATCAGAACCTAAGTTTCCTACCATGAGGAAGAATGCCTTTTCATCAGCTTTTCATAGTAAATAAAATTGAGATTTTTTAATGTATTTATTCATTTAGTAAGTTTTTTTAAAAGCTGTTTTCTTTAGAACATAAGCTCCCTAATAATTGAGGGTATTTGCATTTTAGAGACTGAAAGTGTTCAAGCACAGTATTGCTTTCCTTTTTTTAAAGCCATGGTTGGAAGTAAAATTATGTCATGTTAATTATGTGTTTAGAAATAATATTAATAGATAACCAAAGGGGATTTGTATCCCTATATTCATTACACTTGAATAAGTTCTCATTGAAAATAAGTGTAAGATTTTAAGGAATGAAATTTGACTGATTAAAACACTCTAAGGTGTAGAAAACTTGATTTATGTCGTCTTCTGTGAGTTCCACTGAAAAATTGTATCAGAAAAGATTGCTTGAAAACACAGGGTTTGAAAAGAAGGGTAATCTAAAGAATTTATTGGAGAAATGACTCACGGCTTTCTTTAGTGGGAAAAAATGCTAGATCTGAATAAATAAGAGTCAAGCAAGGCCTTCACGTGGTTGTGTTACCACTGTATAATGAGAAGAAATAACATTGAACTATATTATTCGTGTGACAGTTTCCCCTTTTCCCCTCCCCCATTACGTTGCTGCTTCTAGGCTGCACTACATCTCCCAGCCTCACAATCAGAACCAACATCCTGCCTTCCTTTCTCCAATCTAAACTCTCCTTTTTCCTCACACCATGTTTTCTGCCTTATTTTTCCCTTCTTAATGTCTACCTAATGTGTATACTCTGACAAATTACTTGTATCAATCGGATTACCTTCTAGAACAGTTGAGTAGACATAGTTAAAAATGAGGCCAGTTTCCTGCTGCTCACGCTCTGTCTCTCTCTCTCTCTCTCTCTCTCTCTCTCTCAAAAATAAATAAACATTAAAAAGGGGGTGGGGGGGCGCCAGGGTAGCTCAGTGGGCTAAGCGTCTGACTTTGGCTCAGGTCATGATCTCACGGTTTGAGGGTTTGAGCCGTGTCAGGCTCTGTGCTGACAACTCGGAGCCTGGAGACTGCTTCAGATTCTGTCTCTCTCTCTCTGCCCCTCCCCTGCTCACACTATGTGTCTCTCTCTCAAAAATAAACAAAAAATTTAAAAAAATGAGGCCAGGTTATTAAACAGTTAAAAATTACTAAATAGTTTCTCAAGGGAAACAGTTGATAACTACTTTAAGTTTTATTGCCACATGTTTGGGATAACTCCTGCCCTCATAACCCTGAGAGTTATGAAGATCATTTCAAACAAGGGACTATCAATCTTTTATAGCATCTTTATGTGTTTTGCCCCTCTTCTCAGGGTAAGGTAGTTGCCATGGAAACAATGACAGTGGCTAAATTCAGCTAGAAATATTTGCTGTTATCTATGCCACATGTTAAATATGGTTCTTTCCTTCCTTCCAAGCAGGAAAGAAGTAATCTGAAGAGTACTTACTCTAAAGACATTGTAACACATTCATGTTAATTAGAGGGTCATGTCTTGGGATTTTGCTACATGTTGGACCTTATTATTCCCATTTCACAGATAAAGAAATTGAGGTTATGAGAAATTACTTTCTAAGGGTCTCACAGGGAGGATTCAAATTGGGCCAAGTCTGATGTCAGAGTCCTCTCTGCTATGTGGCCTTCAATCATTACTGACTATGGTATGTATCTTTATGTCCGTCATTACCTAGTTCTTTCTCAATGTTCCCAAATATCTGCTACTTGTTTGACTGCACTTACACAGTCTTATTCAGAATCCTAAAATTGTTTTTGCAAAATTTTGGTTTTCAGTCTTCCAAGATTCCAGTTACATTTCACACAACTTTTAATTCCCAGAAATATAACCTATTACAAAACTTAAGAAATGCTTTGCTATAGGGGCACCTGGGTGGCTCAGTTGGTTAAGCGTCCGACTTCGGTTCAGATCGTGATCTCACAATTGGTGGGTTTATGTGCCGTGTCGGGCTCTGTGCTGACAGCTTAGAGCCTGGAACCTGCTTCGGATTCTGTGTCTCCCTCTCTCTCTCTCTGCCCTGCCCCCACTTGCACTCTGTCTCTGTCTCTCTCTCAAAAATAAATAAACATTAAAAACATTAAAAAAAACAACAACAACAAGAAATGCTTTGCTATAAAACACCTATAACTGCTGAAAAGAAATTGCTGATATGTAGCTGATTTATTAAGTGACATCTGTAGGAGACAAAAATAGGATAGGAGTGTGGGTACTGCAATCCCTAGAGGGGATGCTGGTGTGGCAGGAAAATGTGCTTTTCTAGATGTAGGGGTTTGGATTTAAATGTCCTTAGGCTCTGGACTCATGCAAGATAGAGAGTTAGGATCAACAAATCTGCATGACCCTTCAGGATCCTCAAAAAGCTAAGCCCTTAGTGAAAGTATAGACTATTAAAAGACAAAAACAAAAGCAACCTCCCGAGTAGCAGATTGCGTCAACAAAGAAACTTGTCAGCTTAGACTCTGGGTGGAAGGAACTGGTCTCCTCCCTGAGAATCTGTACCCTTATGCCTACTCTTACTCTGGTTTAGGATTTGAATTTACACCGGGGTGTGGCAAACATTTTCTTTGAAGAGCCAGATGGTAAATATTATCAACTTTATGGGCCTTCCAGTCTCTAATGCAGCCACTCAACTCTACCATTGTAGAATGAAAGCTGCTGCAGACAATATGTAAATAATCTAGCATGTTTGCGTTTCAATAAAACTTTATTTACAAAAATAGATGGTGGTTTGCTGAATGCTGATTTATGCAATCTGCCTGGACCAAGTATCTCTGTCAACAAATTGGTATAAAAATTGGTTCTGTCTGGTGATAGCCCTAAGACTCCTAGTAGAGGCAAACGTAAAAACTGATGTGAAGGAACACCTTGTTAGCTCAGGCTGTGAGGGTTGCTCAGGCTGAAAATGAACACATATCCCTAAATACAAAGCGCACAAGAAAACAGTTCACCATGTCTGACAGTCAGCAGAGACACACAACAATTAGGAGCATTAGGTTTCCCAAGACTTTCAGATAGCAGAACTATTAAGTAGGGACTATAAAATAAATATGTGATTAACAGCAGAAAAGAAGGACTCTAAAGTATGAGAAAATAATAAGAGCCTATGAAAAACCAACATACAGATTTGAAAGAAATAAATATAATTTCTATAAATGAAAAACCAAAGTAATTGAAAATGAAACATTAACAGAAGAATTAAAGAGCAGAAAATAAGACTCGATAAACTGCAAAGTAGGCCTGAGGGAATTAGTGGTATATAACTTGGAGGGAGGAAGAGATGGAAAATATAAAAGAGAGGTAAATTGGGGGCACCTAGCTGGCTCAGTCAGTAGAGCATGTGACTCTCGGGGTCAGGAGTTCAAGCCCCATGTTGTGTGTAGAGTTCACTTAAAAAAATAAAATAATTAAACATCTGTTCTCTTTAAAAAAGAGAGAGAAAGAGGTAGATTGGGATGGAGAAGAAAATTAAAAGGTCTAACTTTCAACCGCCCTTATAAAACTTTTGGGTGTGTTAAAAGAAAGAATCAAGAAAATGGGAGACTGTAATATTTAAAGAGAGCATCTAAAGAACTTTTTAAAATTCCTAAAAGACATACTCCTTAGATACATGATTCACACTGAGTCCCAAGAAGTGTAAATAAAAAATACATTTTAGCAAGATTTCAGAACAAAGGCAAAGAGAATAGTTTAAAAGTAATTAGTGAAGGGGTGCCTGGGTGGCTCATTGGTCAGGAGTCTGACTTCGGCCCAGGTCAGGATCCTGTGCTTCGTGGGTTTGAGCCCCACGTAGGGCTATGGACAGCTCTGCGCTCCGAGCCTGCAGCCTACTTCAGATTCTGTGTGTGTGTGTCTCTCTCTACCCCTTCCCTGCTTGCACTCTATCTCTCTGTCTCTCCAAAATAAATACAAAAGTCATTAGTGAAAAAGAAACTACCAACAAAGGAATGATAATTGGAATGACACCAGACTTCTCAGAGTAACAGCATAAGCCAAAGGCAATGGACTAATTTCAAAGTACTAAGAGAAAGTCTGTCAGAGTTCTATATCCAGCTAGACAATCATCTGAAGGTGAGAAAAAAGGGAATATTTTAACTTTTTAAAGTTTATTTATTTATTTTGAGAGAGAGAGACAGCACAAGCTGGGGAGGGGCAGAGAGAAGGAGAGACAGAATCCCAAGCAGGCTCTGTGCCGTCCTTCATTGCAGAGCCACGTGGGGCTTGAACTTATGAAAGGCGAGATCATGACCTGAGCCAAGATCAAGAATTGGACCCTTAACCGACTGAGCCACCCAATCTCCCCCCAAAATGAATATTTTAGACCACCATTTCATAGTACTGATCATCTTATTCTTCTTAAGGCTCCCTCTTCCTCTTTCCCTTCACTTCCTCATTATCCCTTTCCTTTTAGTTATGATGGCTCTGTTCCTTCCCAACAAACTGTGAACCTTCCAAGAAATCTTATCCCTGGCTCTCCCCACTCTTCTTTGTCATTTACCCTCAAGGCTTTGATTTTCTGTGACTTGCAGATTCTTGTGTCTTTGGCCCATATCTCACTAAGATTCCAGTCCTCGGTCATAAAGCAACAGGAAATGTCCAGTTGATTATGTGACTGCCATCGTCACCTTCCAGTTACCTACCATTAAAACTTGGGAGTTGGGGCACCTGAGTGGCTTAGTTGGTTAAGCATCCAACTTTGGCTCAGGTCATGATCTCATGGTGTGTGGGTTCGAGCCCCGCATTGGGCTCTGTGCTGACAGCATGGAGCCTACTTGGGATTCTCTCTCTCTTTTTCTGTTTCTCCTCCGCTCATGTTCTCTCTCTCTCTCTGTCTCTCTCTCTCTCTCTCAAAGTAAATAAACATTAAAAAAAATAATACTTGGGAGTTTTTGCCCCTCTTTCCCTCAATTCTCATATGTAATCTGTTACTACAGCTCATTATATTTATTGAGAATAATAATTTATTCTTATTATACCTTCACAATTCAGGTATTTTGTCTCTATATTCCTGAAAAAAATCAATAGTCTTTTCATTGATCTCCCTGATTTTCAGTCTCCATCTCTTCTGATCCAGTCTGAAGATTAACACATTTTCTTCAAGATAGTTACCTCTCTTAGTTTTTCATTCTTCATAAGTAAAATTCTAGCTTTAGCACACTGGCATTGAAATGCCCCTATATATTCTGGATGCCTATTTTGAACTCACTTCATCAATTTCGTAATTAGCTACTTCCCACAGCTTTTTCTGGACCATTCTGTTTTTCCTTCCTTACCGATATTTTTGTTTCTTGTCTTAGATCTCACTACCTCAGGACCTTGTTTTGCACTCTGCCAAGACTGAAATGTTATTTGAAAACTGTATGAGCCCTCTTAAGTAACATAGTTACATTGTCACAGGGGCATTATAGGGATTCTGTGCCTGTGTGTGTTCCTCATCTTCGCCTAAATAAAAAGCCTGAACTTGAAAAGTTCTACTAGGGATGACTTCAGAAAAATAGGCAGACTAAGGGAAAGGATATTCTGGGAAAGACAGAGCCTTTGTGTTTCCCCAAATCACATCACTGGAGGATGTCTCCATTTCTTGGTTGTCCTGGGTTTACATGTCTCAGTTTTCCAGTAGATTAAAGGTCCTTGACAATTAAAAACAACAGCAAGAATATCTTTTCTTCTATAAGTTTTGCATCTTATTCCCCCTTCTCTATATATCCAATTTTGGATACATAGAAGGTGTTTAATAAATACTGGTTGAATAAATACCGGTGCAGCATTTTGGGGATTGTAACACAACTTTGCAACTTTTCTACATGAACTGATGTAGATCCTTTGGGAGCCCCTCCAGAGCTCATAACACAACACCTCTGAACAGACCTTTCATCTCCTAGATTAGTCCCCATGTTGGTCCCTCCTGGAATGCATTTCCTTCTAATAAAAAAAATTAAATTAAAAAAAATTACATCCTAGCTCTGGCTCCTTGCACTTTCTCCTGGGATACTTTTGAACTTAAGCAATGGCAGAGACCTTTAGGAAATGTGGATTTATGTTTTTAACTTATTTTCCATCAAACATTGATACATTGATGCAGTGCCAGTAATTTTCTTTTACTTTTTAGAAGCTCATTTTTATCAGTATAAAAATTATATGTACATTTTTTTCCCTCAGTTGTTTTTTTGTCCCCATGAGGCAGACGGCCGAGATACTTAAAACAAAGAGGAACATTCTTGACTAACATTTTAAATTTTGTCTCCGTTTTATGAGACTCTGACATTCACAAGAGTGGGTTCCACCTGTTTCTCACAGTCTAGGAGAAGGCTTTGGAACCACAATAGCAGATCATGTGTATAGGGCCACAGAGAACAAAGGCTGTAACATTTTAAGCACCATTACTCTAAAAGAAGACAATGACTGCTAACCTCTTGCAAGACACCAGCAAAGAGGTGGTACGCTTTTTTTGTTTTTGTAACAACAATTAATCATGACAGAAGGACTCAGATGGGGGAAAAGGACAGATGGTTCTTGTTACAATCTGCCCCTAACCTGAATTACCATGCCCTACCATAAATAGAATGTTCGCATCAAAACTGTGAGAAAGAAAGAATCATTAGAGATGAAAATCTGCAACAGTTTGTACTATCAAAGTGTTTAAAACCATAATGTAATGATGAGTACACTGTAACACTGTGAATACAGTGGAGCAGAAAAACCTTCGGCATAATAAACATCAACAGGCAGCAAGTATTTGATTCAAAGGCAATATAGGTACTGATGAATGATAGAATGTAAATACGTTTTAAGTTATTTTTTGAGGTACATTTGGATACTACCATCATGTTGCCTGGTATGACCTTGACAATCTCATAGTAAGTATATGTTGCGTTAATAGTTTACTAAGCTTTGACTTACATGGGAAAAACTTTTCTGAAAGGTGGTTAAGTTTTAATGCCAGATCATCTCTGGACATTTTCAAATGTAAAGATACACATATGGTTCCAAAGAACCTTAAATTGTTAGTATCAACCAAATGATAGATATGTGAATATTTTGCCAACTCTGTAGATATTTCTTTGCTTCTTTTTATTAGATTGTCTTCAATATGACAATATGTAATATAAGACAGAAGGGAAGGGTGCTGTAAAACAGAGACAGACTTTTATCACTTTTATCACTGATATAGGGGTGCATCTACCCATATAATCAGAATGTCCAGTATTCTGAAAGGTAGAGTGATAAGTCTGTAGGCAGGAGAGTATTTGTTCGTGTGGCGATAATTTGTTTTTATGAATGTTTTAGAAGGGAGAGTTGCCAAGTGGGAACTCCTCTCCTAAGAACTCTTGACGATGTGTTATAACCATTCTTTCTGGATCAATGCCAACCCTCAGTGGTCAATAATGATGATGAGCACTACAGGCTACATGGTTTTCAGAAAGAACAATCAAAACAGACCCCATTTGTTGTCCCATGGATTGCTTCCAAGAAACAGTTTTGTTTCTGGATGATCAAAGCATGGTCTGATAGGCTAAGAATACAGTAATTGGTATAATTAGCCAATAATTTTGCAGCAAAAAAAAAAAAAATGTTAGCAGTGGCTGCTAGCTAACTCATTTACATGCTAATATTTTGGGAGGGAAAAGGAAAGGCGTTTGCTGTTTAAATGTTGTGTGTATGTATATCAGAGTTACTTCTGGTTTTAGTTGTCGCCGGAAGTTTTTGTAAAAGAGATTGTGCTTGAGAATCCTGTGAGGTGGCTCGTGGAAACTGTGCACGGTTTCTGGCACTTCGGTTCAAGTTGTCCAGAGTGACCTTTCCCTTGAGGCTCTAGTGAGGACAAAGGACTAGTGGAGGGGAGTAGCCTGGGGTTTACAGGTTTTGTGATCTGCCCACAAGAAAGAAGAGTCAAAACACCTGCCGCCTCTCGTGATTGAAAAGCAACATAGCTATTTCTATTAAACCAAACCAAACATAAAGGGTAACAATGACAAACTCATGATGAAAGAAGGTGAAGCAAGTAGCTGGATGCAGGCCCTTCCCGAGCCCTGAAGACTAACTTAGGAACATCCTTAATATGTGAGTCACTGTCCCCTTCCTGTTAACATTGGTTACCTGAGAATTCTTTTTTCTTTTGTCACCAAGAGGAATTTTTCTGTTGGCCCAGGAGGAGAGGAGACTGGAGCATTCCATTCCTACTTTCCCAACTGGGGAGTCATGGTGGATGGCAGTTTGGGAAATAGGGAGATATTCCAGCACCCTGGGTTGCAGGTGGGAATGTTGCTGTTTCCCTCAGGGAAAACAGGGAGCTAGAATCATTTCAGATGTTTATTTTTGAGAAAGAGAGAAAGAGAAGAGAGAGAGGGAGACAGAGGATCTGAAGCAGGCTCTACGCTGACAGCAGAGCACCAGAAGCAGGGCTTGAAATCATGAACCGCAAGATCAGCCCTGAGTCGAAGTTGGACGCTTAAGGGATTGAGCCACGCAGGCGCTCTGGAAGTAGAATTTTTCTGGTGCAGCAACAAGGGGGTTAGTAGGCTTACAAGGCCTACTACAAACCTAACCACCATCTTTAACATTCTTTCCCTAGAAATGTTTTCTTCTAAGTTCTAAATGAACTCACCAATATCCATTTTGAGAGTAAGAATGGCAGCTGGTAAATTGAGGACAACTTGGATTTAGATGTCTTCCTTGCCCATCCTCTCCTTGGGGAATAGGTTTGCAATGTTGTCTGACCCTCCTTTGGGGTTATTTTTTGGTCTTTCCTTTTCTGTTATGGTGTTTTAATGATATTTGTTGTTAATCTTTTTTTTTTTTAATGTTTATTTATTTTGAGAGAGAGAGAGAAAGTGAGTGCATGCACACATAAGCGGGGAGGGGCAGAGAGAGAGAATCCCAAGCAGGCTCTATGCTGAGTGCAGAGCCAGACACAGGGCCAAATCCCATGACTGGGATGCCTAACCAACTGAGCCACCCAAGCACTCCGGTTCATTGTTAATTTTATAAATTCTTATTTCAGAGTTCCAAGTTCTTGCCAAGAGAACCACTTTACCAGCAATAATATAAATGCTCTAAAACTAACCTTAGAATTTTAGTGAAAAGCTGTGCTTTGATATGCACAACAAAAAGTGGTGAGTAGTGTTGGCTTAGTACTTGTAAATGTAGGAAGGTAAACTATTATTAATATTTATAAGTCATTTCCTATCTTTTCAAAGTCTTTGTTAGCCTCACAATGGCTCTGCCAGGGAAGTGGGTGACTAGGATTGTTCATACATAGCAAATACTTGTAATGGAGGGTACACCCCATGTATCTTTTGTGCTGCCTTTGTTCTTTTCTTAAATCCACACAATGTCACACCCGTGGAAGGAGGTTACTCTACGGAGGAAAAATAAATGTTCTTCTATTATTCTACCTAATATTAATCGAGGCTCTCTTCAACCAAAAAAAAAAAAAAAAAAAAAAAAGTAAAATCCCACAGTGGGTAATAAAACCAAAACACCACTATTAATCATTATTACCTAACCGTACTAGCTAATTTAAAAAATGAGAAGAGAGGCATCTAGGTGGTTCAGTCGGTTGAGTGACCAACTCTTGATTTTGGTTCAGTTCATGATCTCATGCTGACAGCGCAGAGCCTGCTTGGGATTCTCTCTCCCCCTCTCTCTCTGCCCCTCCCCCATTGGTGCGAGAGCGCGAGCACGTGCACACACACACATACACACATACACACAAGCCGTCTCTCTCTCTCTCTCTCTCAAAATAAATAAACTTTAAAAATGAGAAGAAGTGAAAGTTCTTCCTTTGCACACCCATTACAATCCCCCCTCTCCCAGTGCAGTCGTCTTCCTCTCTGGGAAATAATCTGAACCAGGAATATGTCCAAAATATGCCCTGAAGCAAATTGAATTTCAGTAGAGGCTTACTAGAAGCTCCTGGTAATAAAAAGTCCTATTGATTTTGATGTATATACAGATCAGGACTTTTCTAGTGCATGTCTTGCCAGCATTGCTGAATTCTGGATTCTTTGAAACAATTGGATTCAAATATTAGAAACATATCAGTTTGGAAAGTTTTTGCCATTGTTTTAATCAGTACTTTTTTTTTTCTTTTTTTAGTTGCATGTGACAGAAACTCCAATAGGTTCAAGGGAAAAAAAAATACACTACATTTGTTGACATAATGATGAAGGCAATTGTAGAAGAGAGCTGTGGGGACTGGCAGCTCAGAGTTTGAAACTGGGCACAGTGACTCCAGAGACTGTTCTTAGTGTCGTCTTCCTCTCATTCATTCCTAGTTGCCTCTGTTGAGCTCCATTCTGCAGAATATTCTGCTGGGAATAGAGAGGATGGCCTCAGAGAACCCCAGTGTTACATTCAACAGTCCTCAATTCAAGAAGAAAAGGGCCACCTTTACCTCTAATGTGGGAAATTCTGGGTGGGGAATCTCTACCATCTGGCTTAAATTACAACTTCGCCACATGAGCTAATCATTGTTCAGGGGTGACAGTGGTGGCGGTGGTATTGATATAGTTGGCCCACCATGGTCCTGGGACGGTGGTTGCAGTGAGGCAGTATGGAATGGGCATATATTTTACAATCTCAACAGAAGAAGGAAGCTGACTGGAAGAAGGCGGATATTAAAGCTGGGAGGCAAATGAATTTATTAATTACACAGTCCATTACATTATTTCTATTAAGAACTGTTATCAGTCACAAGGTCAGGACAGGCAACATGAGACACTCATACTGGGAAATTTGAAGAGATCTTAATAAAGAGACTATTTACAAAGGGGTGGAGAGGATGCCAGGAAATCACAGTGATGCCATTCCCTGGAACTAATAGGAACAAGGGCCTTACCCTTCTTAATTCTGGTCAAGGGCTACAGCCCACTTCCTCTCACAGTGACCACTTTAGGGAGGAATATGGGAAATAAATGCTCCAAAGTCTTACTGTCCCCTCTCTCTCATCTCCTACTGATATACCCTATCTAGAAGCCAGTGGATGGGGAAGTCCATTGATATAGTCCTTACAAATCAGCCTACCAGTGCAGAGACCAATGTGAAAAGGGTAGAGATCTGGAGGGAAAACAGAAAGTTTCCAGGATGGTCTTATATACCTACAGACAGATCTACAGACTGATAGACAGGCAGACAGACACATTTTATATGATAGAAACAATGATGCTATTGAATATCCAATAAATACTATATATGATAATAATTATGATTATAATATAGATTATTATGTATAATATATATACATATATACATATACATATATATATATATATATATTGCCTGGAAGAGATTCAAAGGGACAGCATGGCATAACAGAAGCTTTTGGAAGCAGGCTAACTTAGATTTGAATCCTGTTCTCTAACCTTAGTCACTTCAGTTTTGTATATGCCAACACTAGTTAGGCCACAGCAATTATATCTGCAGACTGGATGTATCACAGACCAGTATTCTGCAACTTCCATTATATATAAATCACAAATACTCAAGTGATTAGTTCCAATTAAAATAGTGCTATTATGACTACCAAACAGACTATAATTTGACTTCTTTCTTTTTTTTAAGTTCCAAAAGCTCTTCGGTACTTTGTAGTGAGTGCCTTGATTTTGCAGTTACGAACATCCCTGAGTAATGGATAATGCTAAAAATTCCACTTAACTATTCATAGCAGAGAAATACCTGGTTAGTGGACAAACTTTTTTTTTTATGTAGTCAATAAATTTTTGCCTCCAACTCAATCTTTAGACCTAGCTGGCTGCTAGTTTCTTTAACGGCGATGATGATAATGATGATGATGATGATGGTGATGCTGCTGCAGCTAACATTTATGGGATACTATGGACCGTGTGCTTCACACATATTAATTCTCCCAACCATTATGACTCAGGTACTATTATCCACATTTTACAGGTGAATAATCTGCAGCTTAGAGAGGGTAATAAACACAAGGTCACTCGTCCACAAAATTTAAAACCCATTTTCAGATTCTGGTCTGTCTGGTGCCAATCCTTTTCCTGATGGCTATATAGTATGTTGGCTTCCAATAGATTGCTTTTCCAAGCTATTGTTTTAATTCTGGGTCAATATGTTTACCTTCTGTTATTATATAGCATACAGTCAGATATAATTAATTTCACAGTTATTTCTGATTATTTTTGTAATTGTCTTTATTTCTCTTAGTTGAAATACATCTAATGTCTCATTACTAGAACATTAATGCAACAACTATTATATTGAGAAAAAAGTTCCTTTTAAAATAAACATTTTTTGGGGCGCTTGGGTGGCTCAGTCAGTTGAGCGTCCGACTTCAGCTCGGGTCATGATCTCACAGTCTGTGAGTTCGAGCCCTGCGTCGGGCTCTGTGCTGACAGCTCAGAGCCTGTAGCCTGTTTCAGATTCTGTGTCTCCCTCTCTCTCTGACCCTCCCCCATTCATGCTCTGTCTCTCTCTGTCTCAAAAATAAAAAATGTTAAAAAAAATTTTAAAAAAACCATTTTTTATACACAAATTGAATACATTCTTTAAAACATAAGAAAAGTAGGGGTGCAATCCAGATGTCCATTAAAAAAAATAAGATATTAT
The DNA here is from genome assembly GCF_028018385.1 of Neofelis nebulosa. Taxonomy (NCBI): domain Eukaryota; kingdom Metazoa; phylum Chordata; class Mammalia; order Carnivora; family Felidae; genus Neofelis; species Neofelis nebulosa. The sequence continues at coordinate 70,236,136 of NC_080784.1, read as the reverse complement.
ATAAACAGCAAGAAATACACAGTTTTTCTTTTAATGAATTTTTCTCTTAGGAGAATTTTTTTTTGGGGGGGGGAATGCTTCCTTATTTTTTAACCCAAAGTTTGAGTTTTGTAATTGTTTTTGTAAATTATTCTTATTACCTAATAAGCTTCAGTGCTATTTAAGTCTAGCTATATCAGGAATATATAATTGGATTTTTCTTTTACATTTTTAAAATGTATCAAAAAATAATTTCGTTCATTAAAAAAGACCCCATTATACTCAGAAGACCAAAGTTCACTGCATACTCATTTAAGACTTTATATTCAAGCATGATATGAAGAGATCTTTAATTACCTAGACAAAGCCTCTTAAGTAAGAGTGATGGTGATTAACATCTGTGAAAAAAAAAAAAAAACACAGAGACTCCAATTTAATAGAACAATGCATCATCTTCTCAAATAAACTACTGAAACCTAGCTATGCAAACAGACCTATTGTCTAGCAAGCAGGTGGCACTTTCATTTTCTTGTTCGTTTACTAAAAAGGGGATGTAATCAGGAGGCTCAAGTCCGCACACAACCGACATAAAAGAAACAAAGTCATAAAGAAAAAAAGTCAAGGTCTGTCTAAAAATAGTATTTGAAATGTGAAAGAAAGCAGAGGCCTGGTGTGATAGGTATTTCCAAGTTAAATCTAGCCTTTCCAATTTTGTTTTTTGTTTTGGCTTCAAAAATTAAACAGAAAGTAGAGTGGGGAGAAAACCTACAATGAACAACATACAAATGATTTCTGTCAAATGAAGTTTTCAGTGTATTATATGTTTTATATCACGAATCCTATGCAGTCATAAGTACCAAAGTTTGCTCTGAAATCCCAGAATAGTGCCTGGCCTGTAGTAGGTCCCCCCAATAAACAGCCATAAATAAAAGAATTCCCAAGCAACCAGTGGGAGTCCAGAATAGAACATGATGCTGCTGGTTCTACATCAACTTTTGATTTTCAGGGTGAGGGGGGTGTGGAGTTCCTACTGGTATCAGATTTCCCCTACCCCAGATGCAAAAAGCGCCCTAGTTGAGGAACACTAGGGGCTTCACAGCTTATTCCCTACTAAAAGCAAATGCCTGTGGTAGGAGTACTTACGTAAACTGGCCAGCACTTTTTATCTTGGGCTGAATGAGTTTTTGAAAACCTTTCCTAAACCTCGTATTATTTAGCAGGGAATGGACATGGGAGAAGGCGAGGAGGTGAAGAAAGCTTGAGGACTGGATAGGTAGAACACCAAAGGAAAGGCTGGAAGTCAGAAGACACACTTCTCAATTTCCCTGTGGGCATAGGGCTGGTCATAACACAACTCAAACATTGCCTAGTTACCAGATCAATATTTCCAACTGAGAAACCAATTTGTCATCTAAAAACCAACCGGACACATTAAAACGTATTGATTTCTATTCAAGAAGACGTTGGATTTTTGTGGTTACTATTTGGTTGGTAAATTGGTTGGTTTTACCAGCCAGAGCTCAACCATGTATTCAAAGCAGAATTTTTGGGATACAGAATTTCATTTTAGGTTTTACTTTAATTTGATGTTGTATATAAGTAAATGCATAAAAGTTGCTCCTATTTATACTTCTATAGCTACATTTATCTATGTATACCTTTTTTTTTTTTTTAATTTTTTTTTTTTCAACGTTTTTTATTTATTTTTTTTTTGGGACAGAGAGAGACAGAGCATGAACGGGGAGGGGCAGAGAGAGAGGGAGACACAGAATCAGAAACAGGCTCCAGGCTCCGAGCCATCAGCCCAGAGCTTGACGCGGGGCTCGAACTCACAGACCGCGAGATCGTGACCTGGCTGAAGTCGGACGCTTAACCGACTGCGCCACCCAGGCGCCCCTATCTATGTATACCTTAAAAACATTGGGATATCATTATAAATTCAGATTTTGAGTCTACTTTTTTCCTCACTAAATATAATATGAACATATATTCATATTAGTAAATCTTGAAAATGTGAACTTAATAACCTCATAGTATTCTATTCTATTGCTTTAGCATAATTTATTTAATAAATGTTTTATTATTGAATATTTAGATTGTTACTACTTTTTGTTTAAAGATTTTATTTTTAAGTAATCTCTACACCCAGCATGGGGCTTGAACTCACAACTCCAAGATCAAGAGTCGTGTGCTCCACTGACTGAGCCAGCCAAGTGCCCCACTACATTTTTATTATTATAAAGAGTGATGCAAATAACTCTTTATTCTTTACTTATAATCAACTTCCAGAAATGAAATGATGAGTCAAGGAAAGCCTGAAATTCAAGGTGTATGGAATGTTGGAATCTTGATTTTCCCATCTTGTCCAGTCCAGTCCCTATTGGGACCCCACACTAAGTCATTTAAATCACCAGGTTTACATGAGTGTTCTTGAAAAGTGCTTCTACTCTAATTAAAGAAGGAAAAAGAGAAGTTGGAAAGCCAAGTGGAAAGAAGGATAACCTAAGTCTTACAATTCACCTTCTGCATGCATGTGTGTGTCTGTGTTTGTGTTGTGTTTTGTTTTGGTACCTGAGAGGCAGGAGGGTTGACCAAATATGAGCTTGGCAAAGATGAAGGAACTCAAGAGGAGGCAGGGGAAGTTAAGAATGGTATTTGGTGACAAGCTGGGAGTGCTGAAACATTATCTTCAGATAAACACTGTGCAACTTTAGTCAAACATTTTCCAATAGCATTTTCATAAATGTAATTAATCTGGTCATAATCAGAAAACAAAGTTCCAGGAACAATTCTGGCTGTAAATTGGCAGTTGAATATCAATTTCAAGCTTAAGCACTTGCTATCTCTGAGATTAAATTTGTGGATCCTCCTGCCCCACCACCCCCTTCATCTGTCTTAATACCTGACAGAATAATCACAGCTGAATTTCTCAGCTCCTGGTATTTTCAGTTAGATTTATATTTCTATTAAAATGTAGTTTCGGGGGGTTTATTAAATCATCTGGGAGATAGATTCAAAATGGTGCAGTTTTCTCCTTTAAAATGTGTGCTTAACTCTTGTCAGTGTTAATACATATTAAGCGTGTACATCAAAGTAAAACTATGAATGGGCTATGCCTTGGGAGAAAAAATGCTTCCGATTTCTCAGATACTGTCAGAAATTGCCTAATTTCTTTTATATTTCATTAATTCAGTCGAGTCCCTCCTGTGTCCCAGGTATAAATTATTGTGTAATTTTTGAAGTAAAAATGCTATGTTCTAGAAGAAATCATCTTTTCTGAAGATTCATTAGACTTTGTTTAAAACTATAGCTTTGAGATGCAGACGTATTTTGAAAACATGTCAGTTTTGCCATACTCGTCATCCTTCTCAATTCTGGAAAAACTATGAAAACTAGGACAAGTTGATTTTAATTAATATTCTCATAAATCTCTCTAGAGTGCATTATAGTTTCCATTACTTTTAAAGTGCTTCTGGAACCACAGGGGACAACATTCCCCAGTTTAACTACATAGTTACAAGTAAGTGCAGTAAATGTTAGTATGGTATTTTGATTTAAGAAAAATGGTTGCAGTTACTCAAAGCTGCTTGGTTGAAAAACAAGGACTGGGTTCTGTGTACATGTAGAGATTTTTGAATTAGTTGACTGTCTACAAGTTTGAGCATGCAAATGAGTATGAATTATCCCTTTGTGTGAAATAAGGTGCCATGCTCAGAGGAGAGGTACAATTACAAAAGTTAGTGGACTATCTCTATGGAGTGCAGGGCATCATTTAGTCTGGATATACTATGTAGGGCAAAGCTATCAAATGTGTTTTGTGTTACAAAGCTTTCTCATAGAAACCAGAACAATGTTGGACACCTGAGTGTTAAACAGGGTTGAGATCACCCTGCATAGTGTAGGAGACAATCCACCACCATCCTGTTATGTAAGACATTATATTTAGTTTAAAAAAAAAAGCTACATTTTAACTTTTTTGGCTGGTATCACCCTCACGTTGTGGTCCTTGAAGAAGAAAAGATGACTCACATCACAGTTACAGCACAGTTTTTCCTGGTTAGGTCAGGTGCCCCCAAATCATGCTGGTCTGCCTTTCTACAGCCACCTGTCACAGCCAGCCAGGCCTATATGCAGACCCTTAAAATGCTCAATGCACACACACACAAAATACAATACAATACAATACAATACAATACAATACAATACAATAAATAAAATAAGATGGTGCTCCACCCCACATGCGATTCTAAATTAAAACAATACTAATTTGTAAGATAGAGTCCAACAAATTCTGATTTTCTTTTTAATGAGCATTTTGATGTTTTTCCCATTTTTTCTCTTCTCTTCTTTCTCCCTCCCTTCCTCCCTTTTTTCTTTTTTTCCTTCCTTTATTTTGAATCTTAAAAATCTTAGAAAAAAAAATGCCCCTGCTATGCTTTTGCCCTAAATACATGTATTTATTTGTATACTCCCTACTATATGAACTCAGGACTCCCTACTAATGAACATACCTCTAAATGTCTAAGTGCTGGAGTCTCTACAAACCGTCTGTAGTAGGAATCCCAACATGGTAACGTGTCTAATTTTTCTGCTCACTCAGTTCATGAAGATGAGGCCACTGCTGCTTTCTTTCTTCGAGAGTGAAAAGAAACCAAATAAAGTGCATAACCCCAATTGTGGTCATAGACAAGAATAAAAGGTATTTTAGGGACAATTGAGTGAGTTTCAATGTAGATTGAATTTTAAACATTATTGAATTGAATTTCTGAGGAAATTATACTCACGTTGTGATTATAGGACATGGAGTTCTCATCAGTAGGAAGTACATGCTAAGATATTTAGAGGTTTAGTATCATGATGTTTATAACCTGCAAATGGTTCAGAAAAAAATTATAGAAGTGGTGTTATATGTGTACATATATAGAGACAGGGAGAGATAGAAACAGAGAGAATACAAATATGAAAAAAATGTGGTATAATATGCACTATATTTTCAACTTTTCTACAGAGGGCAAAAACCACATAATCACTAAAACTAGAATGCCAAGTATTAAAAGAAACAGAAACAAAATATGAAGCTAAATATTTTGGGTTTTTTTCATAGTCTGTAAGATATTTTGGAAACTACAGCTTTGATTTATTAGTTCCATCAAAAAAAAACCCCTACATTAAAATTTGTTTTGTTTATTTTTGAGAGAGAGAGAGAGAGAGAGAGAGAGAGAGAGAGAGAGAGAAAAGCATGAGTGGGGGAGGGGTACAGACTAAGGGACACAGAATCGGAAGTAGGCTCCAGGCTTTGAGCTATCAGCACAGAGCCAAAGTTGGACACTTAACTGACTAAGCCACCCAGGAGCCCCCCCACCCCCGCCCCGCCCAAATCTACATTTTTAAAGATCATTGTGACCTCATATTTTAGATAAAGGAATTTAGGTACACATACATACATAAGCATGCAAAGACCTGAGTTCAATGAACCCTGGAAGTTATTGGCCAAATCCCAATTGCTTTCTGAGGGAGTCCAGCCCTTTGAAAGTCAACTAACTGGTTTCTTTTGATGAATTTCTACTACAACATCAGCTTTCTAGCAGTTCAGAATCTGTTAGGAATCAATAAAGCAAAATTTCTTATACTTTCCTAGTCAGTAAGATATTTTCTTCTTTTATTCATCCAGTTACTAAAAATTTAATGACTGTCTACTCTGTGCCAGGGCCAGTGTTAGCTTGGGACATACACAAATAAAAATACATGGGCCCTGTCCTCAAGGAGTTCTGAATCAATTGGAGAGGCAGACATTTGACACATGTTAAAGTATAACATAGGAAGTATTATAATAATGTACAGATAAGCTGCTATGGGAGCATGGAATAAGAAGTGTAATTTAGCTGGTAGAGGAGGGAGGAGATGAAGAATCGGGAATAAAGTTACAATAATAAGTAATAATTGTAATGACAACAATAATAATAATGTTTATGTCTTGCAAGTCCTAAATATAATAACTATACTTATGAAGGCGTAAGGGAGGGTGGATGGTTGGCAGAAGCCAACACAAATTACTGGCAGGAAAGGTGCCTGGACATATCAATACAAACTTGAGCAAAAATTTTAACAAGTCTACCTGGCAAGAATATTTTTGCCATTGCCCCAGACCCCCTTCCCAGGTGTTTCCCATATGTTATCCAGTTAATATTGCCTCCATTTTAAATAAGTCCTGAGGCTCTCAGGAGGAGGTATGTGAGTTGCCTCTGTACAAGCAGCTGGCATGTGGCAAGAAGAGAATCTAGGTTAGAACTCAGGTGTCTCCGTCTCTTGCTCCATCTGGTATGTAACATCACCTGCCATAGACCTTTGCTTAAGAAGGTCTGAAAGGAGAGGTAGGAATTTTACAGGTGAACCTTGGAGAGAAGAGAATTCTAAGCAAGACGTGCTTATGCAAGGCATTAAGGAAGTAAGAAAGTTTAGCAAGTCCTTATAGGATCAATTGTTAGGAATGATCGGAGTCAAAGTTATGTGAGTAGGAAGTGGTGGGGGAGACAACTAGATAGGTGTACCTGGGCCAGAACACTTAGAGCTCTTGGGTATTGTATAAAGCAGCTTAGACTTTATGGAGTAGGCTGGAAAGTCACTGAAGCTTTGGAATTACGTGATAGATTGGATTTTTCAAAAGATCACTCTGTGCAAAGTCCCAGGCAATTTCTAACAGGAGGGGAGCCAGCCAGGGGTAAGAGCTAAGCACTGGCAAGGTACTGGCCAGAAGGCACCTGTCAGGATAAAAAGGGGCTTATTTTTGCCTCTTTTTTCTCCAGCACTTATGGCCCTTCTTTTAACAAGACCAAATGTAACATCTTGTCATCATAATCATAAAAACTATCAAGTGAAGATGTTCTTTTAAAGAATGTTGAAAACGTACTACTTTTGCAAATGGTGCTCAGGGAAGCAATGGTTTCCTCTGCTACTTCCAGCCATGCTCCTCTTTAGGAGGCATTTTGGGAGACTGAAGGCGGGAGGCAAGGTTCTGGAGAAAGAGTGCCTGCACTAGGTCAGTGGCAGTAGAAGGATGGGGAGGATTAGATGTGTGATTCACCATAATTTAATAAGTGATTGAACTCAGGGGCTGAAAGTGAGACAGTGGGTCAAAGAGAACTCCTGTTTTTGTTTTTGTTTTTGCCTGAGCAACTGGGTGGATGGTGGCGTCACTCTCCAAGATATGAGAGCATTCGGAGATTTTGGAAGACAGATGTTGAGTTCAGATTTGAACATGCTGATTTTGCTGGCTGTCACATTTGCTGAAAACAGTCCTTGCTCCTTTGAATGATCTTTGTCTCTTTGTCAAAAATCAGTTCACTATATTTTTGTGGGTCTATTTCTGGCCTTCCTATTGTGTTCCATTGGTCTAAGGTATCTATCCTTTTGCCAATACCAAACTGTCTTGTATGTGGGTTTATAGTCAGCCTTGAAATTGGGTAGTGTGAGTCCTTCAACTTTGTTCTTTTTTTTTTTTTTTTTATCAGAAGGGTTTTACCTTTTCATACAAATTCAGAATTGGATTGGCAATATCTATAAAAAAGCTTGATGGGATTTTGATTGGGCTTGCACTGATTCAGTAAATCAAACTGGGGAAAAGCAGCATCTTAATATTGAGTCTTTCAGTTTGTGAACATGGTATGCCTTTCCATTTTGATTAGACATTTTTGATTTCTTGTATCAGCGTTTGATGGTTTTCTGCTACCGTTCTTGTGTGTTTCTCATTAGATTTATCCCTAACTACTTCATCTGTTTTGGCTGGACATGTTGATTTTGAGGTCTGTGTACACCTATGTGCAGATGTTCTGTGAGCACGCCTGGAGGTCTGGGGTGTTGTCTAGGTTGGCATTCAGGTTTAGTATAATCACACATTTCTCCAGAACAGAAGATGGAGAAGAAAATAGGCTGAAGATGAAAAGTCATCTCAATTATCAACAAATAGTTATTTCTGGCACTTGACAGAAGTTCTAAGTTTAAGAAATAAGTCAAAGAAGACCTGAGAACCCCCATGATGAACATTTAATACATAGATTTTTGTACCAGAGAGTATTTGCATAGATCTTGGCTCTGGGACCTCAGTAAACCTGTTTCCCTTAACTGTAAAATATGTATGGTAATAGTACCTACCTCATAGGGTTCTTCTTTTTTTTTTTTTTTTTTAAAGATCTTTTATTTTTAAGTAATCTCTACACCCAATGTGGGTCTCGAACTCACAACCCTGAGATCAAGAGTTGCATGTTCTAGGGTGCCTGGGTGGCTCAGTGGGTTAAATGTCTGACTGTGGCTCAGGTCATGATCTCACAGTTGGTGGGTTTGAGCCCTGAGCCCCGTGTCGGGCTCTGTACTGACAGCTTAGAGCCTGGAGCCTGCATCAGATTCTGTGTCTCCCTCTCTCTCTGCCCCTCAGCTGTTCATGTTCTGTCTCTGTCTCTCAAAAACGAATAAATGTTAAAAAAAAAAAAAAAAAAGAATTGCATGTTCTACTGATTGAGCCAGCCAGGTGCCCCCTCCACCTCATAGGGTTGTTGAAAGATTAATTCGAGCTGCACATGGGGCTCCATGGTGGCAGTGCTGAGCCTGCTTGGGATTCTCTCTCTTCCCCGCTCCCTCTGCCCCTCCCCCACTCACACTGTCTCTCTCAAAATAAATAAACTTAAAAACAAAAGACAGTACATCTGGAGGACATAGAACAGTGCTTAGCATATAATGAGCACTCAACACCTGTCAGTTATTATTAGTTACACAAATGAATTGCCAGGAGCCTATAGTGGAAATGCTTTGGAAAAAGCTTTGTGGTTCTTAAGAGTCTTAGCATTGCTTGGTCGTTACTACTGATTTTCACAAGAAAAGATGGGATTCACTTACTGTGATAATTTTTCTTGCACAAGATATGCCCAGGTCTCAATGCCTCCCTTTCAAAGATATGCCACACATACGAAAGAATATATAACATCTCAAATTCCCTGCTAAAAGCTCTTTGTTTAGAAACCATGCCTGCTACAATTTTTGGTGTCTGTTTCAAATGTCTCCCAAATGAAGTGTGGGAGTTGTGGCTGGATATCACCGTTGACTCACAATTTCTTTCTCAAGGGAAGCAAGAAAAGTGATCAGAACTCATATCCTTCCTCCCCATCCCTCCCTTACCACCAGTGGTTGCCTGGCCTCGTTTACAGAGATTACCACCTTGGATTAGTCTGTCTCCAGCTTTGTGTGAGCTGGCCCAACCATGGGGCCACGGCCCTTCATAAGAATCCCACTGCAGGGCAAGGACAGAAATCATGCAGGAACAACTGGATGGTCTGAGTGCTGCGTGGCACTTTGTTTGATGGAGAGAAAGGGAGAATTGAAGCCCCTTTCAGAAAGTGTTTATTTTCTCCAATCTCCATCGTATCGTGTTTAAAAGAAGAGTCAAAGAATGTCTTGGCCAAAAGAGAAGTCTTCCCTAATATTGGCATGTACCAGGAAAGAGACCCACAGCTAACTTTGTGTCTGACATAGTCACATAAACTGCAGGTGCTCAAATCAGGCAAATCAGGCACACAGGTGCTCCTGGGAGATCTCCTGTAGTGTATTGGGAGAAAACCAGTCGTTTGGGGACCTAGTACCCATGCTGCTGCTACTATTCATTCTGGAAATTCTGCAGTGCTTTTGTGTTCACAAGTTTTCATAGTTCCTGATGGAAGTTGTGTTAGATTGCAGACGACTTATCTTAAAAAAAAAATGTTTGTTTGTTTGTTTTGATCACCATAAAGATAAATGGGGAGGAGGGAGAATGCTTCAGGTGATTTTGCACATATCTACTTGGTTATTCAGATTGTAACACTGTAGCCAACCTGGGGTGGAGGGCATTGAGAGGCCCCTGGAGCATTATTCTGTGGCCCCTGGTGGGCCAGGGTAAGGCACAGATTGATTTGGTTTTAAAATCTGTTAAACATCTGGGAGTTACAAATATTACAAACATACCACCATGAATATTATCTTTGTATGTAATTAAATTGGATCTCTATGGTTTGTTTGATTTTATTATACATTTTTTTTTTTTTTTAGATTTAGTCTTTTGAGTGCTATGGGTAGGTGTACACCTATTAATATTTGGAAGCAATAACTGACACTTAAAAAAATGGAATAACACACAAATTAGTAGCTTGCAACTATCCCTGGCTTTTCGAAATGGACATAAACCTAGCAATAGATTTAATATTTGTGTGAGTACGTTCTAGTTTTTCATTTATTTGGTAAAGGAGATACTGTCAGACCAAGGTTTGGCGCATCTGATAAGCAGCTCCCATTCCGCCCTGTGGAACACTAGAGGCCATCAGGAGACTGTAAGCTCTGTTCCGCTGCCCATGCTGTCAGCTTTGGGACTGCACTGATCATCCACAGCTGGGACTCACTGGCCCAGGTGGACAATAATTTACCTTTGAAGCTTGGGCTATTTATAGTAAAGTAACAAAAGCTTATTTTAGTTCTCTAAGTTCAAAATTCTGCATATAAAGTTAGACAGGTCAACATATTTTTAACCTAAAATCTTTTCTTTTCTTTTTTTTTTTTTAATGTGTATTTATTTTTTGAGAGATGGAACACGAGTCGGAGAGGGGCAGAGAGAGAGGGAGACACAGAATCCAAAGCAGTTTCCAGGCTTCCAAGGTGTCAGCACAGATCCTGACGCAGGGCTCCAACTCACGGACAGTGAGATCATGATCTGAGCTGAAGTTGGAGGCTTAACCGACTGAGCCACCCAGGTGCCTCTAAAATCTTTCTTTCCTAGAGACTTGAAGGGCCATATAAAGATTCTTTGACTAAAGCTATTCCTTTTAGGGAGACGGGAGAAATGGGAAAGTGCATTTACTTTTATAAATCCTGTTTGGAGTCATTGTCTTATTAATCTATAATCTAGCAAGGAAAGTATTACTAACTACATTTTACAAAGGTACAAACTCAGGCTCAGAGAGGTTAAATTCTTTCTTCAGGGTCACAAAGCTCATGTATATCGGAAGAGGCTTTCAAATTCAGGGCTGTCTGCTATTAGATTCCAAGGTTTTTCCACTATAGTACTTACTTTTTTTTTTTTTTTTAATTTTTTTTTCAACGTTTTTTATTTATTTTTGGGACAGAGAGAGACAGAGCATGAACAGGGGAGGTGCAGAGAGAGGGAGACACAGAATCGGAAACAGGCTCCAGGCTCCGAGCCATCAGCCCAGAGCCTGACGCGGGGCTCGAACTCACGGACCGCGAGATCGTGACCTGGCTGAAGTCGGACGCTTAACCGACTGCGCCACCCAGGCGCCCCTAGTACTTACTTTTTGTATTCCATTGTGCCTTTATAAAGCTGCATTTATTGACTTCACTGAAAATACAGGTTATGGTTTTGTTTTTTTTTTTCCTGGAGCAATGTGATAAAGTTCTGTAAATTCAATCGCTTCTATGCTATTTCTTCTGCGTTAATAGACCTGTCTATGAGGCACCTGACCAGGTTGGGGTGGAGTACTGTGGGTTTATGTTGGTCTTTGACTTGATTTAATTACCTCTGGATTCTTACAGACAGCTATGATGCCACAGGCTCATTCCTTGTAGGTGAGATAAGCAGAAGGTGGAACCGAACTCTGTTTTAAATGTCTTACCAGCACTTATCACTGGTCACATTTATGTTATGTGATAAGTAAAATGTTAGTGTAAGAAAAACACTATAGATGGCCAGGACCGATTGTGATTTGCCTCTCAGGGCTTGGATGGTTCTATTTTCTTCTGCACCGTATCTCACGTATTATTTTTACCTGGTCCTCGTATCACAGCCCATCCAATATTCAGTTTCTCTTTTTGCTATTAACTTGTGCTTTCTTCTATTAGGTCTCTAACTCGATACATTTGGCCATTTTATATTTAAGGTTTCCTCCTTCAACTCCCATGAAGGCAATATGCTTTTTCCTTTGACTTCCCACCTTTAAATTTTTGTGTTGCAACATAATGGACCTTCTGATAGTTAAAACTAAAATAACAACGTAACAAAATAGCCTCGTTTTCTAAACAGGCCCTGAGTGTGTGTTTCCCACGCCCTTGTTTGCCCTTCATTTCCTTTGCCTAATTGAGATTTGTAGGCTCAAAGCATAGGCACTCTGTCTTTGTTTATGTACACATGGCGCCTAACACTAGTCTTGGATTTAATAAATATTAAATAATAATGACTTCAGAATAATTATGAGTATTGGCATTTACAAAAATCACAGCTGATCAAGAATCCTGCTTTTTTTTTTTTTTTCTCAAATGACCTTGTTTGATTTTGACACTCTTGTAGTAGACATCCGTATTATAGCACAGTTGCATTTGCCCTTGAATACTGCTTAGAGACCAGAGCTGGCAATAATTGTAGCTGCTCTCCTTCTGTGGAACACATTTACTAATTCTGCACTGCATACCAGTTTGCTTGTGGATGCAATTTCAGTTGTGTGTAATCATCTTACCATAACTAGGGAAACCCAGATACAATTTTATATAATGCTGCCTTATGCCATTATGACAGAATTATCTCACTGGGTTAACTTTGCCTGTTGGAAATTGAAAGTCTTTTTCTCTTTGGATTATTAACTTGAGAATTTCTGATATCCACTACGGGCTTTTAAAATCTATGCATCAAGTACTACTTAATTGTGTAGTGGCATTTACATTGTCAGATTTTAAAGTGAAGTCTTTAATTTTACCTATTTTCAATCTTAAAAAAAAAATGTGTACCTTACCCAAGCGCCTTTAAATTGGCAGGCTGATTGTGGACTACAGTACCACAGGGCAATTCATAAAAATAAATGCCAAACATCAGGCAACAATAGAAGGAATTGAAGGTGGATCAAAAGTTTAACAATGCATTTCCTTTTAGAAACGTCAGCATCAGCTTTCTCACAATAAGGAAATAAAGAGGGTTGTTTTCTCCCACTAGCCCAATATTTTAAATGCAAACAAATCAATGGAAGAAAGTAGTTATGTCAGTATGGGGGATATAATAGTGTAACCGGATAGAACAGTTTTGTCAGCCTGAATATGTTTTGATTTGTATATTTATTTAATTGTATGTGCAAGGCAGAACCAAGGTGATAATATTGTTAAATTAGGAAAAAAATGAGTTTCTTTTCTTAGAATCAGCTCCAAAATATCTAAACATCTGTGTGACATTTACATTAGTGTCATCCCTATTCATATGGCAGCATCCTCAAATCTGAATTTTTTATGATTCCTGTAAGATCAAACCCAAGAGTCTGATTCTAATTGTGCTTTAATATGCCTCATCTAACATGTTTCATGAGCTCTATCCTATGAACACACCACATCTTTCCCTGGATGTCTGTCATTGTGCTCACCACCAGAGATTCTCTGGAAGGCTATTTGCAGATGTATACAGTATTAGTGGAGTATGCTCACTGAGAATGATACGGTGTCTAAGCTACAGCCTTCCACTCTCCTAAGATTCTTACTGACCTGATGTCAGGGGTAGAAGTAACTGTAAAACAATATAAAAAAATGTTTTGAGGGGGAGGGGGAAGTATGTGAGGAATGTCATTAGTAAATTCAACTTCTCTCTGCTCTAAATCTTCCCTTCAAAGGGTTTTAACAACCAGAGAAAATGGTAACCGGAGGAAGCTCTTGTCTTAGCAGAGCAGGGAAACATCTTGGATCTTTTTGATCACCCTCCCCATTCTCCCGGGTAAGGTGAGTAAATTAACCAAGTGCCTGGTACATAGAACAAGCTCCCACAAGGCCAGGGAAGGGATCATGCTTGTCTTATTCACTATTGGTATTCCAAGCATGGAAATCAGCCCCTGGCACATAGCACCCAATAAATATGTACTGAATAATGACGCTCAACATGTGTGTGTGTGTGTGTGTGTGTGTGTACATATGTGTGTGTTTTTTAACAAAATGACTTCGCTTTGTCTATCAATTGGTCAAGAGATAGAGTATATAGTTATACAAATCCCTAGTCTTGTGCCATAGCTGGATTCACAAGAATTTTAAAAAATTGTTTAACTCACTTTAGGGTGCCCAGGTGGCTCAGTCAGTTAAGCATCTGACTTAGGTTCAGGTCGTGATCTAATTGCTCGTGAGTTCGAGCCTCGCGTTGGGCTCTGTGCTGACAGCTTGGAGCCTGGAGCCTGCTTCTGATTCTGTGCTTCCGTCTCTCTCTGCTTCTCCCCTGCTTGCTCTCTCTGTCTCTCTCAAAAACAAATAAACATTATAAAAAATTAAAAAAATATATTTAACTCATCTTAAAAAAATAACTCTTAAACATCTAATCTATATGACATACTGATATATTTAGGCATGTATTAGATTTTACCGTTGGAAAGATAAAAGATTTTTAGGTTACAAGTAGAATGGTATTAAAGCCAGAACTTGAGATGCATTTCTGACTTAAAACCTAGTGCTCTGTCTCTGTCTATCCTCTAGTAACTTTCTAGATAATATGATGGTTGTGGAGATGGAACAAAGGAAGTCTCCTTTTTATATTTCCCTTTATGAGGCAGCATAATAGATGGCTTACTTTGATTATGGTTGGTTGACACAGTTTGGATTAGACTGTTTAGCAAACAGGCAGATTTGTGTGCAGTTCTGTCATCCATGTTATACCTAAACATGCTGTTGGCGCTCAAATGATACTAAGACAGCAATGCATGCCAAGTATCAGATGCCCTAGATGCTGAATGGTGATAAGCACTATTGACATACGTAGATAAGTAGATTATAAATAGTGGGAACATTAACTTTAATTGAGGTTAAATGATAGCCTAGAAGTTGATAGTGAGTTAGTCATTTTGGTGTTGGAGAAGACATACTATTATGCCTTACCTGAGGTCATTGGTACACTTCAGTATCACAGTACAGCAGTCAGAAGAAAAAAGAGCTGGGTTTATATACGGAATTCACAACTTTATGGATGTGAAATCCAGGTGAGGGGGGTTCCTGCCTACTGCCCATGCTTTGAAGGGCCCTGCTCTAGCTTCACACCTCTTTATGAGACTAGGATTTCCATACCCTCTGAGCACCCAGGACCCTGGAACTTACTGCCCTGCCTCTCCAGGCTGGATCCTCCAAGGCTGGCCCAGGGCTGGAGGAATCACTGAGGGGTGTCCTTTTGCGAGGTGTATGATGTAGTCTGGATGTGCAGGCTGGGGTGTCTTCACGTGTATGAGTCTTTTTATGGTATGAGATGGAGCTCAGATGGGAAGAAAATGGAGTGTGAGTTCCAAGCTGGGAGCCACTACTTCCTGAAGCACCATGTTCCAGTTAATTTATAGTTTTCAGTATTTTTATTTTTTTAATTTTTTTAAAATTTTTAAAAAATTTTGTATGTTTATTTCTGAGACAGAGAGAGACAGAACATGAGTGGGGGAGGGGCAGAGAGAGAGAGGGAGACACAGAATCAGACACAGGTTCCACGCTCTGAGCTGTCAGCACAGAGCCCGATGCGGGTTTCGAACTCACAAACCATGAGATCATGACCTGAGCCAAGGTTGGTTACTTAACTGACTGAGCCACCCAGGCACCCCAGTTTTCAGTATTTTTAAAAGGGTACTTGGATCTCTGTTTGTTAGCTTACCCCAGACCCTTCCAGAGTTAAAGGCAGGTCTGGAACTAGGGCAAGTAAGGTAGCCTATTTTAGTCTCAGTTTCCTCATCTGTAAACAGGAGAATAATTGTTCCACTAACCTCAAAGGGTTGGGATGATGCGAATGATATTAAAAATAACGATAATTTGTTGAATGCATATTATGTTTCAAGGACTATACAAGGCACTTTACATGCATTATGTTGAATCCTTACAAATCTTCAGGGCATGCAAGTTTTATCCACTTTTTATAGAACAGGAAAATAAGCTCAGAGAGGTTTTCTTTCCCCGACTTCCCTCCCCCCATCAGGGACACAATAGAGATAATGTATGTGACAATCTTATATGCATACAAGGTAACACCATAGTTATTAATTCATTTACATCACTTTGGGGGATATAGCAGCAAACAAAAGGAACAAAACCCACTGACTTCTGAAGCTTACATTACAGTGGAGGGAGACAATAAAATAAGTAAAATATGTGTTAGATGGTGGTAAAGAAAACAAGGAAGAGAACTAATGCATGTGAAGTTACAGGGAAAATGATGTTTGAATAAAGATATGAAGGGAGAGAGGGAACAACATTGTAGGTTTTGTTTTGTTTTGTTGGGGAAGCAGGGAGATAATTCAGGTGGCAGAGGGAAGAGCAAATGAAAGGCCACGAGACTGGAGCTTGTTCACTGTACAGCATCTTCATGTATTCAGAAACAGCATCTCCACTTCCAGTGTGGCTAGGAAAAAAATGAGTTCGGGATAGACTGGTAGGAGATGATGTCAGAGAGATAAGGCGTGGAGGGAACAAGGTCCATGGGTCATCCAGGCCATTGTAAGGACTTTGATTTTTAACTTCACATGAGATGAGGAGCAAAGTTTTCTTTCTTTCTTCTTCCTTTCTTTTTTCTTCCTTCCTTCCTTCCTTCCTTCCTTCCTTCCTTCCTTCCTTCCTTCCTTCCTTCCTTCTTTCCTTTTCTTTCTTTCTTTCTTTCTTTCTTTCTTTCTTTCTTTCTTTCTTTCTTTCTTTCTTTCTTCTTCCTTTCTTTTTCTTCCTTCCTTCCTTCCTTCCTTCCTTCCTTCCTTCCTTCCTTCCTTCCTTTCTTTCCTTTTCTTTCTTTCTTTCTTTCTTTCTTTCTTTCTTTCTTTCTTTCTTTCTTTCTTTCTCTCTCTCTCCATCCCCCTCCCCTCCCCTCCCCTCCCCTCCCCTCCCCTCTCCTCTCCTTTCCTTTCCTTTCCTTAGCAGAGAAGTGACTTGAGCTAGAGTGAAAAGACTCACTCTGGCTGCTGTGTTCAAAGTAGACTTCTGGAGGCAAGGCTAGAAAAAGGGAGATGAGGTTGTTGGTAATCACAAAGTGCAGGCAAAGGGTGATGCTGGCTTGGACAAGGTAGAGGTGGTAGGTAGAGTTTAGATTCCAGATCTGGTACTTTGAAGGTTGAGCTGACAAGTTACTGACACTTGTGGGGTGTAACAGAAAGGAAGGAGTCAAGAAAGACTCCAAAGGTTTTCACTTGAGCAATGGGAATGATGTACATGGCATTAACTGGAATGAGGAAAACTGTGGGTGGGGCACTACTGGGGCAGGATATCTAGACCCTGGTTTGCACACATTAATTCTTAGATGTCTATTAGACACCAGATGGAGATGTCAGGTATATTTTTTCACCTCACTAGATTTTATTTTTTTTCTTCTCTCTTTAAATTTTTTTTTTTAATGTTTATGTATTTTTGAGAGAGAGAAAGAGACAGAGTGTGAGCCGGGGAGGGCAGAGAGAGAGGGAGACACAGACTCTGAAGCAGGCTCCGGGCTCTGAGCTGTCAGCACAGAACCTGACAAGGGGCTCGAACCCACCAACTATGGATCATGACCTGAGCCAAAGTTGGACGCCTAACTGACTGAGCCACCCAGGGACCCCTCTTCTCTTTTTACAGAGCTGTAATAGTATTTATTCATGTTCCTTTGCTTTCAGTGTGGTGGTCTATGTCATTGAGAATTTGATGCTGGGGCTCCACAAAGGGGTGAAAAAATGTGGGGAAGCAGTTTCAGTAAAAGTAATATAAAAGGGTCTAGAGATACAATTTATAACTCAGATCTGGTTTCACAAGGTTGGGTAGTCCCTTCTCTAGGAAGCCACACAATCTGTTTAATGACAAAAAGGTGACTTGGGGACCCCAAAATGTTTGCCCACAACCGACCCATTCTATGTGTTTAAAATAAGCTAGATGTTAAAAAGTATGTTTGAACATTTGAAAAAAGTTCAATATAGTAGATCATAAAAGTAACAACCCTCCTCTAAGTGTAGCCTCCACACAGACATCAAAACATGAACTTATTGGGAAGGAGGGAGGAGAAGGGAGAGGAGGCAGATAAAAATAAAACCGTAGGACCAGAACAGCAGACCTGTCCCTGGTGCTCGGCTGACCTTACCCACCTTGACCTGGCTCAGAAAGGGAGAGGGAGAGGTAAATGAAAAAGCAGGAGAGGTGACATCTTAAAAGGCTATGTTATGGTGTCCTCTGCACCACGTGAGTCCGATTTGGAAATCTGGGGTCTGGAGAATGAGATTTGCTCTGCCTCTATGCAAAGCCAGATCTGCCAATGTTTCTGATTATGTCACAGACCTTGCCGTCCGGGTCTCTTGCTAATGAGTGATCACCTTTAAATTTGGCACGTTTGTGCGTCTGGGGATGGTACTGGATCTAGTGTGAAACTGGCACTTTTCCATGTCCTTAATCTCCTGGTCATTAAAGTCTCTGAAGGTGGCAGTAAGCATGGAAGGCAGGAGAGGAAAGCTTTCCCTGCAGCAAGCTACAAATAAGCAAAATAAAAACCTTAGAGGATTTATCGCCTCTGGAGCCAAACCCTGGGTTCAAAATGAATGCCCACTACAGCCCATGCCTGCGGGCCAGACTTCTGCTCCGGGTCAACTTTCAGCCCCCTCGGCCTCGGCGTGGCGCCATGAGTCTGAGAGGGGAGACTGGACTATGCAGTGTCTCCCTGGAACCGGGTGGGATGTGGGTACGCGGCACGGCGTGAGACAGGGAAGGGGTGGGGAGAGGAGAGCCCTACGCTTGCACCGGGGCACCGGGACTCGCGTCGCCCCCTCGGGGCCAGGTGGTGCGGGACTCCAGGCAGCTCAGCCGAGGGCGCTGCGACCCTCCGGCGGCCCGAGCGCCGGCCTCACCTGGCGGCGACCGAAGGTGCTGCTCCGGCGGGAGGGCGCGGCCGACGGCCGGGCGCAAGGAGCGCGAGGAGGCGGGACCGAGCGCGACGGGGACGCCCCGCCCCCCGATGATGCGGCGCCAGCCGACTCGCCTCCGCCTTGTCACTCACTCCTCACCATGGTTGCAGCACAAAGCAACAAGCCCCGGAGGCCGCTTCCTCCCTGAGGAGCGGCTCCGGCGGCCGGAGAAGGCGCAGGAGGAGGAAGAGGCGGAGGAAGCGGAGGGGGAGTCGCCGCTTCCCAAATACTCTCTCCGAGGGGGCTGTGCGCGGCTCTCGGCTCCTGGCCCTCCGCCCTCGGACGCCCGCCGCCGGGAGTCCGGACCTGGGCTGCCCGAGGCCCCCTCTTCCCCCTCCCCCGCCCCGCGCAGACCGGGAACAAAGTTGCCGAGAGCGACTGGGCCGGAGGTCTGCAGCCCCGGCCGGGTGCTCTGGCCGCGGCGGCGCCGGCGCCGGGGCAGCTCCGCTCCGGGCGCGCTGATGGGGGGAGGCGGTGGCGGCGGAGCCCACGGCGGCGGCCCGAGCAGCAGAGGCGGCGGCGGCGGCGGCGGCGGGGCGGCCCGAGGGGATGCAGCAGCAGTCGGGAGGGACGGCCGAGCCCAATAGACGGAGACTAGGAGCGGTGGCGGCGGCGATCGGGCTTCGCAGCGCCCGGACCTGAGCCAGTCGTCCCGACGGCGGCTGCGGCGCCCAAGTGCCGGAGGACTGGGGACGCGGGAGATCCGAGTGCTTCGCGGAGACTCCCGGGCGGCGGCGTGAGCCCCTGAGAGGAGGGGGCAACCCTCCGCGCCGGAGGGGAGAGGAGGCCCCGTCTGCCTGCAGCCTTCCCCTTCTTTACTGTCGCTTGTACCTCCCTAAAAATAACTCAGGCCCGCTGGGGCCAGGAGGAGACGCCACTGTCCCCGGAGTGGAGCCGGGGGAGGCGTGTCGAGCCAGGCCCGGAGGGAGCCGGGCGCGCCAGGAAGCCTTTCCCGGCTGAGCGGCGAGGAAGAAGAGGAGGAGGAAGGGGAGTTCCCGGTCGCGGAGCGCCCGCAGGGACCCTCCGGGCCGCGGGGCTCGGGAGCTGCGCGCTGCCCGCCCCCTTCGCGCGGCCTCGCTCTCCCGCCGGGTCTCCTGAGCGCCTGTCCCGCGCTCCGGGCCGCCGGGCCCAGCGGAGCCGCCCCCCCGTAGGCCCCGCCGCCGCCGCGGTTTGGCTTATTAGCCGCCGGCGGGCGGGCAGGCGGGCGGAGCGCGCAGGGCGGAGGCAGCGGCTGCGCTGGGCCGGGAGGAGGCCGACGAGGGTGCGGAGCGGCCCCGGCCGGGCCCACGGGGGGAGATGGCGTCCTACGTGGATAACAGCTTCCGCCAAGCGGTGATGAAGAACCCCGCCGAGAGGACCCCCCAGGTGAGACTCGCCGGGACTTGGCTGGATTTGTGCCTCGCAGGCTGCGCCCTTTCCCGTTCCAGTCTCCCCTTCCTGACACGGTTGGCCCCGCGCACCCCACTTCTCGCATTAGGACCCCTAACTTCCCATGGCATTTCATCTCTGTATCTTTTCCCCTGGTCGTCCTGGGTTTATTTTTCCCTCTCCTCGATATTCTCCTTTTCTCTGCCCTCCCCATTACTGACCTTCCCCCTACGTTTGCTAGGCGGAGGAGGGAATTCTCCAATTAGCTTCTCCTCTTCCCAGTGGTACACTAGGGCTTCTGAGTCTCGGGGGGGAGGGGGGGACTCACCTCCCTGTGGCCAGCTACTCCTGCCGCCCTGGCTGCAGGCCCCTTTCCTTCCCAGGCTTGTGGCCCCCTTTGCCTTTAGAGTTCTGTGGTGTTTGGAAAGGTATAGGAAGGAAACTTGTATGGCTCTGCGAAAGACTAATCCGTGTTGACCTTCTAAAGTAAAACATTGGGATGTTTGTGTATTTAGTATTTTGCTTCTTTGAAAAAGGGATGCTGCTTTCCAGTGCAGGGGAAGAAAAGTTGATTAGCTAGCTTAGTGCCTTTGGTTTAAATTGCGGGCATAACTGCAGAGCAGGCATATTCAGATACACCCCCGGAAAGGGCACCCTGCGGATTCTTTTGGTGTTGCACAACCTTGTCAGAATTAGATAAGTTTGTTAACCTTTATACGTTCATTTACCATCGGGCTTATTTTTCCTTTTTCTTTAAGTGGAGTTGTTGCTGATGGTGTCGGATTTGGTCGCTTCAAGTTGGACTAGAGAGGGGGAAATTGTATAAAAATGTGGTGGTTAGATTTTTTTTTTTTTTTTTTTGCTTTTAGTTGCTGACTGGCTAATGACGCATATTCCTAAGCATTGGGATGGTAACTACAGGGGATCCTGCTGCCAACCCTCTTGTCAAATAAGCCCTCTGATCCTTGGGACCATCAGACATTTAGGATCTGATGCCTGAAAGAGTTGCTTCGCTGGTTAGGTGTTGGACGCCATCTGTTCATACCCAAATGCTCTCCTTCTCTGATGTTGATTATTATTATTTAATGTGGGGAGAACAGAATAAAATAGAATCTTTCACTGGCTGCCATTGGACAAGGCCCAAGAATGGCACCTGGTACCGTTTCTGATTTTTCATTTTTCCTGATGGAGCCATCACATCTGGGGGATCATAGATCACACATATTTACTAAAAGAGTGGAAGATGTGTGATAATTTTACGAGAATATTCATTTCACTGTGTCTCCGGAAAGTTCCAATTCTAAAGGATTATTTTATCAAAACCAAGCAGTGTCCTGCTTTGATCTTGTCCCTCCCTGGGTGTTGCACTGCCTCCCATGTGCCTTCCTCTACTGTTTGTTTTAAAATTGTCAATTGAATCAGTCTTCTGCATGTGAAAATGCATGTTGTGTGATGGAAAAGCAAATTTCAGTGAGATATGTCAATTCCTTTCAGTGTTTGAAGTGCCAAATGAAATCATACAAGTTGAGAATATTACAACCCAGCAAGGCAAGTTGAGAATATTAGAACCTAGAAAGGCGGGTCAGAAAATGATGTCATAGGCCTTTAGTGGAAATTAGAAGGTGGGGGGTGGGGAGAGTTGTGCCTTTAGTTGATTAATTAGAATACCAATGACTTAAAACCTATCAGTTGGGGCGGGAGGGGGGGCACCAAAAAAGACTGGAAGAGACAAAACCTCCACTGTGAAAGCATGTGGATTGTGTCAAATAAACTGTTAAACTTTCCTCTTCTTGTGCCAGTTGTGTAGAATAGAGTAAAAACTGACCGAGCATAGAACTTGGCCTGATTCAGACAGAAGTGGGCCAGTTACTACTAACACTGCAAGATGAAAGCTTCATTGATAATCTGAAAGCACATTTCCCTCCACCAAACCTTCATAGGAAAAGTAAACACAGAGAAAGCTATCAAACATTTTGAACATTGTTAAGTATCAGCCATATTAACTTTGATGTTCATTTGGTTATTACTAACACAAACGTCATGTTTGCTTATTATTGTGTTAAAGAGAAAGTAGCTTGAAATGTGAATGTTTTCCCATCCTTACCTGGCTTGTCAAAAATAATCTTGGGGGCGCCTGGGTGGCGCAGTCGGTTAAGCGTCCGACTTCAGCCAGGTCACGATCTCGCGGTCCGTGAGTTCGAGCCCCGCGTCAGGCTCTGGGCTGGGCTGATGGCCCAGAGCCTGGAGCCCGTTTCCGATTCTGTGTCTCCCTCTCTCTCTGACCCTTCCCCGTTCATGCTATGTCTCTCTCTGTCCCAAAAATAAATAAAAAAGTTGAAAAAAAAAAAATTAAAAAAAAAAAAAAATAATCTTGTAAAAGTTTGATATGTGCTCAAAAGTAAAAAAGATGTTTTGGTAGAAGGTGCTTTTTGTATTGAGTGCTTTGTTAAGGACCGGAAGTTATTTTGTACTATTTTCTCATTCATGCTTGAGAGTTAGACTTTTGTAATATGAAGAAAACAAATATATTAAATAAACTTGGTATCATGAAAAGAAGGATGTGAATTAGGAAAGTTTTGCTGTCATGCTTCCTTCTGTTTTTCGGGATAGACTTGATAAAGGAGTTCATATGATTTCTCATTACAGGCAAAAGGAAGATGCTATAAAAGAATAGAGGAAATACATAATTTTTTTGTTGTTAAATTCAGGTTTTTTTGGTTTTGTTTTAAACCCCATTATCCCAGTTTCTCTCTCAAACTCTTGAAGGCATAGCTTTGTATTTGGGTCAATCAGTTGCCTACAAGTTAATAGTGATGTTACTAACGTAACCTAAGATGTTAACTAGAAGAGAATTTGGGGGTGGGGAGAGTCCCAGTATAAACATAGAGACTGCAAATTAGGGAGCTTTTCATGCACACCTGAAAAATAGGAACCTATTTAGCCACATCATTAGAGAGGCAGAATGGTAAGGTGAAAAAAAAAAGAAAAGCCACCTGAATTTTTAGCCAAATCATGCATAGATTTAAGAGGCTGTCACTCTTTCATCTGATATTCTGAGAGGATGAAAAAATCTTTGATCCAGTGTGTGTCCCACATTATGTGTCTGGAAACCTGGCTAAATTTTAGTCAATGGGGCACTGTATTCTAAATAACCCCTTGAAAATAATGTGCACTAAATGTTCTATTGATATTTTTCAGGGCACCTCTGTTGAAAAACAGGACTCTTAAGTAATTGCTTTATTAAACTATTTGGGTTTATGCTTTAATCATTTAAATGAGAAGCTTGGTCACCAAAGCAATTTAGTAAAGTAAAAGATGTAAATAAATTGCAAGCAGCTTTATCCCCCAAGGCTTTAAACAATAAAATGCGTTTTCTAAACCATTTTATTAACCTGTTGAGTTCAGACCCTTTGTAGTTGCTTCTGTAGTGTTTATGTGCATGTTTTTAGTTTTTCAGGTGAAACATCTATTGCCTTACTGTTTTCTTTCAAGATCTAATTTAGTGTGTTTTTAGATAGTTATAAAAGTAATTTTTTAAAATGGTATATGTAAAACAGCCACATCTCATTTCTTCCTAGTTAATAATATTACTTTGTCCTCACTATTGAAATTTTTTGGGCTCTTGCACCTTTCGATTTGATGTTAACTCATGAATTTTTCAGCTGAGAGTTCATAACAGTGTTAAGACTTAATTCTTCGCAAAGTCACTTAGTCATAATGAGAGGGCTGAAAAAATACCTTTTGCCCAGAGAACTTTAAATTATGAGAATCTGCACAAAAGAATATCTCTGGTAAATATTTAACTTTTAAATCTAGTGGGAAGAATTGTGTTTATTACAGTTACATTTTCCATTTGAGGTTCTTTTTATCATTGTTTATGAGCAGTTTCATATTTTCATTTGATAACTTACACTTTGATTATATTTTAGCTCATTTCGGGGCTCTAGTAATAAATATTTGGTCCTTATGTAGTTTTTGTTCAAAAAACACAACTAAATGATTTTTGTGCAATTAAAAAAATTTTTTTAACGTTTACTTATTTTTGAGAGATAGAGACAGAGCACGAGTGGGGAAGGGGCAGAGAGAGAGGGAGACACAGAATCTGAAGCAGGCTCCAGGTCTGAGCTGTCAGCACAGAGCCCCAGGCGGGACTCCAACTCACGGATCATGAGATCATGACCTGAGCTGAAGTTAGATGCTTAACTGACCGAGCCACTCAGGTGCCCCGACTTTTGTGCAATTTTGAAAAGCATGTTTCACTAAGTAATGCGTGTTTGGCCATAAGCATTTACCTTTTCTAACAATGATATTTGAATTTGTAGGTTAAAAAATATACACATTTTTAACTGAAATACTAATTTCAGACTGTATTAGCATGTGACTTTGAACGGGTGAGTACTTAAATTTCTGGTAAAAATTAACATTCTTTTGTAATATTAGTAGAAACTTAGTTGCCTTCACATAAGCTTTTAAACATTTAGTAATTAACAGTTCCATAATTAGCTTTGCATATCTTGGCTGAGGTTCAAAATGAATGTCTCCAACTGCATTGCTGTATGTGGACTGGTTTAATGTAGTTCTTCTCAGACCCTGGGCTTTAACAGAACAGTTACAAAAAATAATGATAAAATAAAACTAAGAAAAGCAAGAGGACTACTCAGTTGCTAACTTGTTTCATTTTTTCCCTTCAAGAAAGGATGTAAAACAACAAAATAAGCCATAACCTTCTATTATCATTTTATTAAAGGTCTTGCCCTTTAATAAGAAAGGGAGGATACACTATCATTCCAAAGCTTAGTTCTTGAAATCAAAAATTCTTTGATTCATAAGAAAACTACCTATTGGTGGTTTTACGGTTTTTAATATTTCTGTGGGTGTGAAAACAACTTTAGGTGGATTTTGTGGGGAGTTAAATGATAACATGAGGTCTACCTTTGGTGATATTTGAAATTCAAGTCACATATAGTAACAGTGGGATATAAATTGACTATCTGAAGTAAGGATATAAAAACCTTTTAAAAACACAGACTGTGCTTCTTATTTGAAAACTTGTTTTTTAGTTACTTATTTTGTAGAATAAGTTTTATAGGTAAAGAAGAATTGTAATTACCTGAAGTAACTTTGATCTAGACTAGAAAGATAAGGAAATGTGGTGATAGTTCTTTGATATCTGAATTTTATGAGCCATTCCCTCTCCTCACCCTGTTTTTGGCACCAGACAATTCTCTCATCTGTAAATGAGGATAATAGCTTCCTGAGGTTGTTTTGTGGATTAAGTGAAAGAAAGTACACTTACTATTTAGTGCAATATCTAATAGTAGTTATCATTATGGCACATTAAAAAATTTTTTTTTAATGTTTATTTTTGAGAGAGAGGTAGAGACAGAGCATGAGTGGGGAGGGACAGAGAGGGAGGGAGACACAGAGTCCAAAGCAGGCTCCAGGCTCTGAGCTGTCAGCACAGAGCCTGATGGGAGGCTCCAACTGTGAGATCATGACCTGAGCTGAAGTTGGAAGCTTAACCAACTGAGCCACTCAGGCGCCCCTCATCGTAGAACATTTTAATGAAATACTTTTTACCAGACCTTAGGAATTCAAAGATGAGATGAGACATCTGTCCCTCAGGTAACTCACCAGTGTATTGTATCTTTTAAGTAGGATGTGATTCATCAGTGCCGTAGCAGATGTCCTATGCCAAAACTGAAGAGGCTGTGGGCTCTCTGGATGAGATGTCCTGTGCTAACACTGAAGAGACTGTGAGCTTTTTAGACAACCATGTAGTGAGTCTTAGGGTAGTAGGAATTTACCAGTCAGTGGACTAGGGGGCATGCAGGCTATTCCAGACTGACCTGCTGTCATACAAGTAGCACATGTGGTTGTAAGAAAATACGTATAGGCCTTTGTTCCCTGTGCTTGGAGCCACGGGAGTGAATAGGAGGTGAGGAGTTACTTCACTGGAGTGTAGATGGTTGTGGTTGGAAGGAGAGGAGAGGAGACCAAGAATTTTGTTAAAGGCTGAGAGGTCTGTTCTTCAGGCTTGAGGTAGTTGGGAGCTTGATATACATGGTGGAGACAGAGTAGAATTATTGCAGTAGTAGGATTTGTTGGACAGGCTGGCTGAATGAATGTGTGCACATTATATCAGCTACTAATTGCATCAGATGATGTGCACACGATGCTAGCTACAGCCTAATCACGGCAAATGGTAATGATCAACATTTCCTAATTCATAGGAAAAATTTCTAAGTTGCTAAATTTTTTTTATTAATAAAATATTTTTAACTTATACTTTTTTTCCTTTAAACTTTGATATCTTCTACATTTTGGAATCTAAAAAAATTTTTTTTGTTTATTTTATTTATTTTGAGAGAGAGAAAGAGAGCAAGTGAGGGAGGGGCACAGAGTGAGGGGGAGACAGAATCCCAAGCAGGCTCTGTGCTGTCAGGGCAGAGCTGACATGGTGCTCGAACCCACGAAGTGTGAGATGACCTGAGCCAAAGTCAAGAATCAGACGCTTAACCAACTGAGCCGCCCAGGTGCCCCTCTACCTTCTGGAATCTAATGTAAAATATCTGATTTATCATAT
Source organism: Neofelis nebulosa (assembly GCF_028018385.1). Taxonomy (NCBI): domain Eukaryota; kingdom Metazoa; phylum Chordata; class Mammalia; order Carnivora; family Felidae; genus Neofelis; species Neofelis nebulosa. The sequence goes on along the minus strand of NC_080784.1, from coordinate 70,209,355 downwards.
GCTGAATAGGTTAGTATTTCTTAATTTGTAATGATGTGATTTTTAAGCATTCTGTCCTTTGGAAGAGATTAATATCTCAATTTAAGAAGGAAAAACGGATTTATTTATATAAAAATGCACCATTGACTTATGATGGCACAAGGTAATGATTGTAGTAAGTGTTTGAGAACAGTTCCTTACTCCCCATACCATTTTTGTTTCAATAGGTTGATGTTGATAAGTTAGGTAGGAGAAGCCAGTTATGGTACATATTATTGCTCTTTTGTAGCATTGCCAGAGATTGAGTTAGTCAAAATATGTATAGTAGTTATAATGTCGGCCTTTGTGTGGAGAAAAACAAGCTGATTGCTACTTTATTTAGGCTGTTAGGATTTTACCTTTTCAGGAAAAAAAAAAAAAATCGTCTGGTCCCACATGCTAATTAACCACTACTTTACCGAACTGATTACCTTATGTGTTTCTTGTTGTACTCAGGTGTTTCCTTTTCTCCTTCAGTTTGTGAAAGGGTTACCTTTGTGGTCCTGGTGGGCTTAGTTTTTGTGGGGTGGGAAGTTTAGTTCTTGCATTTTAAATTGTCTTGGCTCCACAATTTCTGTGCTTTCACATCCTTAATCATAAAAAGTGTTTTGGAGGAGTTGGCATTTGTGACCTTGAAGGGGAACTTTGTTTCGTCATTGGAACCAAACCCTCTTTCTCCTTGCTGTAGTTTCTCATTGCTTGTCTTCTTGCAAGTTGAATATCATAAATTGTGGGTGTTTAGGATTTCTCAAATACCTTAATATGAGCTAAATGAATTGAGATAAAAATGTATATTTTGATCCTATTAACAGTTGGTAGTTTAGTTGACAAACCAACACTCACCATAATAATTGGCCCTTAGCACTTTCCTGTTCTTCTCTAGCTCATGGTATTTGCTGCCACCCAACATAAAAGCTACTAAGAACAGATGAAACCCTAAAGAAGAATTAGCCACTAGCTGGTTATTCTGAAGAGACCTGGTAGTAACTTTTTGAGAAGCTACCTAGCAATCAGTGGATCTGAAGGGTTGAGGCACACTGATGATTATCTGATTTCTCCTGAGTATTCACTCAAGTAAAAACTCATTATCTTTTTTTTTTAAACTTGGTAGTTTCAGGTAATTGGTTCACATGTAGTTGTAAGAAATAATGCAGAGATCATGTGAACCCTTTACCCAATTTTCCCCATTAACAGCCTTTTGTGCAACTAGAATATCACAACCAAGATATTGGCATTCGTACAGTCTAGATACAGAACAATCCATCACCATGAGAATTCCTCCTGTTGCCCTTGTGTAGACACAATCATTCCCTGACCCTGCCTCTGTCAAGGACTAATCTGTTCTCCATTGGTAAAATTTTGTCATTTCAAAAGTGTTAAATACATGGAATCATACAATATTTGACCTTTGGGATTGGCTTTTTTTCACTCAGCATAATGAAAGCTTATTACCTTTTGGCTAAAATGAATTTCTACTATTGTCATTGAGTGGTTTGAGTTGTGTTCCTGAAATACCAAGGGAGTGGGAGTTAAAGTGGATTTAAATAGTGACAATGATGAGAAAATTCCATGTTAATATGTATAAAATAATAACCAAAGATTATAAGGTCTTGAATGAGCAAGAGTTGTGATGGTATAACACATTGGGATATTTCAATACATATAATTTCTTTCCATAAAATTTTTTTTGGGGGGGGTCATAATGGAAGTGGTAAATCTAACCATAGCTATCAATGATCCCTCATTAAACAAAACAAAACAAAACAACAAACCCTTGATCATCCCTAACTGAAGTGACATTTTTACAATTCAGAAGAAAGTCTAATGAATGTATTTACAAAGGAGTCCCAGTGGTCAGTTTGAAAAACAAAACAGAGTTATAACTTCTGAGGGAAAAATATCTATTAGCTCATACCAATATAAGTAAATAATTGAATAAATAGATAAGTGGGGGAGAAGAGATTGCTCTTTGTTACTGTAGAATTCCAATTAAAAAAAGTATTCAGAAAGAATGATGGAAATAGAAAATCACAAGTAGACAAACATCATAATAATTGTTGTAAGCAAGAATCCTCAGTTGATGTCAAAATTAGTGGGTGAAAATATGATGAGAGATATATATTGGATATTGTCAGAATATTTGCATAGTCTCAAATTATCTCCCCAAGATTAATTAATTAAAAGAGGAAATCAGGGGCTCCTGGGTGGCTCAGTCAGTTAAGCGTTCGACTTCGGCTCAAGTCATAATCTCATGGTTTGTGGGTTCAAGCCCTGCGTCAGGCTCTGTGCTGACAGCTCAGAGCCTGGAGCCTCCTTCGGATTGTGTCTCCCTCTCTTTCTGCTTCTGTCCCCCTCACGCTCTGTGTCTCTCACTGTCTCTCAAAAATAAGTAAACATTAAAAAAATTAAAAAAACCCAAAAAACAAAAGGAGAAATCAGTGCTTTCATAATGAGGAAAACTGGTAGACACTAAGTGAACCAGGTTAATCAAAGTTATATCACCAGTGTGAAGTAACAAAACTCAACTGAGTAAATTTAAGGATCTAATTGGCTTTATTGAATGGTTCTTGAACCAGGCAGCATCCCATCTAGCAAACAGGAAGGAGCTCCCAGAAGATGTAGAAAATAGAAGGGAGAAGGGATAATGAAAGCAGATTACTTCATCTTTCTCTGGAAGATGGAAAGGATCTATGTGGCAAGCTACCTCACTGGTGTTGACCAGTTAAGACTAATTATTAAGTCTTGGTTTGGTTACGTGGGTTTAGTGCAAGTGACTCCACTTTGGGCCTGTTGTTTCTTTTTAACCCCAGTAATAATAAGGCATATCATCCAACCTTATGCTACATTGAGAAGGGTACATTTGTGATAGTATTCTTACTAAAGTATTGTTACTTCAACCTAAATGTCAGAAAATATCAGGCAAACTCAAATTTTAGGACATTCTACAAAGTGTGTAGTGCTCAAAAGCGTCCAGAAATGCTGAAGAATTGTTATGGATTGAGTCTAAGGAAATGTGATAACTAAATGAGTTGTGAGATTCTGGATTAGATTCTGGACCAGGAAAAAAAAAAAATGGTACTAGGAAAGTTGGTGACATTTTATCAGTTAATTTTACTATGGTTATTTTATTTGTTAAATTATGGGAAGCTAGATGGATACATAGGATCTCTGAACTGTTTTTTTGTCTGACTTTTTTATTCTAAAGTTATTTCAAAATTAAGTTAAAAAAAGGCATAGCTTTTGGAGTTTTATTGTGACTCTGATAAGGGGCCTCAAATTAAGATACTTTGAAAAATCATCTTTTTCCTGATTAATGACTTAATCTTATTGAAGAGCCTAGTCCTTTCTAGCTAAATATTTTGTATGCTTTGGACCATTAATGATGGGGGTGAAGCAATATATTAGTTGGAAGAAATTTAAAGTGCACATACACACTAACGGAGAAGTGGACAAGAAGAGCTGAAATAAGTTTTTAACTGTTCACCTTTATTCCTATCTGAATCTTGTAGATATTCACAAAATGCCATATATTTTACCAGTTTTGAATGTTTCATAATCCTGAATTTTAGTGAATTTGTACATTTGGTATAAGAAAAAACGTAGGAAATAAAATATTCCATGTACATTAAGTACAATAGAAAAGAAATTGTGGTAGTAGCTTAAGGAAATGAGTCTAGGTGAAATTAAGGTTGTAGATTCTCTCCTTTCTCTTTTCCTTTCCTGTGAATGTAAAAATTATCTAAATTATTACTTTTGGTGGGCGTGGGGGGTGGAGGGAAGGAAGAGGCAAGGGTGTGTTTAAGATGGTCAGAGGCACTATTACTACTCTGGAGGTGATAATACTATCTAAGCTGAATGCGGTCTGTACCTTCAGTACTTTTTAGGACTTTTTGTCTTAGAATAAAAAAAAGGAATTTCTTTTAAATCAGTTCAAAGTAGAAATATCTTTACAAAAAAATTTTTTTTATTCATATGTACACCTTTGTATTTCAGTTATAAAGCCACCTTCTGCCATCCATCCCCTTTCCTAGCCCTCTTCTCCTTCAATTAGCCACTTACTTTTCCTATTTATTGTGGTAAATACTGAAGAATGCATGCTGTATTTGTATATTAAGTACTTTTTTTTTCTTCTGGAAAAAAAACTGGCACTGGAAGATTGGATTAAAAGTATGGCACCTAATATTTGAGATAACTACAAATAAATTATAAGTCTGAAATTATTTACTATTTTTAATTATAAAGATATAAACCACTTAGTTTCTGTATTTTAAGAGTTTTTATGTTTGATGTTTTCAGTAATAAGTTACATTTGAGGGCACAAGTGAAAAAGAAAAGAGTTGACTGGGCTTTAAAGTAACTAAAGTCTTCAAAATAAAAAATGTGAAAATATGTAGGTGTAGGCTAAACCTATTTATTTTAACATTCATTGAGTTCTGTATATATAACTGTATTATTCAAGCTATGATATGTTATGCAGTCTTGCAAACTCTTGTTTCTTTTAAGCTCACTCAAATTTATTAGAAAATACGTGGTGAAGTTGGAAATATTTGGCCATCTCAGTTACATTACTTATTGTATTAAGAAACTGCTTCATCAAATGTATACATTTCCAAACAACCAGAGAGGAGTTTTAAAAAGTTAAGAGTTTAAAATAATGAAATGCAGTAGCATAAAAAGCCAAGAATTGAGGTAAGGAGAATTTGACTGCCTTTCAGTTTTGTTCCTAATCTCCATTCATGTAGAGCTGGAAGAAATTGAGGAGCAAACTTGAGGGGGCAAATTTCATCTGCATACCTGTCCCTTGTCTTTCTATTTAGGAGACCACAAACTTCTTTTAGAGGCAGACAATGTAGGACCCAAAAGTTCGTTCCAGCATGAATCTCCAAATCCAATGATTGGGATGAATGGGAATTCCTATCTTGATTCCATTTTCTTTGGTATGGTTTAAATCTATATCACACAGAGAAAACTCTGTGTGGGAGGTAACATGGTAAAGTCATTTTTCTTTAGAAGTCCTTGTTCCCACTTTATGTATTCTGGGCTGGCTATTTTCCTTTGTACTTATACACTTATACATTTATATCTGTAACTGTATTCACAGAATAGTTGTTCTGAGTTCAGTTAGTGTTATTTCCTTCATGTGACCTAGTCCTTATGTATGATCTTGGATTTTGATGTCAAACTCCTTTGTGGTCTGGGGCTGGTTACCTAACTTTAATGGGTTTCAGACCTTTGGATTTAATGGACTATTAAAATTTCATAAAACACTGGGACACTGACATTGATTTGTCACTTATTTTGCCAGCTAAGCATGTTAAAATGAATGTAAACTTGTTCTCCACTATTCCTATTTCATAAAAGAAAGGACATTTTGATATAAAAATTGAAAATCACAGAATAAATTAATTTAGCTTTGTTTTATTATGTTACGGTTTGTCAAGGATTGATGAAAGTTTTACCTTCATCAAGGATTGATGGGTGTGTATGGTAATATTACCTCATATTGTGAAGATTAAATGTGTTCATGTATATTAAAGTTCTTTGACAGTCTCTGGCATAAATAATTTAATGAATAGTTAATAGTTAACAGTATAATACTTTAATGTTTGTTATTAATATTATTTTTCAATTAATTGGTATTCATTTACAATCCGATCTTTTCCCCTCAGATAATCTTTCTTTTTTTTTCTTAATGTTTATTTATTATTGAGAGAGAGAGGGAGTGTGCGCAAGCGAGGAAGGGGCAGAGAGAGAAGGAGACAGAGGATTTGAAGCAGGCTCTGCACTCAGTGCAGAGTTCGATGCAGGGCTCGAACCCACAAACCCTGAGACCATGACCTGAGCTGAAGTCGGATGCTTAACTGACTGAACCATCCAGGCGCCCCTCCCTTACATAATTTTTCATCATTAGTGTGCCTTATAGCTAATTCACCAAAGTGATTTGTTAGATGAGTCAATTTCATAGGCTTGATTCATAGCATAAATTGTGTTTGGATTGCATCAGTCTACAGGTAACCAAAAACTATACACATAGGCTTAGTTATGGTCTTATTTTTCTCCCACAACAAGAAATCTAAAGGTAGGTAGTGTAGGATTGGTCTAGATGCTCAGAGATGTCATTAAGGAAACTAGCTCAGTCTCCTACCAAATCCTACTCGTGATTTTGGTTTTAGTCACAAGATGACAGCTGCCCCACCAAGCAGAAGAGAAGGGAGAATGTTTTCTTGGTAAGAGCTCATCTTTCATTTGGAAGGAAAGCCCTTTCAAGGTACTTATCATTGGCCAGAGCTGTGTCACATGCCTACTACTAGTAGCAAAGGAGGCTGGGAATTCAAGTATTTTTGCTTTCAAGCCTCCATATTACAGAAAGGCAGGAAAGAAAGAGATTAAGATGAATGAGTGCTGTGAGCTGATAGTATTTGTCCAACTTACTTTGTGTAGGAAACAGATGATTCTAATAAGTTTATGCAGTAATTCTCTGGAGATCTCTTTGAAAATCTTACTGGATTATACAGCTACATTATTATAGTTACAGTTATGGAATCATACCGATATTTAACTGCTTGGTTCACTTATTAGGTATATGGTTATTAATTTTCTGAACTGCAATCTCTTATTTGAAAATAGAGATAAAAAATACCAGTGGGGTGAACCTTATATGTAAATATAAATACATAAAGTTTTTGATATTTATTGAATATCAATGCCACTTTTAAATGTAATCATTTCTATGTGGTAACTGTTGATTTACACATTGATTTAAAGTTATGGGGCGCCTGGGTGGCTCAGTCGGTTGAGCGTCCAACTTCAGCTCGGGTCACGATCTCGCGGTCCGCGAGTTCGAGCCCCATGTCGGACTCTGGGCTGATGGCTCGGAGCCTGGAGCCTGCTTCCGATTCTGTGTCTCCCTCTCTCTCTGCCCCTCCCCCGTTCATGCTGTGTCTCTCTCTGTCTCAAAAATAAATAAACGTTAAAAAAAAATTTTAAAGTTAAATGTAGGCTTACATTTCTCTTTTTTTTTAGTGTTTATTTTTTGAGAGAGAGAGAGAGAGAGAGAGAGAGAGTGAGTGAGTGAGGGAGAGACAGAGAGGGAACAGAGGATCCAGAGGCTCTGTGCTGTCAGCAGAGAGCCTGATATGGGGCTTGAACTCGCGAACTGTGAGATCATGACCTGAATCAAAGTCAGATGCTTAACCAACTGAGCCATCCAGGCACCTCTAGGCTTATATTTCTAAATTAGTTACTCTTGTTTCAAATTTACTCCATTTTTAAAATTTCAGAAATTTTCATTTTTTAACGTGCTCCATTTGTGTGTCTTATATTACTACATGTAGTAATACTTTGTTATTTTTCTGTGACTTTAAGGCTACAATTGTCATTCCTCCCAGAAGTTGAGTCATCACTTTATACATACATATACATTTGTATACAAAACATTTGTAAAAGATAGCTGTTTAGTTTTCTGTACTTTGTTGAGTCCATACGTCTGTCATAAACATGTCTTTAAGAAAAATGGTTTGACATTGAATGTTACACAAGACTAGTTTTGACACTAAAACTTTAAGTATGCAAGGTGTCCTTCCTTAGTGCAATTGTGTTTAGTTATGGGCTTTTTATGGTAGCATTCAAGATTTATATAGATAAATGGTGCTTATGTGTAGTGAGGTCAGTTAAACAATTTGCTGTCAGGAGCTAATGACTAGAAATGTTATTGGAAAGAGTCGTGGTTATTTGTCATTTAAAAATAGTGTGTGTTTTCATAAGTTACTTGTTTGAGGTGGGTGAGGTAGAGTGTAATGTCTGAAATTGGAGTCTGAGTTAGGACCCTGATTTCATTTAAACTGGATTAGCTTGCACTGTATCTATCAACCTCACTAGAGAGCTTACTGGTCAGGGACTTAACTATCCATCTTTCAAGCTCAGGACTTGGCATACCCCTTGGTGCAGAATTGGAGCTAATAAATACTTAATGACTTGATCTTTCTTTCCTGAGAGTTTGAGATACAGGGGGAAAAGTAATTAAATTCTTCCATATTAATAACAAGTTGAATAAGAGCTTGAAAAGGAGAAATAATTTTTGGTTCAGTTTCTGTAACACGTAAGTCCTCCTTTTTTATAGCAACATGTCCTTTGTGGGACAAAGTTATTTTTATTGAGTATCAGGCAGTTGCCTCCCTGTGAGACATCACTTGGTGTTAATATTTTAAACTGTCATTTGCATGGTGTTTTCATTGGCATTTAACAGAGAGTATAAGTTTTTTCTCTGGGTTCCTGGGACACTTTGTCCTATTATGCAAATTTATTACTTTGAGATTTTTGATTATTGTCAGGAACAGTAATTTAAATTAATGACAGACCCAAGTTACAAAATTAAATTCAGTTCGAGTATCTAGGGCTAATTTTCTGACTGTTACTAAGTAGAGATTCTAGCCTTGACCTATTTTAATAGATAAGACCATTTTTTAATTGTAGAATGACTTATATGCTAATATATTAACTTAAGGGGTGGTGTTAGGAATAGATTAAATATACTCTATTGAAATCTTACTCAACTTACTGATTACATATAAAACTCTAAGAAAAAGTAAGCTGTAATAAAATTTATTCTAAGTAAACTTGTTGTAGATTTTTAGCAAGAGACATTACTTAAATACATAGAGGAGTGTTTAACTTTCACTTCACTGTCTTCAGCTTTTCACCAGTACTTTATTTTTAATTTTGACATGTAACTTCTTCATGGAAGATGATGTGATTTCTGGAGTATCTGGAATGATTCCTAATCCTTAGAATGATTCCCTTACCTTCTGATGATGCCTAAAGTGACAATGAGAGAGAGAGAGAGAGAGAGAGAGAGAGAGAGAAAGAAGTGTTAGGAAAACATATCAGTATTGGTTCTTGGTATTGAGTGGAACCTTAGATCATTGTCCCACAGACCTGTAGATGGGCCCTGGGAAGCTTCTGAGGGGCCTTTGCAGAGGCCTGGAGATCTAGCCTAGCTTGCACACTTAAGTTGTTATTAGAAAAAGGAGATTCACTACTAAAAAAATGTTGAAAATCCCTGATCTAGTTTGGACTCCTGAATAGAGGAAATAAACAAGAGTAGTTCAGTGAATTTCTCCATGTCAACAGAGACAGAGCCAGCAAGCTCAAAAACTTAATCCTCTGCATCAGGGTGAGCAAACTATTGCCCTTGGACCAAATTCAACCCATAGCCTGTTTTTCTGTGTAAAGTTTTATTGGAACACAGCCATGCTCATTTTTTACATATTGTCTGTGGCTGTTTTCATGTTATAGAGGCTGAGTCAAGTAGCTGACAGAGACTATGTGGCCTGCAAAGCCTGAAGCATTTTACTGTCTGGCTCTTTACAGAAAAAGTTTGCCCTTTCCCTTAGACTTTCATCTATGTGAAAATGCAGATACTTTTGGAAGTGTGAGTGTGGGGTGATTATTCAGTACTGCTATCAGTTAAACCTCTGAGAAGTGGAAAGTTCCTTTTTAATATTTGATAGGGTGAGGAGTGGACCAAACTTTGCTATGAGAGTGTATTTTATAATTTTGAGGGGCTCTTTCTATTAATATAGCAATATCATCAGCAAAATTTTGTCTTTATTTCTAATTAGATGCCTTAGATTTAAGTGTGTGTGTTTTGTCTGTCGAGTATTAGATGACCACAGAGTTCTTTAGGAGCTGTTTATAATGTAGTTCTGAGCAGATTCAATTAAATGATTAGGTTTCCTGAATGGTCTGCTCTACAGCTTAGAGAACTTCAGAATGAAGAAGATGGGCTAGAAATATATATTGATTTGGTCAGAACATTAAGTCACCTGACTGTGATTTTTCTTTCTCATTTAGTATTATTGTAACTCAGCATTTGTTTATCTGTACAGTGATTTTTAGGAAATGTCAGTAAATTGCTTGAACTCTTTAGTGATTACAGTTATGAATGTTACAGTTACTATTCCATAGTCTATTGTTAGTCAATATATTTTTTTTAAATTGTTTAAAAATTTTTTTAATGTTTTTATTTATTTTTGAGAGAGAGATCAAGAGAGAGAGAGGGAGAGAGAGAACAAGTGGGAGGAAGGCAGAGAGAAAGGGAGACAGAATCCGAGGCAGGATCCAGCTGAGCTGTCAGCACACCCCGATGTGGGGCTTGAACCCACAGACTGTGAGATCATGACCTGAGCTGTAGTCAGATGCTTAACTGACTGAACCACCCAGATGCCCCTATTATTAGTCAATTTGTAAAATGAAAAACTTCAGGAACTTTTTGAAGAGTCACCCCGCATATTGTAAATTATTTTTCTTGGCACATGTCATATATTTTTAATTCTTGTTTATTTCAAGGTAAGATGACTTTATGGAAGTTTTGTTTTTTGTTTAACAGAAAACAAATTTTTTACCATAGAAATAAATGCTGTACTATTAATGAATGAAGTTGATGGAAATGAAGGAAATGAAATGAAACATTGATTTTCAGGTCTGTTAATCCATGAGCTTTGTGTTCTATTTCTTAAACACCTTTGTAAATAAATAAATTTATGTTAGACCTTTATTTTGCCGACTACACCCCTCAAAACTTAGGAACCATTCCAGTTGAGTACTTAGAAAGTTAACTGCTTGAGAGGTAAATTTACTCACTGATTCTTAGCAAGGTTATTTTCTGTTTGTGATGGAACATTTAATTACATGTTTCCCTTTTGTTATACTGAAAGTGTTAATTCCTTTATATTTTGCATATACTGTGAAGAAATATCTTGCTGACTGCCTTAGTGGTTACAAAAATGTGTGTTTCGCTGCCTTCTGGTTGGCTTACGGGCTTGAAGGATTGAATCATGCTAGGTTAAGAATTTCTAGTGTGTTCCATTCGCGGTGGGGAATCACTGGAGGCTTTTGAATCCAGGCAGTGAGTCAGGATAGTGCTTGAAGACAAACAATTCTGTAGTGTTAGGATGAATGAGAAAGTCATGGAGGACAGGAAAGGCATACCCTTCAACTAGACTGGTTGCACTGGATCAGACATTATGTGGGGATGGATCTCCATAGGTTTGGAGTGAAACAGACCAACTTGGGAGAGGACGAGGGACCAACAGTGGCTCAGGACTATGCTAGAAATCAGTGACTGTATTATTTTATTTTCTGTGACTGTTCTGAGTGATCAATTATGGTGTAAGAGCAAGATACATGACTGTTTTTGTATTTATATTAGGAGGATGTTAAGAGTAATGTCTTACTAATTTAGCACTGTGTGTTAACTATACTGAAATCAAAATCAAAACAAGACAATTAAAACAACTACAAAAAAGGAATAACATCTTACAATCCATTGACTGTAGACTCTGGGGATAAAGTAAATGAGGAAGTTTGATTTGTCAGGAAAGCCAAAGAGGAGTTTGAAGAGCGGTAGGGGCATGGAATATGGGTTCTTATTTATTTTATCTTGTGTGTGTGTGTCTCTGTGTGTGTGTGTGTGTGTGTGTGTGTAGCATTAAACACATGAAGTTTTTCTTTCCTGGATTGTCTCTTGGGTCCTCAGTGAGAACTTGCATCTGGCTTTAGGGCTCGCTCAAGGATTCAGTATGTCTTCTATACCTGCAAGCCTGTAATCATTTTGTTGAAGAGGTATCTTTATGCAGAGGAGTGAAGAGGAGGGACTCCCCCCACCCTAGTTTCACTATTATTTAAAACAGCAAAGGGGCGCCTGGGTGGCGCAGTCGGTTAAGCGTCCGACTTCAGCCAGGTCACGATCTCACGGTCCGTGAGTTCGAGCCCCGCGTCAGGCTCTGGGCTGATGGCTCGGAGCCTGGAGCCTGTTTCCGATTCTGTGTCTCCCTCTCTCTCTGCCCCTCCCCCGTTCATGCTCTGTCTCTCTCTGTCCCAAAAATAAATAAAAAACGTTAAAACAGCAAAAACGAAGCTTACTTTGTCAGTCTCATATTTTTTTCTTCCTATGTATAGCCACACAAGGGCTAGGACTTTTAATCATTATAATAAAGTATCTCTTGGTGATCTTTACAAATGGACTCTGAAAGGAGAAAAGAATTTATATTCCATAATAGTATTATTAGCATAACTGTTTATAAAATGTCTTAGAGACACTGGGTATAATATGTATTATTTTGTTTATCTGTTAGTGTTCACCCAATATGGTTTTTATGAGCCCTACAGTTTCACTCCTGGGAAGGATATATTTTTGTCTCAGTTTTGTCTAGGGGGTTTTGTCTAGGTTGTTTTCAGTTTTCCAGCCTGACTTTTTGGAAACTATGTCTGTGGTCTTTTCCTAGGTTTTTAAGAAATCTGGGGGTAGCTCTAATAAAATTTTCTTCCTGAATTTGTTGTTAAAAAGAGAAAACAAAGTGAAATGATTGAATTCTTTAAGCCTGTCACATATGTCAGGCCCTGTACCTGGCTCATGCTGTGTGCTCCATTAAGAAACTTTGTGTCCTACTCAAAGATACCCTAATTTACATTTAATTTGCAGCCAAGAATTGTTTTTATGGCTGTTTTATCTTATCTTATTTTTATTTTTTCTTATTTTAAATAGCTGTAGGCATATTATCTAAACCTTGAAATTGGTTTAGAGATACAACTGTTTACTTTTTATTAAGTTGTTTACCTTTCTCTGTCTCTGCATCCAAACAGAAACTAGCATGGGTTTATGATCTTTCCTCTTTGTAGTGTGCTATGGCATTGTCTTTAGTAGCTGTTAACTTCTTGGCAACTACACAAATAATTTTTAAATAATTAATATAGCTTGTACATCTATGGTAATAAATTACCTCAGTGTGTATAAAGAAAAGAGGCTATTCCTGTGGGATATGGGGGGTTATAAGTGAAATTACTTAGTTGAGAGTTTTTGCTCTAATCTGGTTTAGAGGAAGATACCTCCAAATTTGTAACAGTGTCTTGCAGTGTTTAGTGAAACTTTGTCGAAAATGCTAATGAAACATTATTACAAAGTATAGAGTCTTAGAACGCCTCACTCCAAATAAAAATGTTTCCAGTGTTTACTCTCCTTCAGCTACTTTTCCTTAGAGGATAATCAATTATTATCCCTTCAGATATTACCTCAGTTATTTTTGAAAACAATTAATGCAGTCTCCTGAAATGGTCAAAAACTAATTTAAAACTTCAAGCATATTATATGGTATTTTTTGCATTTCTACTTGTGATTTTTTTTTTTTTTAAAGGGAGTAGATGTCAAACCTATTGAATCACTTTTCAAGAAAACGACACCTACTCTCAAATTGGTTACAATAAAATACAAAATAGCATGGAGAAAAGAGAAAAAAAAGTAGCATCTCCAATAACTCTTTGAAAGTTTGATGGAAAGCAGTCCATAATTCTCATCAAGTTAGATGAAATTTTTTAGGAAAAATAAGAAAGATCTTACCCATAAAATCTGGGCCTTAAAAGGCGGCCTTTTGTATAACTTACAGTTTTCTTTATGTATGAATAGGCTAAATGACTTGCTGCAAAATGTCATTTACCCTATTTTTTGCCCATGGCTTAAAAACAAAGTGCCTAATCCCTAACAATATTTACACATTTACATGCCATGCTTCTTCTTCCTTTCTACTTTTAGGCTAGGTCCTAATTTCCATTTCTCTTCATTTTTACTTTTCTCAGTTGGTTATAAGATTAAAGGTACGAGAAGAGAAATGCTGTTTTGGACTATTTAGTTAGGATGGTATTTTAGAGGAAAAAAACTCCTGAGGCCTCATTTCTCATCGTCAAGTAGAACCCATTCATGTGGATGGTAATTGTCAAGAATGATACTTGTAACCACAAAGAACAATAATCTTGCATTATCTTCTGGGTAAACTGCTCATATGTTTGAAGTAATTCTGTAAAAAGCGAACTGTGGAGTTTGGGAAAGAAAACATTAGTTTGTTTTCCTTTACAGTTCTTCTTTCCATTCCAACTGCCATCCTTCTCAGGCCTTATCAGTGGTGTACAACTAAAGCTTTTGATTTCCTCCCTTTTTACCCATGTTAATAGCTCTTCATTTAATGCTACTCTCCTACACACATCAATTCTGGCCACTTAAGGACTAACTCAAAGTATTTCGTCCTTCATGAAGCTTTTTCTGGTCGCTTGGGCAAGAGGCTGAATTTTTCTTTATGGGATTTTTAATGTTTTTAGCTTGTGCATTTCTTTAAGGCATTTATCTTCTGGTAATTCATAATTATTAGCTGTACACATTTTTTTTTAATGTTTATGTATTTTGAGAGAGAGCAGGGAGGGGCAGAGAGAGAGAGGGAGACCCAAGATCTGAAGCAGACTGTCCTGACAGCAGAGAGCCCAATGCAGGCTCTGAGAACCACACGGTCATGACTGGAGCTGAAGTCTGACCCTTAACTGACTGAACCACCCAGCCCTAGCTGTGCACACCTTATCTCCTCTTTAAAAAAAAAAAAAAAAAAAAAAAAAAAATTTAACATTTATTTATTTTTGAGAGAGAGAGAGAGAGAGAGAGAGAGCGAGAGCAAGCACACACCAATAAGGGGCAGAGAGAGAGGGAGACCCAGAATCTGAAGCAGGCTCTAGGCTCCGAGTTGTCAGCCAGAGCCTGATGCAGGGCTCGAACCCACGAACCGTGAGGTGAGATCATGACCTGAGCCGAAGTCTAGCATTCCACCGACTGAGCCACCCAGGCACCCTCCCTTATCTCCTTTTTTAAACTGCAAAATTCCTTAAAGGTGAGATCTTATTGACGTTTGTGTTTCCATGGTGTTTTGTAAGACCTTAGCGTTTCATAAATATTTTAATATATGAAGTGTGTGTCAGACATTCTCCTAATAACTCAGTGAGTAGTACTGATGGGGCACAACCCAATCTGGTACAGTTTTAAAATTTAGCTCTTAGAAAATGATTTTTATTTCGTTGTAACATAATTCAGGTTTTTTGATTATCTTAAGACTGTGCCCAAATGATTCTTAGAATTGCCCGGTTAGGTGATAGTGCTTCAAATTTTACTTAGTCACCATGACGTGTCAGGCACAGAAGCAAGTCAAATGTAAAACCTGAATTCTAGGCATGACATTATGAATTCCTAAGTCCTGGACTTCAGTTTGTTGCCTTGGATTATATTTGGGTATGTATCCATTTACTTTCACTGGATTCCGAACTTTGTTTTATACATTTACCTTTTAACCTTCCTTAAGTTAGAGCAACACTATTTTACATTACTTATTCAGTCTCTTTAAGACCCAAGAAGAAAAAAAAAGAGAATATAAAAATAGTAATGAGAGTATTATTATTATTATTATTATTATTACTACTTGGCATTGATGTCACTCTAATGATGCCCCTCATTTTGGGGTCTGTAATTCTAATGAGGAAGAGTGGCTGGGAAAGAAGGATGGGTGTTACACTAGTCTCTGATTCTGTGTGTGACCTTGGTAACTTTCATTTGACCTTAGTTTCCTGGGATGTAAAATAGGATACACTGTCTGCCTAGCCTATTATTCAGGGTGGTTGTAAAGCTTAAATGAGTATAATATATTAGAAAGTACTTCATAAGTGGAAAAGTCTATGCTATGTAAGGCATTACTATCGCTGACAGAGCAAAGTATTAGTGTCAGTAGAAATTGTGAACCATTTATAAAGATAATAGACTAAGATCCTTTTAATATTTGGCTAGCAGCATTTATAGAAATATAACTCTTTTTGGTGTGTGTAAGGTAATAAAACCATGTTTTCAAATTAATTTTTTATTTGGTTGTCCAGGTTAACGCTTCTCCAGATCATTTTAGAGTTTTGTAAAGAGCTTTTCTTTGTTAAAGTATTTTCGGGCTTCAAAGAACTATTACGTAAAAACTCATCTACACCAATGTACCTCAAATAGTTTTGATCATTTTGAATAAACAAGCTGAACACAAAATTCTTCACTTTCAAGAGTGCTCGAAAGTGGCAAAGTTTTTCCATGTGTGTAACGTGCATATGTTCTGTTCTAAGGGTGTTTATCAGAATATAATTTTTGGAGTAAATTTTTGTAATTACATGTTATGAATGGATACAATTTTCTTTTCTTTTTTGATTAGTGAAATCTGTCATCATTTTGTATTTAAATTTGAATGCTGTTTGAACTTAGTCATATAGCCAGAAACTTGCATAATAGGGAGAAGAATGTGGAATAGAGATCTCATGGCTGTCTTTGAGGCATTTGAAGAGGAATTTGAATTACTTTCAAAATATAAACATTCAAATTCAAAGATACAACAGTAAATGGATATATTCCTCTATCTTTAAGTAGCAGTTGCTTTTAAAATGTAGCCCTTTTGAAAGTGCCCTATTAGCTGTTTCAGTTGCCTGTCAATGTAATAAGATATAAATACCTTGAGTTGTGTTGTTTGCTCTTCATTTTATACGTGGGGAGAACATAACTCAGAACTGCTGAGAAAAGATATAGAAAAGTAATTGATATTTATTAAGTGTCAGTTATGTGCTAGAAAGTCAACTAGGTGTTCTCTAAGTTTTTTTAGTTTTTTAAAAAACATCAACCCAATTAAGCCAGAGGTGCTGGCTTCAGTTTGAGATTCAAATAGGTTAAGTAATTTGCTTAAGGACACAGAACTGTCTGATTTCAAAGTCCATATTGTTTTTTCACTTTACTGTAAGTAAAGTATGGTAATACTGGATGTAACTGTCTGTATTATTGTAATAAGGACTTTTCCAAGATGCAGTTCTGATTTGCTTAGGATTTATTTTTTTATTCACAGTGCTTCAATAGATTACTTACACTTTAGAGATGGGCTTCAGCTATTAAAATTTTATTTTTTAAAAACAATTGAAGATACTAGAGGTATCTTATAACATCTAATATTTATTGGTTGTTAATTTTGTTAGCAGACACTGTGTTAAGGATGTAAGTAAATTATTATCTTGATGTCCTCTGACTGTCCTCTGACTTGATGTCCTTCTTCTGACTGTTTGCAATTGGTTTTTGGTTCTTAGCTTGTTTTGTTGTTGTTGTCATTTTTTAAATAGTCAAGTGTTGGAGATTTTTGCCAGTTAAAGAGAAATGTTAGTGATAAGTCTAGTTAAGAGTTCTTTGGTTTTTGGAATAGGCTAGCTGGAGGCCTTTCAAGTTTGTTCTGTATTGGGGAAAGTAACCAAGGTCTAATCAGCAGAAACACAACCAGACATCTGCTGGTTTGTCAGAATCACAGAATTGGCATGCCTCTCTATTTCCATTGCTTATGAAGTTTCAACATGGAATTACTTTAATATTTAGCCTTTTTGTGTAGGAACATAGCTGGGAGGCTCCGTTGTCAGTGCTGTAAAAAAAGCCAGGGGAAATGTTTGGGAGATTGCTACCAGGGACCCGATTTGAATGGGTTTTAGTCTTTGACGCTTAGCAGTTTGTGGGGTAAAACATTCCTGGCACTTCTGCTTTCCTAACTGTGGCCGTGAGGAGGGTCTTAGGTTGTAAGTGAACTAGCTGTGTGGCCACACTGATCAGAGAAAGGCTAATTGGACTATAATTTGACCAGAAGTGAGAAACAGCTATTCAAATATGCTGAGAATTCAATCATAAGACTCTATCTTGCACAGGTATACTTTAAGTTATCTGAAGTTATCTAGGACTGTACTTCACAGTTTCAACTACAAAATGAAGGACAGACTGCTGGATTGGGAATGTGAAATTTCCAGGATTCTTAAGTGCTTCTGAAATCCTAAAATAATTCCTCCAGATGTTCTAAGTTGTGTTGAGTGTGTATCTGTGTTTAAATGATGTTTTTGAGTCATTCATTTTCCCAGGACACGTGTCACTGTGTCTGTGGCAGGAAGTCCTATTTGTTTCTCATTGGCTCTCATAAGACATGGAAAATATCCGTACTTTAGGGATAGAAGAGTGCAACACTCCAGGACAGAAAGGTAGAGGGTTTTCAAAGGTGTAACAAGTTCTTGACTTTTTTTTAAATCTGAGTTTTCTCATTTACTCCTCTTTTTAAAAAAATAGACTTTCCCTTCCAAAACATTTTCTGTTCTCTCTTTCTTATACTCCTTATTTTCTTCTATTTTTGTGGGACACTGGAGTCAAAAAGAAAGGTTAAGTACATAGTCTCCTATGTGGATTGCTCATTATCTTCTGGTAATTGAAAGTTAACTTGCATTTTAATTGCACATGATAATGTTTTCTGTCTCTGGAATGTTTTTAGTGTTCCAAAAGTGTTTATAATTTGTACTTAAACTATATATTTTTAAAATCAGTGTTTTCAATATTATTTAGGTTTTTTTTTTTTTTTTTTGCATGGCTCATACATCAAAAAGTATAAGATGGTATACAGTGGAGAGTCTTACTTCCTCTTCCTAATTCCCAATGATTTAATGATAGTGGGTGATTTTAGTTGGTTGTTTATTCTTCCAAAGATTTTTCTTAAGCCATATTCAGAGCCATGTAAAATGTATTCCCCTGTTCCTAAATTATATCTATACATCTGCCCCTTGCTTATTTAAATAAAAATATAACTTGGGGATCTTTCTAGAACAGTACATGAAGAGCTCTCTTGTGTGTGCATGCCTATGTATGTGTGTTTAACTATTTCAGGCTATTCACCGTGCTGCAAAGAATATCCCTTACATATGTGATATGGTGTATTTCTGCTGGGCCAAAGGGTGGTTGCATTTCTAATTTTGATAGTTTTTCTAGTAGCAGTTTACAGTACCTACTAGCATTGTATTAGGAATTAATTTTTTTTTAATGTTTATTCATTTTTGAGAGAGAGAGAGAGAGAGAGAGACAGACAGACAGACAGAGACAGAGCGTGAGCAAGGCAGGAGCAGAGAGAAAGGGAGACACAGAACTCAAAGCAGGCTCCAGTCTCTGAGCTGTCAGCACAGAGCCTGATGTGCACCTTGTACCCACAAACCATGAGATCATGATGCCAGCCAACGTTGGACACCCAACCAACTGAGCCACCTAGTCATCCTGGAATTAAAAATTTTTAAAAATATTTTTATTTATTTATTTTTTTTATTAAAAAAATTTTTTTAACATTTATTTATTTTTGAGACAGAGAGAGAGCATGAACAGGGGAGGGTCAGAGAAAGAGGGAGACACAGAATCTGAAACAGGCTCCAGGCTCTGAGCTGTCAGCACAGAGCCCGACACGGGGTTTGAACCCACGGACCGCAAGATCATGACCTGAGCCGAAGTCGGATGCTTAACCGACTGAGCCACCCAGGCGCCCCTGTTTTTATTTATTTTTGAGAGAGAGGGAGAGAGAAAGAGCACAAGGGGGGGGGGGGCAGGCAGAGACAGAGGGAGACACAGAATCTGAAGCAGGCTCCAGGCCTCAGCACAGAGCCTGATGTGGGGCTCGAACTCACCAACTGCAAGATCATGACCTGAGCCAAAGACAGACACTTAACCAACTGAGCCATCCAGGCACCCCTGTGTTAAGAATTAAAAACAAAACAAAACAAAAAAAAAACCAAGTGGCAACTAAGTTGGATGCAACTTTTTCAAAAGTCCGATATAATTAATCCATAGTAAGATTTAACCTTTTTAAGTGTAAAATTCCATGAGTTTTGACACGTGTACAGTCATATCACCACCACCGCTGCTATAAAAATACATTCTCATCTTCCTGAAAAGTTTCATTGTCCCTTTTTGTAGTCAATCTCCTCTGACTAGCCCTGTGTCCAGCAATTATTCATCTGGTTTCTATTCCTATATAGTGTTTCTTTTTTCAGAATGCCGTATGCATGGAATCATACAGTATATAATCTTTTTGTATGGCTTTTTTCAGTAAGCATAATATAGCTTTTGAGATTCAGCCATGCTGTGGTACATATCGTATGCCACATATCATGTTTTTTTTCTTTTCATCGCTGAGAAGTATTTTATTGTATGGATGTACTAATATTTGTCCATCCCCCAACTGATGGGTATTTGAGTTGCTTCCTGTTTTTGGCAATTATGAATAAAGCTACTATAAACATTTGTGTATAAGTATTTATGTGGACATATATTTAGGTTTTTCTTGACAAATATCTAAGTGTGGGATTGTTGGGATATATGGTAAGTGAAGGTTTAACTTTATGAGAAATTGACAAACTATTTTCCCAAGCAGCTGTCTCATGTTGCATTTCTATCAACAATGTATGAAAGTTTCAGTGTCTGCATCCTAGTCAGCACTTGGATTTGTTGGGTTTATTTATTAAGCCATCTAATAGGATTGCAATGGTGTCTAGCTACTTTTTTTTTTTTTTTATAGTTTTACTGAGATAAAATTCACATAGAATTTGCATAGAACTCACCCATTTAAACTATGCAGGCAGTGGTTTTTAGTATAATTTCAGATAGGTGCAGCTTTCATCACAGTCAGTTTTATTTTTTATTTGTTTTTATTTTTTAAAATGTTTATTTATTTTGAGAGAGAGAGACAGAGAGAAAGGGAAAGAGAGAGTCCCAAGGCAGGCCCTGTGCTGTCAGTGTAGAGCCAAATGTGGGGCTCAAACTCACGAACCATGAGATCATGACCTGAATGGAAATCGAGTCAGTTGCTTAACTGACTAGCCACCCAGGTGCCCCCATCACAGTCTGTTTAGAACACAGTCATCACTTCAGAAAGAAACTCCCTGCACTTTTTAGCTGTTACCCCCTGTCCTCTCCTTTCCCAACCCTCATCCTAAGCAACCTTGAATCTTTCTGTCTCTCTAGATTTTCCCATTCCAGATATTTCATGTGAATGTAATAATATGTGTGTTTTAATGACTGGTTTCTTTTATTTGGCATGACGTTTTCAAGGTTTATCTATGTTGTAGTATGTATCACTATTTCTTTCATTCTTTTCTGTGGCCAAATAATATTTCATTATGTGGATATAACACATTTTGTTAATCCATTCATTAGTTGATGGACATTTGTTTGGGTTGTTTCTACCTTGAATAGTGCCACTGTAAACATTCATGTGCAAGTTTGTATTTCCTTGATGATTAATGATGAGAATCTTTTCTTATATTTATTTGCCATCCATATATGTTTGGCGAAGGTCTTTGTGAATATTTTGCTCCCACCTTTAACATTTTATTTTGAAGTGATTTTAGATTTATATAAAAGTTTGCAAAATAGTAGAGAGTTCCCAAGTACACCTGTCAGGTTGTTTTGCTGTTAGTACTTTACAGAACCATGATATATTTGTCAAAACTAAGAAATTACTATGAGAACAATACTATTTATTGAACTATAGACTTTATTTGCATTTTACCAGTTTTTCCACAAATGTCTTTTTTCTGTTTAGGATCCAATTGAGGATACCACATTGCACTTAGCATTTTGAAATATTAGATCTTTTTCCTTGAGTTGTGAGAGCTCTTTATATATTCTGGATACAAGTCCTTTGTCAGATGAATGCCACTTGTGACTTTGCAAAGTCATATTCAATAAAATAATTTTTACTTGTAGCAGAATCGTTACTCATTCCGTGTTTTAGCTAAATTCGAATACGTATATTTTTAAGTGCAGATCACATTTATATAACACTAGAGGTCTGTAGTTTCTCCACTTATATAACAAATGAGTATGTTCTAAAAATCGTGAAAAATTATATTTTCTCTAGGTTTCACCATAGTTTTGTAGGTATGTTCTCAACAGAATATTTTCTTCTTGCTGAAATATTCCCTGTGTGATATGATTAATTTTTCTGACAAACATACACATAGGGAAAGACCCTTTGCAAACAAGAAGATGTGGTTGCACAGAAAGCCTCTAAGGGTCAGGGGGCCTTAGGAACCTTTTGCATGAGGCAGATGACTTTTGTTTTTATTTTTTCCTTTCCTTTTTATTTATTTATTTTCCTAAAGCTTTATTTATTTATTTTGAGAGAGACTGAAACAGTGTGAGTTGGGGAGGTGCAGAGAGACGGAGAGAGAGAATCCCAAGCAGGTTTCACACTGTCACCACAGAGCCTGTTGTGGGGCTCGAACTCACGAACTGTGAGATCATGACCTGAGCCCAAACAAATAACTGGATGCTTAGTCGACTGTGCCACCCAGGTGCCCCTTTATTTTTTCCTCTTTGTTTTTAAAAAACACTTTTTTTAATGTTTATTTATTTTTGAGAGAGAGAGAGCGAGCAGGGGAGGGGCAGAGAGAGAGGGAGACACAGAGTCTGAAGCAGGCTCCAGGCTGTGAGCTGTCAACACAGAGCCTGATATGGGGCTCGAACTCAGGAACTGTGAGATCATCATGACCTGAGCCGAAGTTGGATGCTTAACCAACTGAGCCACCCAGGCGCCCCTATTTTTTCCTTTTATAGTGAATCTCACTACAGAAATATTTGTACCTTAGATATCAGTAAACATTCACTACTCCTGTGTATCCTTGTAATAGAAATTAAATAATTCAACAAGTGTTTATCAGGGTTCTACGGTGTGCCACTCAGTTTTAGCCATTGAGGATACAGCTGTGAACAACAACAAAGCCCTTGCTTGCTAGGTGGAGCTTACATTCAGTGAGGGGAGGCACACTAAGAAGGAAATGTATAGCATCACATGTTGATAAGTATTATAGAAAAATATTAAGCTAAGTAAGGTCACATTTGAAGTGGTATTGGAAGAAGGACTGAATGAAGCTATAGAACCAGCTTAGTGGTAAACAGAAAACATCGAAGCCTTCAGGTGGGATCTTGTTTTGTCATGGTGAGGAATGGAAGCTTCAGGGTTGAAGCAGTTAGTGGCAAATGAAAGGTACTGACGTCAGAAGATTAGCAAGGGAGGCCTGATTGTGTAGGGATTTTGGCATTTATTCTGGGCACGTTGGGGAATAGGAACCAGTGGAGGGATTTGCGTAGCAGTATGGTAAGGTCAATTCTGGGTTGAGACTAGTCAGCAGAGGGGAAGAGGGTAGAAACAGGGACACCAGTCAATGAGGCCAGTGTAGTCAGCTAACTGTGATAGCAGGTGGTGGAAGGGAGAAATGGTCACATGTTGGGTACATTATGAAAGTAGAGCAGATAAGATATATTAGAATTGGGTGTGAAAGCAAGAGGACTCAAGGATGACTTTATGGTTTCTGAAAGGATGGGGATGATATTTATTGGGGAAGAGGACTTGGGAAGATTAGGTTTGACTGAAGAGGGATGGGCTAGGCTGGTGGTGATAGTAACCAGGAGTTCAGTTTTAGAACAAGTGGAGCCTGGGAGACTTAGTTATGATCCAAGGAATTGTTTTCAGGCAAGTAGTTTGGAGTCTGCTGGGCTGGAGATTTAAGGCTACAATGGCTTGTTTGTTTGTTTTTGTTTAATTTAGAGCACGCAGGGGAGATGACTATAGGAATCCAAGGCTACAGTGGTTTTTAACTCACACCTGAAATCTCTCTATCGTTGGAAGCCTTAATCTGCTCTTAGTGATGTGAGTGCCTAGCATAGTGCTTGATAGGAGATTTTATAAATATTTGATGAATGGACTTGAAATTCAAGTCTCAATACTGTTTTGTCTAATGATATATTTTATTCTAATAGTTTCTGGTATTTGAAATACATTGTACTTTCTTTCAAATGAACTTTAATAAAATGTAACTTTATTAAGTCATGATAAGTTGCCCTTCTTAAGCAATAGTTTCTGGAAGTATGTGGATGTTAAGAAGTAATATGTAGATGTTAAAAAGGAGAACATGCATCTGAGCGGCAGTTCCCTCATACCTTTGCCCCTCATTATCATCAAAAGTGCCATCTTTGTTGCTAGATCAAAGGTAAGATAGACTGAGTGGCTTAAACAATAGGAATTTATTTTCTCACAGTTCTGGAGGCTAGATGTTCAAGATCCAGTTTCTGACTGCTTTGGTTTCTGGTGATGGTCGCCCTCTTGCTGTGTTCTCACATAGACTTTTCCTCTCTTCAGAGAAAGAGGGCCCTCCTGTCTCCTTCATTCAAAAGGACACCAGTCCCATTGGACTAAGGCCCTACCCTAAAGGTCTCATCTAACTGTAATCACCTAAGGGCCCCATCTTCAGTTGTCACAATGGGGGTTAGAACCTCACCATTTGAATTTGGTGGGAGTGAGGGAGGGAACACAGTTACCATGGTAGCCTGTTTAAATACGGGGTTATTTTGCAATTTTCCTTTTGTTTGGAAAAACATTTTGTTTTAGGTGTTGATACCTGAGGCATCTTTCTAGGAATGAGAGTGACTTTGTGAAAAATAAATGCAAAAATAATGCAAAGATTTAAGTTTACTGGGAAGGGCAGTTTAAATTTCTGGGATGCTTACATTGTAGAATATTAAATTCATGCAACTCATTAGCTATAAGCACAAAGAATAATAGTGATACTTTAAAAATGTTTTTTTATCCTGATGGAATTGATTTTAGTGAATTAAATTATTCAGTTGTAATTAACATTCAACTAATGTACTAGAGTTCTTAAATTCTTTTCGTAAGTAGGGAAGATGTGCCCACATACAGATTTAATTGCATTATTAATTTGCTTAGCATTTTCGTGGTGTAATTGACTTTTGCACAGACTGAATTGCTAATTAGTGGATCCTTAATGAATATGGCTTAATTTTACCACATAATGTGGCCTGCTACATCAACACAAGCTTTCTCTAGGGAGGTATTGCGATAAGAGGTATCCCCATAGACATTTTACATTGATATCTGTTTCATCCCACCCTGACCCTGCTGAAAAGGACCAGTAATCTGAGATAGATGGAGATAAACACACACATCCATATACAAATGGGTCTACATACACAAAATATCTAACTACTATAGAATATTCTGTTCTTTTTGGTAAAAAGTATGAAAGTATAGAGCTCATATTTTCATGTCCATTTTATCCGGCTAAAGCTACAAAGCCTGTGATACCAATAGTTTTGTTAGAGTTTTCAGTGCCGCATTGAATAAAATTTTATCTCTTTTCAGCTTTTGAAATTTAGGCAGTATGGGGAGGGAACAAGAATAAATTCATACCTTAGGATGCAGGCCAAACCTTGTCAGAATTCCATGCTGTTAAAATCTCATTGAGTTTAATAAACAGACTCTAATACACCAATAAAGGTAGGTGGTTCATTGCCTTTGTGGTCAGTTAGTTAACTTCATATTTGGGAAGCAGAAGGATTCATATAAAGGAATAAAATAATGTCTTCGGAGAAAATATTTTCCTATTTTTATTTTTTCTTATTTTTTTAATGATAAAGACAAAGGGATTTTGACTTTATATTTTGAGTTTGGTAGATTGAAAGGATTAGGAAATGCACTGTAATAATCTTATCCCATATCTTTATCATCTTTATTTGCTACTTCACTGGAGCATTAAAAACTGTTGTCTGAGACCACTTGAACCAAAAGTAACAGGACCAGGATATGAATCATGTAGTTCTAATTTAGAGTTAGTCCACACACATTGAATGGATACCCAGCATAACTACTGCTCGAAGGGAGTTTCCAGACAATAATGAGTTGAAATTGGTAGGATAGAAGAGTACTGTAAAATTTCCATGAAATAGAGCCTCAAGCAATTTGGTACATTTTCAGTGAATGGGTGAATGTAACATAAATTATAACAGTGTAAACTTCTAGGAGCTGCATACTTGCACCCTTGAGGTACTTTGTCACTTGCCAACTTTTTTTTTTTTTTTTTTTTAACACATTTATGTGTGTGTGTGGCACTGTGCTAGTAGGTGCATTGAGATATTCAGATGAGTAAGAGTGCAGGCAACTCACAGTTCAGGGAGGCAATACTCATTGGAGAAGAATTCATACAATTGTGGAAGTGATGAGGTGGTATGAAAAAGAACAAAAGGAAATTTAATGCTCAGGTGTCAAATGACAGACACCATAACTGTTTCTGTTGAAAGGATTGTTGGTTCCTCTGTAGCCTCTTCTATACACTTTCCTCAATGTCATTCGAAAGTATAATTCTATAATACTTAGGGCTTTGAGAAGAGCATCTTACACAGTGTAAAACACATATTTGGAGCATAGAACAAGAAAAAATTCTAAGGCATTTTGAGCAACATTTCCTGTCATTATATATCCAAATCCCCAAAATATACAGAGTACTTTTAATTTTTTCTTTAAAGGCTATTATGGTAATTTAAAATCCAATAATATGAATATTGGAGGGATCTTAAGCTCCAAATTATTCTAAAGTTATCTTTTTTCATGTAAGTTTTGTTAAAGAGATTTTCCTTTGTTTAGTGTTAATGGACCATGAACAAAGTGGACAGATTTTTGCCAGTCATAAACAACGTTATATCCTGTTGATTAAATAGAAAATACCTAAGTAAATGTGCTAAAAATGGATTCCTTCAAGTTTTTAGTTTTGTCACACCGTGGGGTGGAGTCTTTAAGCAGGAAGAATGAAGTCCAGTAAACAGGAAATGCGTGCTGAGACAGATTAAAAAAATTTTTTTTAAATTCTTGAAAGAGAGAGCGAGTGAACATAAGTGGTGGAGGAGCAGAGAGAGAGGGAGAGAGGGAGAGAGAATCCCAAGCAGGCTCTGCACTGTCAGTGCGGAGCCTGACACGGGGCTCGAACTCACAAACTGGGAGATCATGACCTAAGTGGAAATCAAGATTCAGAAGCTTAACTAACTGAGCCATCCAGGCACCCTAAGAGACAGAGTTTGAAAGGGAAATAGAAGCCCATGCTCTGAGAATTTTACTGGAATATTCCACCATTATGAGTACCTTTTTAAGAATGTGCAGTGTTATGGAGTGCCACATTGTCTTTTTTCTCATTGCTTTAATACTATGGATGACAAATGATCTCTACTGGGATTGCAGGTTGCAGATTAAAGTTGTGCAATTTAATTCAGTTGTATTTTCACAGGCTAATGCATTGTGTTTAACCTCTGTGTTTTCAATACTTTATACTGAAAGGTACTTTTTCATTTGGGTGGTTGGTATAATTTAGAATGGTTAGTAGAATTTCATATTCTTTAGTATAGCCACATGTTTTTATATTTACATATTTATATGTATTCAAGAAAGTTGGGAAAATGCTAATTATTATATTTAAAAAGCACTCTCCCCTCCTGGAACTCCCAGCAGATAAAGAGGAAACCAACCTGAACTTACTTTTCTCTTCCAAAGCAGTTATTTTTGGAAGGCATATATTAATTCTGGTGATACTACAATTTCTTAAAAATATTTTTGGGATGTTTCTTCTGTAATTGCCAAATATTAGGTTTGGGCGGTGACAGCTGTAAGCGTTAAACATATCAGAGAATTCAGTATTTGCTGTGGGCTGGGAAAATGGAGACCTGAATAAGCAATGTAGTGTTGTGAAAGGCTCTTCTAATTATGGGGGATCAGTATGGGAAAAGGGTCTCAGTGATAATTCCCTAGTAGGCAAAGTAGGAAACAAAATCAAAAGTGGCACGTTATTTAAGCAGACAGAGCCTGAGAGGGAGAGTATTTAACATTCATAATGCCAATTTAATGTCTAATGGAAGATCTTAAAGGCCGTGATGATGAATGTGTTTTGTGCGTCAAATTTTTTTCTAGAAATTTTTTTATTTTTTAAATTTTAGACAGAGCTTGAGCGGGAGAGGGGCAGAGGGAGAGTGAGAGAGAATCTCAAGCAGGCTCCACATTCAGCACAGAGCCTGATGTCGGCCTCTATCCCACGACCCTGGGACCATGACCTGAGATGAAATCAAGAGTTGCATACTCAACCGAGTCACCCAGGTGCCTCTAGAAATAAGTTTTTTAATTAAAAAAATGCAAACAGTCTACAACATCATCTAAAACAACATAAATAAAAGTAAGTCTCTCTTGTATACCACCATCCCAAAGTCTCTAATAAGTTTTTATATACTGAGAAAAATGTTTTGTGATCCTACAGCACACACACCCACACTCGCACGCACACAAGTGTAATCATTCTATACATATAATTCTTGCCTTTTCTTTTACACAGAATTCCTGTGAGATGATCCTGAGGTCAGCCATGTTCTGTACAGAGGTTGTACAGTGTTCTCCTGGCTGCATCATGATTTATCTCAGCAGCCCCCAAGGGTGGACATTTAGGATTTTTTTAGATTCCATGTCCCCCCTGACAAATAATGTTGTGGTGAATATCTTTGTACATGTGTGTATGCGTTTGTGGAACAGATACATAGATTAGATATCTGGTAGTAGAGTTACCAAGTCTAAGTATATTGCCAAATGGCTCATTGAAAAAACTGTATCAGTTTGTATTTCCACCAACAGTGTGTAAAACCTATGCCAACAATGGATTGTCATTAAACTTTTCTAATTTTGCCAATCTGAGAAGTGAAGAATTATATCCCAGTGTTCAGATAAGATTTTTTGATTCTAAGTGAGGTTAAATATATTTTCATATGTTTACTGGGTAATGTTGAAGGCAGTTTTAACCAGTTTACCTATATATCAATAAGAAATGCTTCATTTTAAGTGAAGAGCGCCCAACAAACCATGGAATCCTGAAAGCCTAGCTCCTCTATAACACAGGAGAAATGCTCTCTCATTGTATCACTGTTGGTTGGGGGCATGTGTACATAATGGAAGACAAAGAATTCCCTGTACCTTCTGAGAACGTATGACTGAACATCTTTTCCATGTTGTATACATCTAAGATGATAGGTTTAACAGTTTTATTCTTTTTAGCAAAGAACATTATAAAGAGCAGTTGAAAAAAAATGACTTAATTTGGATATTTATTTTTCTTTTTTGATTTTGAAAGCAAGAAGAGATACCTTAATGCCACTCAGAATGTTAAAAATCATGGTAATAGCTTGTTTTATTCTTTTTTCCTTTTTGTTACAATTAAAAGGTAATGGATTTATAGCTTTGGGAAATGAGGAACATTTTTTTCTAATGTATAATGAATCCAGATTGATTTCTGACAAAACCAATAAGCAATTTATTTGCAATATTTGAAAGTAAATTATAGGATGGAAAAATCCTACTGGCACGTTGGCAAGTGGATGGGACCAGATGATCAGATATTTCATTTCTACATCTACATTTCATGAGTCAGTTTCACACAACAGCTGCTATGGAGGAAGGGTGGATTTGCCAGAATACTTCATGGTTTATTAAAAAGAAAAGAAAAAAAAGGAAAAACCCAAAATCCCACCAACCCAAACCCATGCAAAAATAATACAAAGTGCATTTGGGCATGAAAGGGTAAATTTGGGCATGAGTAAGTTATTGCTAATAAATAAGATTGCTGAAAACATACAGTTCTAAAAAGAGCCCTTATTTTTTGGTTTCCAGTTTTTCAAATAACGGAAAGCAATGGCTAATTAAAAAAGTCATAACTAATAGCAAACATTTACTGAATAGTTTCTGTGTGAAACATTTTACTGTGTTATGTGAAGAACATATCCCATTTTTCAGAAGAGGCTTTGGAAGTGCTGTGACTTGTCAGGGCTGATATAGGTGTTAAATGGTAGAGCTGATGTTGGAATCCAGGGACCCTGTTCTGGAACTTGTGCTGTTAAGCACTGTGTAAGATTGGATTTAAGTCGTTAGGAAGAGAAGAACAAATGTCATTTGTAAGATTGGGCCTATATTATTAAAATAAATACCTGCTGATTTTAAAGTACTAAAAAAATTTCCTTGAGCACTTTTCAAGGATTAAGAATATTTTTTTTTGTATAATAAATACCAATTTCCTTTAATTTTGTTGATGAAAAATGTTGGTGTTTGTGCTACTCTTGATTCAGATCTTAATTCTCCCTTGTTTGGGTCCCAGGAATTATGTGAAAACTTAATGGAAACCCATAAAAGTGAGACACATAAAAATTATACATTTGAAATGTTTTATTTTCTCCATCTTATGGTATACTCATGGGGAATGTATTTTTTGGTACAAAATATTCCACTGGGCCCAGAACTAGTTGATTAGTAAAAGGAGGATTTGTAAAAACCATGTGATATTTTACATTGACTGAGGGCTTGGATCAAATTTTGTAAGTTTTGTACAGCTGCAAGGATATATTACATACAATACTCTGGGTAACATCTTCATCAAATGTTACATAGTTGCTTATTTGATGAAGCAAATATTGATATTTGATGAAGGGTGAGTTGTTTGGAGTAAGTATTCCCCGCTTTTTTTTTTTAAGTTTATTTATTTATTTTGAGAGAGAGACAGAGAGAGCAAGCTAGAGAGTGTGAGCGGGGGAAGGGCAGAGAGAGGGAGAGACAGAATCCCAAGCAGGCTCTGCGCTGTCAGCTCAGAGTCCTGATGTGGCTCAAACTCAGGAGCCATGAGATCCTGACCTGAGCGGAGATCAAGAGTGGATGCTTAACCACCAGAGCCACCCAAGCACCCTGCTGGCTTTTTTGTTTATGTTTTGTTTTTTGGAGTTTATTTGGACGGGCAGGGTGCTTTTGGGGGGCAGAGTTTTCTCTGACTGAACAAATACCTCCCTTTTTCACAGACCATGTTGTTGCCATGGAGACCTTTAGATTCTATAAATGCAGCCTCTAATAACAGACAGGAAGATGACATTGGGTTGAGTGTGGGTGCATGAGAGTGGAGTGTAGTCCAGATGTGTAGAGTCTGTTTGTTCACAGAAGTCATTTTGCAGTAGCCAGAAGCCCATTGGTCTTTTTGCAATCTCCCTTTTGCTTGTTCTTTTTTCCTATGTATGTGTGTGTGTGTGTCTGACGTAGAAATAATGGAACAGTATAGAGGAAAAACCCTTTTTTCCTTCTCTAGTCTCATACTCTTACCTTTCAGGAGAAGACCAACTGTTGTCAGGAATTTGGTGAGTGTCCTTGTGATGTTTTTATTCTTTTACTGCATTTGTGTCATTTTTTACTCATATGTGTTTTGTGTTTCTGAAGTTATCTTACTACTACCATGCTTCATATATCATTATACAACTTGCTTTTTTCTCGCCCATATTTCTTGAGTTCTCTTCGTGTTGATATATGTCTGATTAATTTATTTTAGCTGGTGTATTGTATCACAGTTAACCTTGTCCTTTCGTTTTGGATGTTTAGAGTGTTTTCCCATTGTACTTCTTTGTAACTCCTCAGTTCTGTTTTTCCCTATCCTTTCCATATTGTGGGGTAGAGGATTCCATTTAATTTTGATTTGGCTAAGGCTAGATCATAAGCTATCCTTAATCTGTTCTGCCGTTTTCCCCCAACTAAGCTCTGTTTATTTTATTATTTTAAAAAATTGTTTTAGGTATCCTCCAGTCATTCCTTCTCTTCACATATTCAACCTGGCAAAATTGAGCTGTGATATGTATTACCCAGGTACTTGTAGCCTGGCCAAGTTCCAGGATGTCTTTGATTATCTCCTCAAGTTATGCATTTTTTTTTTCAGTATATGAAATTTATTGTCAAATTGGTTTCCATACAACACCCAGTGCTCATCCCAAAAGGTGCCCTCCTCAATACCCATCCCCCACCCTCCCCTCCCTCCCACCCCCCATCAACCCTCAGTTTGTTCTCAGTTTTTAACAGCCTCTTATGCTTTGGCTCTCTCCCACTCTAACCTCTTTTTTTTTTTCCTTCCCCTCCCCCATGGGTTTCTGTTAAGTTTCTCAGGATCCACATAAGAGTGAAACCATATGGTATCTGTCTTTCTCTGTATGGCTTATTTCACTTAGCATCACACTCTCCAGTTCCATCCACATTGCTACAAAAGGCCATATTTCATTTTTTCTCATTGCCACGTAGTATTCCATTGTGTATATAAACCACAATTTCTTTATCCATTCATCAGTTGATGGACATTTAGGCTCTTTCCATAATTTGGCTATTGTTGAGAGTGCTGCTATAAACATTGGGGTACAAGTGCCCCTATGCATCAGTACTCCTGTATCCCTTGGGTAAATTCCTAGCAGTGCTATTGCTGGGTCATAGGGTAGGTCTATTTTTAATTTTCTGAGGAACGTCCACACTGCTTTCCAGAGCGGCTGCACCAATTTGCATTCCCACCAACAGTGCAAGAGGGTTCCCGTTTCTCCACAAGTTATGCATTTTTCAGAAGAGTAAATAACAGCATTCCTATTGTAAGAAACTGTAACATTTTTGGGTCTAGGATATTTAGAGAAAGCAAAACAAAAGCAAAAATACTTTTGATCAAATTCTGTTGATGATTTTGCTTGCTAAACAACTTGGATTCTTACTTTTAATTCTTATTTTTAATTTCCTTATTACCATGACAGTATTCAGAAGGTACCGTTTAGGACTCAGTGGTTGCTCAATACAGTTATCAAAATATAGGCTATATGTATAGATCACTGCTACCCAGTAGAAATATAATGCACACCACACATATAATTTAAAATTTTCTAGTAGCCACATCAAAAAATGTAAAACTGAACATTGCAATACAGTTTATTTAACCAGTATATTCCAAAATATTGTCATTTCGACATGTAAGCTATGTAAATAGTAAATATTGAGATATTTTACTTTCTTCTTTTCATACCAGGTCTTCAAAATCTAGTGTGTATTTTACACTTACACAGCATCTCCACTAGGACCAGCAAACTTGCAAGCATTTCATAGCCACATGTGGCTAGTGGCTACCATATTGGATAGTGCAGGTACAGAACAGACAATTTTTAGAAGTACCAGTTACTGAGGAAGATATACAGATGGCAAATAAACATATGAAAATATGCTCCACATCAAATGTCATCAGAGTAAAGCAAATTAAAACAAGACACTACTACTCACCTGTTAGAATGGCCCATATCTATAACTGACAATACAAAATGCTGTCAAGGATTTGGAACAGTATGAACTCTCATTGCTGGTGGTAATGCAAAATGGCACAGCCTATTTGGAAGATGATTTGGCACTTTCTTTCTTTCTTTTTTTTCCTTTCTTTCCTTCTTAACATTTATTTATTTTTGAAAGACAGAGACAGAGCACGAGCAGAAGAGTGGCAGAGAGAAAGAGGGAGACACAGAATTTGAAGCAGGCTCCAGTCTGTGAGCTGTCAGCACAGAGCCCATTGCAGGGCTTGAACCCATGAACCGTGAGATAATGACTTGAGCTGAAGTCAGATGGTTAGCTGACTGAGCCACCTAGTCTCCCTGTTTAGGCGGTTTCTTACAGACTAAATATAGCCTATCATATGATCCAGCAATCATGCTCCTTGGTATTTATCTAAAGAAGTTGAAAACTTATGTCCACACAAAAACCTGAGCATGGATGTTTATATATAGGAACTTTCCAAAACCTGCTAAAACTATTTTAAAACAAAGTTTTGGTTTTTTTTTTCCCCTTTAAAGACAGCATTTGCAACATTAATCTAAAAATTGTTTTTTTGGGGGTGTCTGTGTGGCTTATTTGGTTAAGCATCTGACTCTAGATTTCTGCTCAGGTCAGACTCTTACAGTTTGTGATTTTGAGCACTGCATCGGGCTCTATGCTGACAGTGTGGAGCCTGCTTCAGATTCACTCTCTCCCTCTCTCTCTCCCTCCCCCACTTTTTAAAAATAAACATTTAAAAATTGTTCTTTTTTATTTTTCACATTACTGTTCCCGTAACCAGCCTTTTCTTTTAATCTGAAACTAAACATTAATGACTAAACATCATTGGGGAAAATTTCTTGCAGCACCAAAGATACCACCCTTAAAAGAACTCAATAAGAAAGGCAAACATCAATAGTGAACAGAAAAAAAAAAATAGAGAAATACAAAAAGAAGAAATACAGATGGCCTAAAATATATGAAAAAGTGATTTTCACTAGAAATTAAAGATACAGTTTGCATGAAATACTTTTGTTTTGTCATCAAATTGATATAATGAATAACACCCAGTTTTCCTAGGAGTTTAAGGAACAGGTACTGTCATACAGGGATGGTAAGCATAATATTTTATAACATTTTTGGAAGGTCTTTGGTAATATGCGCTAAAAGCCGGTACATGGCCTTTGACTCAGCAGTTTTTTTGGTCTAGAATTTATCATAAGAAAGCAATTAAGGATATTTGAACTTAATTTGAACTTAATTTGGCTTAATGTATAGGCCGTCTTCTGCCTTTTGACTTACGCAATTTTCACAGCACCCCAAGAAGCTCAAAGAGGTCAGATGACTTGCCCAGGGTCACACATTATCAGGTGGCAGGTGTATATTGCAGCATGCTTGAAATCCGCAGGGGTGGGGGGGAGGGGAAAAAGCAAGGACTTGAGCATCTCAAATGAATGGCTTGATGGAATGAATAGAGTTTAGAGTGAAAGCCTATCTTGTCTTTTACTTCCTGAGGATATTTATAATAGAGGCCAGTGATGAAAGCTGACTACAAAACAGACTGCGTACTGTAATTGAGTTTTTAAAAATATACTCATATGCTCACATACATATGTGATTAGAAATCACTTCAACAGAGTCAGGTTCAAATTTTTGCTTTGTTCCTTACTAGGTGTGTGACTTTAGTCAAGATACCTAACCTCTTATTGCCTTAATTTTCTTCACAGAGATTCTATTACCAATTTACAGGTAGTTGGAAGGATTAAATTAAACAAACAGTTTTCTATAGTGTTTGGTACATATGTTTAATAAATGGCCTTCAAAAGTCTTTAAAAACCTTGTTTCTGAGAGAGGGGGTTATATAATTTAAATTTCTTATTTTCTGTATTTCCACTTTTTTCTACAATAGGTATGTTTTGTGAATTAAAAAAAAGTTAGAAAATGCTTAACTTACGTTTAGCTTAAAGAGAAAAAAGATTGATTAGATGTTAGATGAGACATATACCAGAAATTGTTATATTGCTTTCTCAGTTGGAAAATTTAGAGAACCACTCACTTGATGTTAAAAATAGCCCTTCAAGTATATTTACATTTAATAGTATTTATGAAGATAGTAGAATTCATTGAATCGTAGGGCTTAATTTTTACTGTTAAATTAGATGGTTAGGTGAAGTTCAATAAAGAAAGAATAGATATTGAAATTTGCAAATGCTAGTTCCTTATATTTATTTTCAGAAAGTTTTTACTTTTAATCATTTCTTATATTTTGAATCAGGAAGTGTTGGCAACCCTTAATAAAGAGAAGTAGAAACTATCAAGTGATTTGCTTATTTTGGAGGTTCTATATGATGCAGTTTCTGATTATTTTTCCTGATTTTATTTCCATTTTGCCTCTGTCTACTTTGAAATATCTGTAATACATATCGCGGTCCTTGTTTAATAACTACCTATTAAATACCTACTCTTTCCATTTAAAGTGAAATTTCATTGTGATTTTCATGGTTTTCTTTGTTGTAAACCATTCTTAGCTTTGTACTTAGGCATTAGGTACAGGAGTGAATCAGGATTTCATATTACATCACCTCAGTAGTAGAATGAACATTTTTCTATTTTATTGGTTGCATTCTGGTGGGACTGTCAAGAATAAGTCCAGAAGAAACCAAAGTAAACCTAATTCTTGTGAACACATTGTTTTATTTCATGCAAGTTCTCTCTATAACCTATTTGTCAAATGTTGACATTTTATAAAATGTCTGTTGCTATGTTTTTTGAAAAGAGGGTGTTATGGTCAGATTATTTTTTGGCTCCAAATTAATTTTGTATTAAACATATTTGCTGCAGCATTTTTGGAGCTCTTGAATTTCAGCTCAGCATCATGCCTCTGTAAGGCAGGAGAGAGTAGAGTATGCACTTTCCAAATTTGTTTGACTAGGCAATGCTTTTGCAGAATCATCATGAAACACACTCTGGGAAATACTGTTTTAAATAAAAATATAGAGAGCAAGAAGAAGAAAAAAAAGCTAAAATATCTACTCATTGAATAAGTTAAACTGGCTCTTAAAACTGTATTTTGGACACTTTAAAAGATAGCATATTTAGTTAAAATATTAGTTTTAGTTTTCTTCCTCCTTCTGTCCATTCCATCCATCTATCCCTTCTTTTTATTTATTTAAGAATATTTAAATTAAAAAAAATGTTTATTTTTGAGAGAGAGAGAGAGAATGAGAAGAAGAAGAAGAAGAAGAAGAAGAAGAAGAAGAAGAAGAAGAAGAAAAAAGAAGAAGAAGAAAAAAGAAGAAGAAGAAGAAGAAGAAGAAGAAGAAGCAGCGGGTGAGGAGCAGAGAGGGAGGGAGACACAGAATTTAAAGCAGCCTCCAGACTCTGAGCTGTCAGCACAGAGCCCAAGGCGGGGCTTGAACTCATGAGCGATGAGATCGTGACCTGAGCCAAAGTTGGATGCTTAACCGCTGAGCCACCCAGGTGCCCTTTAAAAGAATATTTTACACAAGTGATGAAAAATAACTAGAGAATGACTCGGAATGTTTATTTTCCTAAATAGATTATTTCTGTGTACATTGGTAATAACAGTGCTCAAAAATTGCTTTTAGACTGTCCTATTTTGTGTAAACATTTCATAAAATAGAATTATTTATGATTGGATAGTTTCTCCCTTGTAAGCTTTAGAGCAA
The DNA here is from genome assembly GCF_028018385.1 of Neofelis nebulosa. NCBI lineage: Eukaryota > Metazoa > Chordata > Mammalia > Carnivora > Felidae > Neofelis > Neofelis nebulosa. The sequence goes on along the minus strand of NC_080784.1, from coordinate 70,172,991 downwards.
TAATAATCGGAGTTCATAGGAGACATTGTTATCACAAACAGATATGACTTAGAACATTAATTTTATCCTAAAAACAGTTGAGCACAGGGAGAATTTTGGTCTAGAAACTTGCCTCTCTAATCTTAGAGTTTTTACTTAAAATATTTTGGGTTTTGCCCTGGAATTTGCAAATTCTAAGAGAAGATTCATCAAGTAGTATTATCTTGTTATTAGTTATATTGTTACTGTTATTAGTATTGATTTATCTCATTAATTGTGGTATTTATATTCTATGAAGTTACTGAGAAGCCTGAATTAGCAAATAGTGAGCCATTGCTTCCAGGGGAAATACAAGGTTAGTTCCTGCAAGCCTCTGGTCACAACCTTTTCGTCAATTGATCAGTATATAATCCTGTTTTATGTTAGAACTAGAGAAGAAAATGAGATTCGGTGTATTGGAAAAATGTGAGAAAATTTACTAGGTAGGTAGAATTTGGAAAGGACAATAATAGAGGTTAATTCTCTTCCAGCACAATTCTTGTTCAGTACTCCTAAGAAGTAAAGGAGTCACATAATATTGCCTCACCATCATTGTCGTGTGTGTGTGTATGTGTGTGTGTGTGTGTGCGTGCGTGCGTGTGTGTGTGTGTGTGTGTGTGTTTCCATCTTTTGAAATTCTTTCACTCATAAAGTTGTCTTTGTACTTTGGAGAATACGTATGTCTAGTGTCATTGAACTCAGATTATAATCACGTTCTTTTGTAATCTCTTGTTTCACGTCACCTTTGTTTCTTGTTTTAGCTTTGTTTTAAATTCAGATTGCCCTAGAAACAGGTGACTGCTTTTAGTGTTTAGAAAAGATGAAGTGGTTAGTGATTGATATTTGGCTATGTTGATCTATTTGAAGATTTGGGTTTTTTTGGTTTTGTTTTTGATATATTTGAACTTTTGTACAGTAAACTTTCTGGAGTTTGGTAAGAGGGTGAGTTAGTGATTGTCTAGGGGATTTTAGAGTTTAGAGATCCTTGATTGAACCATTTTATTTTTTAATTTTAATTTAACTTTTATATTTTAATTTTTACTTTCTAAATAAATAAATATTTATTTTTTATTTTAGAGAGAGAGAGAATGCAAGAGAGGGTGAGAAAGAGAATCTTTAGTAAGCTCCATGCTCAGCTCAGAGCCTGACCTGGGTCTAGATCCCACAACCCTGGGATCATGACTTGAGCTGAAATTAAGAGTTAGATGCTTAACCAGCTAAGCCACCCAGGCACCCCAATTTAACAATTTTTAGAACACACATTTGGGATCAAAGACCTAGAGGAAATGAGTAACTTGCTCAGAATCTCAGCTAGTTTTTGATTCCAGATTGTAGTCAGATTTCTTTTCCATGTTACTATACTGTTATGGAAGATTCTACATTAGATTAAGTGGGTGAAACATGTTCTGTTTTGATAGTAATTGGTATGAGGATAGACCATGTGCCATGGGTACAATTCTGTTTGCCTAGGAAGTCAGTCATTTGTATAATCTATTTATAAATATACATTACATGCCATTTTTTAATAGATTACATATTTATTTAAAGCATAATTTTTAGGGGTGAAACACTTAATATTATAATATATTAATAATATAAATATATATTATATTTGATATTTGAAATCCAGAAAATCCTGTAACTTCTGTAACATAAGCCATTGAAATTAACATGGGGAAACATTTAGCTGTTGTGGCTACAGTGATTCTCAAATTGGAAATAGAGGACAGACAGACAACCTTAAACTAAAAGGGGAGACAGATTTTTAAGATTTACAAAAGTTTACATAGGTGGGAAAAAGTTGAAAAACCTAGCATTTAAAGTCAGCATGAAATTCCAACTTAGCCGTTTTGATTTTCCATTTTGATTGACAATTTCTTTTGAACATTTCTTTTTATTTCCTCTTCCTTGTTTTGACATGATTCAAGAGGATTAGAAAATGGAATGTTTAGGCATTTCTTCTTCCTTTTGACTTTGAACAAAGGTGGGAATGTTCAGTAATACAATTCTGTCTTGAGAAGAAACGTATTTAAGGGAAAGGAGATAATGGGCTTCTTTGTGGGAAAAGTTTCCAGGTAGTGGAACAGATGTGATGTTATCTGTTTCTCTAGTAGAGCCTTTACTGGGCATTATTGTTCCCCACCTGAGTTGACTCTTTAGGACAGGAGAAACTCCTGGAATTAGTTTGAATGATATTGCAGAAGATGTGACAGTTTTCATATATGCCTTTGATTGCTTTTTAAGGAATAAAACAGTACTCTTTTGGCAAACCTGTGGCATTTAATTAGTAAATGCATCCTAATGCTTCAAGGTGAACTCATTTTTAACAGTAAGGGCATTTTGATCTTGAAAAAAATGTATTTTACTTGTATATGTTATAAAGTATAGACAAGCTAAATGATTACTTTGAAAATGGTCACTTTCTAATTTCCTTGCTCTGAAGCCTTTGAAAAAAATATCCTCAATTAAAATATAAAGAATCAGAGTTTCAGGCGGTCAAAAATTTATATCACCAAGTTGATTTTTTGTTGTTGTTGAGTGTAATTTCTCCTTTCCAGGTCTACCAAACTCTTCTAACTTAAAATGTAGCCATTGTCCAAATTTAACTATTAGATTCAGTAACATCCAACTTATGAAAACTACCTGATGTGAATTGCTGTCTTCTAAACCACCAAGAAATGCAAAAGTAGGCAGGATAATTGTGCTTGCTGTCAGGTTTTCACTGCTCTCTTTGGATAAAGTTAGTGGAGTTCTAAGTCCAGCTAAAATGGTGATTGTATTTATTGTTAATATAAATTATAATTATTAATAAAGGGTAGGCAGAAAGCGTTCTGAGTTTGAAATTTCGGCTTATGGAGAATTAAAAAAAAAAAAAATGTACATTGGCAAGAGACACCAGGATATCCTTGACCAACCAGATGGAGTAGATACATGGTTTAAAGAGACAATTTCATTTACTGTGCTGGGGAAGGAGTATTAAACCTAATTGGAAGCATGAGATCTGTTTTTATCACCCAGGATCCTGAATTAGCAGAGATTAGGAGGAAAGCACCAAAATTTATTTTGGTGGTGGTTTTATTCTGCAGAGATTGAATTTATCATAGTGGTTAAGAATGCTAGGTTATTTCTTTCCTTTACAAACTGTGTGAACTTGGGCAAGTTACATACCTGTCTGAACTTTCTCATCTGTAAAATAGGGGATAATGAATAATCTACCTCATGTGACTCTTCTGAGGATTGAAAATGATCCTTTTTCAAACAGGTCGTTTTAATGAATTTGACACTGCTAACTCAAATAATTGAATTTGGATGATGGCTGCATTTTAGGTTAGAATTCTGAGAAGAGTTAGGTAGAACTGGGAAAGAGAAATTATAAACAAATAATTCAACTTGAGATAAATTTTTGATAAAAAGTAGTTAGAATAGCCTAGAGTAGTCTCCAGGACAAGGCAGATGCTCAAATATGTTTGGGATTTTTATTGATGGTACACCTATTCCTTATGTAGTTGTGGTGGTAAAACTATGAAATTATTATTACCTCTTTTTGTAAATGGGACTCAGGGAAGTTTGGTCATTTGCTTCTTTGTAGGAAAGCTGAAATTGAAATCCTGATCCCCAAGTCAGGCTACCCCTATCATGTCCCAATATGCTGTGTTTCTGTTTTCTTTAAAGTACTAACAAATACTTATATACATTTATTCCAAAAATTTAAGTCAGAGCTTCCTGTAATCATTAAGGTTTCTTATGTTAGCAGTTTCAGTTTAATTGGTCTATGGCATCTTTGGTTAGGTAGGTTACTGTATGATAGCTGTAAAGCTGACTTACAGTAAACAAATACCATGATTTTTATACCCCATGTGAAAAATCATAATTCTGGTATCATAATGTCATCTAACACCATAAGATTAGCAAGTACAATGGTAATTAGGTGCTTTTGACAAGGAACCCAGTTGCACTCCATATGAAGCCAATGATTGCTTCAGGTGTTCCCTTCTATATTTCCCAACTCCTCTGACTATAAGAATTACTTTGGGTTGGGAAGGCACGCATTCTGCTTATGAAAAATATAGATTCATAGGTCTCCAGAGTTAAAGAATTAGTACAGCTAGAGAGAGAGGCTCAGGAATATGTATTATTTAAGAAGCTCACCCCGTGACTCTGATGCTCAGTTAATTTAGGAACTGTTTACCTAGTTGGCCTATAGCTTGGTTCATTGGCTGTTCACTTTATTTGGCTAGTCAAGATTCTCGCATTGTCCATGCAAGGTGAGGAAAAGATAATGCTCAATTGTACCTTCTTCACAAGGAACTTCATGATCTATAAATATCAGTAAACATATGCAGACTCCATTAACCATGAGGTTAGGACTGCAGCTTTGCCCTTTATTGTAGGGATCTCAGATGTAGTTGAGTCAGCCTGAATGAAACTGCTATGTAATAGCAATATAAATGCTGGCCTACAGGGTATACCAATACAGTGTCAGTCTTAAAAAAAAAAAAGCCAGCAGGGTTATTACTAAACACCTGGGAGAGGTAGGGCCATTATGTTCCATCTATTATTGGTGATATTCCTAAGTTATGTGTTTATTGTATTCATCTACTATGGCTGATATATACTAAACTTTATTGCTGAATTATTTTGTGTTTATTGTATTTTTTACTATCCAGTTTGGGAATCATAAGCCTATGACCTTTTAAAATGGTTTCTAGGGTTTCAAAGCCATGCCTTTGACTTAACTTGACTATACCTGCTGGCCAACATGAATGAACGGCTTTTTAGACGAACAGGTTTTACAACAATATAAGGTTTGTTGACCTTGGTATTTATAATCTATTTGTGAAAAGGAATTCTTCACCAAATCCACTCTTTAGGATGGAGGGTAAACTTTAGAGATAACAACTTTATTTTTTATTTTCTTTAACGTTTTATTTTTTGAGAGAGAAAGAGTGCAAGCAGGGGAGGGGCAGAGAGAGGGAGACACAGAATTCAAAGCAGGCTCCAGGCTCTGAGCTGTCAGCACAAAGCCCGATGTGGGGCTGGAACCCACGAACCTGAGATCCTGACCTGAGCTGAAGTCAGATGCTCAACCATCTGAGCCACCCAGGCGCCCCCAAGAGATAACAACTTTAATCTTTGTATTAAGGCCATGACTTCCCTTGTCCTTTAAAATACCAACTTTCCCTTTAGGAGTTTAAAAAAGACCCCCAACATATATTTGCTACTAGAGTTTCTTTCTCTACGAAAGGAATCACCTTTCTCCTGTGACAATGCCTTAAGCAGTTGAAGCCATTCCACCACCTTTTCCCTTTCCTCTTGAGTTAATGGCAGTGGCAAGGTGGTTGGGGTAGGGAACCTGGGTTTTGGAGGAGTTGGAGTATGGAATGAGGCAGGTGGCAGTGATAGCAAAGCATAATGAAGTGTCTGTAGTGGTACTAGCAGAGGGGACCTGTGGTTGTATCACTTAAAAATTTTGCCAATTGGTTATTCTCCCAATTTGTTTATTCAGAATTTCAGAGTTTATTGAAAGTTGGTAGTATTTTATTCTTAAAGCAGAAAAAAAAATAAACTAGCAGGTTTTTATAATTTTTATTCAGAGTGTCTGTATTGCATTTTTGCCAAAAGTGAGAAGAAGGAAAGTTCCTGCTTATTCCCTGCACCTCCCCCTCTTCACTCCCCATCCAATAATAAATTATAGGAACTTCAGCTCAGTGTTCTTTTATTTTTCATTGTCCTACTTATTTGGAAAATAGCATTACTTAGGTATAAATACAGATACAGATGTAGATTATATTTGAACAAAAAGCAAAGGAAGGCATGTGAGACTGTCCTTTGGTTCTCTTTCTTGTGTCCTGGGTCTGGAAGGACTTTAGGATTATCTGGTTAATCGCCAGTCTTCCACGGGAGCAATATCTAAACCATCTTTATTGACAACACTTAAAAGATTATCAGACGATGGGTGTCTCGGTGCCTCAGTCAGTGAATCATCTGACTCTTGATTTCAGCTCAGGTCATGATCTCATGGTTCAGTTCATGAGATGGAGCCTGGAGTGGGGCTCTGGGCACACTGTGCGTGGAGCCTGTCTAAGATTCTCTCTGCCCACCCCCCTCAAAAAAAAAAAAAAAAAAGGAAGGAAAAGCACACAAAACTAAGTCTTCTCAGTTTGCTCATTTTGTACAATTTTATTCAATTTTTACTAATAGTACTTGCTAAATAGGATCTGAAAACTTGAAGGAAGCCAAAACTGTCACCGGCCACCTTGCTGGAATCCCTTCCTCAAGTTTCAGTCTTGGTTGGCATCATGGAGTCTCTGGCCAATCCTTTTCCCCCTTAAATTTGAAATAATAGCAATAGCTTGTATAATAACCAGTGAGTAAGTGCTTAATATACATTATCTTGATTTTCACAGCAACTCTATAGAGTGTAGATATTATTCTCAGTTTATGGATGGTGAATTTTAAGTTCAGTAGTGTGAAGTAACTCTCCCGTATCTCCCAGCAGTAAATAGCAAAGTCAGGATTGCGGCTGGGTTCTGATGCCAAAATGTGTTCTCTTAATTGTTGTCCTCTGCCACCTCTTGTCATTGGCAGTGTCTATTTGCAGAGTCTCCTTCAGCCTTTGTCCTTCTGGATCATGCAGCTGTTTATATTTTGCATCCTCCTCCTTTCACTCTACGAGTAAGAATTCCTAAGTTCAGATTCCACCATATGGCAAAAGTGGCAAGGCGTCATTATTAGTCTCTTGAGAAAAATGTGTTGCCTGAATCTGTGCAGAGAATTTTCTTTTGATTGTGGGACTTGTAATGGGGTCAGTCTATGGTATTTCCAAGAAAACTAAGCATAGTGTTATTGTTGTCCAAGAGGTCGATAAAAACATAGTTCAGAATCAAGTTTGACCACTGTAAAATTATTTTTGTATATATTATGGCAAGTTAAATTTGAAGCATTATATTTTCCAGACTTCAAAATTTCAGTGGTCTGTTATTTAGAAAGGATATGTACATTGGCTAGGCCATAGTGGAACCACCCATTTATTTATCAACCCATTCATTACTTTCTGTGGGGTTTTTTTTGTTTTTTTTGTTTTTGTTTTTTTTTTTTTGCTCTTTTGTCAGGTACTTCCTTGTGGCTTAAATAGTTTTGCTCCTTTTTTTTTTTGTTTTAATTAGCCGAATTTAAAAACTCTGCAACTGGAACTCTTCATTAGCAGTGTGGAAAGAATTTTAATTGGCTGTGTGAACAGTAGTGTTGTCAACTTGTAGAGCAGTGCCCCACTTACAGATGGAAACAGCTGTATCCTTTTTCTTTGGAGACACGGAGAGTCTTGTCCTCAGATCATCAGGTGAATGCTCCTGTGGAAAAATGCAAGACAGTTACAACACAGGCATTATCGCTGTCCCTCCAACCCAGCTTTTATTTATCTGTCAAGAAGAGCATCCATTTTAACTCTATTATCTAAGTATGAAATGTGGCATTGGAGTCATATTAATTGGACACTCACATTATTTTTTAGTTGAATAGGTTTTCATCAAGAAACTGTCTTTGTTCAGCTTTACGTTAGCATTCTAGTTGTGTAAAAGACTTTATAAAAAAGTCTTTTGTTATGTCCGGTATACCATAGATGGACACGTCTAACTTGTTATTTATCCTATGAAATGTACCTTTTACCAATTGATTCTTCCCTGCTACTTCCTGTCAATAACTGATAATCATGCTTCTATATGAGATCTTAATGATAGCTAATATTTAAGCAAGTTTAATCATCTCAAACCCAATGAAGAACATACTTCTATTTTTATCCTCATTTTATGGATGAGGAAAATTGAGGAACTTGCTCAAGGTAAATGGTGGAACAAAGCCTCAAACATCCTCTTTGATTTTAAAGTCCCCCTCTTAAGACAGGAATATCCTTGATGGTGTTGAGACTATGGCTACAGGGTGTTCATTTAATTTATTTCAGTAGCACACATGTGAAGAAAGTCTACTTCAGATCAACTGCATTGAAGCCCAGAGAGCTTAGACTAGAGTTGGTTACGTCCTTAAGTTAATGCAGTATGCAGTTTACCTTTTTCTATGTGCAACAAACAACATGGATGAAAACATGCTAACAACATGCCAGTCTGTGCTTTATTTATTTATTTTTTGTTTACTTATTTTTGAGAAAGAGAGCCTGTGCACATGCAAGCGTGAGGGAGGGGAAGAGAGAGGGAGGGAGATAAGAGAGAGAAGCAGGCTCCTCACTGTCAGCGTAGAGCCCGATATGGGGCTTGAACTCACAACTCACCTGAGCCAAAGTCAGATGCTTAGCTAACTGAGCCACCCAGGCATCCTTGCTAGTCTGTGCTTTAAAGTACTGGGTCCAAAAAGAAGTAGACTTGATTTAAGTGAATTTGTAATGCAGGCTCTATCTATGCAGTCTGGTAAATCATCTCCTTTTTCTCTTTTCACAATAAAACTTTTCAGGTACAAGGCAGGAATTAATATTCAAGTGGAGTTTACTTATCCACATTGAGAGTTAAAAGTTAAAAATATTGCAACAATTTCTGGGGCACTTGGGTGGCTCAGTCAGTTAAGCCTCCAGCTTTGGCTCAGGTCATGATCTTACAGTTCAGGAGTTCCAGCCCAGCATTGGGCTCTGTGCTGACAGCTCAGAGCCTGGAACCTGCTTCAGATTCTGTGTCTCCCCCTCTCTCTGCCCCTCCCCTGCTCGCTCTCTCTCTCTCTCTCTCTCTCTCTTTAAAATAAATAAACATTAAAAAATTATTTAAAAAATTGCAACAATTTCTTCAATAATGTCTCCTATGGCATACTTTTTGTTTTCTGCTAATTCCTTGTGATTACGTATTTGGAACTAATTAGAAATTAAATTTCTTTATAAGTTTTGAATACATAAGTGTTTTTGAATAGGTAATGTTATTACCCTGGAGAAAATCATGAGGAGAGGGAAAAAAAAGGGTAACAATTTGATTGAGGACCTTGTTTCATGTATATGGTTAAAAAAAATCTTGGATATAATCATAAAATTGGATTGTTGTGTAGCATTCTAAACACTTTTTATGTGGGAGAGATTGAGCGAGTGAGCAGGGGAGAGGGACAAAGGGAAAGAGAGAGAATCCTAAGCAGGCTCCAGGCTCAATGTGGAGCCTGACTTGGGGCTTGATCCCACAACCTTGGGATCTTGCCCTGAATCAAAATCAAGAGTTGGACGCTTGACAGACAGCCCCACAGGTGACCCCCTGCATTCTAAACATTTTAAGATACATGTGTTAACTTCTTAGAAATTGATTGCTCAGGGGTGCCTGGGTGGCTCAGCTGGTTGAGCATCTAACTCTTGGTTCATTGATTTGAGCCCCGTATCGAGCTCTGTGCTGACAGCGTGGATCCTGCTTGGGATTCCCCCCCCCCCCGCCCCCCCCCCCCGCCTCCTTTACCCTCCCCGACTCATGCAGTCTCTGTCTCTCTCCAGATAAATGCACTTAAAAATTTTTTAAAAAAGGGTTGCTCAATATGAATTAAAAATTGTTAGTGAAGTTGAATTTTGTAAAAAATTATTAGTAAAATTGAATATTATAATGAATTTCTTTTGTGATGCTGGGTTTAGAAAGCAGGTGGTTAAATCTTAACTATTTGGAGGTAGTTTTCTTTTAAAATAGTTAAATTATGTTTTCAGAAGTTTGCATCATATATAATTTGTAGTTCCCTTATAGTTTTTGTTTCATGAAAATGTTCTTTTGAATTAAAGAAATGATTTTGATTGTGATGTCAATTGTGATAATTTGTTAATCTTAGCCATAGATAATTGCTTATCTTCATACATGTTAAATTTGATCCCTGGTGTGTGGTCAGGTTTGATGAATAAATCAAGAAGGCAATACCTTTCAGAAATACAATGGTTGCTTAATTGAGGCAATTAAGACTTGTTTTTTGAGAGAGATAGTAATTTAGATTATCTCCCCAATATATTCTGAACTTTCATAAGTTTTTAAAGCACGCATTTTAAAATTCTGGAGAGAAACCTCAGAAGGCTGCATGCAACAAACTTAAGGTTTCCATTCTGCTCATTATATGTATCTCTGACACATTTCAAAATGTTTGTTGAAAATCTGGGAGTCTTTATATTGAAAAAATTCATCTTTGATAACTGTCGTAATTGTTATTAGAAAATAGTTTTCAACCTCCTGGGAAGCATACTTTTAAATCTTTACACTTAAAATTTGGGTTGTTGTAAATATTAATGAACCTGGAGGAGAGAACCCACATATATTCTGTCTATATCTGTACATTATACCTCCCAACTATCAAAATAGCCCCTGAGGGTTTTGCTGGCATTATCTCATTTAATCCTCACAACAGCCTTATGGGTTGAGCATTCACCACCATTTTTCAAATGAAACGGACTCTCAGAGTAAGTTACTCTGTCCATAGTTCAAAACATGCACATGGCCGAGCTGTGGGTTTTAACTCAGCCTGGTGGTACCAGAGCTCAGGCTCCTACCCACTGTGCTACCCTGCGAGGCATATTACAAAATGCATTTCAGTAGTCTCTTCTGTCATTCCTTGTAGTATTATTTCCAGACAGAGTACTCGGGGAGGGAAGAAGTAAATAGGTTTCATGCCATAGTGTAGGCACTGCCTATATATATAACTACAGATATAACCGTAAGATGAAAGTATAGTCTTTTGTTACTGGCTACCCTCTTACTTGCAAACACCTCTTCAGATTGGAAGCATTTCTGGTGACTTGGGCACCACTTTGCTGAGCTGTGGAGAGTGCTTAATTTTTGTTTTGTTTTGTTTTCAAATTTGTGCCATATTATTCCAGAACAGATAGCTGATTAGTAGGTATTTATCCCTACTGGAAGATGGGAGTTACGGAAATTAGAGACAATAGGTATAGAACATCCAGCCTAATGCCTGGAATATAATGGGTAGTAGTTATTGTTTATAAAGAAGTTACTCTTCGTACACCATGGGTAGTACAATATAGTAAAATGTTTTAAATATTGTCTTAAAAATAGCAGGTTTGAAACCAATATTTTTGTTTGGTAATTCATATTACTAAGCTGTTGAGACATGACATCTCTACAAAAATTACAGATAGAGCTTGATATCGAAACATTAAACTGAATGCCAGATAAAAATACAGATGTTCATTGTATTTTTATATTAGTCTTAAGGAAAACAAAGCTCCCTGGATCTGAAGTATTGCAAGCACAGAGAATAGTACAAAAAATAACAATGTGCTCTACTGAAAATTGTTACTATGTGCTCTTGCTGAAAATCTTTAATATTGGAATATATTCTGCAAACTTAAAAAAAATAAGACAACTCAACACAAAGAGCCTTCTATGTTTCTTGAAGGAATTTTTTTTTCCTGGTGGGGGGAGGGGAAAAGGTCTGTGGGATAAGTTTATTTACTATGACATCAGTTGAATAAAGCCAGCTGTGAGTAATTATATCTGATATTGGATTTCCAGCTGGTTTGTTGAACTATTATTGGTTCTCAAGGTACTTGGATATTAATTAAATGATGACTTATAAAGGAGTCTTGTTTAAAGTAGTGTTGCCTCGATGAGAACATTTAGAACAGGCCACCTGGTACAAAGTTCTAATTCTTCCTGGTACCACTGCTATTTTAAAATCAGTATGTTTTTAACTTAGAGGAAAACATACAGTTCAAATCTGGGTTTGGCGATGATTTTCTATATATTATGTGTGTATACATGAATTTAGTGTATCCTCGCTTTGCCTAAGGGTTTTCAAACTCAAGTTATCATTAGTGAAGAATTCGTGTCAGAGTGAGTGGAAGCACAGGTATTTCTATTTCAGCATGTCAGACACTTAAACTGTGTAAACCATGGATATTGTGTTAGATTTGAAAAAAAAATCATGGGATTAAAGAGAAAAACCAAAAGAATTGAAGAAAAAAATAATCAGGAAGTGGGAACTGGCCAAACGTGGATTAGTGCTCTAAAGAGGTAAGGAAGAGAGCAGAGACATAAATTAAAACCAAACAACCCCTTTAGAAGCTCAGGCAGTGAGGTGTGGTGGAGGTGGAGGGCTGCTGGGTGAGAGGGGTGAGTGCTTCTAGAGGAAAGACATTTATTTTCAGATAATAGCGACCAGACACACTTTCTTACTTACCTTCTGCATTGGGATCTTAGTGTGATCACTGTTGATCTCTCTCTGTCTCAGGAATAGTTAAACTACAAAATTTAGTGTAACTACTAGGTGTAGAGCCCTCTGCCACTCAGATTCTGGATTTCAGTAATTCTAGACATTTCCTAAGGATTATAGGGATAAAGAAGTATAAGACATGGTACCTCTCTGGGAGTATACGGTCTTTATTGAGTATTGCCTGTATTGACTTGTTCTCACAGTTATTTCATATATATGTTAAAAAATACCAACAATAAAAATGAACATATGGTAAGTTACTTATGAATGATGGATTAATAAATAAATAGGATATTAGGGAAAGGTAGAGCGGTAAGAGTGGTCTGAAAAGGCTTCCCAGAGGACGTGAGCTGTGATGCCCATTAGGATGGATTGGACATTGGACATGTGCAGGCAGAAGGAGGCATGTGTCTTGCACGGCATGCTGCTGGGCAGAAGAGCCATCCGAGTAGAGATTGGAGCAGAGGAAGAGTGGGAGAAGGCTGGGACAGGACCTCGGGTACAGAGTGTAGCAGCACTGAATGCAGATGTGATATGCCTGAAATTTGGTGATTGATGGAAGCTTTTCACCAGGGGAGCAGGACAGCCTAAACAACTGTTTGAGTGCCTTATGATAAGCATGATGAAAGGGGGATGGCCTGAAACTGTCCATGCCATTGAAAATAGAATGAAAACAACAACAACAACAACAAAAAACAAAGTATGACAAGGGACTTACCTCGATTGGAAAAAACTAAATGTGTGACAAAGGAGAAAAGAGGTGCTATGGGTAGCGGCTCTAGATTGGGGAGAACTTCCCAGGGTTTTCCCTGGAGCAGCTGGGGCACGTATACCAGTGGCAGAAGAAGAAGAATTGAAAGGTTTAGGTAGGGGAAATTTAGTGTGGATTTTAGTTACTGTTTTGAGCAGTGCTCCAGCAGCTTGGAATGGTAACTAATCAGCTGGTGATTGTGGTCATTTGTAAAGGTAGGCTGGGAGCAGATGTGATTTCTAAGTGAAAGGACCTTTTAAGAAGGATGAGGTTCAGAGACCAGCCTCTGAGTAGTCACCTTGAAGAGACTTGGTGCAGCTTGCAGAGCCCCTGGAGGGGGGCCAGGGAAGACCCAAGGGGGAGGGAGTGATCAGCACAGGCCACCTTTCATGACACTTCATCCTCTCCTTCCCTTTGTTATGTTTTCTTCTTCTTGCTTATCACTACCAACAGTTTTTACACTTTGCTTATGCAATTTCTTCTGTCCCACTAGACTGTAATATCCACAAGGACTGGGGGTTCTGTCTGCTTTGTATACTAGTGCCTCCTTAGCATCTACAACAGTGCTCTCCACAGGGGAAAAGAGAAAATTAATTTGGTTTAGCCAGATTATTGGTGATCTTGGAGAAATGACTTTCAGTCAACTTAAGGGCAAAGATCAGATTCCAAAAGGTTATACGATAACTGGATAGTTGAGAAAATGGACAAAAGGGGTGTACCTCTCATTCCACAGTCTTGGCTAAGAAACAGAGCTGTTGCTGTAGAGGACTTAGGAAGGGTTAGGTGAAGATTTTCCAAGGTGGGAAACTTGTTCATTTCTAAGGAAAGAATGGAAAATGATACAGAGAAAACAATGTTAATAGTTTAAAAATCTGGGTGTGTGCTGGTTTTTTTTTTTTTATGCTTGAATGACTTACCAATTTTAGAAAAGACAAAAGTGATGAAGAAAAAGTACTCCTGTGTGTGTGTGTGTGTGTGTGTGTGTGTGTGTGTGTGTGTGTGTTTTCTGTTCTTTTTTGATTTGTAAAAATTTAATTTTTGCTCAGGATACTAATACTAAGGGCAGGATGAACATGAGTGTTTGGGTGATGGTGGTAGTAGGGTTAAGAGGAGGGGTTTACTGGTCTACCACACTTTTTTGTGAATTTCACATTTCTTGCACAGAATCTTTTATTCTTAAGGTAGCTGGCCTCCTGGGCAATTCCTGTGTGTTTGGTAGAATCCTCACTGCCATGATGAAGTAACAGTTTGGACAGGTTACATGTGGATTGTTTCAATGGCATCTAATATTTACTTTCATGAATGAAACGATGTGCTGATTCCAGAAGAATAAGAAATAGAACAGTTAGTGTTACCTGCCATATATTTTAGAGTTAAGGAGGGTTAAATGACACATAAGTAAAAGTGATGGTAATATAGTAGATTTAGTTCCATAATTATGTTATTTGATTCTGATGTATTAACTTTTTTCTACCAAAAGAGGGTCAGCTATAATGAAGTCAAATTTAAAATAAGGCAGGGGCTTATCTGTCTAAAAAAGTATTATTTTTAAAATTTGTTACTTTTCCAAGTAATACAGTTTTTACAAAAAACCTTTTTGCTGTCGTTGAAAACATTTTTAGACTGTAACTCGGTGTTATTATCAGAGTTGCTTAGTGAATCCTACAAGGAAGTTACTACCTCTTTACTTCATAAATTGCATGTTATTTTTGAGCCTGCTTGGGCTCAAATAATCAACTTGTTCACTAGGCTTAGTTCTGGGTAAATGTTGGATGTTTTCAAAAGCCAAATCTCCCTAAAGTACTACTAATGATAATATTCAAAAGAATGTGCATACAGATATTCTTAAAGCACACAGACCTTATGAATACATTCAATAGCTAGACCATGTTTATGAATAACGGTGAGTGGCCAGTGACTAGAGAGGAAGTGATTATGTCCTTGGTTTTCCCTTGTTTTTTCCTTCTCAGTTCATTACAGATGGCACTTGGCTTTGACAGACAGCAGACTAGGTGCAGGGCAGTGGAAGGCGGGGCCCCACACATGTTTAGCATAGCTGGTGAGTTGGATTTTATCCCCAGAGTCATGTTAAATTTATTTGTACTTTTAAGGCATTACTGAATATTTTATTATTGAGCTGTAATAAATTTAAGTAACTCAATAAGCATACCCTTTGGAAATGACTCTTTCTGTAATGGTAAAAGGACTTGATGCTAAATGTTAGTATCTGACTCGATTTTGGCTCAGGTCATGATCACAGGGTTAGTGGGTTTGAGCCTTACATCAGGCTCTGTGCTGACAGCGTGGGGCCTACTTGGGATTCTCTCTCTCCCTCTCCCCTCCTTGTGCACTCTCTCACTCAAAATAAATAAACTTAAAAATGGGATCCAGTCACCTTTCCTTATTCATAACAGGTACTCAATAACAATTTGTCAAATGAAGGAGTGAGGTTCTAGATACTTAAGATTTCTGGTATAATTCATTCTCTTATTTTAAAGAATTTTTTTTTTTTTTTTTTTTAAATAAGATCCCACTGGGCCCGATCCCATGAACCATGAGATCATGACCTGAGCCGAAATCAAAAGTCAGATGCCTAACTGACTGAGCCACCTAATTAATTCTCAGTACGTAGTTTGAGGATCAAGAGCCTACGGGAGAAGAAAATATGTGATGTGGTTCAGAAGTTCTGATACTGCCTGGCAGCAATGGTAGAGTGACAGAAAGCATTTGTTGAATTTGGGAGTAAGAAAACGCGTCTTCTGACACCTATGACTTACAACTGAATTTCTGTTATGCTTTGTAGCTATTTGTGAGGATGTTTTTATTGGTGTTAACAGACTCAGTGTCTTTGAGGACCAGAGTTGTGCTGTTCTAGTCTCTGTTCTCCAAGAGGACATTCAATACTGACAATACCTGGGAACGGTGAATGAAGGGAAGGGGTGCCGTCTAAACAGATTTGGGATCCTCCCTACCCTCAACCCGTGTTGAAGTTTGGGCGAAGTACAAGTCTTCATTTGTATTACAAAGAATATGAGGTGTATTTAATATCTGTTACTTTTCACATCCAGCTGTTCCTCTTTGACTGTCTACTATTAGAGTGTTACAACATTGTATTTTACTTTAAATCCAGAAATTGTCTAAGTAAGAAGACAAAAACAACACCTAAAATGCTATTTTAAGTATGTTGCCAGGTGGTCTTTGTAGCCTGACAAATTTTGGAGAATTACTAATGTCTCTTCCATTGCAGCACCCTGGCCTTAGATTATTTAATGTCAAAGAAAGAAGAAAAAAAAAATACACACACACACACACATATATACACATATATATATATACACACATATGTGTATATATATACATAACTATATGTATATAGTTATGATCCTAACATAAAGAGAGTCCCTAACATAAAGGAGAACTTTTTAAATTGAATGTATTTAACTCATTAAGAGTCCCACTACATTGTCCTTATTTTCTCATCTTGCCACTCACTCGGCAAAAATTTCCTGTGGACCTACATTTGGAACCCTCTCACTGTTCTTTGAAATTTGTCCTTTACCAGGAAAGGGAAATTGTACAGCTTCCTCTTCCTTCTTCCTGCATGGATCCGCTAGTTCTAGGATGCAGTGGCTGGTGGAGAAACCCTTCATAACACTGGCTCAAGTGGCACACCGTTTAAATTGCGAACATGTATTTTAGGAAATGTGGAGCTGGGAGCCACCTTCCCACCTTTCCTTCTCATCTTCCTTTCTGGTTGTGATGGCTTGTCTGCAATAATTGACTACACGGGACGGTCACTGTTGCCACAGAAGAGATCTTTGCATCCTTCTGATTTCTGGAGAATCTGGGTAATGATGCCCCCGTGGCTTCAGGGGTGTGTGTGTGTGTGTGTGTGTGTGTGTGTGTGTGTGTGTTGATGTCAGAGTATTGCTGTTGTGGAGGCCAAATTTATTTGTTTATGAATATCATGGAGTCCACCATATAAGTCACATGTACACATGCACAAATTTAACCTGTTGTGCATGCATGCATGTACATCCTGTACGATTGGGGAAGGTAAAACAATTGTAGTAGGATAAGTAAAGATGTTAGATTTTAACATCAGAGTTAAAAACATGATTGAAAGGTGGGATGCTTCAGAAAGCATGACATGCTATCTTTTTTAGTGGAGCCCTTGATTCAAGTTTTATATAAATGTGTGTACAATGTATAATATACATATTTATATGTTTCTAATTCTTTTCTGTATCTGAATAATATAGTTCTTTTTCTGTAACTGCCACTGCCACCCCTAAAACTCCCCCCCCCCCCCCCCCGCCCTTCCTGCCACCTTACCTTTTATGGACAGATCTGAACTTTGAGCGGTACCTAAAATTTTTTTAGTATTTAGTTAATTTCTGACTAACAAAGTTAGAAGACTCTAATTACATATGTAGAATTCTCATTTGTTTCTCCTGTCCTCTTGAGAAATAGAAAAGTTTGAGAAACAGCATAATATTGGTGGTTGCCTCCTCAGTAAAACATTCAAGATGGGAAAAACAGATGTCAAATTATTTTTGTCTTTTGTCCTAGAAAAATGGCAGCAGTGAAGTTTTCTATATTTAAACTTGCTTCCATTCAGAAGCTCTTCCTTTCTGCTAAGAGGCAATAAAGAGCCTGTGTCCTCAGTGACCTGTTCTGCTTTGCTTTTATTATGTTAGGACTGTCAAAATCTACTGCTGTAGGAATATTGACATTTGTATAGTGAATGATTCAAACTAAGTACTGTTAGTTGAGCCTCTGGAATTAAGTTGGTATTTGAAACTTGAGGTGTCCTGAGGGTGAATTTTGTAGACTCTGGGGCTCCTTGTTGCAGAGTTTATGTTCAGTGGAGTGCTGTATGTCAACTTCCCTCTGCCCACCCTGACTCTCCGAAGGTTTCTACAGGGTTTACCAGAGCCAGACTGTCTGTGGGAGATGAGTTGAACACCACGCTGTAGCTTTTAAGTGTATTGTTAGAGGAGAGTTGGGGAGGAGGGAGTATATTTGGTAGATTTTTTTTTTTTTTTAAGTTTATTTATTTGTTTTGAGAGAGCGAGAAAGAGAGCACAAGCAGGGGAGGGGCAGATAGGAGAGACTGAATCCCAAGCTGGTTCCTGCACTGTCAGCGCAGAGCCTGATAATGGGGCTGGAACTCATGAACCATGAGATCCTGACCTGAGCAGAGATCAAGAGTTGGTCACTTAACTGACTGTGCCACCCAGGTGCCCCTAGTTAATTTTTTTTTTTAAAATGGAAATGAAACATAGTCCAGGAACCATTTTATTAGAGTGGGGTGTGTGTGTGGGCGTGCACACCCTTGCTGTGTACAGCTGATTGACCTTTGTTGTTACACTTAATCAAATGTTTAAATGGTAACTTAAAAGGTAGTCATTCACTGCCTGCTAGCTTGATCATGGAGAGCAAAAATCAGGCTAGCAGTAAATTTACTGCAAATCATTTTCTAGTGTGTTAATCTGTACATGTGAGATTCAAATTTGACTACAAAATTTTGCACTCTGAGAAATTAAAGTAAGATAGTTACTTGAAAATGAAGATATATTTTGTTTCTGCTGCCTAGGAGATGTGAATTCTGGGAAGCTATGGACTTGGTGGTAATGCATTGTTCTGAAGGGGAAATATTTATACAGACTCTTGAAAACAGGAATTGTGGACTGGTTTAGACACTTGATATTTTTCTCACTTGTGCACAAGATGAGTTTTTGGTTACAACTAAATTGTTGACTTTTCTAATGAGAAATCTTAATCTTCACAAATGAAACTTAATTGTCGCAATGGGTGTTTTTCACCGTAGGATACGACAGTGAACACAGGGTGCAGTATGTGTTCTCAGTTGTTCTACATCATGCTGCTCTTGTAGTAATTGGAAAAGCTGCCTTGTGATGTCTGTAGTTGCTTATCTTTTAACTCCGCGTGCATTGTCTTCAGTAAGAGACTCTTGGAGCATGAGGATAAGATGCGACCCTCCTTCATCTGTCTCTTAGAATTTACAAAGTACTTTCTACCTTCTTCAACTTTTCTACCTTCTCCCCTGAAACACCTGCTCTTGAGGCTCCTGCACCAGCTTGAAGTAGAGGAGCCATGGGGTGACAAGGGTGTGTTTCGTTGAACCTAGATGTCTGTCTTGTACATTGTCATGGTTACTTCAGGAGGCCGTGACTTTATAACTACTTTTGTCTCAAATTTAGCAACTGTTCAAAAACTCTTTTTTTTTCAAGGTGTAAGTGATCTTTCTGCAGGGGAAAACACCTGAGGAAATTCTAGACAAACAGAAGAACTTGAATCTGTACCTTTTACTTCCAGAATTCCTTATGCACGCATCTGGTAAAGTTACAGTGCTGAGGAACCTGAAGGTGGAGAAGTATATCCAGGCCATGCCAAAGATGACAGGAATATAATTTCCCTGGGTTTTAACATGTGAATTTGAATACAACTACAATTCTGGGAGATTGTTTCCTTTCAGGTATAAATTAGTAGGCCCAGAAACAGCCGTCATATGATTTGATGTTGAAATTGCTATTTAATAACATATTTAAGAATTTTACTGAAAATCGTATACTCCACCATGGATTTTTTTTTCCTACATGTTCCTGAAGTGTGTCATGGTGTAACTCTGGGATATGAAGGGCTTGAATAGCACAAAACATCTCAGCAGTGTTGTGATTTGACATTTTTGTTTTAAATGCTCTCCCCCCCCCCCCCCCCCCCCCCACTTTTTTTTAGGTTATGTATTTTGAGAGAGAGAATTTAGGGGAGGAGGGGCAGAGAGAGAGAATCCCAAGTAGGGTCTAGGCTGTCTGCGTGGAGCCTGTCACAGGGCTGGATCCTACCTGAGCTGAAATCAGGAGTCAGATGCTTAACCCACTGATCCACCCAGGTGTCCCTCTGTTGCTTTACTATGATGTGTGGGACTGGGAAGCTGCTTTAAAATAAGATGCTAGGGATGATTGGAATTAAATGATTTTTTTTTAATGTTTATTTACTTTTGACAGAGAGAGAGAGACAGGGGCAGAGAGAGAGGGAGACACAGAATCTGAGCTGTCAGAACAGAGCCTGACGTGGGTTTTGAAATCACAGACTGTGAGATCTTGACCTCAGCCGAAGTCCATGCTTAACCAACTCAGCCACCCAGGACTTAAATGATTTTAATAGGCATGCTGGTAGACTTCCCTCCCCTCCCCTCCCCTCCCCTCCCCTTTTCATTAGAGGCATGAGGAGAAAGGACTTGGCATATTTTCTCAGATGATCTTAAGGAATGCTTTAAACACTCCTTTCTGTTAAGTATATGTTAATGAAAATGCACTTGAGACCAAGGACGGAGATTTCCAGTCGTGGGAAAGGACTGTTGGTGTGGTCTGCCACCTTGTGGCCATTTACAGAATTGTTTCAGACTATACAGATCGGAGTTTCCCATAGCTCTGAACATCAAGATTGAAAACACATTTTCTCCCTTTCCTTCTTTTGCCATTATTCTCAGGAATATTCACTTTAGGGTCTCTAATAGCACCACCCCCACAGGAAGGTTGCCCTTTCCTTTCTTTGCATCTAGTGCAGCCACAGTCTGTTGCTTGACACAGATGAGACAAAAGATGTAATAAAAGAGAACAGTGACCTTGTTCAAGGTGTTTATTCTCTAATTGAGATAAAATGTAAACCCTTGAAAGTAAAGTGGCTGCACAGAGCACAGGTGAAGGGCCACATGTGAGTGACACAGGCAGTAAGAACTTCAGTGGCTCAGAAAGGAAGCTCACACTGCCTGTGCAAAATGGGGTCTTGGAGACATGTTTTTCACTAGGGTGAGAGGAAAAGGAGTGTGTGTTTTGAGGGGCTTTTTGAGGGACCCAAAGATTGTTGGTCATTTTTTTTTGGAAATGGTGCAAGAGATGTTGGGGTTTGAGTTTTATTCAGAAGCCGTCCTGGGGAGCTTTGGAAGGAGCAAGTTTGAATGTGACATGGTAGGATTAGTGCACAGGTGGATTCTCTAGAGATAATAGGCATCTTCTGCCCACCAAACCTGATATAAAAATCAGGATTTATAAAGCAGACAATTTAAGGGACGCTTTATATGTTTTATAAATAGTTCATTTTATTTATTTTGATTTTTTTGGATAGAGATACTCACATATGAAAAGGATGCATTAATTTGTAAAAATTCTGATATATATATATATATATATATACACACACATACATACATTTCAGGAATATTTTTAGTTTATATTCTTGTAGTTACTGTGTGCTTTTTTCAGATCATAGTTAATAAAATCGTAGTTAATAAAATCAGCTACCATTTTCCAAGGGTCTCTATGTGCCAAGTGTTGTTTTGAAATTACATATCATTTTAGTCATACAGCCTCACCAAGTAGATATTATGTACTTTGTTTTGCAAATACAGTCTCTGTAACATACCCAGGGTCGCACATCTTGAGAGTGATGGGCATGAGGATGTGAACTATGCTCCATTTGATACTAAAACCTATGTTCTTTCTGTAATCCTTTTTAGATAGTTTTTTTCTTTAATGTTTATTTTTGAGAGAGGGAGAGAGAGAGAGCAAGTGGGGGAGGGGCAGAGATAGTGGGAGACAGAGGATCTGAAGCAGGCTCAGAGCTGACAGCATAGAGCCCGATGTGGGGCTCGAATTCACGAACTGTGAGATCATGACCGGAGCCGAAGTCAGATGCTTAACGAACTGAGCCACCCAGGTGCCCCAGGTTTTTTTTTTTTTTTTAATGTTTATTTATTTTTGACAGAGGGAGAGAAAGAGTGTCAGTGGGGAAGGGACAGAGATAGCGGGAGACAGAGGATCCAAAGCAGGCTCTGTGCTGACCATAGAGAGCCCGATGCAGGGCTTGAACCCACAGATCGTGAGATCATGACCTGAGCCATCCAGGCGCCCCTCTTCTTAGACAGTTTTATATATTTTAGTGTGCAAAGATTGAGAAACTGCCAAATGAAGCTTTTTAGCTTCACTGCCGTGTCAGCAGACACAGTGAGACTTGCAGCCTTCCCGCCTTCCTGCCCTCTCTCCCATGTGGCTGTGCACATGAGTTGGAGCCTTGAATAGTCTAGCTTTTAACCTTATTACAAATAATGTTCAAGACATAGCTCTCAAATTCCTCACTGGTGAACTTTGGCCTATGAGGATAAATGACCTTTTTGCCTTTGCAAGGGAGGATAATCGGTATCCGTATATTTTCTGGTCCTCAGACTGATGTCACTTAGCAAGGTACTCCTTTCTCTTTCTGTCTGTGTTTAAATCTGGAGGCATTTACTACTCGGGTCTCCATAGACCTGCTTAACTGTAGCACAATCTTTGCCTTAGTTTCTTTGATGATTGAGATACAGCCTTTTTAAAGGAATCAACCTTACTGTTGTTGTTGTTGTTTAATTTATCTTGTAACTGGAAGGTTATATACCCTTTGACTACCCTGCTGATTATCGTTTAAACACACAGCTTCCTGGGAAGTCTGGATGCCTGGCTGGCTCAGCTTTCAACTCTTGATATCGGGGTTGTGAGTTCGAGCCTCTTGTTGGGTGGAGAGAGTACTTAAAAAATTAAATACATAGCTTCATATATAAAACATATATACAACTCATTTTAAAGGAAAAAGTTGCATACGTTTTTTCATAGTGCTGTGCAAAATACCACCAACCCCCTTCCCTTCATTGTTTGCAAAGAATCTCTAGAGGAGAGGAGGAGGATTGTGGGAAAGGAGGTAGAATAGTTCTCTCAGATCTCCAAAGATTGTATTAAAATATATTTTAAGTTGTTGGCAAATCCCTGATGCCGGTGAACAAGTGAAATTAAAAGCTAGTTTTAAATGGATTATAAATTTGCTGTGAGGCTGATTATATTCTGAATGCGTCTCTAAGGAGAAATTAGAAAAGGATCCCAAGGTGCAGAAAACTTTCCCTCGGACTTCTTTCCTACTAGGCCTGTGTTGTGTTTATAGACTCTGAACAAGAGGGTAGGTTAGGTTGTGAACAATTAGAGAATGCTTTTGGGTTTTGATACATGGTTTATGTTTGGGGCAAAAGTTTATTTGTTTCTTTTCATGGAACACTGCATTTCAGTCGATCTGTCAGTTCTTGTCTATGGGCTACTGTGGTTTTACACTTGCTGAATCTGCTTTCAAATAGCATCTATTTTTGAAAAAAGGATGTCCTTCCTAGGGTAGAAGGAAAGGCTTATTGTTCCAAAAAATGCTGCTTCCTGGTTAGAGCAATATCATCCTGTTTGTATTCAAGACTAGAAAAATTTTGGGGAAAAAATAGCTTACATGTTTTAAGGGTCCTTTAAAATAGTAATAGTCACGTGGATTTTATTGGTCTCAGGAGGTGCATTTGGGGAGTTCTCAGTTTGCATATTGTGGTTTGCTCACAGAAATGTCACTTGGAATACTTTTGGTGATTTGATGCTCCAGCATTTGTTTTTCTGTAGTCGAGTTTGTTGAAACATAACTTCATTCTGTGAATGTCTGTTTGCATAGAGAAAGAAATGTATAATCCAAGAATATAATTCCCTGAAGGCCATACATTTCCTTGTTTATCTTAGGAGAAAGCCCTTACTCTGTGATGCAGCAAGCATGTCTGGTTTTCACTGACGTTGCAGATTTCAGGTTGAGCTAATCTTCCTCAGCACCTGGCCCTTTTGTCTTTTTGTTTCTTTGCTGGCTAAAGGCAATCCCATGCCAATTCATAGATTATTTTAGTAAAGTCCAACTATTAAAGGGGAAATGAGGGTTAAAATTTACAGGTGAAACGTGAAGGCAGAGCCCTTAGGGGTGACCTCTAGGGGCAAGGAAGGGGTGGAGGTAGATTCTGGGCAGAGCTGGGTTGCTTCACTTGGCCTCTCATGACCCTCCATATCTTCTTCCCCTACTTTGCTGGTATTTTTAATTTCTCTTGGTTGTGCTGCCTGAAATCTCATACCATTTACAGATTTGTTTGGACTATGAAGATGCAAATGGAGGCAGACAGTTCCCCACAGAAGATTCAAGCGCCCCCACCAATCACTCCCATTGCATTTGTGTTCAGATTTAATTTTAATTTTAGGCCTTTAATTTTTAGACCAGAGTATTGATGCTTCAGAATGGGGTTTGGGGTAACGTGAGATCATTGGACACCTGGAGATATGGTAGAAAAAACTGCCTGGGAAGATTCAGAAGGCCATATTTGCCTATTTCAAAATATTGCTCAGTCCATTTTGCTTCTAGGAGAAAATAAGAGAGCTTGTCTTTGTTTTTATCTTTCAGTGTTATTTACCTTACTTGCAATCCCTGATCATCGGTAAGCCTAATGTTTGGCTGCTGGACCCTGTATTGAAGAAAAATTTAACCACAGTCCTTGCTTCCATTTGTATTTCTTTTGTTCATCTCTAGTCAGTGTTTCATTCCTCAGAGTCCAAGAGCAGAGTATTCCTGATGCCTTTTCCAAATCTTTTCTGCTTTTCCTACCTACCCAAATCTGTGATGGTTGTGTCCATATTGCACAGTGAAACATCACATTGACTTGATTGTTGCCTGCCATCTAGACATCATTTCTTACCATTCCTTCTGTTAGTTACAATGAAGAGATCTCAAGTTTAGATAGAATGTATCTGTAGAGTCCTCTAATTCAAGCTAGATAATACTGCCTTCCATTTAACAGCTTCATGTATAATAATGATGTCTGCTCCTTGAGTTTATCAGCTCCTTGTGGCATAAACCATTTAAAACAAGTTTCTTTTGAGATGGTTTATTTTAAGAATAATAGAAGAAACTCTGGATATAATCGTTGTATTCATTTCAAGAATTGAATTCAATTCAAGAAGTTTATAGGCTCGTTACATATCTGAAATCCTCACATGAAACAGTTGCATAGGATTCCCTGATTGTGTATTGCTTGAGTGACACGTTTCAACTTACTCCCCAGAAAGCATCATGATTATGTGAGCTGCAAATGTTTTATTTATGCAGTGACATACATACAGAAAGAGAAATACTTTTTTATTTGGTCATGAGGTGGTGATATAATGCAGTCCTTTTCCTTCACACTCAGAGTTTTCTATTCAGGCTAAGTAACAACTTTCTGATCCATTTACTTATGTCAGTGACTTATAGGTGAGCATACATCACTGTTCTCTACAATTTTATTAACTAATAAGCTATCTTATTTAATTTGCAGGTTATAATTATACATATTGCCTTAAATAATGTGGTAGTTATTGTTCTTAAATATATTTTGCATAGTCATAGAGGTTATACATTCATACTCAAAAGTTGTTGCATTACTGACACATGTAATGGGTGTGACATAACTTATTCAGGAATGTGACCCCTGCACAACTATGAAACTACAATGTTGAAAAGCAACAGATTAATAAAGTGCCCTTTCATTAAGGGATATGTTCTTTTACTTTGATTTTGCTTGGTTTGAAGAAGAGACTCAGTTATTCAAGACCTATTATCTTTTAAGGCTTAAGGCTGTTTTCCCCCTCCATTCTATTTCTAAGCTTCCAAATTCTTGCTTCTATCATGTTTCTTCTAGACTTCTTCCTTCTCCAGCTTAAAAAAAAAAAAGGTATTTCTTTCTGCTGCTTTCCCAATATACTTTTTTTTTTTGTCATTGTAAATCTATTTGCTTGATGATTGTTAAGTGAATGTGAATAGTCTTGTCTGTTTGCTTTTTAGACAAGAGTGTTTTATGGCTTGGACAGGTCCTAACCCAAGGTTGATAGGTACTTCAGTGAAAAATATGTAAGACTTTACTATTAGATTCAGAATATAAGCTCTTTGGAAATGGGGGGGGGGCAGGGGGAGTCTTTCTGTACTATTCAATGACTGCAAGTAGCACATATATTTATAATATCTAAAATAGAATGAACTTTTTAGGATTGCTCAGAAAGACCTTTTACTATAGATATTAAAGAAACTCATCAGGGCATTTTTTATTGATTTTTCCCTATATGCAAATAGAATATTATGATTGGAGTCTGATTGCATCTGAAGAAGGAATTTATTAGCTTTAGGAATGCAAACTTTGGGATGTGAGGGTGATCTGGCTGCGACATCTGTCACCCCATTGATCACCAGGGTTGATTCCACTGGTCTGGCAGGCTAAGCGGGTGTCCCCCTCCTCCCTCACCGCTCCAAGTGCATCCCTCCTGAAGCTGCGTGCTCTGGAAGAGGACGACCTTCCCCCATAGAGGAGGAGCGTTCTTTCGTCAAGGGTATACGAGTAGCTGCGCTCCCCTGCTAGAACCTCCAAACAAGCTCTCAAGGAATGCAAACTTTGTTAACTAGATGATGTGACAATTTAAATGGTGACAATTTAAAGTTATCAGTAAGATTATTTCTCCCCTTCCCCCACCCCCCCCCACCCCCCACCCCCCCATATCACAGTATTGTTTTAAGGATTGCAATAAAATATTTTAGGCCAAAAACTTCCTTAGTATCCTCTTCAAGTTTCTGAGTTTCTTCTCTAGTTGTTATCACTGTCCCTTATCTGTGCTTTTAATATATGAAATTTAACTGCACATATAGTTTTGAATTGTTCTGAAAGGTATTCCTAAGGCTACAGAAATTTTTTCTTAATTAAAAGAGAGGATTGAATCGAACCAAAGTAGCACAAGACTTGAATACTGAAAAGTAAAAAACATTGTGGAAAGAAATTAAGGAAGACCTACGTATATGGCGAAACATCCCTGTCATGGATTGGGAGACTCAATACTGTTAAGGTGGCAGTACTACCTTAACTGACCTACAGACTCGACACAATCCTTCTTACAATTTCAGCAGATTTAAAAAAAAAAAAGGTTTTTTTTTTGTGGATTGACAAATGATTCTAAAATTCATACGGAAATGCAAGACACCCAAACAAGGCCAAACAATCTTGAAAAAAGGAGAAAAAGGTTGGAACCCTGATAATTTCTGATTTTAAAAGTTGCTACAAAACTTACTACAGAGCCACATAAACAAGACAGTGTGGTTCTGGCATAAAGATAGACATATGGACCGATGGAATAAAACTGATAGTCCACAAGCACTTGTATTTGTGGTCAATTGATCTTTAACAAAGGTACTAATACAATTTGATGGGGGAGTGAATAGTCTTTTCCACACAGGGTAGTGGGACAGATGGATATCCACATGCCAAAGAACAAAGTTGGATACTTAACTCAAATGCAAAAAATAACTCAGAAATGAATCGTGGATGTAAGAACTCTTAGAAGAAAATGTATTAGTAAATCTTTGTGACCTTGGAATAAGTAATGGTTTCTTACATAGAACTCTTTCTCAAAAAAGTTTTTAATGTTTATTTTTGGGAGACAGAGAGAGAGACAGAGCATGAGCAGGGGAGGGGCAGAGAGAGAGAGAGAGAGTGAGTGAGTCAGTCACAGGACCTGAAGCAGGCTCCAGGCTCTGAGCTGTCAGCACAGAACCTGACACGGGGCTCGAACTCATGAGCTGTGGGATCGTGACCTGAGCTGAACTGGGACGCTAACTGACTGAGCCACCCAGGCGCCCTATTACATATGACTCTAAAAGCATACGCAACAAAAGAAAAAATAGATAAATTGGACTTCATTAAAATTAATTAACTTTGTGCTTCTCAATTTTTTTTTTTTTAATGTTTATTTTTGAGACAGAGCATGAACGGGGGGGGGGGGGGGGGGAGGGGACAGAGAGAGAGGGAGACACAGAATCCGAAGCAGGCTCCAGGCTCTGAACCATCAGCCCAGAGCCCGACGCGGGGCTTGAACTCACGGACCGCGAGATTGTGACCTGAGCTGAAGTCGGACGCTTAACCGACTGAGCCATCCAGGCGCCCCAACTTTGTGCTTCTAAAGGCACCATCTAGGGGCACCTGGGTGGCTCAGTTAGTTAAGCGTCTGACTCTTGGTTTCAGCTCTGGTTTGTGGGTTTGAGCCCCATGCTGACAGCGCAGAGCCTGCGTGGGATCCTCTCTCTCTCTTCCTCCCCTGCTCATATACTGTGCACTCCAATCTCTTTCTTTTTCTTTCTTTCTTTCTTTCTTTCTTTCTTTCTTTCTTTCTTTCTTTCTTTCTTTCTTTCTTTCTTTCTTTCTTTCCTTCCTTCCTTCCTTCCTTCCTTCCTTCCTTCCTTCCTTCCTTCTTTCCTTCTTTCTTTCTCTCTCAAAATAAATAAACTTAAATATAAAAGCACCATCTAAGAAAATGAAAAAATACAAAGCCTGTAGAATGGGAGAAAATATTTGCAAATTATATCTGTGATAAAGGCCTTCTATCTAGGATACAAAGAATTCTTAAAATTCAATAATAAAAAGACAATGCAACTAAAAATTGAACAGAGAAATTGAATATTTATCCAAATAAGTTATATAAATGAGCAAAAAACACATGAAAAATGCTCAGCATCCTTAGTCATTAGGGAAATGCAAATCAACACCACAATTAGATAACACTCCAAATAGGAGGGCTAAAGTTAAAAAGACACACAATAACAAGTGTTGACAATGATGTATGTGGAGAAATTGGAGCCCTTATACATTGCTGATGGAATTATAAATGATGCAGCCATTTAAGAAAAACAATTTGACACTTTCTTAAAAAGCTAAACGTAGAGTTACCATATGAGCCAACGGTTCCACTCATAAGCGTATGTATACCCATGAGAACTGAAAACAGGTGTTTAAATAAAAACTTACACATGAAAGCTCATAACAGCATTGTTAATTGCATCCATGAAGCAGAAAAAATCCAAATACTCACCAACTGATGAATGGATAAATAATACGATACATCTCCACAATGGAATATTATTTGGCAATACAAAGGAGAGCAGTGATACATGTTTACAACATAAGTGAACCTTGTAAATACTGTGCTAAGTGAAAGAAGCCAGTCACAATCTAACATTCCATTGT
Organism: Neofelis nebulosa; assembly: GCF_028018385.1. Classification (NCBI taxonomy): domain Eukaryota; kingdom Metazoa; phylum Chordata; class Mammalia; order Carnivora; family Felidae; genus Neofelis; species Neofelis nebulosa. The sequence continues at coordinate 70,144,120 of NC_080784.1, read as the reverse complement.
TAGATTCTATTTATGTGAAATGTTCATAATAGTCAAATCCATAGAAACAAAGTAGATTAGTGGTTGCCAGGAGTTGGGGGTAGGGGAAATGGTGAATGACTGTTCATGGGTATAGAGTTGCTTTTTGGGGGTGTTGAAGTGTTCTGAAATTAGTGATGATGATTATACACAAACCATCAAATTACTCGCTTTAAAATGATGCATTTTGAGGGTCACCTGGCTGGCTTACCTGGAAGAGCATGTGACTCTTGATCTCGGGGTTTTGAGTTTGAGACCCACATTGGGTGTAGAGGTTACTTAAATAAAACTTTAAAAAATGGCAAATTTTGAGTTATAGTTTACCCAGCTGCCCTGTCAGAGGAGGGCAGCAGACCCCCTACTCCCTGCCCACCAACCCTGCTCTCTTGGGTTCTGAACCTGCCCACCCATAGCCACTTCCTGTCGCTCCTTCCCTCTGGAGTGAGGAGGGGACAGTGGGTACGAGTCCAGAGGGCAGGGGAGGATCGTACACATGGCCTCCGCTGCGTTGTGTGCAGTGACCCAGCACAGCTGTTGCCTCCTGGGGAGGAAAAAAAAAAAGTATGTGAATTCTATCTCAATAGAGCTCTTATTTTAAGACAAAAAAGGATAATTTTATAAGTTTCTTAAAATACTTTTGTTTTAGATTTTAACTAAGATATAAGAGAGGAGTGAATACCTCTTCATACCCTTTATATCACAAACTGTGTGATCCTAGATGTTATAGATATTAGAGTCTTGAAATACTAATAACTTGCTACCTTATCATCCAAATGAATATAAATGGGATTTTGAATTTACCTGTTCTGAACTTTCATGAATAACTTTGAATCTTTTTCCTAAGTATTATAGTATGATTGAGAAAAATAAGACATCTCCCTCCTTTTTAAAGAAAATATTTAAACTTAAATATTTCTATATATAAAAGAAATGTCATTGTGGTAAGAATTGAAAATAAATTGAATTCATGCTCACTTAAACATTTTTTTAATGTTTATTTTTGAGAGAGAGAGAGACAGACAGGCAGAGGGAGAGCAGGGGAGGGGCAGAGAGAGAGGGAGGCACAAAATCTGACCCAGTTTCCAGGCTGTGAGCTCTCAGCACAGAGCCCATGGGGCTCAAACTCATAAACTATGAGATCATGACCTGAGCCAAAGTCAGGTGCTTAACTGATTGAGCACCCAGGCACCCCAAATTTATGCTCATTTTAAAGTGTAGTCGTGAGGGGCACCTGGGTGGCTCGGTCGGTTAAGCGTCCGACTTCGGTTCAGGTCATGATCTCACGGTCCGTGAGTTCGAGCCCCGCGTCGGGCTCTGTGCTGACAGCTCAGAGCCTGGAGCCTGTTTCAGATTCTGTGTCTCCCTCTCTCTGACCCTCCCCCGTTCATGCTGTGTCTCTCTCTGTCTCAAAAATAAATAAACGTTAAAAAAAAAAATTAAAAAAAGTGTAGTCGTGAAATAACATGCATTGATTTTTGTATTGACTAAGAATGATTAATCACAATATTCGCAAATATCTGTGCTCTTTATTTGATATTTTGATGTAAAAGGCAGAAAATAAGTGATGAAGAATAATTTTAGGGAATTTGTTTTCATAAGTTTAAGCCAATTTATTTTATATTTTAATACCCTTGTATATATCCCAAAGGTGGTTGATGAATGGATGACATTTGTGTGATTCAGCTTTTCTCTTGATAATATTATTTTTAATGTCTAAGAAAACTTGCATTAACAAAAAAGTTCTTTTTAACTTGGACTGTAAATATAGTGATTTAATTTAGAAGCCTCTTTTTCCTGACAAGTTTAATAATTTCTGTCCTTCTTTTCATACAGGATCTGGAAATAGTATATTCCTATTTACATGGTATGGAAGCCTTATCAAACTTGAGAGAACACCAACTTAGGTAAGTCATTTTACAATTACTCATAATGGGATGTGGGAATTTTAAATTATCATTTATTATGGTTAGGAAGCAGGATTAAAGATAATTTATGAGGGACACCTGGGTGGCTCAGTTGGTTAAACATCCGGCTTCATGTCAGATCATGATCTTGCGGTGGACAAGTTTGAGCCCCGCATCGGGCTCCGCGCTGACAGCTCAGAACCTGGAGCCTGCTTTGGATTCTGTGTCTCCCTCTCTCTCTGACCCTCCCCTGCTCATGCTCTCTGTCTGTCTCAAAAATAAATATAAACATTAAAAAATTTTTTTAAAAAAAAGATAACTTAAGAAAACTCTGCTTGATCTAACATTTATACTTGGCCTTGTAAGTTTATATCCACATAATAATTTTCTTTCATTTCTGCCATAGTGATATCCTTTCTTCCTCTGTATCCCACTCCCTGCTCCTCTTATCCAAAGGAATAAACCCCACTTGGTGAATCCCCCAAAAGGAATGTTGTTTGCTGTCCTGGCAAATGATCTTGTTAGCGTTCAGGTACATAAGAAACCAGCATGTTTTTAACCATTCACAGAATGATTAGGTTCGTTATGTTATTATTATGTTTAGGTCTTTGTATGTAATATATTTATTGCATTAAGTTGACTGCCCTTTTTTGGAAACACATAAACATTTTATTGGTACTATTGTGCAGTGCTACAGTAACCTCGTTTATGGTTACCTGGGCTATATTAAAAGATCAAAAACATATAACCCAGTGATTTTGCCTTAACTGGAACAGAAAATCAAGGACCTTGGGAAGCTGGATTGTACGTAAACACTAGCTAGGACACGTGAAAAGGTTTTGTTTGCTCCAACTATAGCTAGTTTTGGTACCAGCAGTTTTTAGTTATTAAGGGAATACTTCTATGTATTTTCCTCTTACTGTTTAAATACTAATTAATTTGCAAGCATGTCAATTTCATATTTAGTTGTTAATTGAAAAAAGTGTCAAGAGGATTGAATACTTCTAAAATTTAATTTTTAATGAAAATCATTTAAATTAAAGTAGATTGAAGGTTAGGTGTTTAAAAATTCAAGTTTTACTGGAAAGGGTAAAACCATTGGGAATTTAGAAGATGGCTCAGATTAGAGCAAGAATAATTTCTAAAGTGTCTAACTTTCATTTTGTGTTTTTTTGATGACAACTATCCTAGGAAAAAGTCAGTGCTGTCTATTTAATTAAATGCAATTGATAAGCAAATATAAGTGGCACATTCCCATGTGTACACACATGGATAATATTTAAATAATATTTACACGTATTGATTATGTGTCTATAGTATGTGGTTATAAAATTATGTAGGTAACAGGAACTCTGTGTAATAGAATAAGGAAAACTTTAATACTTCTTATGGAAATTCTCAAAATTAGAAAAGTAAATAGTACATTGAAGTCCCATAAACCCATCACCCAGCTTTAGAACTATCAATCTTCATGGTTTCAAAGGAAGATTTTGGTTAGAAAGAACTGATTAGTTCAGTGGTATAATTTAGCCTATTGACACCTTAGAAGGTCTATTTTGGGGACTGTACAGTTTTGTTTGTTGGCATGAACTTACAGGGAAGGAGCTTTAAGATGTTTGTCTTATTCTGCTTATGTTGAAAAGCCATTTGTTTCTGATATTTATGGGAAACATCAACTGAATTTAACTTAAGTCCTTTTTTAGAACGAGATCAGGATACCAGCATGGTTAATAACAACAACAACAAAAGAGGTACAGATAAACCCACTGACTTAGATAAACTGTTTTATAATAACTACCATTTCTAGGAAAAATAGATCTTATTTAGATATTTTAATTTCTTTGAATTTTATAAATACAAGTTTTATTCCTGGGATTAACAGAGAACAGTTAAGACTTCCACATAATACAGAGTTGTCCAATTTTAGGAAGAAAAACAGCTCTTCGTCAAGATTTTGAAAGTTTGTATATTCAGTATTGGCTAATAGAACATTAGTCTTCTATGAGGGATGGGAGGGGCTCTCATTTATCTGAAAGCTTCAGCTTTATGCATTTTGTGGCCGATCCATTTGTAGGCAATAAAGTGATTCTGAGGGTTAATTGGCATGCAGTTAATTGTGTTGCTGTAAGATCACATATTCTATGCAATGTGCAGGTTTTCAAATCTTAAGAACTATATATTTTTTCAATACAATTTTATTTTTCTAATGTTTACTCCCTTAATCCACATGGGTTAGAAGCAGTATATTTGCCAAAGGGGCAGAGGATGCTATAGTTAGGGGTGGAGGCCAAAAATCTGAAAAAGCAGAATAACTATCTGGGCCTATTCAGTGTTAGAAATAAGAGCCTGCTAAAATAAACAAACAAATAAATAAATAAATTCATATTCTTTAGCATTGTGGATAAGGGTAATTATTGTTATCTAAGCAGCGTTACTTATTTTTAAATGATTATTTATTTTGAGAGAGAGAGAGTGCACACGCACGAGCAGGGGAAGGGCAGAGAGAGAGAATCACAAGCAGGTTCCATGCTGTCAGCACGGAGCCTGATGTGGGGTTCTATCCCAAGAACCATGAGATCATGACCTGAGCCAAATCAAGAGTTGATGCTTAGCCGACTGAGCTACCCAGGCACCCCAAATAAACAGTTTTAGATCATTAAGAAACAACTAAATTATGCTTACTGTATTCTTGAGGAATTCAGGGAATATCAGTGTGCTTTTTATAAAACATTCTCCAGCAATGTTTAAAGACAAAACCATTTTTTTGTACTTTTTTTTTCATTTATTTACAACATTGTCTTATAGAAGATTGTATCATGGTTTTCTGAGAGCACTGGTTAAATTTATATATTCAGTCAACAATTATTGATTGTGTGCCTGCTATGTTCTGGACTTTGATGTAAGCCATGGAGATATAGCATTGATACCCTTGCCATCATGGAGCTTATATTCCTGGTTGGGCAGACAAGATTTAGGTAAATGAATCAATGTTTTATTCAGGTGTTAGTGTGTTCAGCATGGTGTGTAGCTGTACCCCAGCAGACTCCAAACCAAGTGTGGGTGATAGTCTGGTGAGGCAGAAGAAAAGACCCGGAGACATTGATGGAGACATAAGTTTATTGAGGGAACTTATATAGAGGGAATCAGGAATGGCAGACTGGACAAAGCACCTGCTGCTGGGATCCACATGCAGCAAGGTTGTATAGTGTAGCAACTTATGCTAACAACTGTCTGTAGCCCTTCCCCTCCTTGCGTGGCCAGCATTCCAAGGAGCTCAAAGCCCTGCCATTCAGACACTCTTTGTTACAAAGGAGATGCTTTTGGTTGGCCCACTCTGGAGCCCCTGACCTTGAACTTAAACAACACATTCTTCTACATATTCTGCTTGATAGCAATATAGAGGGAGGACTGGATCTTTGCATTCTCAAGATAGTGACTAACGGGCATTCAGGATGTGCTTGTACAAACAAGTCTTCTAGCATGTACCATATACTCCACCCAGGCATACCCTGGATGGCCAATACATTCTTTATACGCTCTTGTTTCTCAGTGTCCCTGGGGCCACGTATGCCGAGGTGTACTGCAACCAAATCCCAGAGCAACAGCGTAGGCCATAGCTTCCAAATAATAGGAAAACACAAATGGCTAAGCAACTATAGAAAACATTTTGCCGGGGGAAGCCTGCAGTCACCAACAGGGAGAGTTCACCATATACTCAATAGTTGGTTTTACTCTGTATGGAAGCTATGGTCTGGGCCCAATTGGCAAATAGGTTCCCTATGCAGAATTTAAGGGTGAAAAGTCAAGCTGTTCAGTAGGCACTGGAAGAGGCAAGTCATGATTGTCTAACAGAATGCGGGAGGTGGTGGTGTTCTGGGATCGCACTACCCTGACTGGTTTGGCTCCAGGTTTATAGTACCCAGTCGTTGGCCGCCCCTCTATTACATGATGGGGCAAACCTGAAAAGGATAGTGGGGGTCTAACAGTGCTCTATAAGTTGATTATGATAGTGTCCTTTTTTAATGAGAGGCTGGGGTTGTGTGCCTTCATTGTCTTCGGTGGAGTGGGGTGAAGAAATGGGGTGATGGTTAGGTCCTTTCCTATTCCTATTCCCCATTGGACCAAAAATCCAAAGCACCGTGGACTTGTTTGCCATTTCCAGGGCCATTTAATTATATGTTCCCCTGTAGGTAGATCTTGTGGCAAGGACAATAAAAGGTTACCTTGTGTTCCTACCTACCTACGGCAGAGAACATCTTTCCTGCCTGCTGTCTACTTGCATTCTAAGGGTGACATCAGGTCCTTGAGTGAGTACAGTACAGGCACTGGACCCATTGGAATGTACCTGTTCACTTAATGTCCTACAGCTGTTGACAGGTGGCTTGTCCAGAGGGCCAGTGAATGGTTTCTTGTGGCAGTTGTTTTGACGGTCCACTCACACATCCTGTCAGTCCAGCTGCAGTGGGATTGCATGGTAGATGCAAATGCCAATGGGCGTCTTGAGTGCTGGCCCACTCTTACGCTTCGTGTCCTGTAAAGTGGGAGCCTTGGTCGATGTTGATGTCAGTGAACACCCCATAGGCAGCACACAACTGTTCTGGACCAAGGACGGTAGCTTTCTGGTTAGCACGTTTACTGGGGTGGGCTTGCAGGAGTCCTGAATAAGTGTCAGTATATATTAAAGAATAACAGCAGCCGTCAGGGAAGGGCAGGGGACCGATCCCATCTCTGCCATCTCTGAAGAGGGTGCTGCCCCCTTGCTATCTGTCCAGTGTCTCTTGGCAAAGGTCATGGTCATTGCTGGACACAGGTTGAGCATTGTTAGTAGATGGTTACAACGTCTTTGTATGCCAAGGTTAGCCCCAGTTCTTAGCAATGGCCCACAAGGTCCGTTGTCCTGATGTCTTTTCATGTAGCCAGGTGGTTACATCTTCTGTTGACATATCTTCAAGGAGGCAGACGTGGGCCAACTCATGAGCCTGTTGATTACCAGGTGGGATGTGTGTCGTGTGCACATCTACATGGTAAGCAGTGATGTTCATACCTCGTATGTGCTGGAGAATGTCCTTCCACATACCGTTGCCCCAGAGTGGGTGCCCTGCCACCACTCAGTCCTGTGCCTCCCATTGGAGAAGCCGCATGGTCAGTTCTTTGTAGACTGTCCAGCTCTCTGTGCATATAACATGGGGTCAGGCTCAGGGAGCATCACCATTCAGGCTGCTCAAGGCTTGGCCCATTGACTTCTGTGTCAAGTTCTGGAGTCTATCCAGATATTTCCCGTTGAGAACTGGATGGCAGTGACCATCCAGGCACAGGTAGGCCCCTTGCTGCCATCAGTATACCAGGCGTGCTCAGGGATTGGTCTGTCTCCTTCCTGCACGTAGGATGGCAGCTGTGATGGCTTTGCTGCCTCAGTTAATGGCTGCTTTTCAGAGGTGACGTAAGTTATGGGGCTGAGAATGGAGTGCAGCTTCTCACTAAAGGGGCTATTTGTCAAGGTACTGTATTGATGCAAGTAGGCATGGCATTTGGCCAGTGTGGGTCTGGGCACTGCCTGACTTGGGCTTTTGGAATGTATCCTTTAGCCATCCTGCTGTGGGATACTGAGTGTGAAGAGTTACTCGGATGCCTTTAGTTATGTCTTCTACTTGCTGTAAAGCATGGTAATTAGCACACAGCTCTTGTTCTAAAACACCAAGTCACATCTTGACTCCTTTCCATAATTGTGATCAGAAACCTAACAGTACTCATTTGTGCCCTTGCCGTTGACACAAGCTCCATGCAAACTCTTCTGGCTAACTGGCTCCATCCAGTTCATATGGCTGTCCCTGTGTAAGAACACTTAAGGCTTCGATCTGTTTACTAGCCATCTAGGCTTGTTGAAATGCTTGCCTTGTCTTTGAGGACTAATCCCATTGGGCTCCCTTTTAAATCAGTCTATAAATGTGCAGGAGCAATTGAGCCAGGCAAAGGATAAACTGATGCCCATATTCTAAGAGACCTACGAAAGTTTGCAAATGCTTTGGGGTGATGGGGTGTGGGATGTGCCTGTATTTAATCAGTACCTGTTGCAGAAACAACTTTTGTCTTCTCTGACCAGGTAACACCAAAGTACTTACCAATAAGCCAGGGCCCTGTATTTTGTTTTTCTTGACTATTCACCCTTGACTTGTTAGGTGGGAAAGCAAGGCTGGTGTAGTGGTCTTCAAACTGTAAAAAGACTCAGACGTTAACATTACATCATTAATGTAATGAAACAAAGACTGCCTCTGGAATTGCCTGACAACTTAGGTCGCTGGCCACCATGCTGTGCCGGATCAAGGGGCTCTATCAATACCCCTGTGGTAGGGTGATGAATGCCTGTTGTTCTCCTTCCCAGATGAAAGAGAATTGTTCTTGGCTTTCTGGAACTCTGGGAATCTCGAAAAAGGCATTAGCCAGGTCTAACACATCATGGTATGTACCCAGAACCTCCCCTTTTGGAGTCAACAAGAGACACGTTGGGCACAGTTGCATGAAGAGGGGGTACCACCTTGTTCTCTATGATCCACAGTCATTCTCTGTGTTCCATCTGGTTTCTTTATGGACAGATAAGACTTTTATATCGACTGTGAGTTGGTCATGTAATGCCCACCTTGGCTAATTCCTAAATTGTGCCTGTGGTTTCTTCGTGGCCTCCTGGGAGGGAATATTGTTTAATTGCCATTACCCTCTGTGAGACAGGTAGTATTACAAGTGTCCATTTTGCATCTCCTCTTGTTTGTTTGACCAAGCACACCCTCAATTTGAATTCCCCTGCAGTAGTTTGTAATGTTAGTCCTGAGAGGACATCCATTCCTAGAATGTATTTGGGTATTGGGGCTGTATACACCGAATAGGGTTTTGGTGGGCGTTATCCTGTCTGCAGTTAGTACAACCTACTTCATTTGGACGACACCAGCCCCCTACCCATCGATGGCAGAGATGGGCCCTTGAAAGTGGTTGTTTCCATAAAGGAGAGTAAATTTGGCACCAGTATCAACCAGAGCTAAAACGGTCTGTTTGTTTCTTTTAGACCAATATATGGTGAGTTTTACCTGTGGCCTCTGGTCCCCGTACACCCTGATGGCAGCAGTCGAACCGCAATCCATGTCCTTTGCCTCTTTCCTAGTTCGTAGAGAAGGGGCCTGCCATCCTCCCTCTGAGGGTGCCCTTGGCTGTATCTGCACCTCCTTTGCTGTTCAGGATTAAATTTCTACCAGAGCCCGACACGGACTTCATTGAATTATTTGTCTGCTTTCTTAAAGGGGGTCCCCACTGCCCTGAGGTCTCACTACATCTGACAGCAGGTAACATGCATAGGCCCCTTCTTTGTTTCTTCTCCTGTGAGTCCTTTCCCTTCATTCCTGGCTTTTGGATACCTCTTTTCTGATCTTCTCTGTTTCCCCTTGACCTGTGGCAGCTTGCCCAACCCACGATACAGGCTGTCGCATTAGGGGTTCAAGATGGACACAAGTGCCCTCTACCAGTGACTGGGGGCAGACTGTAACACGTATCTTTAATATCCATGGCAAACGGTTAATTATCAGGATCTCTGTGGTGTTCAGCATAGACAGCGTGTTTCATCCCCAGCTCTTGTAGGATATGCTGGAGCTCTTCCATATTTTGCCATTGTAAAGGGGAGGTCAGTACACCACCCCCCTGCCCCCCCCCCCCCCCCCCCCCCGCCTTGCTAGGCCAAGCTAATTTACAGCCCTGTACCACCGAGGAGAGTAAAAGGGTAACGTGACCTTTACTGACGGCGCTGGTGGGGATGCTGCTGTAAAACAAGGTGTGTGATAATGAACACCGTCTTGGATGTTTCCGGCTAAAAGCAAACGGCCTTCAGTGCCTACGTGCCACGTACGGAGCAACAATGCCACCATGGGTTCCCTTCCTTTATATCTGAATTTATCCCCCAATTCTGCTAGTTCAGTATCCGCCAGTGCTCAGGCGCTGGCAGGTTCTGGGTTCCACACTCCATGGGCATGACTGCTCTGCTTTCATCTTGGTTGTTAATAATAGGCTGAGCCAAGAGAATGGGGGTTTTTATGGGCTTGTTCTAATTCGTCTGTTCCTCAGTAGAACTCTAGTTGCGTCCTACAACTTGGGATCCCAGGCCGGCTAAGAGATAACTGCCGGACTCGTTTGCCGGGCAATTTACCACCCTTCAGTTGGGTGTGCCAACAGTTATTAATTTAACATCTTGTTCCCTCAAGCAGATTATCAAGGTCTCTTCGGTTTCATTTGTGTTAATCTAGCTTTCCTCTTTAAATGCAGTTTCTTCTGTCGTTGGCATAACTTTCTTCACGACAGCTACATGGGCATCCATTAGGAGGGGTCACCCAACTGTGGCAGCAGCCACTTGACCATTCATCCTTTTCTTAGTCAAATTAATCTTGGTCAATATTTCCTCTAGACCCTTAGGTATTTTCAGGGGCATCCCTATACTCATGTGGTGGGCTTGTCCATCAAAGATAAGGCTATAGGGCTCCACATAGGTGTGGATGGCCAACCTGGGTTTTCCCCTGCAAATTTCCCTATTCCCTTTTCCCACATCTTGGTGCTCATGGGTTTTTTTTCCTAGTTTCCTGGCTGGCTCACCAGTTGTGTGATCATACCCCAGCACACTCTAAGTCAGGGGTGGGTGATTGTTCTGTGAGGCAGAAGAAATGACCTAGAGATAGCCAGTGAGACATAGGCTTATTGGGGAAATATACGATAGGGAGTCCAGAAGTGACAGACTGGACACAAAGCATCTTGTTGCAGGGATATACATGCAGCAAGCTTTTATACTGTAGCAACTAGCCTAGCAACTATCTGTAGCCCTTCCCCTCCCTGCATGGCCAGTGTTCCAAGGAGCTCAAGGCCTGTCATCCAGACATTCTTTGTTACAAAGGAGATGTTCCTGGTAAGCCACTCCCTGAGACCCTGACCTTGAACCCTGAATAATATGTTCTTCTGCATATTCTGCTTGATGGGAACACAGAGGGAGGATGAGATCTCCACATTCACAAGATAGTGATTAACAGGGGCATTCAGAGTGTGCTTGTACAAACAAGTCTTCCATCACTTACCATACATATGGCAAGAATGGGTGCTGGGCTGCTTTGACTTTGTAGTCAAAGGAAGTAACATTTGAGTCGTTGCAGCTGTGCAGAAATCTCTGCAGTGTATTGATGCCCCAGATGCCTGGCCATGGGAACAGTCTTGGTGCATGAAGGCACCAAGGATAAGGAGTTTGGATTTCTTCCAAAGGTAGCAGAGATTAAGAACAGAGGTGTGAGATGATCTGAGTTAGAAAGATTTCTCTGGAAGCCATGTGGAGAATAGACAAGAGATGTGCAAAAGTAGAAGCAGAAATCTACATTTGTAGACTCGGTCAGTTTGAGAGGATATATTTTGGAAACAGATGCTGGCAGAAAGATGGGATATGAAGAAAAGGGAGGAGTCAAGGATAATGATTCCAAGGTTTTTGGCCTAAACAATTGGGTACTGATGGTGGAAAGGCAAATTTTGGAGAAGAAATTTAAGATCTCTTTGGACATTTTGAACATGAAATGGCAAGTACACAGCCAGTGGCTAGTTGAGTGGGCATTTAGATGAGTGGATATCATGGTGAGAGATTAGGTGTGGGGCATTGTTTTGGAAGTCATCAGTTTATAAATTAAATTTAAAATCACAGAACGTATGAAATTACACGGTGCAGAGAAGAAGAGAGCTGATAACACTCAAAAGTCAGGTACAGGAACAGAATGGGAGGAGAATCCAAAGGAGACAGAAAAAATGACCAAGAAGTTAAGAGGAAAATCGGGAGACCGAAGACAGGAAGCCTCTGAGAAGATGACAGTGTAAGGAAAAAAGGAGTCATCGAATGTTCCTGAGAAGTGGAATTAAGATAACACAGAGAATGCTAATAACTTTTAGAGCCTATGCATTTTCAGGGAGCAAATGGTGGAGGAGTGATAAGAAGGTGAGAAAATAGAGGTAGAATATATAGACAGTCTAAGTGGAGAATTTCTGTCATGGGTAAAGCAAAATGTGGATAATAGCTGGAGGGGAGGATATATGGTCAAGAGAGGTGTCCCCCTCCCCCACACAATAGGTGAAGCTGATGTGTTTATATTTATATATATATATAAATGTTTTTATGTTTATTTTTGAGAGAGAGAGACAAAGCATAAGTGGGGGAGGAGCAGAGAGAAAGGGAGACACAGAATCTGAAGCAGGCTCCAGGCTCTGAGCTGTCAGCACAGAGCGCGATGCGGGGCTCAAATCCATGAGCTGCAAGATCGTGACCAGAGCCAAAGTCAGAGGCTTAACTGACTGAGCCACCCAGGCGCCACAGATGTGTTTATATATTAAAGGAAGTGGTTCAGGAGAGAGGTAGAAATGGATGGTGATGTTGGAGATGGAGGTAAGCCTGAAGGAATGCAGGGTCTACTGTAGGAGAAGGAAAGATCCAGGGAAGAGGTTGGGGCAAGGATTCTTTGGTTTTTACAGGAAATAAGGCAGAGCTGTTATGTAATAGAAGACCAGGTATTTTTAGGCCTATCACTTGTGATTCTTATCCTTTCTTATGAAGAATTGGTGTGATTCAGTCTATTAAAAAAATATATATATATATTAATGATGTGTATTCAAGGTTTGATGTCTCCTGGAGTTAAGTGATACTCTGTTGGAATGTTTCAAGTAAGGGTTTGAGAGGACCTGTAAAGTTAAGGTGGTGGAGTAAGAAGAACAAGGAAAAGAATATCCAAGAGAGTTGTTTTCAAGTGAAAAATCAAGAGTATGTGGTGTTTATTGGATTTAGCAGCAGGAAAGATGGCTGTAGGCTAATACCAGTATTGCACAAACTGCGGACCACTAGCCCATTGACCAAAATGGAAGTGCTGTTGAACTAATCAGTTTTATGGCCAATTTTTTATTTGCCAGTTTCTTCGTAAGTAGGAATAGTCATTTTCTCTTTTGCATTTCTGTATTTTTTGGAAATTTTACTTGGGGTTAATATAATAGGATGTTTCCTGAAGATGCTGTTCTTATGGTAATTTTGGATGTTTAAACATTTATTCATATTTTCCATAATTTCTGTAATTTTTTCCTTAAGAATGAAGCAGCCAAAATAAATCTTTAAGTTATAAAGCCTTCCATTATTCGTTAGTCATGAAAATACTGAGTTAATAAAAACCTACTTTTGTCTGAAATTACATGCTGTTAAATAACATCAGCATGAATGACATTATCATTTTTTAAATTAAGAGGCTCTCCTTTCTGATTTTTAGGTTATTTCTCATTTTCTGCTTACTTCAGAGAACATTAATTTGTCCACATGTCATTTACAAAGTGTAAAACACATACAATTTTGTTCCCTATACAATAAACATGACAAAATTGACATATAACAAACTTTTTTCTAGCATCTCTTTACCAGATTTTATTTTATTTTGTTCACCTAGGTACCAAAAATATGTGTCTTGAGGCTAATAAATGATTGTGACAGTTCATATACAGTAATCTTAACTTTTTAGACTACATGTCTCTTTTATGTTTTTAAACTATTAGTATGTTTTCTCATGAGGTATGTCGAACTCATGTCTATTTTTTTTTTTTTTTTTTACAGGTTAATGTGCGAAACTGTGAGATATGAAAGACACGAAGCGAATGAAGTTTTATACTAGTAGGTGTTTCCTTTCTCTTTGTATAGTGGATACTGCAGCAACTAAATAATTTCCTTAAAGTATCATAGAAGTATTAGTAACGGCTAAGTCATCGTTACCTTAATTTTGCATTAACTCATTTTTTTGTAGTTTAGAAACGTAAAACATTGCAACTACTACCTGTCATAAAGGAAAAGCTTACAGTCCTTTGCTAAGTTCACATCTATACCCATATATCTCTCACTTGTGGTTCAGAGATGTTATTTCATATTATGGAGTATTTTGACATTTTTATCTTTATGAAATAAGAAACAGTATAGTATTTCAAACAGAACAAAATACATATTCCTGCATCCACACCAAATGAGATGTAACGATAGCATAAATGTCATATATTAGTTTATAATTCTTTCAGAAATAGGAAAATAGCCTGCCCACATCCCTTTGGGCATAGTTTGTCCTAGAAATAATACTGATATTTCTTTCAAGATGTATAACATTACCATGAAAAAATGACAATTTTTTTTAAAGAATGTAACAAGCATATAGTAGATAAATATTATTGTATTAAGGATATATAAACTGGATTGCTGGGCATATTATTTTATGTTTGCCATGACTCACTGTTGTTCTGTTGACTTTGTTTTTCAAAACACTTATTAAATACATAATTACTGCTTTCCATACGTATTATAGGGAATATTTATTGAAATAAAATCCAGCTTCTCCCCTTAAGGAGGGTAAAATTATAGTATCTTGAAGGGGGCAGAAATAGAATAAAAGGAAAACAACAACAACAACAAAAAGTAACCAACCAAAATAACTGAGAATACAGATAGGTACTGAGGGATGGAGAAGTACAGGGGAAGCCTTGAGGTAAATGGGGAGAATCACAGAGATGCGGCCCTCTAAACTAGGTCTCAAAAGTATCTGGTGGTCTAGAGAGATTTTCCTGGCAGAAGGAGCAGCGTAAGTGTGGGGATACAGAGAGGGAAGGGGCCTGGTCTGATGTTTTGAATATTAAGGCAAGTTTAGGGCAATTGACATGCGGTGTGCTTCAAGATGACAAATCAAGAGTCAGGCTGCAACCATGTTTGCTTGTGAATGTGTTGTTAAAAATACCGGTCGTGATTCTTTAGGCCATTGGAAATGAGTTTTTCCTCCTCCTAAATCACATTGTGTGATGGAGATTTATAAATGCTCACAGTATTGGAGACAGTAGTATGATGGACCCTATGTACGCATCATCCAACATTGTTACTGCTGGCCAGTTATGTTCCATCTCTTATTCCTGCTTCCACCTTCTACTGGATTATTTTAAGTAAATCCAGACATTTCAATTCATCCATATTTTTTATTTTGTTATGTATCTTTATTTTAAAATATAAAGACTTAAAAAAAATCTTAACCAACAATATTATCATCAAACCTTAAGAAATAATTCTTTAATATCTTGAAAATATTCAAAATCTCTTTTGTCTCAAAAAATCTTTTTTTACAGTTTGTTTATTGGTTGATACTTTTCTTAAGTCTCTCTCTCTTTTTTAATGTTTTTATTTATTTTTGAGAGAGAGAGAGAGTGAGTGAGCGAGCGGGAGAGGGGCAGAGAGAGAGGGAAACACAGAATCCGAAGCAGGCTCCAGTCTCTGAGCTCCAGTCCAATGTGGGGCTCGAACTCACGAACCACAAGATCATGCATGACCTGGCCGCAAGTCAGATGCTTAACCAACTGAGCCACCCAGGTGCCCCACTCTTTAGTCTCTTTTAATCTGTAGCTAGGTTGCCAGTTTTCAAGCAGCAAAATGATGTGACCAAATGCGTCCCCATTCTTCCTCTCAAAGATGATACTTGAAAATACAAAGGTGGATTTGATTGAGTGGCTGGGCAGGGAGATTAGTGAGAAGACAGTTGAAGTAATATGAGGGGGTGATGCTTGAATTGAGGTCAACTGAAAGAATGGGGCAGTCAGAGATGGAGTTTAGAAAGAAGAGGCAGGTGGAGCTGACCTAGGATGTAAGGTTATAATTTAGGAAACTCTGACATCTAGGGGCTGTTTAACAGGCAATTGTAAATATCCAGTCTAGAGCTTAAAAGAATGTACATCAAATGTAGAAGAATAGTAACCAGGATATATTTGCTAATGAGAAAACTTAACAAGAGGCAAAGCCCTTACCGTATTTATTCTTGAAGAATTCAAGATATAAATATCTTAGAATATTTGCTTCTTTTAGGAGCAATTAGAAGCTATCAGTGGAATGGGTGTACAGATATCAGGGTTGGAAACCTCTGATGAATAGTATTAACATTCATTGAAGAAGTTCTAGTGGCAGTAAGTGACAAACTTTCTATTAATTTGTCCTCCGTTAAAACATGGTTTTGGTAGTAATGATGATGAGGTAATAGCAAACATTTAAACAAGTACTTCCTGTGTCCCACATGCTCTAATAAGTGCTTCATATGCATTATTATACTTATTCCTTATAGCTGACTTGTGGGGTAGCTGTTATCATCAACCCAGTTTTACACATGAAGGGATTGAGGCTTTCAGAGGCTAAGGAACTTGCTAAGGTCTCATTGCTGAAAGTGTGATATGGATTTGAGCCTGGACATTGTGATTCTGCCATGTTAGCTGTTATGCCAATCACCAACTTTTTTCCGGCCTTTTTCATGCCATCATAAGAAATGGCACCATAAAACAAGGATATTTCTTGTGTGCAAGTTAGTACAAGCACATCATCTCTCCCTGCTGCTGGCTTCCCCAGGGGTGATGATGAAACCCACCTTCAGTTCTACCTACATTATTCTGAGTCCCTAATAATTTTTACATACAGTTCATTTAAACTGAAGTTTACAGTGTCTTTAAATATATCTGAGTTTTTTTTTAAGGCAGTTTAGACAGTAAATGTGAGCTATGCTTGTTGATAATGCAAAGCCATGTGTTAGATAACCCTAAATTGATTGCATTAGGCTAGAGTTTGTATATAAAGTTGATTGTAGCAATTGCTTATTTTTGACTAGTTAGAATTAGGTGACAGTGTTAGTGAGCAGCGAAAGTCTATAGATACTCAGGAGATCATGATTTCGTAAGACCAGAAATTCACAGAGACTTATTGTAGATCACTTAATCAGATTCCTAGTAATTGGCCAATCTTGTGATGAAGGGTAATTGCAGCATTTTCTTCTATAACCCTTGAAGAGACATGTTCCTGCTCTTACCAATTTGTGTAAATGCAGCTTTGAAAATTAAAGAACACTTGTATTTGTGGTGTATATAAATCTGTGATAATTTAATAATACTGTCCCTCTTTTTGGGACCTGTTATTATTAACTCATGAGGGACATGACTTGTCTGTTCTTGGTCTCCCTTGGGCTTCAAGAATAGTCTAGTCAGACTATCAAAGACTTCTAGAGTATGGTTTTATGATCAAGAGATGAGTATTTTTTTTTCCTTATTATGTTTGTGTACTGGCAACTTCTAAGTCTATGGCTTTAATGCGTTCACCAGGTAAATGTAATAGTCTTTTGATCCAACTCTGTACCTCATTTTTCTTATCTATGAAATGGAAACAGTAATATTAGTACCTACCCTTTAGTGTTGGTGTTAGGATAATATCAGTACTATGTGTAAAATATGTAGAGCATTGCATACATAATAAGTGTATAAAAATGCTATCATTGTCACCAGTGTTTTGATAATTTACATTTTGGTCTCCCAATTTTTTAGCTGCTTTAAACTTCTGTTTGAAGGAATTATGGTAGTGATGTCTAACTCCCATGGTGTTCCTGTTTTAGCATAAACCAACAGGATGACAAAAATGCCACTTTAAGATGTATCAAGATTAGGGGGAGATTTGTGGTTCTGATAAAATTGAATTTGTAAAAATTTAGAATTTGACCACTTAGAATTCAATATTTGTACTAGAAAGATAGATAAAAGTAGTTGAACTTAGTACAGTGGATGAGACTATCAAGTAATTTCTGCCTTCCTTTCACATGTTATCTACTATGTGCTAGCTATTTTGCTTGCTTAGGAGTACCAAGTTGGATGATGTAAATTCCTAACCTGAGGAACTTTAGGGATATTTTTGCCTGAAGAATTTAAGAAATGAGATAAGCAATATGTCCTTTCAGCTTCAGTTTTTCTTTAGGGGCCAGCCATCCTCACGATTTCAGTTTAATTTATAGTTACATTTGAAGCGCTAAAAACCTTTGGATCAGAAACTCAACCATTATAGTTTTTTAGAAGTGGACACATGCACCCCCACACCCATGTGACAAATATGTGTAACGGTATTTCTGTGCTAACTTTCCACATATATGTCTGTCTGAATGCTTTGGTTTCCAAAAGAGTTTGTGTAGCATTTTGTTAGGGGGTTTACCTTTCTTTATTGCAGGAGAGGAAATTGTTCCTCCATTGAAAACAAAACAAAACAAAACAAAACAAAACAAAAAGCATTGAGGCTTATCCAGTCTTTTTAAAGCATTTTTTATTGAAATCTGTAAATGTGCAATTTAAAACTTCAAGCCTCAGCTGCAGCCCTCATTGCTTGTAGCAGCCTTTTCATTTATTGACTTGGTTTCCTGTTTTCACAGCAGCTATCCTGAATTGTCACTTCTCTGCAAGGCCGCCAGCCCACTGCTGTCCCCTTCATGCCTTCCCACTCCTCCTCTAGAGACTTTGCTTCAGGCTTTACTTTCTGTTCTCAAATACCCCGTTTATGTGTGGCCACATGTGCCTCCTGACTCACCCATCCCTCCAGGGCTGCAGGGAGAGGTGTCTGGTTTCCTGAACAGTGTGGTTATTCCTGTTCCCACCTGTGCTTGCGGCCTCTCCTCCTGCCCTCTTTCCTGCAGACTCTAAGTGTGTCTTCCATCTTTAAGAAAGTTCTCCTTTGGAGATGTGGCGGGGGGTGGGGGTGGGGGTGGGGTGGGGTGTGTGCTCAGTTGGTTAAGTATCCAACTCTTGATTTCAGCTCAGGTCATGATGCCATGGTGTGTGGGATTCAGCTCCGCATTGGGCTCTGTGCTGACAGTGCAGAGCCTGCTTGGGATTCTCTCTGTCCCTCTCTTGCCCCCCACCCCCACTCCCATGCTCGCTCTCTCTCTCTCTCTCTCAAAATAAACAAATAAACATTAAAAAAAAAACTGGTAAGCAAAAATACATTGTTTAAAAAAAAGTTCTCCTTTGACTCTTTGGCCCATATCCAATTCTTGTACTGCTTTTTCCGTCCAGATGTGGCCAGGCTTTTATTTTATTATATTATTATTTTTATTTACATTACTCATCTGCTACCTACATTGCTTTAGCTCCTTAAAAAAAAAAAAAAAAAAGAAACAAAATACTTAAAATCGCCTTTCTTTCTCAGCAAGATATAATCATAATTTTTAAGTATCCTCCTTGTCCATGTGTCCATAATTTCTCTTACTTGTATGTGTGTATGGAGAAAATTTTGAAACCTAAGATTTTCATTTACATGAAGAAATTATATTTTTAAAGAATTAGTCTTTGCATAGGACTGTAGAACAAGGATGTTTAGCCACCAAGCTTGGCATGTTATGAGGTATACATGTGCTGTAGGTAAATATGAAAATTCAAATACACGCTTGCACGTACACATCTACCCACGCGTAGATGTACTTGAGAAGATTGTTTTATGTACACATGGTAATACTGTAAGGCTTCATAGCAATAATATTTTCATATTTACTATCGGTCTTTAAATTACAATGTTTTATATTTGTGGTGAATGGAAGAGTAAATAAGAGCATTTTAGAAATTATTTAATTTGTAAACTCTGTCAGGGCAGGCCCTGTGTGTGTGTTTCAGGTTTACATTTGCTATGCCTAGTACAGAAGTTTTCACTAGTCTGTTCGCTCTTATTTTTTGAATTCATTTTAAAGGAAGATACTCCGTTTTCAAAGGAAGATGAGCCAATAAAGACCTTCACTGTGGTCTAATTTTGTAATAAAAGAGCTGACAGCACTAGGTGTTAGATTCTTTGTATCAATTTTTTTGCAAAACTACTTAGTGAATAAAACCCTCTGAACTCTCAAATTTAGCGATTTAAAGAAATATATAGTCAATAAATAAGGCTTAATTATTTCATATACATTCTGTTAAGTACGAGTTAGTGGTAGTTTTCCAGAGTCAATTTTTTTCAGATTTGGCTGCTCTTCTAAATTTGATAAATTGTTTCTTGAGCCCTTGAATATATCCCTCTACCCTCAGTATAGCTGAATGACTGATTGATGTATTGTAATAAATATGTAATCTGCACTGACATTTTTTCTTTCAGTCAAAAAAAGAAGTGTTTTGAATAACTTAATGGCTCCCAAGACATCACTCCTTCATTTCATTTTTTAAATGAGTTTTATAAGTTTAAGAATGTCTCCATTAATGAGGCTACAGAATTTTCAGCTTTACTAGTTCTTCAGTAGTTTTATGTTGTTCATTCTGCTGGTTAAGTGAAACATGATTTTTTAGAAAATACAGGTCTACTATATTCCCAATATTTTCAAAATACTAATTTTCCCCCCAAATGAAGCTGAAATAGCCTTAGTATTTTCATCAGTTTTCAGAGTTCTTACTGATGATGGTTTCCTTTTTCATGGTTCCAAGCCCCTGTAATTGAGTTGCTAATGAATGGAGAATAAAGATTTTCTGAAGAACTTCATGTGAGAATCGTGCTTTTTTTCCCCTAGAGTTTTTATTTATAAAAGTGAAGTAATGTCCTTATAATTTAGAACTTTTAGGAAATAAAACAAAAAGTTCCCCTCTACTTTTTAAGTGTGTTTTTTTCATAGGTATGGTAATTTATATATAACTAAATATTATTAAGTATATAATTTTATTATAAAATATTTCTTCTCTATGGGTTAAAAATATAAATGCTAAAACCTTTAACTCTTGGTAGAGCTCTTTCTAAAATAGGTTTTATATTTTATGCCTGAGTAAAAATGGTGTGGGCTTACCTTTCTTTTGACCTGATATTCTTAGGGTCACTTACAATGCTGTGTTGCCTTAATTAATCTTGTGAGTGTACTTTGTGCCATTGGCCATACAAAAATAAATAACACAAACAATACATATTTGGTCTTTGAACTTATAGCTAGCTTACTGCCCCATCAGAGGAGAAAAAACGAAAAAAAAAAAAAACCAACAAAACCACTAATGATTAAACTTTTTGATAAACCCAGTAACAAAAGTGAGGTAATGCATTTGTGAAAAAGATTAAAATTATTGTGTATCAGAAAAGCCATCTGCATATTGGAAGGCCGCCATTGTTAGAACTTCTTTTTTAAGCCATGGAACACTTTGTTCATAGGAAATCCTATTTAGCTCAATAGCAGTAGCTATTATGGTTAGAAGAAGGTTGAACAGTGTGTAGTCCCAAGAGGCTCACAAAGTGCATATTCAAAACCTCTGATGTGAGCGAACTGCTGGATCCTGTAAAAGGATAGAGGATAATTTGCTGTAAATAAGTAAAGTTATTTTCTTGTTGGTTTTTGGCACAATTGCATATTTGAGAGTCAAATCTGAGCCCATCAGAAGAGTATAATGAGAAGTATAGGTGAGCAGAAATAAGGACCTGCACTTAAGCAGAGGGCTTTGATTAAGAGGCCTGGGGCTTGGGGGGTTGGGAGGCACTGAAAGAACCTGATGATAGGCTGTGGAGAAGGAGAATAGGAAGATTTTCTGTTTTCTGGTTTTATCCTCTTGTTGGATGCTAGTGCCCAGATAGTGGATGCAGAAAAAGAAACAGGTGTTTTCCTAGTTTTGGTCACTGTGGCTGGCCCTGTGGGATTCCTGGCTAGCTGTCTCCGGTTAGTTATTGGCGTTTTTGTTCGTCTTCATTTTATTTCCCTTTCTGGTGTTTTACCCCAGATGTGGAGCCGGTAACCCACATACAAGTGATAAGAATCCTGTCTCTATTTCTCTCAGATGCCAGCAGCTTTGTTGTTTGAATATGGCATAACATCCTCTCTAAAATAGCCACAAAATGGGTATATGATGTGTGGGGTCTTGGTGGTCCATAACTTCTCTATGATTGCTGTGTACCCACCTCTTCCCCTACTGGTCTTCCTAACCACTGTTTGCACACACGTCACTGGTGCTGGCCTCACCCTTTCTTATTCACCATGACTTCCGTGTTCTTGCTTCTCTGTGTTCTAATGCCCTTGTTAGCGTTGCCCCAGAGAAAACACTATAGAGGTGCCTCTTCGCATCCCTGGGTCACTTCTGACTTGTGCCAATGCCATGTTGCACTTGATCTGCTAAAGTGGGAGGGATTCCTTCTTGGAGCTCCAGTGCCCTCCTCATGCCATATTTTGTCAGGGTCATCTTGCAAAGCGCTAATTTCTGGTTCAAAATTGTTTGGATTTTGCAAAGGTACCGTTCTTACCATTTTTTCAGTTTCTGTTTGTGGCCACCACCCCTCGCCACCTTAGATATTTATTTTGAGTTCAATATTACTCTAAGTATCCTTTGCCCACACCTGCCTCCCCCACTCTTGCCACTCTTCTTTTGTTACAAACCTTTCTCTCTCCTCACTTTGCCTTTATTTCCTATATTACCATAAGCTGCCATAAGCAGCCCTTTTGGGTTGATTGGGCTCCACAAAACTCGATTAAGTTTTCACATTGTATTAATAACTGAATAAAGTAGCCTTTTCATGTTACTTTTTTGCTCTCTAATAGCCATCTTTGCTGAGCTAAATAGTTTTCTTTGGGTGGTGATCAATGATTCTTTCAACTCCCTTGTCAACTTCAACTTGATCACTTGTATTAGCTTCCTGCTTTGTAAATAAGGAATGTGAACACCACACGCAGCTCTTTCATGTGGAGACATCGCCACCGTGTGGACTGACAGGATATTGCTGAGGAAGTTCTTTTAGCCTAGTTTCATTTTTCTGATGACTGGTAAATTGACATTCACATCTTTGACTTTCACTTTACTATATCTGAGTTGGTGTGTATTATTAATTCATTAAGAAAATAGCTGAGTGCCAATTAAGCATTGTGTAGTATATATATATATATATTGGGGTGCTGGTGAGTTAGAGGAGTTTAAAAGCTAATGGGGGATGACTCCTAAAATAAATATTATGACTGGCAACTGCTTAATGTGAGCATGTACAAAATGCTCTGGGAACTCTGGAGGAGAGCGACTCAATTTATTTGGAAGCCACTAAAACACTTCTCAGAGGAAGTGGTAGTTAGCCTGGAATTCAAAGGATGAGTAATAAGTTTACTAGATAAAAGGTACTGTTTAGAAGCTGGAACAGCAGGTTTGTCCAAAGGCCCTGAGGCTTTGGTGGGGAAAAAGTCAGCATGGGTGAACAGGTGAAGTTTGCAGTATAGGATATTTGGGGTTATGAGCAGAGGATAAAGTTGTGCATTGGCCTTTTTAGAAATGGTCATAAGAGAGGAAAAGAGATGAAGAGAGCTAGTATTTTTTATGTACCTATTATGCAAGAACCTGCATATATACTGTTTTGTTAAATCCAAGTAACGTTGTGAAAAAGGTATTGGTAGCCCCATTTTACAGTTGAGGAACTAGAATCTTAGAATTTAAGTTCACCAGGATCACATGGCTGGTAGGAAAGAATATATGTTCCCAAACCTTTGTCCTTTGCATAGCCACATACTGCTTCCTTCACGTGCTTTGTCAAGGGGATTGGACTTTCTCCTGTTAGGGAACCATGGGTTATAAGCAGAAACATGATCTGATTTACCTGAGCAAATGATAACTAAAATGGTGTCCAGTTTCTACCTGGTACAGCACATAGTTCCGTCTAAAAGATTCAGTGTAGTTGGAGGAAGACACCTAAATACCTCAGGACTAAGAATTCAAAGAGAAAAATATAAAATAGGATGAAATTAGATGGGATAAATATTTTGGAATTTGGAAAACAGTGACTGAGAAGATGTTATTACAGAAATAGGGTTTGAGCCATTGCTTTAAGGTACAGTGTGATTGAGAAGATGGAGAAGGGCAAATATCTTGGACAGACTGGAAGAGGTGGGAAGGGACAGGCAGGAAAGGAGCCTCCCGGAAGTAATGGGTTTGTGTTGAGGAGCAGAAGGAAATAAGGTGGGGAGAGAAGGACAGCAGATTACACACTTGCCTCTTCCCTGTTATTCCAAGTCTACACTTGCCATTTTGGTTTAGTCTTGTCTTAAAGGACATCATTCATTTTTGATTACTTCAGAGTCCTTTTAATTATACTGGGAGTGAATCAATCATGGTCCGTTTAAATTTTTGTTTTGTTTGGGTTTGTTCATTTTTTTCTCGTTGATGAAATAAAAAACAGGAGGCTTTTAGAGTACCTTGTCACACACCTAGGCTTTGTGGCTTTCATTTTGTCAATTGCAGAATGGGCTGTATTGGCATCAAATTGGTTGTCCAGTATAGTTCTTAGTTTAGTCTAAAAAATTATAGGTCTTTTCTAAGTGTCCATTTTGGCTGATCAGAGAGACTTGTGAAGTACTACTTTGCTGTATGTTCCTTTTTAATCTTTAGGCCACTCTTTTCTATCCATCACTGGTGATGTTAAGTCTTAGGTTATTTAGAAATGTCATCAGGTTTATTCCAAGATTCAGCTTTTTCCATTAGCTCATAATTTCAACCCTTGGCATATGCATGCATGCATGCGTGTGTGTGTGTGTGTGTGTGTGTGTGTGTGTGTGTGTGTACAGAGAGAGAGAGAGAGAGAGAGAAAGAGAGAGCATGAGAGCGAGCATGTGCATGCAGGGGAGAGGCAGAGGGTGTGGGAGAAAGAGAATCTTAAGCAGACTCCATGCCCAGCATGGAACCTGATGTGGGGCTCAGTCTTATGACCATGAGTTCATGACCTGAGCTGAAATCAAGAGTCAGATGCTTAACCAACTGAGCCACCCAGGTACTCCAAAATTAATTAATTAATTAATTAATTAATTAATTTTAGAGGAAGAGCACACGAGAGCATTGTGAGCAAGGGAGAGGGACAGAGGGGGAGAGAGAGAATCCTGAGCAGACTCCATGCTCAGTGTGGAGCCCAATGCAGAGCTCCATCCCATGACCCTGGGATCATGACCTGGACCAAAATCAAGAGTGGGATGCTTAACTGACTGAGCCACCAGGTGCCCGCCCCCCCCCCCCCACACACACACACTTAGCTCATATTTTTAAAACACAAAACAATATTTGGGGAAAAAATTAAAACAACACTGCTGAATACAACACCTGCAACTTACTTGCATAGGTATTGATAGAGTTGTACTTTTTTTTTTTCTTGTAGTTTTTCTAAAGATTTTTCAAAGTTGACAAGCCTCATGCATAAGAATCTCCCGGGATCTTTGTTTAAAAGGCACTGTGATGGATCTCCCACCTAGTGATCACAGATTGTGGGATTGGGTGGAATAGGTAGAGCCTGGGAGCATGCATTCTTAACCCAAGTGATTCATAAGCATACCAAAGCTTGAGAACCATTAGACAAAGTGAAATCCCAGTATTAGATCCAGATAATTATTATTGTTATAGTCCATCTTTTGTTAGCTAGCTCCATGGAAAGCTGAGTTTACAAACCTCGCACTTATTTCATCCATAGTAATTTGTCTTCAAAATGGACAGATACAGAATAACTAGAAAGCCAATGAATGTTTGTTATATTCTCTATGTCAAAGTTAATTTACACCATGGTACATGATAAAAAGCTCTAGAATAATTATGTTTTTCAGTTAAAAATTTTTTCAAATTTTTATTTATTTTTGAGAGAGAGAGAGAGAGAGTAGGAGAGACACAGAATCTGAAGCAGGCTCCAGGCTCTGAGCTGTCAGCATAGAGCTCGATGTGGGGCTCGAACCTGTGAACCATGAGATCATGACTGAGCCAAAGTCGTATGCCCAACCAACTGAGCCACCCAGGTGCCCCAGCTCTAGAATAATTATTATTTGCATTTCATGAGCATTGTTCATTTAATCCTTGCAGTCACTTTAGTAAGCTGCCAAGGCCACATAGCTGGTAAGCAGTGACCTACCTTAATTTCCTATTTTTCTAGATTTCAGTTCTCTTTGGTGATAAAGGGAATATTGTAGGAGCACTTTTTACTTCACCTAAATTAGAATTTAGTAATAATGTTGTCACTTTATGTTAAGAAAGATGAGTAAGTTTTTTCCCCCAAACTAGGTAAATGATTGTAGATTGCAAAAGCCAGTGATTAAAATCTGGAGGGAAAAGGGTATGAATTATTTCTGAAGTATTGTGCTTTGTATTCTCATTTGAGAAATCATTTAACTTTTATGGTTTCATTGGAACTGAACTCTATTCAATAATATGTCTCTGTACATTTTCACAAGGCATTGCCATCAAGGACTAAGTGTTGTGAAATTGGTTAAGACTGGACTTGGGGGAAATGGTGGTCAACTGCTGCTTTGTTTGTAAGCAAATAACAAAATGAAAATGATTACTTGATAGTCATTGGTCTTTTAAATAACTATTCAGAATTGTAAATAGAATTTTTTGTCCTTTAAAAACTTTTGGAATTTATTTACACGCCCCCCAAAGGACAGACTTGGGGGAGATTGCTGAGGATGCCCTTGCACACACATGTGATTCATTGTGATACAAGACAAGTGCAGCATACATCTCCCTGTTGTACTCTTTACAACAATGGGGTATGCTCCGTGTACTTCCTTTCCACCCCTTCCCCTGGCTAGAGTGTGAATACGGTGGTGAGGTTTGGAGTTGCCACCTTAGAATATGACATGGATGCTATGGGTTGGGTGACTAAACCCCTCAATAGAAAGAGCCTAAGTTCTACATACCATGGAACTACTATATCAGCCTTGGGTCCTTGGTGCTAAGGCTGTTATAATATGTGTGAGAGAGAAATGAACTCCCTCCTGGTTAAGCCATTACTATAGTATTTAGTTTTTTGTTTTGTTTTATTAGTAGCTGAGCTTGTATCCTAACTAATAAATTTGGCAAACTTGGCTGTATAAAATAAAATAACTTACACATAGCAAAAAGCACAAAGGATAAAGCAACAGAGGAAAAAGGTATTCACAGCACATATTTCAAAAAGGTTAATTTTGGAGTGCCTGGGTGGCTCGGTTGGGCATCCAACTCTTGATTTTGGCTGAGGTCATGATCCTAGGGTCCTGGGATGGAGCCCCCACATCAGGCTCTGCATTGAACATGGAGCCTGCTTGGGATTCTCTCTCCCTCTCCTTCTGTCCCTTTCCCCCTGCTCCTGTGCACGTGCACTTCTCTCTAAATAAAAAAGTAAAAGATTAAAAAAAATGACTTTTTTTCTTTTGAGAGAGAGCAAGCACATGCACGTGAGCAGGGGATGGAGGGAGGAAGGGAGGGAGGGAGGGAGGGAGAGAGAGAGAGAGAAAGAGAGAAAGAGAAAGAGAAAATCTTAAGCATGTTCCATGCGGGGACTCTATCCCACAACCCTGGGATCATGACATGAACTGAAATCAAGAATCGGACATTCAACCAACTGAGCCACCCAGGTGTCCCAAAAGGTCAATTTTTATAAAGAAATAAAAAAAAAAATAAGAAAAAAAGATGCTCTTGTAATAATAATAAGAAAAAGAAATGAAAAAAATTGTACTAAGGTACCCTTGTCATCAAGCAGATTGGCAAAAGCCTAAAAGATTGATAAAAAGCCTCAATGGTAGAATTCCTCGTGCTCCCCTATGGTTTACCCCTCCCCCACTCTTCCTCAGCTGCACCATCGTGTAGTCCTTGCTAGGCCATGTCAGCCTCTGCACTAACATTCTGGATCCTCCCTGCCCTTTGCTGGGAAGGGAAGGCTGGTCCCTTAGGAAGTCAGCTGGCTGTCAGCCCCTTCCTTTACTCAGATGTGCTCTTCTCATTGACACTTACCTTGCCCACCCATTTCCAGTGGTATCACCCCAATTTTCCTTACCCTGTACTAATTTCTCTCCCCAGAGCACTGATTTATAATTTACCAATTTATTATTTTTATTGTTTATTATCTGTGTTGTCCCACCAGAATATAAACTCCATGAGTGAAAGGGCCTTTTCCTTGTTGTTGAGGTTCTCTGAAGTATCCTAAGCACCTAGAATAAGCCCTTATCCTAAAATTGTGAAACATTTGTTTGTTAAATATAACAAACTGTAGTAGTAAGGCTGTGCGGAAGTAAGTAGGCAAATAAGTTGCTGAGCACCTGTGGAAGACAATTTGACATTTATCGTACCCTTTGACCCAGCAGTTGTATTTCTGGTTACTAGGTTCAGTCAATACTATATGCACAAGGTTACCTAAAGCACTTTTTATTAACATGTTTTTAAATAATTGCAAATGATTAAAAACAACAGAAATGACTGTCACTAGGGGTTGGCCAAGGCAAATATGGCACATCTGTAAGAAAGCCGGCTTCTCATGAAGAGATCTCTAAGAGTTACCACAAAGGAAAGAACACTATAGAGTATGCTATCTCTCCATAAGAAGAAAGACCACGGAGAGAATGAGAATATATGTCTATTCTTCTGTGCATACACATAAAGAAATTCTGTAAGAATATCTAACAAGTGTGGTAGAAAAATGTGCGAGCATGGTAGACGGAAAAAGGTTGGGAAAACCTGAGTTTCACTGATGACTTCTTTCTATTTTGTTTTATCAAGCAGGGAAAATATTTTCAGTTCAAAACATCCGAAGATAAAACTTAGGATGGTAGGTGCAGTAGGTCTAAGGAACATTACAACATTTAAATACACTGATAAATATCTTTAGCTTATTGGGGAGACAAAAATAATTTTTAGAAGCTTTTTTTTTCAAGTTTGTTTATTTATTTTGAGAGAGAAAGAGAGAGAGAGAGAGAGTGAGGAAAGGGCAGAGAGAGAGGAAGAGAGAGAATCCTAAGCACAGGACCCGATATGGGGCTCGAGCTCACAAACTATGTGATCATGACCTGAGCTGAAGTCGAGTTGGATGCTCAACCGACTGATCCAGCCACCCAGGCACCCTGGAGTTTTATAAAAAGTAACTTAAAAAATGATTCCAATAGTCAAATAGTGGTATTTTTATGTATGTGTTTTATGCTATTTCATTGTTCTTCATGGTTCTAAAAGAAACATGGGTACTATACTTTGTGCTGTATATGGTTTAATTTTGTTGTTGTTGTCATAGATAATCATCTGATTTTGTTACCTTTTCTTTTCAGTCCTGATGATATTGGGACCTGCTGGTATATACTTCTCTCTGGTTCCGTGTTCATTAAGGAATCCATGTTTCTTCCAAGAAGCAGGTATTGTATAGACATTCTGTAATGGATTTTCCATGAAGCTTAAAATCTCTTTGTCGAATTGAGTTCCTTTGCAGAATTCTGTTGTT
Source organism: Neofelis nebulosa (assembly GCF_028018385.1). Taxonomy (NCBI): domain Eukaryota; kingdom Metazoa; phylum Chordata; class Mammalia; order Carnivora; family Felidae; genus Neofelis; species Neofelis nebulosa. The sequence goes on along the minus strand of NC_080784.1, from coordinate 70,115,176 downwards.
TCCTCTTCTGACAGAAAGCGAGAGACTACCTTGGGGCATTGATCTTTAAGAAAGGATTACTTTATGTTTAAACACTGTTACAATCTCTTTAACCAAGGGAAAGAACAAAAGACATGTTGATCACATGTCCATTTGTTATAGGAACACATCGGGCTAGTTTAGGGCACATTTGTTCATTGGGAATAAAATCTGTCTCCATTAAAAGGCACTCTCATAAACATCTAAAGAGAAGCAAAGAAAGTTCATTGAGACCTCATGGAACTAGAAATAGAAAGCCAGGGACTGTCGTTGACTTTTCTGCTTCTTGGGACCATATGGTCTCTCATTCTTGCATTTGTCTGTGGACTGGCTCCCCGCTCTCTAAGGCTATTGATGTTTTTCTCCCTGTGATTTTAGCTTACAGGTGCTGACTATTGACTTGTGAGCTTATGTCCCTAATGTTTCCGTCATTTGACTGTAGTGCCTGTGTCTTTTCTTTGGATTCTTCAGGCTACAGTCTGATTGGGCGGGCTTGGGGCAGATATGCACCTCGTTCCAATCAGCTATGGCCAAGGAGGGTTAGGGCTCATCTGTTACACACATATGTTCAGTTCCCTGACTGAAGGTGTCAGCCACTAAGTTTTACTAGTTATTTTTTACCCCAATTGTTTATTTTTCACAGTTGTATATTTTTATTTTGACTAAAATTTAAAACATTTTAACAGATTAAATATCTTTATTTAAATTTACTAAATAAATATTTAAATGGGCAAAATTTATTAAAGCATAGTGACTGCTCCCCACCACCCCCCCTTCTATAACTTCACTCTCTCATGAAAATATTTAACTGTATTCTTTTTTTTTTTAATTTTTTTTTAACGTTTATTTATTTTTGAGACAGAGAGAGACAGAGCATGAACGGGGGAGGGGCAGAGAGAGAGGGAGACACAGAACCGGAAGCAGGCTCCAGGCTCTGAGCCATCAGCCCAGAGCCCGACGCGGGGCTCGAACTCACGGACCGCGAGATCGTGACCTGAGCTGAAGTCGGACGCTTAACCGACTGAGCCACCCAGGCGCCCCTATTTAACTGTATTCTTGATGAGTAATTCTGAATGGGTCAGGGACAAATTAAGAATCTTATTTTAAAAACATGAACAAACATTTATAAAATGTCAGAGTCAGATAGGGAGAGGCAATTTATACATGCCTGGGTGTGGTAATAGAAGGCACTGGGATGGCCTTTGGAGGTAGGGACTTGGGTAGTGAGAGAGTGCCAGAGGCGCATTGCATCTAGTGAAAAACAATCTCTGGTGCAATTCCCATGCCTCTTTGCCCTCTGCTTCTCCGAGATAAGACCGGCAGGCATTATTCTCTTTGGAAAATAGCCCCATGAGGGAGAGAGGCTGGCTCTATTGCTTGCCTATTTGTGGTTGTTCTTATAGTAGCGATAGTTATAGTAATGGAATTAGCACTGGTAGTGGTAGTAGCAGTAATAAAGTGATGATGGAAAAATAGCTAAGGCTTTGACAGTGCTTTCTATTTACCAGCTCACCATTTTGAAAATTTGTGTGTGTGTGTGTGTGTGTGTGTGTGTGTGTGTGTGTGTGATCGTTTAGTATTGCAACTACCCTTTGAGGTAAGTATAATTTTCATCTGCATTTCGAGACTGAGGAAATTGGCAGTACAGTATGGTGGGTGGTTGTGCCTCCTGGAATTCTGCCTGGGATGCTGGGAGTGAGCCGATGAACCAGCTCCTATAGTTCTAGGAATTCTGTTTCCCAGAGGAATGGAGAATTGATTAACGTTCTTCTCCTTCAAATACAGGACCTACTTACTTTTTGGTCTCTTTTTGGGGGCTCTAACTCTGTTTCTGAACTTGGATGAAGGTATAGTCAAACAATATTTAAGCGTTGGTATATTTTTAAATTATGTATAATTTTAATATAAAAAAGTAATAATAAGTAGTGTGTAAATTAGCAAAGGTAAAGAGATGGAAAAAATCACTTATAATCTCTCATTCAAAGTAATAATTCTGTAATACTGTATAGTGTTTTCCTATCTAGTCTTACATGTATGTGTTTCACGTACTGAAGAGCATGCTTAATAAACAATGTAATATCTTGTTTATTTCAATTAAAGAATATGTGTACATATAAGTGTTGCCTTGTAATATTAAAAGCTCTTTAAAAAGTTTGCTCTTTATGTATCTTGATGCCTGTTTAATTGTTCAGTTATTTGAACTTTCCACAGTTTAGTTAATAATTATAAAGGTACATTTTTGATGGCTTTTCATTATAAATATTGCTTTAATGACTGTGATTTGAAATTTATGTATCTTAAAGGAGGACAGAGGTTAGTGACTTCATTATTCTATTAATGCAAGGTCTGTTATACGAAACAAATCTATAGACTGAAACTCTAGAACAGTGAAGGAGCCTGTGATGGTCTTTTTTCAGTACCAGCCATCATTAACTAGTCAAGTAACAGCTTGTTCTAACTTCTGGAAAGGGAACCTAATGTTCAGAAAACTGCTGTTCTGGAAGAAAGAGGACTTGTAGTTCAGACCTATTTTATGAACACATTGGACTCTATGCCTAATTATTTTAAAAGATGACATAAGTTACTCCTTCTCTGGCTGGATGTCAAATGCTTGCAAGCCAGTACTTTAATGGGATGAAGGAAGGAATGGTGTTTCAGTCTGAATGACAAGCTAGTACTATATATAGGCTATGTCTTCACGTTGCACCTGTGACATTTGCTCTAAGTTGTTTGTTTCTTTTGGTGATGTTGCCTTAGGAATAGTGTTCATACTGTTTTAATAGGAAGGAGTTTCTACTGGTGCTGTGCTAAAGGTTGACACTAGTGATGCATATATATTTATTTCTCCACAAAATATTGAGGTTTGATTAAAGAATAGTATGGTTGAGGTGTTAGTAACAATCTGGTTTTATAAAACTAGTTCACAGATGATTCTCCACATTTATCATATTTTTATCATGTTAGTCTGGAAATTGTTTATTGGTATATATAATAAGTAACCTGATCACTCATTTTGACAGCTAAATCACCCTGAACAGTTAGTTTTGAATCAAAATACTTTGAAGAATATTTTTATGTTTTTACCTAATTCTCATGAAATTGCTTTGACACCTGATTATCATTAAGTGAGAAGGATGATATATATTGCAAAAAATCTGCCATTTGGCTTCTAGGTTTCATTTGCTGTATTGAATTCCTTGATTGACATTGAGGTCAGCACTTTATGGTTTTTAAAAAAAAAATTTTTTTTTGTTTTCTTTTTAGATAAATGCTCTTTGGGTTGCATACCTTTATGTTGTTGAAACATGAATCATTTTCCCTGTTAAGAGTTATGACATTCACGGAGTCTATTAATTCCTTTGAGACCATCAGTGACAGCTTACTCACTTTTTTCTGTTCTAAGCAATTTAAGTGAAATGAATGTTTTTGTGAGTTTTATTGTAAATCTATTAGAAATATATCAAGGTTTGAAATGCTGGTATTTGTACAAATGGCAGTAATGTCATTTATAATGTTATTACATATAATGTTGCCCTAATACAGGGTGAAACTCTTATGTGGAGTAAAAATTTGTAGTCCTGAAGCAATGTACGATTTATAGTAATGGTTTTTCTCAGTCTTATTTAAAAATAAATTCAGTTTCTTTGATCAGAAAGGTGGTGAACAAAGGTAATTTAGCAATGCAACAAAGGTTATTGTCATTCTCACTTAGGAAAACGTCAGAGGAGACATTTGTCATAGATGAAGATAGAAACAGTGTAAATTGGATGTGTTTTTCCAGTCCTTTCAGCAGAGTAGCGGTAGTCACTGAGTTGTGCATGTTGTGTACCGCACAACTCAGCGATGTGCTGTTTTAACCACAGTAGTAGACCGTGAAAAGCAGAGAGTGGTGAAATATTTTGAGGAAGGAGTTTTTACCCCCTAACTTTTTCAAAGGCATCATTTGCAACAACAGTGGAGCTGGAAAGCAAGAGATGAAAACTGTCTCATCTAAAGTTGCAGGTTTAGAAGTGTTTTTCTTGTACTTTTGTTTATTCTACATAATGGGCAGGAAGATAATAATGTTCATTGTCCTAATGTGTTCTAAATCAGTGTTATTTATGGAACTTTAATAGAAATTGTTGTATACTTAAAATTTTCCCACTTTTAAAATTGTCCCATCCTACGAATGCTGAACCTATTTTGTAGTAAATTCACAATTTAGTAACTTGGATTAACATGTTATTTTAATATGTTAATCCAGGCTGCTGGGTTAAGCCAGGCTTATGGCTTCTTTGGAAGGCTGAGAATTTTAGATATAGAAGATAGGCTTAGACTGTGCGTCTAAACTTTCACTTGCTATTTGTATTGTTTGTTAGAGAAGAAGACAGTACCTATGTTGTATATTAACTCATAGAGTTGGAATCTTTTCCTAGTAATTTATCAGTCATTTTACATTTATTTGCAAAAAACAGAATGCTAGATGTTTAAACATTACTGTCATACAGACTCTTTCTTTGAGTTTATGTTGATCATAATCCTGGGGGGGGGGAGATCACTTTATTTAAAATGTTGAACCTGATTTTCTCAATAGAATCAATTTTATCATAGAAGCCCCAAGGAAGGGCCTTTTAGTAGAAATGACCATGTATCCCACCACATTCAAACATAAATAATATTTTTATTGCTCTGGTAGCTAAAAACTTTCTATATTTTTTATATGCCATGCAATTAGTAAACAAATGTCTTCATATCAGTGTGGCTGGGACTGTGAGTTTGAAGGAAAAAATAAGCCCGGGGTGGCCATACCCTAAACACTTCAAAGATGCCAAGAAATGGGTTGTAATCAAAGATGGGAGCCAGAGGACCTGGGGACAAAAACCTGTCTATACAGAGGGCTGGAGGCTTCTAGTGCACGGATGCTAGGGTCCAGCTACCAGGTGGCCAGGCAGCGGACTTAGTGGGACAAGTAATCTGTACACTGTAAGTGTCGTGAGAAGTTATGTCTGCAACTGGCAAAGCACTGTCCGTGGAAACTGCTGAACACTGAAATGCCATAAAAATTTAGGATTAGTTCATAGGCCTTTTTCATATTTATGGGTCATTCTGTCTCATTCTAAAGTAAGTTTGGTAGAGTTTAAATTTTGAGGCATATTTCCATGTCATTTCAAATAGTAGTTGAAACTTGCATTAAGTCCTGCTGTGTGGTCTCTGTAGTAAGTTCTGGAGTATGCAGAGGAAACAAAATGGTCTACTCCCTGCTGTCACATAATTTAGTATCTGGTTGGGGAGATGAGGCAGTCATATATGAGGCATGAAAAAATCGCATAGGTGTCGTTAAATAATACAGTGTAAATTGATGTAGCAAAGACCACACACAATGCAAAAGACCTTCCAAGATTAGTGGTGTTTTAATGTATGTGGTAATGAGGAGTAGCTCTTAAGTGCATTCTAAGTTAGGTTTATGATTTGGATTGTTGGACAGTGGTTGGAAAGGAAGTCTGGACATACTAAAGAGCATGAGTGATGGCACAGAAATAAGATTGAAGGTGGGGCAGTTCATACATAAGCGATAGCTTGAGTGGAGTCACAAGAATAGGATCATTTATCCAGAACAGACATGCACTTTAGGGAGTGAACTAGTTGCAAAAGCATTGGTGATGGTGGCATTAATGAGAAGTCTAGTTTACAAAGCTGTGGCAGTTGGCTGGAAAGGCTAGGGTTGTTGGTAAGTTAGGTGTCAAGGAACGTTGGCAAGAGGTTAGGAGAAATGCACACATCATTTATTTGTATCATGTTGGCTGTGTCCATTTACAAGCAGTACTTCTCTTTCATTGATACCAAATATATCCACAATTTAAAAATTAAAATTGTGGTATGGTACTCTCAAACTCACATTTTAAATTAGAGCTGGCAGCTATAATGAGGATAAGTGGGGAAACAAGACATTTAACTAATCAGTTCTGAGAGGCTGAAATACTATTCTCATTATGATTCACATGACAAACAATGAGCTACTTGAGTTTAAAAATCACAGACCTACTTTCTGCTTGCCAGTGCTAGATGGTAAGTTAATTGATTGCTCTGAAACTTGCTAGTTGTTTTTTTTTTTTTTTCCCCCCAGTAATGGAAGAAGGTGAAACAGTGGAAGAGTGATTCTGTGTTTATGTGGTAGGGACTGAAAACACAACTAACTATTCCTTATTTCATGTGAAGAGGTCATATAGGATTAGAAAATCGTATTCTTGAAAGAGTACAAATGTGTTATAAGTCATATGATGCCTTATTGGAGATGGAATATGGCTTTAAAAAATAACTCACTGATGGGGTGCCTGGATGGCTCAGTTGGTTAAGTGCCTGACTTTTGATTTTAGCCCAGGTCATGATCCTCAGGGTCATGAGATCAAGCCCTACATAGAGCTTGCTTAAGATTCTCTCTCTCTCTTCCCCTCTATCCCTCCCTGGGAATTCTCTCTCTCTCTCTCTCTCTCTCTCTCTCTGTCTCTCTAAAAAAAAAAAAAAAAAAAAAAGAAGAAAAAAAAAGAAAAAAAACTCGCTGATAAATGTTATGAAAGGGTAACTTTATTAGACATTAAGTGTATCCAGATGGCATGAAAGTAAGGTGAGGATCAGAGCTCTGGAGATTGTACATTACAGGTAAGATTTACCTTCAGTTATTAGCCAAATCACAACAATGGTGGTATAGATTAAGCATGGAAGAGAAATTGTGGTTAGTGAAGAAGGAAGGGGGGGAAAAAGGTATAAGTCATCTCAAAACTGCTCTCATTGGGTTTTTAAGGTAATGTATTGGTCTAACATACCTACCTTTCCATCATGGGGAGATATTGGTAACTTATAATAGGAATAAATGACATGATACATAAGTTTTTTAGAAGTTTTTTTTACAACCAGCATTACTAAAAGTTGTTTATTTCTTTAAAAGAAGAAATTGATCCTCCTTCCCTCCCTTCTTTCTTTCCTTTCTCCCAAGATAAGCCACAAGATTTTGTTTAATTCATATTTGGAATAATATAAAGTCAGTGGATGATTGAAGAATTAGTAAGGGCTAATAAGTTATAAGAACCACTTATCTCAGACACTGTTGAGACAGTGTCTCAACAACTCGTTGCCACATTATTTTGCAGAAGCAAGTGATTGGGGCCTGTGGTTGGCCAGTTAATGAAGGTAGTTGGTTAGGCATAGAATCATGGGAAGATACTTCTGTTTTAACTTAAGAATGTTCAATTTGATCTATACATATAATATATATGTGTGTGTATTTATATATATTTGCATATATAATTGGATTAAAATACACATATATATACATAAATGTGAGTGTGTGTGTGTGAGAATCACTCTTACTGGACTCGACTGTTTCCTTCCAGTCTTCCACAGTTATTTTGCCTACACCTAATCCAGCAGCAATGCTTAAAAACTGACATACTTTTACTGATGTTTCAAAAGCATTCTGCTTCATAGATTAAATAATTATTAAGTCAAACAGATTGTTATCAAGAGTAAATAAGTGTATTTTTCTTTAAAAATGTTCGTCTGTTGGGGCGCCTGGGTGGCTCAGTCGGTTGAGCGTCCGACTTCGGCTCAGGTCATGATCTTGCGGTCTGTGGGTTCGAGCCCCGCGTCGGGCTCTGTGCTGACAGCTCAGAGCCTGGAGCCTGTTTCAGATTCTATGTCTTTCTCTTCCTCTGACCCTCCCCTGTTCATGCTCTCTCTCTCTCTCTGTCTCAAAAATAAATAAATGTTAAAAAAAAAAAATTAAAAAAAAATGTTCATCTGTTAAAATTAATCACTACAAGAGATGGTGTCTTATCAACTTCATATCTGAGGAGAATTACTTACCAAAAGTGATGAGCGTAGTGACTAGAACTGATTTCCAGCACCAAAAAGTACCCTGGGCTATTAGTTACACCCCTTTAAGGGAGTCCTCCACTTGATGCTTAATCAGTATTAATGAGTCGATCGAGCCCTGTCCTAAATTGCTCACCTGCAGTTATATGTGCGTATTCTCCTATCTTATTCATTCTGCTGATATCATTGAGTTGCCTCTGTGGGCCTGCCTAGAATATGGTGTGGAAACGCAGAGATCCTACCTGTGTGTCCCCAAAGCCAAGTGGTAAAAAGTGTTTTGAGAAGGAAGTGTGGGGTCCGTTTGTCTAGTGCTGCAAGGAGATTCAGTAAGGTGAGACCAGAGACATGACCTTGGGATTTGGCAGCTAGGGGGTCGTAGGTGACCTGAGCGAAGCATTCGCAGTGAAGTTGTGGAGCTGATTGGGGGAAACTGGGAAGGTAAGAACTGGTGAAGGGGCATTTTCATTGTGAAGAGGAGCAGGGAAATGGGCCGGTGGCTGGGAGTCGTTTGTGAACTAAAGAGCAGTTTGTTTCTGTAAAATTGAGAAAATGCTAGTGTGTGTTTGTACGTTACTACAGATGATCCAGCAGAGAGGGGTAAATGGATGGTACTGGAAAGAGAGAGGTAATTGCAGAAATGGGTGAGACCCACAAGATGGGGAGGTGTTAGCTTTGGAACGAGTAAAAGAGCTTCACCTTCTTTGCAGGCTTATGACAAAAGCTGCATAGGTCGCTGGGTAGATTTGGGAGTTCAATGGTAGGTATTGAGGAATTTTGACAAAAGAGGGAAAGAAGTTTACACAAAGGGAGTGTTGAGTGCCCATTTGATATTCGTGGACATAGATGGTAAGTGTGTGTGTGTGTGTGTGTGTGTGTGTGTGTGTGTGTGTGTGTGTTTCTGAGCAACTTTTGGCTGTTTAGGGGCAGGCATGGAGAAGGTGTTGCTGAAGTTTGTGCTTTACCAGTGCATACAGTAAAGGGAGAGATAGGAGCAGGAATTAAGGGTGGATCTGGAATAGCCATACCTTATGTGGGTTTGTTCCAGGTCCCTTGAGCTCTAGAAACCATATATGTAAAGCAACAAACACCTACAAGTCTACTTGACTTCCTGCTTTTTCTGTCTCTAATGGCTTTAATAAAAAGCTTGTCACCTGCTCTAGAAATTTCTGTGAGTCTCAGTTTTGATCTCTCTTTTCTCCCTCTGACAATTGTGGGTTTTCTTTTTAGGAAACACTTCAGAGTTAGAAATGGCAGTATCCATCAAATCAACTGCCTCTATCACTGCTTCCAGTGCCTGTGTTCAGATGTCACCTGCTCTATTAAAGTAGCTCCCTGAAGGCCATCAATACTTCTTCCACAGTGTCCCCAAATCATTGTTTGAAGCATAGGACTTTTCTTCTTGATCTTTTGAATAATTAGCTTAAATGACTGGCAGCTGCCAAACAGATAAAATCCAGACTTTTTAGTGATACATACAGGGCAGCTCAAAATGTCTCCAACCTAAATTATTCCCTGTATACCCTCTCCAGACACCCAAGCTGATTGTTGTGGTCCAAGCATATCTTTGTCAGGTTGTTCTTGCTGTCTGGGATATCCACCTTGCTGTTGCTGCCTTCACTCCCATTGTTCCTCATCTGCCAGTGAAAACAACATGTTTAATTCTCTGGGAATCCTACCCTTGTTTTCCTGTCAGGATTAATTGTTCCCTATCCATACTAAACTAAGATTTTTGAAGGGTGTGGCTGTATTTTTCATCTTTGCTTCCCCTAGCATATCTAACACTTATCAGCCATTTCATAAATACTTGTTGAATCGTATTGGTTTAGGATTTTGTGTGTGTGTGTGTGTGTGTGTGTGTGTGTGTGTGTATGTATACATATATATGTTTAAATTTATTTTTGGGGAGAGAGTGCAAGTAGGGGAGGGGCAGAGAGAGGAGGATAGAGGATCCAAAGCAGGCTTTGGGCTGACAGGCTGACAGCAGTGAACCTGATGCAGGGCTTGAACTCATGAACTACAAGATCATGACCTGAGCCGAAGTCGGATGCTCAACTAAACTGAGCCATCCAGGTGCCCCCAGGATTATATTTTTAACTTGCCCTTAAAAATCACTTTAAAAAAGTTTAATGATATTTCACTAACATATTACCTTAAAAAACTTATTTTAACGTTTATTTTTGAGAGGGAGAGAGACAAGTGTGAATGGGGGAGGGGCAGAGAGAGAGGGAGACACAGAATCCAAAGCAGGCTCCAGGCTCTGCACTGTCAGCCCAGAGCCCGACATGGGGCTCAAGCAGTGAGGTCATGACCTCAGCTGAAGTCAGATACTTAACCCACCAAGCCACCCAGGTGCCCCAACATATTCCCTTTTAGAAATAACTTTTCAATAACCTCCGATTTATTGAAATTTTGGCTAGGAAAAGAATGAGGCTGTACCATAATGGAAGGAAGGAGTCTGGGGGGACGCTCATGAGAACTTGGTACTGGCCAGTTTGTGCAGGAGTGCAGAAGGGGCAAAAAGGTAAAAATGGTATCTTGTTGGACATCATTTTGCTTACTGCATTAGGTACAGTTAGTTTTGGTTGTATAAAACAATTGCGTAAACACAGCAGGACCTACTTTTTTTGTCACATAAAAGAACCCTAAAGGTAGATGGTCCCTGATGGTCTGGTGGCTCCTCAGTGTGAAAAGGTTACAGGCTTTCATCCTTCTTTCCAAAACCTGTGTGTGCACATAGCTTCCACTTTCAGCATCAGGTCAGACCACAAGGTGGCTGCTAAATCACACCTGTCATGTCTGCAGCAGGAGCTAGAAGCAGGAGGGAAGGCAGGAGAACAAAAAAGTTTAACTTCTATCCGAATCAGATTTCTTGAAACAATGTTTCTTTTTATGTTACATTGTCCAGAGGTACTTAACATGATCACTTCAGGTTGCCCAGGAGCCTAAGACAAGTTGTCTTTTATTCTGTGAAGTAATGTGCCCGCTAAAAATAATAATATGTCTTTATTTAAAAATAAATAAGCACAGAACCTGATATGGGGCTCGAACTCACAAACTGTGAGACCATGACCTGAGCTGAAATCAAGACTAAGCCACCCAGGCACTCCTAAAAATATCCTTCTAAGAAGAAGGAGGAGAATGGATGTTGGAGTGGATAATCAATACTTTCTATTACACTTGCTCTCCAGTTTCCCTTCTTAGTTTGTTCATTATCTTTCTTTTCTACATCATTCTAACCCCTCAGCCCTAGGATCATACTCTTCATCAGCTTACTCACACTGCTTTGGGTCTTACATCACCTATAATTTCTACTTGTCATATCTAAAGTTGACTTGAGTCCAGGTATTCCCATGACACACACAGATAAGGTAAAAATATATATTAAAGATTTTAAGACAATGTTGGGAAGGAGTTCCAAATAAGGCAAATGAAATTATGAAACAAATGTGAGCTTGATTTGACTACAGTTGATAATATTGAAGGGAGAGTTTAGTTGCAGTTTATCTAAACATATCCTGCGTTAAATTTGAAATAAGGTGGAGGTGTAAGTTGATGGAATAGATTGAGATGTGTTAAAGATCCAGTGGGATATATTAAAATGTTCCCCCTTCAGGTATTAGTTGTATTTTCTGCTTCAGCATGAAATGTCTTCATCCTGGAAAGCTAACATGACTTTGAGCATCTTTTAGAGCAGCCTTACCCCGTTTAAATCATATTCTGATGGGATACCTGATGCACAGAGCAAAACAGATCTCTAGAGAGGGAGTTCAATTGCTGGATCAAGTTGGGAATTTGGTTGCCATAACGACAGCTTCACAGATACGCTGCACGTATAAGTGCAGGCTTTCACAGTCCTTGGGAAACTGGCATTGGTAGTGTCTTAACAAAGTAAGTAACCTTAAAGAGAAGGACTGATGTTTTTGGCTGTAGTAGTACAATTGATAGGTTATCCAGGTCATCTGATGCTTGAAATCTTCAGTCAGGGAATTTGTCATTTGTGATCCTTGGTGTAAATGACTGTGAGTTCACTCTAGAGTTTCTTTTTAGTGATGTTTGGATTTCTCTTGCAAAAGTAAATACAGTATTTCATAAAGGTTTTAAAGTCTGATGTGTGTGTCAATAAAATACTGTATTTTTCTCTGTAAAAAACTGGATTTACTTATCTGCTGCTAAGTGGAATGGAACCCGCAACCCATGTTTGTGCCACGGTCATTTTGGGGGAGGCTTGGTGTGGAGGGATGTGTGAACTACCATTTCACCTGTTTGAATTCAAACTGCCTTTAAATATCTATCAACTATATTTATTTTTATAAAATGCTTATTTATTTATTTTTGAGAGAGAGAGATCATGGATGTGCATGGGAACGAGAAGGGGACAGAGAGAGAGAGGGAGACAGAGAATCCCAAGCAGGCTTTGACATGGGGCTCGAATCATGAACTGTGAGATTATGACCTGAGCCCAAATCAAGAGTCGACTGCTTAACCAACTGAGGCACCCAGGCACCCCTAAAAAAATTTTTTTTAAATGTTTATTTTTGACAGAGAGAGACAGAGCATGAGCAGGGGAGGGGTAGAGACAGGGGGAGACACAGAATCTGAAGTAGACTCCAGGTTCCGAGCTGCCAGCACAGAGCCCAACTCAGGGCTTGAACTCACAAACCTCGAGATCATGATCTGAGCTGAAGTCAGACCCTCAACCGACTGAGCCACCCAGGTGCCACCGCCCCCCCCCTCCTATTTTTTTTTTAATAAGAAGCATACTTTCGCTATTGGGAAGACCAACAGAAAATAAGAGTGTTATTAGTAAGAGAAAGATTGTGATATGAAGCAAATCATACATGGTGAAATTGGAATATTAAAATAAAAACTTCCAGTTAATCATAGTTCAGGGTCCCTTTATTTTATTTAATTATAAGTTAAAATATATATATATATATATATGCATAAAAGACTACAAAATCGTATATTAAAGAAAATGACTTTATTCTATTATTTATTTATTCTATTATCCTAGTTGATTTTTTAACGTACTGAAAATTGTTTAAAAGTACTTCAAGAATTAAGAAATATACTCTCAGCTATTATTTCATTTTATTTCATGTATTATCTTTATATTAGAATTTAAATGAATGTAATGTGTGCTTAAAAACTACCTTCCATATTTATTACTGATAAGAATATTGAGCTGTAAGTTCAAAATATTAAAAAAAAAATTATTTCCTTTCGTGTTTCTTATCTTGTCACATATCTGTGGCTTTATAGAGGTTATGTATTTTTTTGCAATGAAATATAAGATATAATCTCTAGTATTTCATGTTCATATGTTATAGATCTATATAAACATTAAGTAAGTATATTTTCTTAGTTATTTGGTTATGTGGTTTTTTTTCAGTTATATTTAAAGGATTATTTTTACTTTGTCTTTTATTAATGTCTTTATGTTTTATAGCTATAAACTGCTTAGTTTATCAGCTTTATTAAGATAATGTTTATTTCTTAATATAAACATCTTCAGATAATTTAAAATATTGAGGCAGTGGTCAAAATCTGTCAAACATTTTCCTCTGGTTTATTTTTGTTATTTTTTGCTTTATTAAGATGAATTTAGAAAACCATCTTATATATAAAGTATTTATATTTTTATTTATATATAATTTATACTTATATAAAGTATACTTTAGTTTTACAAATAGAAAAACTACGAGTATTTCATTTTCATCATTCTTAATCATATATAATACATGATATACCTATGTCTTACCTATATATGTTCTTTATTTATATATCTATATGTATATATTGCAGAGGTCTGCTGCCATGATAGTTTATATAGTCTAAAGGAATAATTCCTTGTTATTCAGAATCTTGAGACCACTTCAGTTTACCCCTTTGTCATCTGATCTTGATTTTTAACTGACATAATTTTGGAAATACAGAATGAAGAGTTAATTGTAAATAGAGTTTTCTAGGTTTTATAATCATTATCCCATTTAAGTGAATTTTTTTTTTTTTTGGAAGTATGACTGACATCTATTAAGTGAACCTTAAAAAACTGTTATATATAAATTTGTGTATGGAAACATCCCTCCGGCTAAAGCAGAGGTATTTTTCATTGATTATCTATGTCAGAGTATAAAGTAATTATAGTTCTTCAAAAACAGTAGAGAAGAACTGTCTGATAACTACTACAGAGTGAGAAGTATGAATTTTAATTTTTCTAAGAATGTGCTTGTGGGACAATAAGTAGAAAAGACACTGGATTAGAGTCCTCATGTTTGGCAATAAAGATGGTTAGAAGATAAAATACAAGATTATGAAATGTAACTGACCAAGACAGAGGTTTCTGAAGTGGGCTAGTTAGTAGATTCACCTGGCTGAATGGGTAAAATGGGTAAAATACTGAGACCCAGGCCTAGAGATTTTCCACTACAATCTCTATTGGACCATGCCACTCTCATTTTCAAAGTTTACAAGCAAGTGGTCAGATGTGAACTGAGAGGCTGAGCTAATGACTATGAGACTGATGTGTAGCCACTGAAGTTGTTTTTTTTTTTTTAATTTAGAGAGAGAGAGACAGAGCATGAGTGGGGGAGGGGCAGAGAGAGAGGGAGACACAGAATCTGAAGCAGGCTCCAGGCTCTGAGCTGTCAAGCTGTCAGCACAGAGCCTGATGGCGGGGCTCGAACTCATGGACCACGAATCATGACCTGAGCCGAAGCTGGACGCTCAACCGACTGAGCCACCCAGGCACCCTGATGTGTAGCCACTGAAGTTTTAAGATCAGTAGAATGGGAAGATAGTGGAAGATTGGCAAAGTTGGAACCAAGACAGGAATCCTATCTCAGTAGCCTTGGTGTGTCAAAGCTAAGGGCCTGACTAGTATTTTCAGGGAAATAGAAGATGATGGGTCACATGTCAGTGTAATTTAGAAGGACTAATTGACGAAATTTAGGGACTGAAATTACAGACAAGGGACAAGTTGGAGTAAAAGATGATTCCAATGCTTGGAACTTGCATGTCTGGTAGTGTGATGCCTTTGCCAGCTATAACCAAATCTGGAGGGAATGAAGCTGGTGGAGATCAGAGTTAAATATATTTGGTATTAGGCCTGTTGTGGTACATGCTTTGACAGACAGGGGGAGCCACAGGAGGTGTGAGGAGAACCTGGGCATTGAGTCACCTGAAACGCTTTGGAGATGGGGTAGTGTAGGTGTAAAGGTAGGTAAATAGGGAGAATACAGAAACAGAAATGAGATTCTTATAAGGTCAGAAGGCTACAGGGACAGAATTTGACAACTAAGATATTGCTTTGCTGCCCATTTTCATGCAGAATTATCTCATGTCTTGTTTTAAGCAAGCTATGCAACATATTGCCAATTCTCATATTAAATGGTTGTCGGATTTCATAAATTCTATTGAACTTTGTAAATGAGGTAGTTTTAGTCTTTTGCAAAACATAATTTGAAAATGATAGTTTAGGTTCCTTCCAGTTTTCTGGATGTTCTGTCAACATTCATGAACATCTTTTTGTATGGACGTATGTTTTTATTACTTTTTGAATACCTAGGGGTGAAATTGCTGGGTTATATGGTACATGTATGTTTAATTGTATAAACAAGTGCCGTGCTGCTGTGTATAATAGCTGTAACATTTTGCATTCCCAACAGCTTATGAGAATTCTGGTTGCTTTACCTCTTCCCCAACTCTTGGTATTGTCAGTCTTTTTAAAATCAGCTTGTCTGTGTCCAAAGTTTGTTAGGATTTGATTGGATTTGCACTGAATCTAAAGATCAATTTGGGAAGATTTACTCTCAGTAAGATTGAGCCATCCAACCTGGTATATTTCATAATTTAAATCTTCTATTATTTCCCTTTGCATGGTTAAATACTCTTTTTGTAATTTTTTGTGTATAGGTCATATATGTCTTCATTAAATTTATTCCTAAGTATTTTACTTATTTAAAAAAAATTTTAATGTTTATTTAATTTTGAGAAAGAGAGAGAGAGAGAGCGCACGAGCAGGGGAGGGGCAGAGAGGGAGACACAGAATTCGAAGCAGGCTCCAGGCTCTGAGCTGTCAGAGCTGGACGTGGGGCTTGAACTCATGAACTGGGAGATCATGCCCTGAGCCGAAGTCAGCTGCTTAACCAACTGAGCCACTCAGGCACCCCTGAGTATTTTATTTTTGATGATAAGTAGTAGGTTTTTACTAGTTCAGTCTATAAGGGAGGATCTGAAACAGGTTAAACAGTATTTTCAGAGTTGTCTACTTATTGGTAGAATTAGAATAATTAGTTATAAAACAAGATAAAACAAACTAAATATGGCTTTTGAGAAATGTCCACATTTTATTCAGATGAATTAGATTATTTGACATTTTATTACTTGATGTCTTTCTAAGAAGTTACATATATTTGTGGGCTTATGCTTTTCCTTTCTTGTAAATGTGTTTTTTTTTTTTTTAACTTCTAAGAATTTTATGAATGCGGTATTATTTGAGTGACCCCTGAACTATTCGTTTTTAGGTCCTGTCTTTCAAGGACATGCCTCCTATTTCAACTTCATTTCTGGTATATGGCAGATTTGGGGGAGGTTAGTGGCTAGGTTTTGGTGCCATTTATGTAGCCTTTAAAGAATATCAGATGCCTGGTTGCCAATATTTGAGATCTTACTTGATTTTTGAGATCATTTCAGTTTCTTGCTGGTGAGGGGCCAGTTTGAATCATTCATTTGAATTCATCTACCATTTTTCTCATTAACAAGTTACATAGATCTATTTGGTGATTTCTTAATGTAATTGTTCATTTTACCTCTTTAACGAATTTTATGAAAATTAGGTCATTTTTAGATAAGATGTTAGGGCTAAGCTTCCTTGTCTCTTTAACTCATACATGATGAGCTTTGCACAGTGAAATGGTGAACATTTCACAAAGGCCTTTTGGATAAGGCATGTCTACATGCTGAAGGGGAAAGCTGTTATGGACCATAACTTTTATACAAACTGATCAGCTGCCATCTGTGTACAAAGCACTGTGATCAGCAGAGACCTGTTTGTGCCTCTGTGTAGACTGATAGCAGCAGATCAATTTAGCTGAGCTGTTCTGTAGCAGTTGGGTCACGAGGACATAGACACTACCAAAGTGTAGTCATCATCACAGCACTGTCCTTTGCTGGTTTAGGTTGTGGCAAGAGAGAAAAACTGCTTGCTCTCTTCACCCCAGTACAGCTGAGGTAAGATCCACCTTTTTTCTCTTGAAGGGATAAGCAAGACCAAAAGCAGCCTCTTTCAACTTTTCCCACGTTGTTTTGGTTTAAACGTATGCTAGTTTTTTTCCCATGATAATCCCTCAAGCCAGGTATACAATTCAGCATCCCTTTGGTGGAGAGCAATGTGTATAGTACAGCTTAGATAAATTCTAATAACAAAATTGCATTGCTGAGCACATCTAAACATTTGACCTTGGAGACTCATAGGAGAGCAGACATTGCAGATTTCCCTACTTGCCCTTGACTTACAAGAGGGTAGATAATGAATTAATAGAAATTGATAAAAGAGCATCTGTCAGGCAGCCGCTGAGGTCATGAGGCTGGTATGCGGAAACAGTGCCCATACAACATGCGTAACACATAACTGCAGCCAGGAGGGGTGGGTGGGTCATTGAAGCAGGAAATTAGCCTTCAGAAGGAATGTTGGCTTTCTGCACGAGCTACAGCCGCATGGACTCACTGAGAGAAAACACACAGGGAAATGGGGAGTGCTCATTGCCGCAGAGAAAAGAGCTCAGATAGAAGGTGGCAGTGCTATTGCTGTTATTGGTGCTTCAAAGATTTTGAAGACAGTGCAGGTTAGATTTTTTGTTCTTAAAGGAATTAAATGTTAATAGTGTAAATACCAAATGTTTAGTACTTCTCCCATAGTTAAATAGACAACAGGCTACTGAGGAATGAACAGAGAGGAGAAAACACAGCTTATGAGGCCTTCGCTTGTAATTTTTTTCTCGTGCTCTCTTTTAAGCAAAGGTTAAATGTTGAGATTCGTGGTGGAGCAACCCACCTCTGTTAATTTGTGCAGGGTGATGATTGTTAGAAAATTTATTTCTAAATGAGCCTTGAAAGAAATTGAGAGACTCGTAAGTGTGTAGTTTTCTCAAATAGTTACTTCTGAAATAGGATCTTGTTAAAGGCCATGCTTTAGAAACAGTTGGTAATTTACACACACATGTAACTTATATGTAGTATACTTGGTGTGTGTATGCTTTTGTTTTAAATACTTGTAACCTTTTTTTCCCCTTTTGGTTAAACTAATGAGCGAGGACAATATTTTAAAAGCTGAAATGCATTTTTATGGTGATTTTTCAGATCATGTTCCTTTTATACTTATATCAAAATTTACTCTTGTTATTCTACTGATTGAGAATGGGATAGACGGCATCAGCAGTTACTTGTTAGATTTTTTTCCCCTCTAAAGTTAATTGCTATCCTTCTATTTAAAGGCAGTGTCATATGAATACACACACACATATATATATAACACACATATATAACACACACACATATATGTGTGTGTGGTATATATATGTATACACACACACACACACACACATATATATATGTGTATATACACACATATATATATGTATATATTTGGTGAGCCCTAAATAAGTAGATTAATTTTGATTTAGGAGCATCAGTTCAGTCATTTTATTTAGATTCTTAAGGAGAAAAGTGACATTTAGTAACTACTTATCATTGTCCAGAAATAAGGTATGAAAAATTGGTGTTTTTAAAGTTTTACATTTTAAATCATTTTATAAATTGGGAATGCCCACCAGCATAATCTCAGTTTGATTGCTGTGTATTCCCTCACTGGGTATAGCCTGATATGAACAAGTTTACATTCCAATACTGAGGAATTGCATTCCACTGGGCAGTTCTGACGTACAACAAGAATGTGGAGGCCCATACAAAGGGCAAGTTTGGGGACACTGATAGAAGCAGCTTCTGTGTTCAGCAACTGCCTTTCGTGGAAACTTACACTGGTGCAAAGTACTCTTGACTCAACTTGGGTGGGGAAAATGTGGTCACAGAAAGTTAGGACAGGACAGCCGTACCAGAGAAAGATCCTGCAGTACCCTGCCTGGGGTATCATTACCAAAGGTATTTATGAAAACTAGGTAAGACTTTATATTTTCAAACATTTGTGCTTTCTTATTGTGGGTCTTGAACTTGAAAGACAGTTTATCAAGCTATTAAAATTGTGTCTATTTTACGTTATGTGGAAGACTAATTGATTTTAGTAATTTTTGTCTGAATATTTTTAGTACTATAAAGTCATTGCATTTTGCACCTGTAAGAAATATTGAAGTTAGCTTACTTCAATTTTACAACAATTTGTAATTCTTCATTTAAAATTTTTTCTGTACAAAAACTTAATGAGGATGAAAATCTGGATTGTTAAATGGTTTTTGGAACAACCATTCCTAAATTAATTGTACTTAGGGAATATGAGCATTTAGGAATAACCTTGTTATGCTGTACGTGGTCTTTATAGCAATCATTTGTGTGAATTTAACATTTTTTTTTATAGCTCAGAGAACCAATATATCGACCAAAAGTAAACCTGCGTTACTTTTAGTTGTCTTTTAGTTGTTTAATGTAAGATTATAAGGACATTCTGAAATTACATTGAGGTTAATAGTTGAAAGCCAAACTGTACAGTGTATTTATACAGAACAGTTTTAGAAGGATTTAAAATAGGCTCTAGTAATTAAATTTTCTTACGATGTAGAATGAGAAAACTGTCAGCATTCTTAAACCACATACAGCATACTTCTTCATGTCTCCCTATCTCTTTCTTTCTGACTTTATAGCCTCTTGTGAAAGGCTGGTTAGTATCTAGTATAGAAAGGGCAAACAAGTTTTTAAATATTCAGGCCCAGTCTCATTGATAACTGTTACCTACATCTTTCTTGCTTTTGAAAATTATTATACATATGTATTTGTCTTTATGTGTTTATATAGAAAGACTGAAATTATTAAAAGAGAGGAATTATTTTTTTAAAATAATTTTAATTCAAGGTTTAAAAATAAGCAATGTCACTTTAAAAATTAAGAAGTTTAAACTTCAAAAATATCATTGTTTATCATGGCATGTGGTATTATGAGTGCCGTTTCAAAGAAGCAGATGTTCTACTAGTTGAAGTTCTGGCAGCAAGTGCCTGGAGAAGCTTGGTTTTTATAGATATGACATTCAGATCTTGGCCTATTCCAGGGTAACCCTCAAGCTCTTGATGGTCATTTGTAATTTTGCTGAATTTGAATTGCCTTCTGAATTACAAAAGCCGATTTGTCTTTTTCACTCAACTAGGCAGTGAGTGAGCCTAGCCAATCTCTGAGAATCTATCTTGTAATCACCTTCTGCTCTCCACTTGTCATTGGGTTTATGCTTTATGGGTAAATATGATACAGTACGGCAATATTCCTTAGGAGGTCTGGGAGTTATTCCTCATAAATGGCAAGCTTACCAAAGACTAGAGTTTATGTTATTGAATGTGGAAGAGGGCTATAGCAGAAAGTAAGAGAAAGGGCAAGGTCAGTGAAGTATGACAGAATCCTGTATTATGGAATCTGCTTGTGATTTCAGGCATCTCATTTAACCTTCCCTTAGATAGGTTGGCTTAGTTTCTTCAATTGTGAAATAAAAATGGAACTAGAGAGGCAGTTCTTACGGGGTGAGTAGGAATGCATTGGTCACATGTATTATCACCTGAGGGCTCTATATAAAATACAAATGTTTGAGGACCTTTGAATGTAGTACCTTGGATTATGACTGAAGAAAAAAATGCCAAGAAACCCTGTACTATAGGATTTTCTAAGTTTTGTTTTTTTTGTTTTTGTTTTTTTAATCTCTGAAATTCTATAAATCTATTTTGGTTTTGATGTACCATTGTAGGAAGCAAATATGACAGTCTTTTTATTAAACTCATGGTACTCACTCTTCTGTCTGTATTCACAACTTCCCTGTGACTCATCTTTTGCAGAAGATACATAAATTCTTACATGCAAACTATGTAAGAACAGGGGCTTATATTTAGTGAGTGTTTTATAAGCTCTGTATTGATCACAAAGTTTATTTTGATTCTGCTATATGGGTCCAGTGAGTATTTGGAAGAGGAATAGGAAGCCGAATTGTGGAGATGGGGCTGGGGTGGCAGTCCCCTCAAATTTATGGCTAGCAGTAAAATAAAAATAGGGTTAATGCTGGATGAAAGAAGAATGTAGGTAGTACAACTGACTCTTCAGAAATATTTCGGTGACACTTATTTGCCTTCTCCCCATTTCTTCCTAGTTCCACTTTCACCCACAACTTCTCTCACTTCATTGCTAATTAATGTAGAAAAGAGGTCAGTCCCAGGCCTGTCATTGGTATAATTCGGTCATCATAGTTAACTCTTTCTTTGTCTCTAAGATTTGCTATTATGTGATCAAAGTGGTATCTCTGCATTTTCTTATTCAAGTCCCAAATTTTTGCCAAGAAACCCAACCTTTTTATCCTTACATAAAATATGCCATTTGTTTGTTTGTTTGTTTGTTTGTTTGTTTGTTTATAATCTCTACATCCAACATGGGGCTTGAACTCACAACCCCAAGATCAAGAGTTAGATGCTCCTCTGAGCCAGCGAGGCACCCCAGCTATTTTAACTATTTAAGGTGTATGACTCAATGGCATTAATTACAATCATACTTGTGCAACTGTCACCACTACCTGTTTCCAAAATTTATGTTCCATAGCTCTGAACAGAACCTCTGTAACCATTAAGCATTCCAACACCCCCCAATAATCTATAGTCCACTTTCTGTCCTTATGAATTTTCCTGTTCTATATATTTCATATAAGTAGAATCTTACAGTATATGTCATTTTGTGACTGGTTTGTTGCACTTAGCATGATACTTTCAAGGCTTATGCAGGCTGCAGCATGTATCATAACTTCAGTCCTTTTAATGGCTGAATAATATTTCATCGCATGTGTTTATCACGTTTTGTTTACATATGTTTAATATGTTGATGAACATTTATGTTGTTTATACCTTTTGGCTATTGTGAATAATGCTTTAGTGAACTTGAATGTACACATATCTGTTTGAGTCCTTGTTTTCAGTACTTTTGAGTGTTTATCTAGGAGTGGAATTGCTGGGTCATATGGTAATTCTCTGTTTAGCTTTTTGAGGAAGCACCAAACTGTTCCACAGGGACTGTACCACTTTATACTCCTACCAGAAAAATATAAGAGTTCCAAGTTCTCTGAATCCTCTTTAAAACTTGCTATTTTTTTTTTTTAAATTATAACCATATTAGTATCTCATTCACATCTATCATCAGGTGTGAATTGGTATCTCATTGTGGTTTTGATTTGCTTTTCTTTAATGATTCAGGATGTTGATCAGCTTTTCATGTGTTTATTGGCCATGTGTATACCTTCTTGGAAAAATGTCTAGTCAGGTACTTTGTTCATTTTTTAATTAGGCAAATTTAATTTTTTAATTTGTCTTTGTTGTTGAGTTGTAGAGGTTCTTTATATATTCTGTATATTAAACACTTCTCAAATGTATTGTTGCAAATACTTCCTCCCATTCTGTAGATTGTCTTTTCAGCTTCTTGATAATGTCCTTTGATGCACACAAGTTTTTAATTTTCCTTTTGCTGCTTGTGCTTTTAGTGTCATATTTAAGAATCCATTGTCAAACCATAAAACAGACTCTTAACTATAGAGAACAAACTCCCGGTTGCTAGAGGAGAGGTGGGTAGGGGGATGTGTTAAATAGGTGATGGGTATTTAGGAGGGTTGTGATGAGCAGTGTATGTATGTTTAAGTGATGATCACTAAATCCTACACCTGAAATTACTACTACACTGTATGTTAACTGACTGGAATTTAAATAAAAACTTGGAAGTAAAAAAAAAAAAAATCCATTGCCAGATCCAATGTCATGAAGATTTATCCCAGTTTTTTTTTGTTTTTTTTTTCTAAGAGTTTTGTGGTGTGGGCTTTTTAAATTTAGGTCAGTGATCCATTTTCAGTTAATTTTTATATGTGGTGAGAGGTATGGGTTCAACTTCTTTTTTTCTATGTGGAAATACAGTTGTCCCAGCACATTTGTTGAAGGGACTGTTCTTCCCTCATTGACTGAGCTTGGTACCCTTGTCAGTATCGGTTAGCTATAGATATATGGGTTTATTTCTGGACTCTCAATTTTGTTTCATTGGTTTATTCATCTGCACTTCAGCCAGTACCACACTATTTTGATAACTATAGCTTTGGTGTAAGTTTTCAGATCAAAAGTGTGAGTCCTCCAACTTTGTTCTTTTTCAAGTCTGTTTTGGTTAAGTAGGCCCATTGCAATTTTATTTGCAAGAATTTGAAGATTGGCTTTTTGGGATTTTGATAGGGATTGCATTGAATCTATAGATCGCTTTGTGTAGTCTCTTATAAGACTTAATAATTAATAATAAAAAAAGAATGCATTTGATAGGACTAATTGTCCATTTCTGCAGTGGTACCAAGAAGCATTTGGAGCAGAATACAGTCACATAGCTTTGAAATAATCCTTAACGATTTATGACTTTTCTTTCTTTCTTCCCTCCCTTCCCTTCCCTTCCCCTCTCCTTCACTCTTTCTTTTAAATTTCTTACTTTTCTTGAAACCCTTAAGGATTATAGGTATATTTTTTAAGTTGCCCATGTTCTTATTTAATTTCTATCATTTATAAATTTTCTTAAATCATAATTTTATAAACATTTAAGTTTCCAACTTTCAGCTGCTATTAGTAAGACTGAAGAAGTGTTTAAATTTGTGCCTCTGATCTTACAAAAAGTCCTCTGGAATTCCTTAATTTTTTTGTTGGGAACTTTTCAGTTCTGTGTTTTTCCCCTTAGAAACTTTGCTAGGAGAATGCTATATCATAGGTTTTACATGGTTTGCTATAAGAGTAGGTATAGTAATTTCCATTTTTAAAAATTACTTCCTAGTGTATTCATCATTTTGAGGTTTTTGTGTATATTTTTGTTATTTATTATGTTAGTACTTACTGTGCTAATGCTTTAAAGATGTCTAGATTTCATGTATGTCTTTTAACTAAAACATGAGAACCCCTTGTTGTTTAATGTCATATTAAATGGTGTATGCATTTGATCTGTTTTCACAAAGGATATTTCATTGTATAGAGTGGATCCTCTGATTACTGCTTTCTTGCACTCACATAAAACTAAAGGATGAAATGTCTTGTACTTTATTCTTACTGACTTTGTTTTGTGCTTTACTGTCTAAACATCTATGTCATTTGCATGCCTGCAGATTTCTCTCCATTTCTTTCCATTAAATCATCTAAAATATTTTATTTATTTATTTATTTATTTATTTATTTATTTATTTATTTATTTAAATTTGTTTTAACATTTTATTTTTTTTATTTTTGAGACAGAGAGAGACAGAGTATGAACAGGGGAGGGGCAGAGAGAGAGGGAGACACAGAATCTGAAACGGGCTCCAGGCTCTGAGCTGTCAGCACAGAGCCCGACGCGAGGCTCGAACTCATGGACCGTGAGATCATGACCTGAGCCGAAGTCGGACGCTTAACCGACTGAGCCACCCAGGCACCCCCATCTAAAATATTTTAAAGAACTGATCTCAATATCATCTAGCGTGGAGCTTATATGTTGCTATCTGGTGTCCTTTTTTAGCTCTATACTTATGTTTCAGAACTGAGTTTCTATTTATTTATTTATTTATTTATTTATTTATTTATTTATTTATTTATTTATACATTTATTTCTGAGAGACAGAGATAAGCGTGAGTGGGGGAGGGGCAGAGAGACAGGGAGACACAGAATCCGAAGCAGGCTCCAGGCTCTGAGCTGTCAACACAGAGCCTGTTGCGGGGCCTGAACCCACGAACCGTGAGACCGCGAGACCATGACCTGAGCTGAAGTCGTACGCTTAACCGACTGAGCCACCCAGGCGCCTCTATTTTTATTTTTTTAATGTTTATTTATTTTTGAGAGAAAGAGTGAGTGAAAGAATGTGAATAGAGGAAGGGCAGAGAGAGAGATGGAGACACAGAATCTGAAGCAGGGTCTAGGCTCTGAGCTGTCAGCACAGAGCCCAATGTGGGGCTCTATCCCACAAACCGCGAGATCATGACCTGAGCCAAAGTCAGCCGTTCAACTGACTGAGCCACCCAGGCACCCCCAGAACTGGGTTTTTAAAACAGTGTGTAGAACATGGTCCAAGATTTTTTAAAAACTTAGTAAATAATGATATTTATTTACTTTTGTTTACATATTTATTGTTTCAAAATATCACAGAGGAAAAGCGAATGTATTTTGTGGACTTAATTTCTAGCTAGCATTTTCCAGTACTTTGTTCATCCTAACTTATAGCTTCTGGTCTGTAAGCAAAGAGTAAGTCATCTTTGCATTAGAGACAAGAGGTCTAGTCATTAGGCCTAGCATGTGCATTCATGACCTACTATTTGGCTCTTTTGAGGTTATTGTACTTCTAGGTTGTTGGCCGGGTTTGAAATCATAGATTGTTGGATGAATGAAATAATATATTCTCCTTTGCTAGAATGTGTTCTGTGTGCATTTGCCTTCTCTGCTGAGTGTATTCAAGGAATTACCTGAGGGCGAGTGTTATTTTTCCTGCAGTTCACGTATTTGTGATGGTCAGTAGAACTTGAGTCTTCTGTGGCTGCAAAGGGAGTTTCATCAGATTCTGGTGTATCTCTTTTCCCAAAAGACTCTTATGGAGATATTTTTGAATAGCACATTTTAGGGGATGCAAACTTTTCATCTCCGAAGTAATAGTGTTTGTGCAAGTGAATATGTGATTGTTGTCCTACCATAAAATTCTATTGAGCTAATGACTACTTTGTACAAGGATTTACACCTTTAATTCTGAAGTAGGGAGAGTTGTTGGTACAGAATTAGGCATAGAATAGTGACTACCATATTGTTTGTGTAGACATTACCCCTTTTGTTGCTGAAATTTGTAAGCAATTCTAACAGGTTTTTATTTTTATTGAATATTATGTACACGTTGCATCCATTCTAAACATTTTTTTTTTACTATTTGAAATTTTAAAACAGGAAAATCATTCAATCATTATGTTTCTAAAACATTATTATTATGTTGTCCAGTGCTATAATTTAATAAAATAGAATAAAAATTAGAGTTACAATAGAGAACAAACTGACAGTTACCAGAGGGGGGGTGGGTTGGGGGATGGAGGAAATGGATGATAGGGACCAAGGAGGGCACTTGTGATGAGTGCTGGGTGATATATGGAAGCAGTGAATCACTATATTGTATATCCGAAACTAATATGACACTGTATGTTAACTAGCTGGAATTTAAATAAAAACCTAAAAAAAAGAGTTATGTAGTTGTGAGTTTCTTTAGATTTTAATGTTATTTTATTTAGAAATACACCTTAAACATATAATATATATTTTTACCTAGTCATGTAACAGGATTAAATGGGTGAAGATGGCATAAAACCTGCTACATATTTTAGTAACATGTTAAGATTATTTTTTCATTTGTAGTGTATCATTAAATTATAAAGTTCATTGTAAAAAAATTAAACTGCAATCAGGTAGTTCAGAAACCAGAAAGAAATTTTTGTGTGTACTGAAGATTTTATGTCATTTTAGTGGTATTTAATTGTAAACTAAGGTAAGAATATTTAAAGACTTGGTCATTTTAATTGCACGAGAAGTAATATTCTAGATGGGTTTATTATATTTTCTTGCTAGTTTTTCCACTTTAAAAAAAGCACTCTAATATGAATGTTTGTGTATGTGTGCATGAATGTACATGTGAATATTTAAATAATTTTTTCATATATATGCCACATATAGTTCTGTTTTTGATTTTTTAAGAAACAGGATTAGTTGCTTGATAAAAAAGTTCTTTGGAAGAATTTTTTTTTCTCAAAGATAAGCTATTAAAAATGTTTATTGAAAATGTCAATTGAGGGGCACCTGGGTGGCGCAGTCGGTTAAGCGTCCGACTTCAGCCAGGTCACGATCTCGCGGTCCGTGAGTTCGAGCCCCGCGTCAGGGTCTGGGCTGATGGCTCGGAGCCTGGAGCCTGTTTCCAATTCTGTGTCTCCCTCTCTCTCTGCCCCTCCCCCGTTCATGCTCTGTCTCTCTCTGTCCCAAAAATAAATAAAAAATGTTGAAAAAAGAAAAATTAAAAAAAAATGTCAATTGGAGGGAGGGGAGAATTTTGTAGTAGTAAATGGGTAGGAGTAGATGGTATATTAGAACAAGTCAGGACTACCTAGCTTCACCAGGATTTTCTCCTCATGGTTCTAGTGTGAATATAGCTATGGCAGAATCACCTGCTGCAATGTTCAGGTGGGAGTTGTCACAGATAAGGCAAAGGTGCTATATCTGAGTTCGCTAGTGAAAAGTTTTCAGGAGAAATGGGCTTGTGATATGCACATCCACTTGAATTAAGGAAAAAATCTTAAGTGGAATACCTTGTCCATATACTTATTTCGAATAAGTTGATTTGAAAATGTAGAAAAATTTAATATAGTTTTTAGGTAAAAGAAATTCTTAACTAAGTCAATTAAATTACAGAAGAAAATTTATATGCATTTTATACTTTGTATATTTTTATAGTTTGCCATTGATTCAGTTCCCATTAGAATGTTAGAATATTCTAAATTTTCACCTAGCTGGGAATAACTTGAAACAGCCTAACATACAGACATCTGGGTGGCTCAGTTGGTTAATTGTCCGACTCTTGGTTTCAGCTCAGGTCAGGATCCCACAGTTTGTGGGTTCAAGCCCCATGTTGGGCTCTGCACTGCCGCTGTTGGTGGGGAGCCTTCTTGGGATTCTCTGTCTCCTCTCCCTGCCCCTCCCTGGCTCACGTACACACGATCTCTCTCCCTCTCTCTCTCTCTCAAAATAAATAAATAAACTTTAAAAAAAAAAAGTAAAACAAGCTAATATAAAACACATTCATACTGGTTTTCTGTTACTTACATTATTAATCTGGAAACATGATATTGGAATTTTTCAGAAAAATAGATGTCTGAAATTTAAGAATTTGAATGGTTCCTGTTATTCTGTATAAATAATGATGAAAGAGTTTCCCTTTCTCCAGTGGTTGTTTTTGTTTTTATTATTTTATTTTATTTTTATTTATTTGGAGAATTGGCCTAAATTTTCAATTTATATTTCATAAATCTTTTTTTTTTTTCTTCCTAGTTTTGGCAAGCGTTCTGCAGGAAGCTTTAGGCGTGGCTGTGAATGCATTGTTTTAGAGCCTTCTGAAATGATTGTGGTAAGAACACTTCTGTGAAGACTTTTTTTCCCTAAAAAAATTATAAAAATAAAAACACTTTTGCACAGTACTTATGTATTATAGATTTTATAACTTTAGATATATTTATTCCATAATTTTTATTATGAATCTAAGTTCATAGTCATAATATTGTAATTATTTATAAGATTCAATGAAATGAAAAAGATAGAAGACTCAAAAGGGGCAAGTACCTAAATGTTTTGTGCTTGAACTTTTGTTAAATCAATCTGTGATAATGCCATTTTACTTAAATTTGGGAATGATCTTTGAATTACAGGATTTTAGCTCTCTAAATATTAATTGGAATGAGTAAGATACTTCAAATGAATCATAGTAATATGTATTCAGGCAACAGTTAGGATAAGGAAACCAATTCCTGTTTTTTATACATGTCTTACAGTCTATATGTATATATTTTAAACTTTATTTTTTGAGAGAGAGTGCATGAGCAGAAGAGAGAGGTGGAGAGAGAGAGAGAGTGAGAAAGAATCTTAAGGAGGCTCCACCCCGGTGTGGAGTCTGATGTGGGGCTTGATCTCACGATGGTGCGATCATGACCTGAGCCAAAATCAAGAGTCAGACATTTAACCAACTGAGCCATCCAGGTATCCTGGTCAATATATTTTTTAAAAACTGCAATTCAGTTAAAAAGAGAAATAAAGACCTCAACAGAGTATTTAACCAGCGTACTAGTCCCCCAGTTTTCTGGCCTAATATAGAAGATGATGGAAGCTCTTTATTCACATTTAATAAAATATTTGGTAGAAAGCCATGAGTCTATTTTCAGAGAAGATTTGGGATTTTCCCCTATGATGTAGGAGAGGAATTCATCAGAATGAAAACTTCCTTGTCCAAGGGAGTGAAAATCTTTGGTAAAATTTCACAAAATTTACTCTTAAGTAAGAAAGTAACATGGTGGTAAGTAAAGATTTAGGATTAGAAAATGTGGGTAGTTACATAGGACTTTCCAGCAACAGGTCTTGGAAAGCATTTTAGGTATTTCCTAGAGATTTTGGCCTCTGTAAGTGCTATTTTGTGTTTCTCTGTGGGACTTTTGATATTTAAAATCGTATACTTGCCGATATTATACAAACTACTGGGTTTGCTAGTGGGAGAATAGGCTTAGAATCTTACTATGCCTTGATTGTGAGCAATCACATTTTCATTATATAAGTATGAGGAGGATTGACCTAAAGTAACTTTTATTCTGGTTGGTCCATTCATCAGTTTCTAAAATGTTGAAAATGAGGAATTTTTTTTTTTAAATAACACTATTTATAAAAAAAAGAAACTGAATTCACAGATTGAAAGTAGGAAGAGAAACCCTAGTAACCTACCAAAGCCGTTCTGCTAGCAGTCCAGCTTGAGTCATTTGGGATTTGGGGGTTTTTACAGATTTACTCATATACACCAGAGTTAAGACAATGGGGCCGTTGCTTTCATAATGCGAGGTAATGTATCCTGTGAGTTCTTTCACTAATAAATCACTACAAAGATTACTGAAAATATCCTTCCCTTTAAACTGCAGGAAATTCAACAGTTACTCATATTGCCCTAAGTGGAACTGAAAATGCTTCTTCATAAAAGAAAAGTTACTCAAAACCAATTAGTTCCAGAGAAGTTCAAAAACGCTTAGTCTGTAAAGATAGTTTGTCTACAAATGTCTTTGCAAAATGAATGAATATGGACTTATCTGTAAGTTTTATTCTGTGTCTAATCTTAATATGGAATGTTGTATTTGAGGAAATAAATTTTTGTTTTGTTTTGTTTTTTCAGGTGGACTATATGGATGAAAATGAAGAGTATTTTCAGCGTCAAGCTTCTCATCGACAATCTCGAAGGAGATTTAGAAAAATCAACCAGAAAGGTGAAAGACAAACAATTATTGACACTGTGGATCCTTATCCTGTGGGCAAACCACCTTTGCCTCGAGGCTATCATACGGTAAGTTATTAAAGTATAATGTTTTTATTTATCTTTAGTTTTTTTGTTTGGAATTTTGTGAAAAGACATTTGCATTTTCTACTTTAGAGGAATAATTCCTTTCTGTGATATACCTATCCAAAGTGTAGGTTTTGCTAGGAACACATAGAGTATGAAGAGTTTTAAAGAGCATTGAAATAAGATATCAAAAGATATTGGCTAGTTAGCCTTTTTACTTATTAAAATGTCCTCTGAGGTTAGCTTTGTGATCAACTATACAGTTGTAACTGGAATATTTTAAATTCTTACCTTCATCTAAAATTTTACCCCTGCTCCCAGCCCCAATAACTGGTATCAGACTTATTTTTTTTTAAAGGTAGATATATAAAAATTAAATGTTATTTTCATAGCTTTGCATACCACTGTGAGAATATTTCCTGAGATTTTTTTGTTTTTAATATGATGAAGTGAAAGCATAATTTGAAGGGATGCTTTTAAAAATCCCAATGTAAAGATGGTCTGAAGTACTTCTGATAGTTTCAAAGATCATTTTAAATGCTGCATGCCACTTGATCGTCATTTATTTCATAATTATTTGAGAAGCTATTTTTATGTTTGAGGAAACCAAGGCACAGATAATGAGTGATTGTGTAAGACCCCAGTATAGTCAGTTTTAAAACTTTATGTTTCTTATTCCTTTCTTTCTGCATAACTACTCTATGCTTCTTTCCCCTGATGGCCAATCCAAAATAGTTGAGAAGATATTTTAGGATTTCTATTTTCAAAAAGAAAGTAACATGAGTTCTTACATATGTCATAATAAAGTAAAAAATGGTTTGTCTGTAGATATAATAACATTAAATGGTAGTCATTATATGTGAAATTAATTTTAAAATAAAAATGTAACAAACATAAAAATAGATAATTGACAACTGTTTTGCATTTCTCATTGGTTTTGTTTACTTGCACTTTTTTTCTTTTTGCAAATAAGTATAAGTACAAAATACATGGGAAAATGAATATAGACTTAAAATTATATACTTACTTTTTAGTAACTTTTAGTGATAGGATATACTTTATACCTGCACTTCATATGTTTTATTTCTGAGAGCTCTTTGTGTGTGGATTTTTAAGCAGTTTTGGCCACCAGCTACCCGCCTACTCCTCTCACTACCCATGCACTATTTTAATTTAACATGAATTTTATAGTTGAATCATTTCATTGAGCTCATGTGGAAAGGGTAGCTTTTTGCACATCATAAAGAGAGCTTTGTTTGTCCTTTGGAGAGATTTGGTGTTAAAAAAAAAAAACCCATGAAAGGTTTTTTTGTTACCATTGTCTGTAAAAGAAGGTAGTATTTTTAGTGTTGATACAGGATCATGGAAGAAGGAAATTTGGATTAAAAATAGTTGTACATATTAATAGTTCCATATATTATATAATATTTTAGTCTATTACTAATATTGTTAATATTCTTTCTGCTTTGGAATTACTTTTCCAAATGAGATTCCATACTAAGATAGTGGGAGTGTGAATTACTTAAAATCTATTGTTAATGCTGATTGGTTTAATTTTATAGTCCTATTTTCACACTTGAGTTGGGGGGATCATTTTATAACTGTTATTCTCTTTTATTTCCGTGTGTTCCCCCTTTATGGAATACTTCACTCAATTTCCCTGCATGACTTCCCTTTTTTGATCTGTTGTATAAAAATGTGTAGGGCTTTTTATTATTACAAGATTACTTTTTTTTTTTTTTAATTTAATGGTTTTAAAAAAATACCATACCTGGTCAACAGATACTTTTATGAGGGCAAAGTCAGTACTATGACGAAAGTTTAACTTGATTACTAATGGATCTTGTGCTAGCTTACTAATATGTGATATGTTGGTATTAATTTTACTAAATGAGTTCAGATTGGCAACAACAAGGTCATAATGGAAAATATTGGGTACTTATTTTGTGTGCAAGTTGTGTTTTAATTATATTTATATAATATTTATATTTTCATCTCAATACTTGATTTTAACCTACGAAAACAACAAAATCTTGTTTGTATATATGGTGCCACAGGATAAAAAGAATGAAATGAAAGTTATTATTCTTCATTAGCCATAAGTCGTATTTACTTATTCTTAACAGAAATACTTCTTTTTGAAAGATTCCTAGTATTGTGGGACTGTGGGTGAAAAGTTTATTTAGAAGATGCATGATCATACTTCACAGGTGATTTTAAATGATTTCAAATGCATTTCCAGTTGCATGGCTAAAAAACATGGAGAACATTATACGTATAGCTGATTCTGTATGGTCATACTTAACCTATATTTTAACATTATCTTCGTTTTGGCAGATGTACTATAGCATGTCTGATAATGTTCATCTTTTCCTTTCCTCCTTTATGGCACTCATTTCATTTTGGCTCAAAGGAATGCACTAAATCTCAGGTATTGTAATTTGTGTGTGGTCTCCTAATACTAACCCAAGTTTATTTGTGAGTTTGCATTGTAACTAATGAGTTTATAACATTGATGTGTTTGGCTTGGTCTTGTTCTTTTGTATTTTGCCCCGATTTAGTAAAATCTCTTAAAACGAAAGTGTCACTGGTTTAGGTGATGGTACAGGCCGCCTTATTTGTGCAGATGTAGGGATGAACTGTCCACCTTATCCATCTTATGTCCACTTAAGTGCCACCTAATTACTTTTAAGAACGAGTGGAAACAGTGTTCTTAACTAACATGATTTGCAAGGAAAGAAATGAAGAGAGAAACACAGGTATGGGAACTCCATTAGCAACTTACCTTTATATTTTAAGTGATGTAGGTGGAAACTTTAAATTTCAGGAATCCCAATGTAAGAGCATTGTGGGAGACCACTGGTAAAATTTTAGTCAAACAGAATAAAGGCTTAGTCAAAAAGGAAATGAGAATTTAAAATGGCTTGTGTTTTCTTATTTGCACTTTATATTTAACCAGATTTCATGCTTTATTTCATTCTATATTTTAATCAAGAGGCCTATATTAATATCTTTGCTCATTTCTTCCACGCCGGCACATGACTAATTTATGATTGTTAGTGTTACTGTTTTGAAATTGTGGGTCAGATTGGGGGTTATCAGAGAATTTGGAGTCAAGGAAGAAAAACTGATTTACCTCTGGACACTAATTGGTTAAGGAACTAGTAAAATTTTACAATTGTGTTTTCTTACTGCACAGGAAAAAGATCATGAATAATTTAATTCACATTAGAAGAAGTCTACTGTCAATATAATATCTTTGGCTATTACAGTAACCTTGCTTGAAAGCATGAAATATTTGTATAGGTTTTCAAATTAAAATGAGGCAGTAACTTTATGTTCTGTGCAAAAGAATACATATTAAAATGCCACAGGTGTCATGACTGCTGTATGGTACTTTAGAAGCACTGCTAAATTTTAAATGATGTGGTAAATCTTAAACATTTTCATTGTTTTTAAATTTAATAAAATTTTGATCGAATTATATAAATTTTTTAAATTGCACCAGCGTTTTGAGCTTTTGTCTGGCAAAAGTATACTCTAAAATCTAGAACTTTAATATTTCAAAAGATGCATCAGTATATAATTAATCTTTCTCTTTTTTAATATGGAAAATTAGTTTAGTCTAATTCCCATTTAGAACTAAGAATCGAATTTAAAATGTACGCTGAGTTACAATCTATAACTGATGTATACTCTTTAAAGTTAGATGTGTTGTAGTGGTTTAAAACAGATTGTAATAATTTCCTTCAGAAACATGAGTACACAAGTAGTCCATATAGGGTGTTTTCAAGACATTTTTTCAAGGCAGGTGTGTGAGGTTTGCAGAGAGAATAAGCATTTTAAAATTCAGTGAGAAGGGAATATTGGAGATGGCTTTCATTAGAATTTTCTTACATTTCAATGAGTTGAGGTTGAGGCTGTATTTAAGATTGCCAGAAAATAGGATGTGGTATGAATTTTCAGTCTTAGAATGGATAAAATAATAGGCAGGGAGTAGATAAGGTTCTTGGCAGAGGCTAGAAGATTTAGGGTCAGCCTCTTTAGAGACTTTGGTCAAGTTTGTTTTGTCTTTCGGTTCAGAACACAGTAGAGGAAAAAAGCTTTGTTTATTTTACCCATAATTACAGGCCCTGCCTGTCTACATTTATAGGTAATTGATTCTAAGAGTTTGTGATTTATTCTAGAAGATATTTAAGGGGAGGACTTAACTTACCTGACTGGTGTGTTGGGGAGACTGGTGCATACCTGTTCTGCCCTCTGTTTCTTTTATCTTAATGAAAAGAGAGCTATGCCGCCTTCTTAGTTTAGAAAGATTAAAAATTGTACAGAGAGAGTAGACTGAAGATTGAAGAAAACTTGTCCTCTCTACACCGTGGCGGTTACGTCTAGCAACAGACATTTCAGCCTCGGATGGCTGAAAGAACTAAGATGCTCTCTGTGCTTTGCAGTTCTGATTGACTTTCCACTCCCACTCCTACTTACCCTAAAAAGAATGGGTCTGTTTTCTACAAATTTGAAATGGGAGGATAACATAAAACATATTCATAAAGTTTCAATCAATGCAAAATTTTTGAAACAATGGAAACCTGTTGATCATATAAAAAGATACCTCCCCACACATTTTATTAGTCGTCCTT
The DNA here is from genome assembly GCF_028018385.1 of Neofelis nebulosa. Classification (NCBI taxonomy): domain Eukaryota; kingdom Metazoa; phylum Chordata; class Mammalia; order Carnivora; family Felidae; genus Neofelis; species Neofelis nebulosa. Next base: position 70,080,346 of record NC_080784.1, on the reverse strand, counting down.
GTCTACAATATGAATATACACTTCAGAGCACTGTTTAGTAATTATGTATTAAATTTTTCAGTAGATTAGGCTTAGTTTAAGATTCTTGGTACAGATGTATAAAGGTAATAAAAAATACTGCATAAAATTATTAAGTTAATATAAGTTGAATACCATGTAACATTACAACATAATGGGAATAATTTTTTTGTTACAGTGTTAATATAATATCTATAAAATGGCACCAGTTGTAATAAGATTGATTCATGCATGAGGCTTATGGAAATGAGTCCCATTTTTTTTTATAAAGTTATTCTTTATAACAATATAAGACAATTTCTATTTCTTATAACGGTTATGTAATCATTCCTAGGTTATATCTTATATATCTCTGAAGTAGGTTTTTTTTTAAGAGATAGATTTAAGTTAGTATCATTTTCAATTAAGGACTTCTTGGTAAGTTTGGTTAGTTTCAAAAATGGTTAGATATTGAAACAAATGAAAAATTACGGTGTTTGTGTGATTGTGCACACTTATGTGACCATAGTGTTTTTGACATGGGCTATTGTTCTTGCATTAGAAATAGTGTTTTCACTCATGTTAATGATTTTGCTTTTTCACTTATTTATTTAATTTTTTACTGAGGTCTTCTTAATTTAATCCAACATTTCCTACTTAATAGTAAGAGAATATATCTTCACTAATATATCAGTGACTTGTAGATTTACTAAATTTCCTAGAATATTAATAAGGTCTTAGGATTTTAACTTATAACAATCAGTTCACATCATATTATACCTGACTATAATTTATTCATATGACATCTAAAAAATCTACGCTTATATACAAAATATTCAAATATGGGGGAAATTTCTTAATTATTTCAACATTTTCATTCTTTAAATTCATTAGGCATTTCTTTGCTAAAGCCTTTGTCTTCAATAATAACATCAGTGCCTTTCTGTGAATTATAATAGGATGGAGTTTCAGAAAATGTGTATATTTTCTTTCTTGTATCATAGAGAGGAAAGCTCAGTATTTTCATTTACATATTTTTATTAATTTAATGAATATTTATTGTGTGCCCACCTTGTTTTAGGTTTGTGCCAGTCTCTAGGACTATATAGGTCTACAGGACAGACATATTTTGCTTCTTTTTAGTTTCATAGGTAATATAGACAAATAAATGGGCAACTAAAATACAGAGAATTCTTAGTACTGTGTAGGTACATAGACAGGGCACCTTGAAGAATCAGGCATGGTTTTTTGAACACCCTTAATATCTTGGCTCGAAGGAAAATATTCTTTAATCCAGGAAAGCCCAATAGAAATGTGAAAGCTGAATTGGTAAAGAATGGAAAAGAGAGGGGTAGGGAGAGTGTTAGACAGTAGTGATATGTGTGTGTGTGTGTGTGTGTGTGTGTGCACGCGCGCGCACACACACCCACACACACACACACACACACAAACCTCTACAGATTGCTAGATCTTAGTTATTGTATGCATGTATGATGATTTATATTTGCATCAGAGTTTTAAAGTGTCAAAAATTCTTTGCTTTTTGAACCTATTATCAGCAGGCTTACTGATTCCTCTTCACCTAGATCATGTTGCATTTTAAAATCCTGCAGAAAGCTCCCTGTGGAAAGGTCTTTGAACAATAGGTGGACGTAACAATTCTGTGCCATATGTGCTGCAATTTCTAGCAAAATGCAGTGTGTTAAAACTGCTGCAGTGGTCTCAGTTTCCTTGCTTTGGGGGGACTATTTCCCTTTCTTGCAGTTACAATCAGGTATTTATGTTCATTTAATTTATACAGATTGGGAAATTATACTATAGAGTGTGTATAGAAATGGAAATGTAAATCAGGAAATAGTTTAAAACAAGAAATGATTTCTCTTGTGCTATTAACAGCATGCATTGCAAATTCATGCAAGGCAGTTGAGAATAGTGTGCAGTGTGCTGTTTACCCAAGTTTCAGCTTCTGTTAGAGGATGTCTATTTTTATATATTACATCATCTCTGCTGCAGAACTCCCGTGTCCACTGGGATTTACTGTTCTTTCATTCCATTTTGAAAGAAAGCTTGTGTTGATGTCATAATTGGACCCATCTTTTGGTTGCAATTGGAAATTGAAAGTAATAAGGGTGTTGTGCAGCAAATCATGCAATATTTCAAGCAATTTATTTGTCAGATCATTGCTACTTTGTCCTGCCTCTAATTGTGAACACTGGTGGCTTTCTGTACTTGTATATGTTTTAAATATACTTGGCTAAAATTTAGCTTTTAGTCTCAACTGCAAAGATCCTGTTCATCTTAGACTGTTGCATTTCTTATGTGCTTTTTTTTTTTTTTCATGAGATTTTGTAGTGCTACATGCTGATTTGAAAAATGTCTCTTTTCTTTGGAGAAATCTACTTTGATATTCAGACCTATTTCCTACCTGTGCTGAATTGATCTTTTTACAATTAAGTTATCAGTAGTCTGTTTCACTGTTTGAAATATCAGGTGACTAGAAATGTTCTCTTTTGATTTTGAATCCAGTGTTAAAACATTATTAACTTGAAATGCCTTTCTATTGGCCAGAAGATATTGTTGACCTCTGGAAGAGGTTTGTATTCAGTGTATAGATGTAAGGTTTAAGTCCCTTGTGAAAGGAAATATTTAAACTAATTATATTAAATGATTTAAAATGCCTACTATGTTATACATATTTATGCATGTAAAATCTCCCCCTATTCTCTCAAAAATTTAGTTATGATCCAGATCTCAATAGTAAACCATTTTTCCATTTGCTAAAAAAAAGAAAAAAAAATTGATTAGGAGCAAACTTACACTTTAAAAAAATAACAGCTTTATTGAGTTATAATTCATACACCATACATTTTACCTGTTTAAAGTGCATAATTCAATGTTTTTTCTTTTTTTAAGTAAAAAACACATAACATTACATGTATTATCGTAACCTTTTTTTTTGATATTCTTTTTTTTTAATATGAAATTTATTGTCCAATTGGTTTCCATACAACACCCAGTGCTCATCCCAACAGGTGCCCTCCTCAGTGCCCATCACCCACTTTCCCCTCCTCCCTCCCCCCCCCCCCCAATCAACCCTCAGATTGTTCTTAGTTTTTAAGAGTCTTTTATGGTTTGGCTCCCTCCCTCCCTGTTTTGTTTTGTTTTGTTTTTTCCCTTCCCCTCCCCCTTGGTCTTCTGTTAAGTTTCTCAGGATCCATTTTTAAATGTATAGTTCAGTAGTGTTAAGAATATCAATAGTAAACTTTTGACTGACTTGAACATACCCATTTCACATGGTACTTAGTATCCTTTGTGGTTTAAATTACACACAAGCTGTGGGGCGCCTGGGTGGCGCAGTCGGTTAAGCGTCCGACTTCAGCCAGGTCACGATCTTGCGGTCCGTGAGTTCGAGCCCCGCGTCGGGCTCTGGGCCGATGGCTCAGAGCCTGGAGCCTGTTTCCGATTCTGTGTCTCCCTCTCTCTCTGCCCCTCCCCCGTTCATGCTCTGTCTCTCTCTGTCCCAAAAATAAATAAAAAACGTTGGAAAAAAAAATTTAAAAAAAAAAATAAATTACACACAAGCTGAAAAATAACTAAGAAACTTTGGGAAAAAAATATACGATCTATTTGGGGGAAAAAGCTTTATTGAGTAATTGTTTGTATTAGAGCAATTTCTTATGGACTTAGTATGGGATCAAGCAGTCCTTTATTTTTTCTGGTCTTCCTTTCTCTCTTTCAAGTGAAACATAGGTGATAGTTGTATGTAATACGGAATTTGGAATTGCTAGCGTAGTGAAGAAATGATGTGACAGTCGAGTGAGGCAGCCTGAAATATGAATTACTTCTTGGGATAACTGATTGGCAGGCTAATTCAGAAGAGACAATTTTGAGGATGAAAAAGAAAATATTCAAATTGTCTTGATTTTTACTTAGATTGAGGATAATAATGATAATTGGTCGCTTGTGGTTTTGGTACAATCCAGACGGCATTTGCAAATGTTTGAAAATAAAGTTAAAATCTCAAAATAAGGGGCGTCTGGGTGGCTCAGTTGGTTGAGCAGCCGACTTTGGCTCAGGTCATGATCTTACGGTTCACGAGTTCGAGTCCCACATCGGGCTCTGTGCTGACAGCTCAGAGCCTGGAGTCTGCTTTGGATTCTGTGTCTCCCCTCCTCTCTGCCCCTCCCCTGCTCACACTCTGTCTCTCTCGCTCTCTCTCAAAAATAAATAAACATGAAAGAAAACTTTTAAAAACTCTAAGTTGTAACATTTTCCTTTCACTAATTATTGTCATACTTCTACTTTCTATCCATTTCTTTATATAATTTTTAAACTGAACCTTTAACAAACTGAATCATTAGAAATTTTGGAATACTCGGGAAAGTTTTTAGAAAAAAAAGATCGTTTTGCTGTTTGTTAATTTGTAAAATAAGCATATCTCCAACTAATTAGGATGTAGAGAATACTTCGGCATCACTGATAATCTCAATAATATTGATGCCCTCGACAGTGAGCATTATTGATGAGCACTTGAGAGCTTCAGTCTTTTTGTCTCCTTGGTACGAACATTTTCCTAACTTTAATTAGACTGGAAGATTATGAGCAGCTAACCATTCTTCAAGTGGATTAAGGTCTTAGAAGGTTCAACTGAAGTGGTATTTCATGTAAACACAGGGTTTTGTCTTAAAAGAATCTGTGGATGGTTGGTAACTGTGGAATCTTTAAAAGAGCAAAAGTGCTGATTATTTTCTAATTCATCTTTTAGAGCTGTAGTTGCCAAAGTTTTGTATCTCAGGACTCCTTTACACTCTTAAAACTTTTTGAGAGCTGCAGCAAGCTTTTGTTTATATGAGTTATTCATGTCATTTTTTGTCATATTAGAAGTTGAAACTGAGAAATGTAGAAGTATTTATTAATTAATTTTAAAATAATAAATGTATTATACATTATATAAGCTTTTTTTTAGTGAAAAATATATCTTACAAAACAAAACATTTATAAGAAGAGTAGTGTTGTTTTATACTTTTCCAACTATGTTTAATATTTTGCCTGATAGGAGACAGCTGGATTCTCATATCTACTTCTGTTGATATGCTCTTCTGGTTCAAGTACATAAAGTATATGAAGAAAATCTGGTCTCACACAGGTAGTTGGAAAAGGCAGGATATTTTAACAGCTTTTTCAAATAATCTAATTGATACAGTTCACCAAAATTTGACACATGGTAGTTTCTTAAAAATTTAGTTGCAATAAAGAATATAAAACTGTGTTGGTGAACTGATTCTCTTTCATTTAAACCCATTGGTCTTACTTACCCATAGATCTTTTTACTTATGTATGATTTTGTAACATTATGCATTGGTCACTAAATTAGGCTGTCATCCAAATTTTGGCATGTTACACAGTATCAAAAAAAAAAAATCACATTTGTTAATATCACTACCAGTCTCATTTAAGAAGCCTTACTGATGGGGAAGCTGTCAAGCTTATGGTGTTAGATGTAGATTTTTCAAAAGTTTAATTTTTACTTGAAAGCTAAAATTTTGTCATTGGCAAACACAGTACTATCAGCTGTTTTCCTTGAAGTGACAAGCTCAGTTTGTTCATTTTCAAGAAGATATCTGCCAAATACGCAATTCTAAATAACCGTAGTTTGTCCATTGCTTATTCTTCAAAATAAAAAGTTTTCCCAAGTCCAGGCGTCCTTCTGAACAGAGTCCTTTGTGACTGCATAGGTCCCACACCTTTGAAGCTGACCCTAACCTTGTTTCTTTCCTGTATGATTTTCATCACTATTTCCTTTTCCTCCTTGCTGCTCAGTTCTCTTATAGATACTGAAAGAAAATGGTAAGATCCCAAGTTAACTTTGGGTAGAATCAGAAGAATTTTAAGATATTTTACATTAAATAATTGTGTTTTAAATGTATTAATTGTATTGGATGGTTACTAACAATCCATTTTGATAGTGATTTTAAAAATAGACATTTTTACTTAATTTATTTAGCATTTCTCATTTAGAGCTTTTTTCCCTTTAGGAATTTTATCTAACCACCTACCCAAATCCCCGCCCCCCCCCCCCCCCCCCCAAGAAAAAAGCTACTAACACCCGTTCCCTATTAAGATAATTATAAGCCATTATGTGGAATTACAAAATATTTAAAATTTTTATGTCGTTTTGTATGGTAATGAAAATATAGTCATTATAAGTATGAACTATCTGTTAGATAACATTTAAAAATGGAGTTTTGATCTTAGGTCAACCAATAAGACTAGTTTTAGGTTTCCTCCCCCATACCCTCAAAAAAATAAAAGATCACCATGGGTAGTTTTTAACAACATCCTGTGGGTGATTAATAGTTAATGTTCAGGATAATCTAATCCAATTTATTGCAAATTATTTCAGTTTGACTGTACGAAATAAACAAATAACCTAGTAATGTATTTAAAGTGTTTTTCTTCTCAAAATTCCAGCTCTTTCTACTGTTTTCCTAGATTTGAATTCTTTTCTTTTTGTTACCCTCTACTTTGAATCCCTACTGTCTTTCTCTCTCTTTTTGTAACGGGCTCATTTTGTTTTGTTTTGTGTCCAAATAAAGATGCTGCTTTCAGTCTTTTCCATCCACTTGTTTTGCTTATGTTAAGACATTAGTGGCTAGTTTCCTTTGTCATCACAAAGTGTGATTTACTACTGATTGTGCTCAGAGGTTGAATGTAATTCAACAATCAACTGCTAAAGCAAATTATCTGAAAGGGTAGAGCTGCCTTTGGAAAGGGATGGAAAAATGCCCCTCTTTGCTCCACAAATTTAAAATGGTGGGCCGGTTTCTCTTGATGAAAGCTGAAATGGCCACATGAATATTCTGTAGGGTTAGTGGTTACTATAGACTCAGGTATCCTTTCTTACATAGAAAAATGTCTCCTTTTAAATAATTGTCTTGAGGTGCGTGGGTGGCTCAATAGACTGAGCATCCAACTTTAGCCCAGGTCATGATCTTGAGGTCCATGTGTTCGAGCCCCGCGTCGGGTTCTGTGCTGACAGCTCAGAGTCTGAAGCCAGCTTCGGATTCTGTGTCTCCCCCTCTCTCTCTGCCCTTCCCTCACTTGCGTGCTGTCTCTCTCAAAAATTTAACATTAAAAAAATTAAAAAATTTTGAAAATAGTTGTTTTATTTTCTTCCCCACTTGTTTCTTATAAAATAGAAGCCATCAAGAAAAATAGGTTTTGTTAAACATTTGTTCTAAGACAGTCTTTTAGTGAGCATTTCATATGATGAGCAATACATTTTCCTTAGGTCTACCACACTGTTGAACTGTCCAGGATGATTTCTAAAGTTCGTCCCTCATTTCTTATTTCCTGTCTTAACCCACTTAGTGTTGCGGGTCCAGTGTAGAATGAATGAGTGAATGCCTTATCTGTTTAGTATTTAATTATAGATTTATGATTACGTGCTAATACTATGAACTGCTACTTTATGGCACAACCAGGAGACATAGTCTCCAATGGATATGATCCATGTTGCCAGTTCCAACAATTGTAATAGTCTGATGTATATAATTAAATGTTCTAGTATTATTCTTTTAAAATATCAGCATGGTAGTAAGTGAAAATTTCAAATTGTAACTAAAATATGAATAGGTAAAATAGTCCGTGTTTTTAGAGCTTTTAAGAAGAGGGAACAATTAGATGTGTGGTTTGGGCTTTGTTATGCATTTATTTATGAGGAGGATTAAATATTGTCATCTAGAGCTCATGTGGTCATATAGCATAGACTGACTTCTTTTTCAAGAGAACACTTAAAAAATTTCTGTGGCATCTAAAATATTTTCTATACTGAGACAATCTTGTATATTTAATTATCTTCCAGGCAGATTTACCTTGAAGTATTTCCTGTCTGGAATATATTTAATAACAACAGAGGGGCAGTCACAATTCTATTCCTGATAGTGAAGTACATTGATTAATGCTTTCATTTATAAGCATAGTCGTTTTCTTTTAGAATAAAGATTATTCAACCATTATGAAAACTTACACATTTTGGTATTTATTTGAAGACACTAGATTTTGAAAATGATAGTATGTTTGTTAAAAATTAAATTCCTGGGCGCATAGGTGGCTCCTTTGGTTGAGCGTCTGACTCTTGATTTCAGCTCAGGTCGTGATCTCACGGTCTTGAGATGGATCTCTGTGTCAGGCTCTGCGCTGAGTGTGGATCCTACTTGAGATTCTCTCTCTCCCAGTCTGTCTCTGCTCCTCATTCCCCAAATAACTAAATAAACATAAACAAATTGAATTTCTGAAGAGAAAATAAAGTCTTTAAAACAGATTGTATCTTGTATCTCGTATGCCGTATTACTCCTGTGGCACACTGTGTGGTGCTCAGCAGCATCTTGGTTGTATGTTGGTGTCTTTGGATCAAACTCACAGAATTGACATTACTGAATATTTGTAGGAGCAGAACTGTAGATCTGCCTACATTAACAGTTCTACACAAGGATATCTTTAGAAGGATGTTAATCCAAGCCATCTATGCAATATTATATATTATACACTATATATCATACAGCATTAACTGTTGAATTGCCCAAACCTTGAGCGCAACTGCCTTTTTAGAATATCTTGGAAGGAATAAAATTTGCCCTTATTGGATCCTTATGCTGTATACCAGTCGGCTCGGTAATACATCTCATATATTTTGTCAATAAACGTTGTACTCCTAAACACTTAGGTGATGGTATCTCCACTGGAAGGAGATAAGCATGCTAAGGGCAAAGAGGTTAACTTACATGTTCAGTGTTCTTGGTACTCAGAGTCAAACCTAGACATTGGTCTTTTCCATTCCTGATATAAAAACTTATTTATTTTAAAAAATGAATTTAACATGTATTGCTTTTATGTTACTTGAGTTTTAAATTTGATCTGAAAGAGATATGTATCAAATAATTTAACCACCTTAGATGCCTGATTGAAATACCCTTAAAAGACATGGCTAGAGCATAGAATGTCTAGTGTGAAAAATAATTACTAAATTATATTGGCAGAGATGGTAGGCTTTGGCTGATTCATCAGTATTTTTGTTGCAAATAAGTTTTTCCTTTTCAAACCATGTCATATGAAGAAAGCACAGCATTTTTTACCTATCTTTAACTTTCCTAATTTCATTCCAATACAGAAATGGGTTTTAACTGTTAAGTAGTACCATTTCATAACAAAGATGACTATGTAATTAATTAGTGTATTTTAAAAGTTAGGTTCACTAATGTTATGAGTAACTAAAGCCAAATCTTGCTGAGAGATTTTTTTGTAAATACGACTCTTTTTTTTAAGTAGGCTCCATGCCTAGCGTGGAGCCCAGTGTGGGGCTTGAACTCACAATCCTGAGATTGAGACCTAAGCTGAGATCAAGAGTTGGATGTTTAACTGACTGAGCCATCCAGGCACCCAGTATGACTTTAATGGATCAAAACAACTTACAGTTGTCTGAAAGTACTCATAGTTTTTAGAGATGAAAAAATAAAGTCTCAAATTATTTGCTTCTGCACCAGAGAATATTGGAAGTGTTTTGGTAATATTTAAGAATATTACAAAACATATATTAAGTAATTTCAAGGGATTTAAAAAACATCTATAAAACTGATTATCTAGTTATGTGCAATTTTTAATCATTAATAATTAATGATTTTAATTATTGCTAACATTAAGAAAATTATCTTTAACCTTCTTCTAAATTTGGCAACTTTTAATTTATGAACTAAGGATGTTAAGAAAACCTCTAATCTATTGTCTAATTAGCACTGTAATTGTTAAAAAGTAAGGGCATTTTAATATTTCCCCTCTGACTGCCAAAATAAGGAAGATAGAAATTTCAGAATAAAGGAAGAGTCACTGCCAGGAAATCTTCTTATAAGATAGATTTATTTCCATTCAATGGCTCTCTCTTTTTCTGTTGTTCTATTATCATATCACCCCTTTTATCCCCATTTTGCTACCAAGCCAATGTTTGGTAATGGCCATGTTAGATAAGATAACCGTAGGACCTTGAAAGGATTTTAGGGATCTCCCAATCAAAACCCTTAACAATTTATTTTTCACTATAGAATCACTGAATTTAGCCTTTGGTATAAGTTTTTTTTTTTTTTAATTTTTTAGCATTTATTTTATTTTTGGGAGAGAGAGACAGAGCATGAGCGGGGGGAGGGTCGGGGAGAGAGAGAGAGAGTCTGAGAGAGAGAGAGAGAGAGAGAGAGAGAGAGAGAGAGAGAGAGAGAATGAATGAATGAATGAATGAATCTGAAACAGGCTCCAGGCTCTGAGCTGTCAGCACACAGCCTGATGTGGGGCTCCTCGAACTCGGGAATGGTGAGATCATGACCTGAGCCGAAGTTGGACGCTTAATTGACTGAGTCACCCAGGTGCCCCCCCCCAAATTTTAATTACAGTTAGCCCTTATATTTGCAAGATAGTCCTTACATAATGTGTCAAAATTATATCCTACTGCCTAGTACAAAGCAAGGGTTTAGTAAGTCATAGCAGTTATTATTTATTATAGGAAGGGCTAATAATGAAGAAACTTTTCCTTAAGTTTAGCCTAAATCTGCTTCTCTGTAATTTTAGTTCATGGTTCTAGATTATTTCTAAAGCAACACAAATGAATATTCATATTCCACTTTGATATCACTGTACTTCAGATAGTTAAAGAGATCCTACTCCATTAAGCCTCTTTTCTGTGTTAACCAATCCTAACTTCTTGTAGCTTTCCTAAACACCTTAGTAGGTTTTCTCCTCTTTCAGTACACAGTTTATTATTATGTCTCCTAAATTATGATGTCTAGAACTGATTGCTACCACCTACATAAGGTCATACATACCTTACAGTGCAGATTACAGTGGAACTTTCTGTCTTCCTTGCTCTGGACATTGTATGCCAGATAACGTCACCTGAGATTATCAGAGTTTTAAGGCATTGTGCATTGGCTCATATGGAACCTTTAGCCAGCTCCATTTTAGAGATATCCTTCCCACCTCCCCCCACTCCTATGAAGTGTTTCTCCAGCCTGATATCCCTCATGTTGTACTTGTGCAAGTGACATTTTCATAGCACACATATAGATATTTATATGTATCCCTCTTAAATTTAAATTTTCTTGTGTTAGCCTACTCTTTTCACCTGTCAAATTATCTAAAACACCTACTTTTGTCAGTAAACAAATTGGACGTCTTTTATGGTTATACAGTTATCCTGTGTCTGTTTTGTAATCTTAAAGCTGGTGTAATAATACTTCACAGGATAGTTTTGAAAAAGTTTCAGTGGAATCACTTATGCATTCATTTCTCTTTTTGAGTAATTACTGTGTGTTAAGTACCAGAGATAAAGCATCATTTGTCATCGACAATGTTAAATAAATGAAATGTATGGTCCCTGCCTGCAGCTAACTTATATTCTAGTTTGTGTTCAGTAGTACTCTTTTTATTAAGTAAAAATGGAGGGAAAATTAACAATTCATTGTGCTTGTGTAAATATATTAATCATAAGGGAATATCTTACATGCCAAATTTGTAATCATGGTAATAACTGCTATTTAGTTTGTAGTGTTGCTTTGTGAAATACTATAGTAGCGAGCCCATACTGAGTACCAGTGTGTAAGGACTTCACCTCCACAACTGAGCATTTCAAGATGAAGTCTGGTATTTCTTAAAATAGATTCTAGGAAATGAAATAAGCTTTGTTAAATCAGCTATTAAAGTCAGATTATTTTGGGGGAGCCCCTGTTGGTTGAGTGGACAACTCTTGATTTCAGCTCAGGTCATGATCCCACGGTTATGGGATTGAGCTCGTGTTGGGCTCCAAGCTGGGCATGGAGCTTACCTGGAATTCTGTCTCTCTTTCTCTCTCTCTCTACCCCTATCCCCTGCTCACTCTCTCTCTCTCTCTCTAAAATAAATTAAAAAATGAAAAAAAATTACAGTCAGATCATTTTTCAAATAAGTGCATTTTAAAAAAGCACCATTCTTTTTTTTTAATGTTTATTTATTTATTTTGAGAGAGAAAGAACATGTGTGAGTGGGAGAGAAGGGGAAAGACAGAATTCCAAGCAGGCTCTGTGCCATCAATGTAGAACCTGATGTGGGGCTCAATCTCATGAACCCCAAGACCATGACCTGAGCCAAAATCAAAAGTCAGATGCTTAACTGACTCAACCACCCAGGAACCCCTAAAAAGCCCATTCTTCTCCTCCTCCTCTTCCCCCCCCTCCTCCTCCTTCTTCTTCTTCTTTTATTTTAAAAAAAAAAAATTTTTTTTTAACGTTTATTTATTTTTGAGACAGAGAGAGACAGAGCATGAACGGGGGAGGGGCAGAGAGAGAGGGAGACACAGAATCAGAAGCAGGCTCCAGGCTCTGAGCCATCAGCCCAGAGTCCGATGCAGGGCTCGAACTCACGGACTGCGAGATCGTGACCTGAGCTGAAGTCGGACGCTTAACCGACTGAGCCACCCAGGCACCCCTCTTCTTCTTCTTTTAATGTTTATTTATTTTGAGAGAGAGAGAGGGAGAAATCCCAAGCAAGCTCCGGCTGTCAGCACAGAGCCCAAAATGGAGCTTGATCTCACAATCTTGGGATCATGACCTGAGCCAAAATCAAGAATCAGATGCTTAACCGGCTGAGCCACCCAGGTCCCCGAAAACCCCCCTTCTTGATGTTGAAATTTCTCGTTGACTTACAGGTTTCTTTATTTTGTTTTTCTACATGTGTCCTTTTATGTCATCTTTTAATCTTTCTTTTCTAACATATACCATGTAAATATTGAGCCTGTTTATTATGCATAAGTTATTATGTTACTTTTTCCAATTATGAAACAAAGGTAACATAAACAGTTTGTAGTCTGGAACTTTTTTTGTTCAAGAAAGAAAAATCCTATATAAATAACCTGAAAGCCTCCACCCAAAAAACTGGTAGAACTGATAAATGAATTCAATAAAGTTGCATTTAAAAAATCAATCTACAGAAATCTATTGTATTTCTATACACCAATAATGAAGCAGCAGAAAGAGAAATTAAGAAAACAACCCCATTTAAAATTGCACCCAAAATAATAGGATATCTAGGAGTAAACCTAACCAAAGAGGTGAAAGACTATACTCTGAAAAAGATTGTACTCTGAAAACTGTAAAACACTGATGAAAGAAATTGAAGATGACACAAAGAAATGGAAAGACATTCCATGCTCATGGATTGGAAGAACAAATACTGTTAAGACATCTGTACTACCCAAAGCAGCCTACACATTCAGTGCATTTCCTCTCAAAGTATCAACAGCATTTTTCACAGAACTAGAACAAAAATCCTAAAATTTGTATGGAACCACAGAAGACCCCAAATGGCCAAAGCAGTCTTGAAAAAGAAAAGCAAAGCTGGTGGCATCACAATCCTGAACCTGAAGTTATATCACAACTGTAGTTCTCAGAACAGTGTGGTACTGGCACAAAAATAAACACATAGATGAATGGAACAGAATAGAAAACACAGAAATAAACCCACAATTACATGTTCAATTAGTTTTCGACAGAGCAGTAAAGAATATCCAATGGGAAAAAGACAGTGTCTTCAACAAATGGTGTTGGAAAAACTGGACAGCAACATGCAAAAGAAAGAAACTGGACCATTTTCATACACCTACATCATACATAAAAATGAATTCAAAACAGATTAAAGACCTAAATGTGAGACCTGAAACCATGAAAATCTTAGAAGAGAACGCAGGCAGTAATTTCTCTACCATCGGCCATAACAACTTTTTCTAAATATGTCCTCTGAGGCAAGGGAAACAAAAAGCAAAAATAAACTATTGGGACCTCATCAAGATTAAAAGCTTCTACACAGCGAAGGACACAACAAAATGAAAAGGCAAGGGAGAAGATATTTGTAAATGACTTATTTGATAAAGGGTTATTATCCAAAATATTTAAAGAATGTATAAAACTCAACACCCAAAAAACAAATAATCCAACTAAAAAATGGGCAAAAGACACGAACAGACATTTTTCCAAAGAAGAAATATATATGGCCAAGAAACAAATGAAAAAATGCTCATCATCACTTATCATCAGGGAAATGCAAATCAAAATTACAGTGAGATGTCACCTCATACCATGCAGAATGACTAAAGTCAACAGCAAAAGAAACAACAGGTACTGATGAAAATGTGGAGAAAGGAGAACCCTCATGCACTGTTGGTGGGAATACAAACTGATACAACCTCTCTGTAAAACAATATGGAGGCTTCTCAAAAAGTTAAAAAAGAACTACTCTATGATCTAGCAATTGCATGGCTGGATATTTTCCCGGAGAATACAAAACACCAATTTAGAAGGACACATGCATCCCTGTGTTTATAGCAGCATTATTTACAATTAGCCAAGATATAGAAGCATCCTGTGTCCATTGATTGGTGAATAGAGAAATAAAAAGTAGTATATATACACAATGGAATGTTATTCAGCCATAAAAAAGAATAAAATCTTTCCATTTGCAATGACATGGATGGAATTAGAGAGTATAATGCTAAGTAAAACAAGTCACTCAGAGACAAATACCATATGATTTCACTCATACATGGAATTTAAGAAACAAAACAAATGAGCAAAAGGAAGGAGAGAGAGAGAGAGAGAGAGAGAGAAAGAGAGAGAGAGAGAGAGAGAGAGAGAAAGGGAGGGGGAGAGAGACCAACCAAGAAACAGAGTCTTAACTATAGAGAACAAACTGATGGTTACTGGAGAGAAGGTGGGTGAGGGTGCGTGGGTGAAATAGGTGATGACGATTAAGGAGTGCATTTGTCATGTGCACCAGGTGATTAAAATAAAAACTTAAAAAAAAAAAACACGAGAAGAAAAAAGAGTCTAAAGATGTCTTTGGAACATATCTTTGCGATATATCTGGGTGAAATTTTTGGACTCTCAATTATGTTTTTCTGATACTAAATGCTAACTGAAGTAACAGGTTCCCAGTATTTGTAAAGCCTACATTTAAATTCAACCCATATTTATTCAGCAGTTATTATGTGTCAGGCATTGTGTTGGTATCTCTACTTTATTTCATAATTAAATTATATTTATTTTTTATTAATTTTTTAAATGTTTATTTGAGAGAGAGAGAGAGCAAGCAAGTGAGCAGCGGAGGGGCAGAAAGAGAGAGGGAGAGAAAATCCCAACTAGATTCTATGCTGTCAGCACAGAGCTTGACACAGGGCTTGAGCTCACAAACCATGAAATCATGACCTGAGCCAAAACCAAGAGTGGGACACTCAACCGATTGAGCCACCCAGGTGCCCCTTAAATTATTTTTAATAATGAACTTGAAGTACCATTTTTATTTGGTCAAAGTAGAAAAAATAAAATTGTCTATTAAAGCTTTGGGGAGGATGCATATGGAAGTCTTGTCTAAGGCAAACGTAGGTATTGAAGCGATTATGTGAAATGTAGGATTGAGTTATGGTATAAAGAATCTGTCAGAGGGGTGCCTGGGTGGCTCAGTCGGTTAAGGTCCCAGCTTTGGCTCAGGCCATGATCTTGGGATCCGTGGGTTTGAGCCCCATATTGGGCTCTGTGCTGACAGCTCAGAGCCTAGAGCCTGCTTCTGATTCTGTGTCTCCCTCTCTCTGCCCCTCCGCCCCTCACACTCTGTCTCTCTCTCTCAAAAAATGAATAAATGTTTTAAAAAGTCTGTCAGATAATCAACTTTTCCTTTGAAATCAGAGTACTAATGGGGGGCACATATTGGGTTTAGGAGAAGAAAAACCTCTGACCATACCTCCTACAATAACTTTATTTTACTTTGTCGTAGTGCTTTATTGGTTTGTATATCCATAGGGAAAACAATATTTTAAAATGTCATTTCTTTGGTGAATGTTAAGATACTACATATCAAATTTGTAAGATTTCTTGTTTCTAGATATCACAGAGTGAATCCTCTACCCTCTCCCACAGATTCTCTCCAAGCCTCTATAGTTTTTCCTCTCAGGTGAGGGAAATAGGGAAGAAATCAATATATAGTAGATAGATGAAGTAAGTGGTATTAGAATCCTGAAGTTCTATTTTGTATTTTTCCAAACCACCAAATCTATAATTCTATATACTCTATTTTTCTATGAAAGATGAATAAGTTATTGTAATGCTTTCCTTAAGTTTTGAACAAGCTCAATTAGAGTATTTGTAAAGTACATTAAGATCTGTGGATAAACAGTATAGATTCTATAAATAAATAAACATAGTAATCCTAAATGCGATGAATAGTTACTGAGAAGAACAGGTCATTTCTCTCAGTTTCTAAGTAATTACAAAGCAAACACTTTAATGTAAAAAGTAGGAATGAATACTATGGTATTAAATTTAGCATGGACAGGCCTTACATTAAGCAGTTTCCTGAACTATGTATATAATCTCTGTCTTTGGGATCATCGTTTCCGATAATTTAGAAGTCATTAGATGCCTTTGGCCCAGGACAGAAAGTTGTTACATGGTCCTTTTTCTAGCTGGATCTATTTAATGCTCTTTGTTAAATCTAGATGGTTAAAGAATAGAGCAAATAAAACTCAAATTCAGGCTACTTCAAGGTAAGTGTGATTTATTCTTGTTTGTATAAAATATGGGATTCTCTTAAATCTTCAGTTTATATCTTATTTCTTAAGCAGTGTTTGGCATATTATAACCTGGCATAATTGTGTTTCAATGTACAAAGTAGTAGGAATAGTAAAATTTCAGCGTTCCAGTCATGAGTTTTAGGATATGTAGGTTGTAGGCATGGAGCCAGATTGTGAGAGAAATCACACCAAGTCTCAGCACAGAAAAGCAACAGTGCCTGAGGATGTGTGATTTTCTGATATCACCTATCAGGTTCTCCCATTTAGATTCCTGCTTGAGAGAAGTGACACATTTCTCCAGAGAGAGGCAAGCAATGGCGAACCTTCACGTATAAGGTCAGACATTACCAGCACAGGAGTAATTTGACTTAAATTTGGAGGAGAGTTTTTGTCACATGGACATGTGGGACATGGGCTAGATAGATGGTTAGTTCTTGGGCTGTCATTAACTGTGTGTGTGTGGGGGGGGGGGTGGTGGTAAAATATACATAACATTTAAATTGATCATTTTAGTCATTTTTATATATGGTTCAGTGGCTTTAGTCATATTTACAATGTCATGCGACCATTGCCACCACCCATCTCCCCGGTTTTTTCATTCTCCCAAGCTGAAACTCCATGCTCATTAAACAATAACTGCTTATTAACCCCCTTCCCCAGCGCCTGGCAACCACCATGCTCCTTTCCATGAATTTAACTACTAGTCTAGGAACTTCATATAAGTGGAATCCTATGGTATTTGTGTTTTTGTGACTGGATTATTTCTCTTAGCATGGTGTCTTCTAGGTTTATTTTTGCAGCTTATAATAACAGAATTTTATTTCTTTTGAAGACCGAGTGATATCCCATTGTATGTATATGCTATATTTTGTTTATACATTCATTTATAAATTTTTTTTTCAACGTTTTTTATTTATTTTTGGGACAGAGAGAGACAGAGCATGAACGGGGGAGGGGCAGAGAGAGAGGGAGACACAGAATCGGAAACAGGCTCCAGGCTCCGAGCCATCAGCCCAGAGCCTGACGCGGGGCTCGAACTCACGGACCGCGAGATCGTGACCTGGCTGAAGTCGGACGTTTAACTGACTGCGCCACCCAGGCGCCCCTATACATTCGTTTATAGGTGGACACTTGACCTGGATTGTTTCCACCTTTTGATACCATGTACTTTTTTTTTTAAGACTTTATTTTTTTTATAGCAGCTTTAGATTTACAACAATATTGCGAGAAAGGTACAAAGATTTCTCATATATTTCATGCTCCCATATATACTTGGCCTCTGTCATTATTAACATCACTCACCAGAATGGTACTTTTTTTTTTTTTTAACCCAGGATGACCCTCCATTGACACATCACATTTACCTGAAGTCCATAGTTTACTTTAGGGTTCACTCTTGGTGTTGTGTAGTCATTTGGTTTGGACAAATGTATAATGACATATATCCATCGCCATAATATCATATAGAGTACTTTTCTTTGTTCTACTAATCAACTGTGCTCTACCTATTCATTACCCCTGGCAACCACCGATCTTTTTATTGCCTCTATAGTTTTACCTTTTCCAGGATGCCATATAGTTGGAATCATACAGTATTTGGCCTTTTCAGATGGGCTTCCTTCACTTAGTAATATGCATTTAAGTTTCCTCTATGTTTTTACATGGTTGGATAGCTCATTTCTTCTTAGTGCCTAGTAATACTCCATTGTCTTGAAGTACTACCATTTATCCATTTACCTGCTGAAATTGATCTTGGTTGCTTCCAAGTTTTTGGCAATTATGAATAAAGCTGCTTTAAACATCTGTGTGGGTTTTTGTGTAGGGATAAGTAAATATCAAGGAGTGTGATTGCTGGATCACGTGATGAGTATGTTTAGTTTTGTAAGAAACCACCACACTATCTTCCAAAGTGGCTGTACAATTGTGCTTTCCTATTACCAACAAGTGAAGTTCCCATTGCTGCACATCCTCACCAGCATCCGGTGTTTGTCGTCCGTGTTGTGAATTCTGACCATTTTGAGAAGCAGGTGGTGGTATCTCACTGTTTTAATTGGCATTTCCCTGATGACAGAAGCTGTGGATGTCTTTTCATGTGCTCAATTTTCCATTTGTGTATCTTCTTTGATGAGGTGGCTATTAATGGGTCGTCGGCCCACTCATCAAGTTTTGTCTCATTCTTGAGTTTTAAGAGTTCTTTGTATATTTTGAATAAGAGTTCTTTATCAGATGCATCTTTAGCAAATATTTACTCTCTATCCGTGGCTTGTCTTCTAATGTTGTCTTTCATGGAGCAGAGGTTCTTCATTTTAATGAATTCCAGCTTAGCAATTATTTCTTTCATGGATTGTGTTTTGGTGTTACATCTAAAAAGATGTCACCATACCCAAAGTTATCTAGATTTTCTCCTGTTATTTTGTAGGAGTTTTATAATTTTGCCCTTTGCATTTAAGTCTGTGATAATTTTGAATTAATTTTTGTAAAGGGTATAAAGTCTTTGTGTAGATTTATTTATTGCATGTGGAAGTCCAATTGTCCCAGCACCCTTTGTTGAAGAGACTGTCTTTTCTGTATTCTATTGTCCTTGCTCCTTTGTCAAAGATCAGTGCCATGTATTTTTATTTATCCACTTTTTAATGTATGTTTATTTACTTATTTTAAGAGAGAGAGAGAGAGAGAGCGAGCGCACCAGCAACAGAGAGACAGACAGTGAGGGAGAGAGAGAATCCCAAGCAGGTTCCACACTGTCAGCGCAGAGCTAGACAAGGGGCTCAATCTCAAGAACCGCAAGATCATGACCTGAACTGAAAACAAGAATCAGACACTCAACTGACTGAGCCACGCAGGTGCCCCTGTGACATTTACTTTTATAAATCATTCATTTGTTTATGTAGAAGGAATTTTGATAAGAATTAGTTACAAGATCATTATGGTCTTGCTAATGTCCATTCCTAGTCACCTAAGAGTTTATTCATTCAAAAAAAAGTGAGAGCCTATGATGTGTACCGAGCTAGGTACTGCGAGTACAGGGACACAAGCAAACATGGTGCCAGCCATCATAGAGATGAGAGTGTCACAGGGGAAGTGGACACTAACTACTTAAATAATTTCAGGATTAAATGTAAAATTGGAATGGTAATAAACATAGGGAAATGATGCACAATACCATGATGACTTTGAAGGAATTTTAGCAGTATTTTTTAGGAGTGGACTAAGAATCAGTCAGGGAAGGGAGGGTGAAGGAATGCTCTAGGCAGAGGAAATAATGTGTAGAAAGGCCCCTTTGCTCTTCCAGGAAACAAGAGCAGCCCAGGTGATCTGGAAGGCATGAGCATGGCATAACTGTTAAAAACATAGAAATCTTGCATAGATAACTGTTAAAAACATAGACATCTTGTAATAAGAGTTTTAGTGTGTGTGTGCTGAGAGCAGTGGGGAAGCCATTGATGTGTTTTAATTGAAAAAAAAAGGACTCAATAGATTAGGTTGAAGTGACCGGATTTTAGTTTTTAAAAGATCTCAGGAGGAGTATGTTAAATGGATAGGGTGGGTGAGATTAAAATTGAATCCAGACAGTCCTTAATACAGAGACTTTTGCAATTTTTAAGGCAGAAGTAATGAGTGGGCAGAAATGAAGAGAAGTCTGAATTTGAGAAAGAGTAGAGAATTTAATTAATGGAATATTGTGATGGACTGGACATGGAGAAAGATGTTAAGGAGAACACATAGATGTATAAATTATATAATGGGACCATGATGGTCCTTCATTGCAAAAGTGCATGAGATGAAGAAATGATGGAAACCAAAATAGGTTAACTCTTGAGAGATTTTAGTTGTGAAGTGTTGGGTATGAAGATGTTAGACTGCAGCCATGGGGAAATGTAGGATCTAAAGAAGCTTTCTGTTCTTTGTGTTGTTTTAGAGATGTGAGAGATCTGAACATATTTAAAAGCCAGTGTAGAGACTGGCTGATTATGGGGGAGAGATTGAATATATGTGGGGGGGGGGGGAAAGGGTAATGAATAATATAAGAAGTCTATGAAAAGGGTATACTGAAGATGGGCAGGAAGAATAGTCATGTGGAGGGAATGGTTGCCTTTAGATAATGAGGGGGAAAAATAAAAGAGAGTAGTATAGGTGCAGTGTTAAGGAGACAAGAAACACAAGTTAGTAAGCACTGACAATTCCAAAGTCAATTAATTGAAGTTGCTAGATTTTCCATCTCTGTTTTCTGTTAGGCTTACCACTTATGGACAGATTGACTATGGGAAATTGACCAGTGCTTCAGATTTAAAATGTCCTTATTCTTTTTCAACTATAATGCTGTCTTTTAAATAAATTGCTAACCCAGGTGAAATTAAGGTTTATGGTAGAATAACATATCCTCATTAAATTTAAACTCTCTACCTCTGAAAGTTTGAATTCTTTTATTTTATTTTAAATCGTGAGTGTGTTTATTTTGATATTATTTGCAATGTGCCATGTGCGTGCGCGCGCGCCTGTGTGTATAGGTGTTTGTGAAAATCACATCTTCTAAATTTACACAAACCTTGTTAAATGTGCATTTTGTAAATTTTTGATAAATGCTTCCTGTAGCACAGTGATATTTCAGGGTGGGAGGGAGGTCACATCCATTCTCTTATCTTCAGATTGGTGAAAAATCATATTTTAGTTCAAAGCTGTTCAAGTAAGTCCTTGCTCCGTTTTCCCACCCTGTCTTCAGTGATATTATTTGGAGTCAGCAATCAATGGATTCCATCCCTCTGAGACTTGCTTAACCTACAGCTGCTGATATAATACAGGCAAGAGCTTGCTACTTTATCTGAATTGTCCATCGCTACCTTAATGAGTGAAATGGTTAAGTAGAGGAGGGGGCGAGTCTTAAGGAATGTGTGTACCATTTGAGCTGAATATTTCAGTGTATGTAGAGAGAGGGAGGGTGAGAGAGAAATCCACTTACATCACTAGAACTGCATTGAGTGTGAGCCTTGCAGGTTAAGAGACAGACTACAGTGTCTTGCTTTCTGCAGGAAGCAGCAATGCCGTTTGTTTCCTAAGAGGAATTTTTTATTTAGAAAAGGAAGCTTTCTCTCTACCCAGGAAATGGCTTTCCTTGTGCGTTGCTATGCCAACTGCCTGCAGCCATGGTCCTCCAAAGTAAGCACAATAATGTAATTATATTGGTGTATTGCATTCAGACTCATGATTCTCGAGATTGTGTGTGTGCATGTGCTGTGTTTCTGTTAGTGACTCTTTTGCTAGCAGTCATGCTTGTGTTGAGTGTGAGGGACAGACATCATTAAATTAAATGTCCATCAGTGTCATGCTGCTAAGATTAATTGTGCAAACTTGGTTAGTGGAGTGGGACAGAGATCACTGGTCACCACTCTGTCAGCATCATTAGCAGCTAGGGAGGAGGTCCCGATTCACATGCTCTGCCCTGATTTTTTTCTTTCTTTCTTTTTCTTTTTTCTTTTTTTCTTGGTTGGAGGGGTCCGTATGTGTGGTTGCAAATGAAACAAGAGTATTAACAATGCTTGGCTGAATGCTAGAGACTGGTTCTTCTAGCACCCTGACTAATATAATTCTGTATTAAGCCTTTTTGAGGAGAGTCTGTGTGCAGTCAGCCATTTTAGCTTTTTTTTTTTTTTCTTCTTTTGCCTCTTGTTCTTCAATCTCAGAAATGATCTTGTTCTCTTGGAAGACTGAGAGCTGTATAAGGTTTCCTCAGTCTTGTCATAGCCTAAGATGGTTAGAGTTTCAATGTTATAAAAATGGAGACGAACACCGTTGTTCGGATTCCTTTTCTGGTCTACAAGTGTGAGGGGTTTTTTAAGCTTTACCAGTAGTGACACTTTAAGCTGCAGCTTCGTTTCCTCCTCCCTCTTTTTTTTTTTTTTTTTTCCTTTTTCTTTTTTAATTTAATGCTGTAGAGAGTGACTTGCCATCCATGAGAGATTGGTACATGATGTGTAAATTCAGTTCAGCATATGTTTCTTCATTATGAAACCACTAGCAGTCCCAGCTAACCATGGAGTTATGGGCCAGCAGGAGAAACATTCAGTAAGTATCGCAAATGCTGCTTGTGCTTCGATAGCACATCCTAGAGAATTGCTTTAAAAATGGGAATTCTTGCTGCTTCTGTTCAGGGAAAACTGGTGTTTTAGAGGGTGTGATAGTCTGCTTGAGGGAGGGAGGGTAAGTTACGACCAGCTTGTTCTTCCAATTTTGTTGTGATTTTTTTTTTTTTTTTAATTTTTAAACAAGACCAACAATTCATTTAAGGCAAAATATTGGACCGCCCGTCTTTATAGTCAGAAATTAGAGCTTGACAATTCAGCTTTAACTAATACTCGAAGAGTTTTTGAGAGATGTTTTTGTAGTTGAATTTAATGAGAGATTATGAAAGGGGTTATTGGGAACAGACATCTGTGGTAAGGAATTCACATGTAGGTTTGAGGAAGGGAGGGAGAGCTTTGGGTATTGATTTGGTAATGAAGCGTTTGGTCAGTGGGACTCATCTGACTTCTTAACATGCATTAATAGGTGATAAAAACAGAGGATAATTTTTTTTTAATGCCACAAGTATTGCTTCTTTATAATTGATCCCATGAGTCAGCTATGCATTTGTCATGCTGAAATCCCACAGGCAGCTACTGCTGTTTGTGAGAAACACTCTTCTATGGTTAACACCAAGTCTGAGCCTCCTGTTTGAGGAATGTGAGTTCTCACAGTGCTACTTTTACATCACCGTGTTGGAAGTTTTCTGCCATCACACTAATTCATATGTTTTAGATCGATACATATTTTTTCAATTCCCCAAATGAAAACACATAAATTTAGGCAGCTTATATAGTAATCTTAAGTATTTTTGAATTGCCTGTTTTTACACCTTAGCATGCAGCAGGTACTATATTAGGGTATAGGAATTATCTTTTGTGTACTCTAAGAAAGATAAGATGTTGAACTGCAAAAATAGAGATAAATCGCTGAAAATTTAAAATCTCTATAAATTTACAGAGAGGAGGCCATGAATTTAGAATATTTAGATACTTAGGTTTATGGGTATAGTTTAATTTTGTTCATTATTATGAACAAAATTATTAGCTAAACCCAAGAGGTTTTCTTAGATGAAGTGACTCTTAAGGCAGTATCTCACTTTTCCAAAGAACCACAGGATATTATTTTTTTTTTAAGTTTATTTCTTTATTTTTAGAGAGAGAGAGAATGAGCAGGGGAGGAGGGGCAGAGAGAGAGGAAGAGAAGGAATCCCAAGCAGGCTCCACACTGTCAGCACAGAGCCCAATGCAGGGTTCAGTCTTACAAACCATGAGATCATGACCTGAGCTGAAATCGGGAGTCAGATGCTTAACTGACTGAGCCACCCAGGGGCCCAGAACCAGAGGATGTTCTTAGGGCAGTAGCTGTGTTAGAAGCATGTTATGATACTGTGCTTAGAGCTCAGCCCCTTCATAATGAGATCCTAATGGTGCCACATTAGTTAAAACTCTTTGGGTCAGATCCAGAAAAAGACCAGCCTTATACTTAATTTCACTAATAGGAAAGGTTATAGAGAAGTTCCACTGTAGTTTGATTTTATTAGCAGGACCTTTGAAATTAAGCTCTTCTGTAATCATGATTTTCCCACATAAAAGAACATTACTTAAGACTACTTGAGGAGCCTCAGAAGAAAAGTTTAAACTTGAGATTCCTTGTCTACCTTTATCATATTATCCTTTCTCAAAATGAAGGGGGGGTATTTAATAATATAATTTTAATGAACAAAAAAACCTGTTAAAATTACTTACTGGTGGTGGTGGGGAAAGTATTACTAAATTTTTGACAACAAGAGCAGTTGGGACAGATAAATACCAGATAGTACCTAAGATAGAGTACCTAGTACACTATTCTATAAGCATATTTGTTTCTTCACAAGTGCTTTGTGTGTGTATTTCACCGAAATTTGGGGTAATACTGTGACAGACGTAACTCCAGCCATAAAATGGCCTCAAATGAAGCAATTTCTAAAAAACATGTGAATGGTATTTCCCATGATACTTTGACAAGCCTCAATACTAGAATTGGCCATCTCGGAGCATCATGTGCAGCAAAGCTGGCAGCCTGTGATGTCAAGATCTTGCTGTATACTTGTTGATGAGTTTGTTGGTTACTTAGACTTTGCTGTGTAATGAGCAGACCTTTAAGATTTTAATTATGTGCAAGGAGTTGAATAGGAGAACAATTACTCTGGCTGTCACATAATAGGTGACTCAGTAAACCTTTGAGCAAAAATTAGTGAGAATGCCCCTCTTTTTTTTTTTTTTTTTTCCAACGCTTTTTATTTATTTTTGGGACAGAGAGAGACAGAGCATGACCGGGGGAGGGGCAGAGAGAGAGGGAGACACAGAATCGGAAACAGGCTCCAGGCTCCGAGCCATCAGCCCAGAGCCTGATGCGGGGCTCGAACTCACGGACCGCGAGATCGTGACCTGGCTGAAGTCGGACGCTTAACCGACTGCGCCACCCAGGCGCCCCGAGAATGCCCCTCTTTTGACCTATGAAGCTTTAGGAGAATGTCAGAGCTAATTTTAAATGAGTAAAATTTAGTAAATTCAACAATATTTCCATTTTTGCTTCTACAGAAGGTTGTGGCTTTGTAAGTGGCTTTGCTTCTTTGACAATAGAAGGGAGTCAGAAACCAAAAAGCGTTAAGTTGGGCACTTAAAAAAAAAGCAAACTGTGATTGGGCACCAGTAGTAAACCCAGTTACTGTGCTTTGTCAGAATTTTTCAGATCTTACAGGCTTTTACTCTTTATTTCTGTCTAGCTCAGTGTATATCTCAGTTGTTGGCACATAGCAGGTGCACAGTAAATACTCTTGAATTTCTCATTTAATTGAATTTTTGGATTAACGAAGTTTCACTTAACCTGTTAAACTAGTAAATTTCATGTATTTTATTACATCTCCTCCCCTTGCCAGTTCTATATGGTCAGTTGATAACACTGGGATGAATACCTGTGTGTCCCTAAAAATGCATCCAGCACTGGGCTGTATTCTTATAGTCAGCTAGTGCTTTCATCCACTCTTTAGAGGAACCTTCTGGTTTTGTGAATTTTGAAAATAAAATACATTTTAAAAATGTATGATAAAACTGCATTTGCCAAAAGACTACTGTTGACCATTAGTTGCACGGATGGTTAGTAGATGTTACACGAAGAAAAGTTTTATAAGCTCAATAAGTTGGGGAACACCTTAGGATAACATTAAAGGTGTCATTACTCTGTTCACCAACTGTTTTTCAACCTGCCTGTCCCCTTTTTGTCTGCCTCAGGTTATCTAACGGGAACAGTACTCCTTAAGTGTTCTTTGGCCACTTCTGCACTATTAAGATGTCTTTGAAACTTTGCAAAGTTTTAAATGAATTACTTAAAATAAATCAGCTCAATACTGTGAAACTGATAATCCCTTTTCCAGTTGTGCATTTCTCCCCAAATTACAGTATATATAGTGCACTGTACTTATAGTAAATGAAACCTGTCATGATTAAATAATAATTTTAAAAAGTGGTGTGCATAAGAAAATGCTTTACTTAAGTGTAGGGAATACATTGCAATAGCTGTCATTTATTGAGTACTTACAGTATGACAGGCACTATATATTATCTGACTTAATTATTACAACTCTGTAAAGAAAGATGTATTATCACAATTTTTTTTTTTTTAGAGATAACAAAACTGAGGCTTAGCAAGATAAAAAATAATGTTTTCCAAGGACTAGTAAGTGGTGGAGCCATGATTGGAACCCAGGGTTGTCTGGTATCATAGCCCTGCTTTCACCACAAACATATAGCACTTCTCTGTGTGTAGCCAAATTTAGAGTACATTAGGTGTGCAGATTGTATAGTTACAGAGCTGGTATTAATCAGTGGAGTACATAACTTGAAAGAAATGCTTGCTTTTCTCCTGCTCCTCTTTTTTCCTGTTGTGTGTGCCATCCCAAGCACTGTTAATAGAAAAGAGCAACAATATCGTGATCAAAATTATTGTATAAAACTTTTATACAGATAGTTTTACAAAGCTGTTTATTGCTATGTGCAATTTCGATGTTATCTTAAGACTTAAGGTGGGATGATCAGGAGTAGATGGTATTTAGCTCAATTCCTTCTTTCCGCTTTTCTGTGTTTGGCCTTATCACACATGTACCTTTTTATTTTTGCTGCTTAACTCTTTATTTTTTATTTATTTATTTTTTTAAATGTTTTTATTTATTTTTGAGACAGAGAGAGACAGAGCATGAGCAGGGGAGAGGCAGAGAGAGAGGAAGACACAGAACCCGAAGCAGGCTCCAGGCTCTGAGCTGTCAGCACAGAGCCTGGCGTGGGACTTGAACTCATGGACTGTGAGATCATGACCTGAGCCGAAGTCGGACGCTTAACCGACTGAGCCACCCAGGCGCCCCTGCTTAACTCTTTAAACATAAACTTGATGCTTCAGCTTCCTCTGTTGACTTTGTAACTTGTGACAGCCTGACCTTGGCCACTTGTGTTCCCTTGGAAGCACTGAGCTCTTGCTGTTTCATCTTCCCTGTTTCTGCTTTAATGAAGTCTGCATCTGTCATGGAACCCAACTTAATTCATGATCACCTCTCTGAAGTCCATGCTGGTCATGGCTCGTTTGTAGCCATAAATATAAATCTCATTATTTCATAAGCCTCTTAACCATGAAGGATATAATATAGCTTAAACATATGTCTAAATTCCTATTGGTCACTAAGTTCCTCTATAATCTATATTCTCTTCCTTATGAACATATTTTCCTCCAAGTATGTTTGTTTGTTTGTTTGTTTTTTAGGACAAGATGATCTGATTACAAGACACTTCAGGTTCATTTTCTTTTCCCATTTCTCAGTGTCCAGTGCTCTTTGCTTGACTTTCACTTGTTCTTTATCTCTTTATATTCATCTCTGGTTTCTCTGAATAATGATTAGTGGCTGCTGATATGTAATGTTTGATTTTATTTGTTCTTCTAACCAGTACTTGTAAATTCGGTTGGTATTTACAGTTAGATGAGAGACTATATCTTGATTGAATTCTCCCCCTTCCTTATACCGTGTATTAAGGATATGATTGGAATTCAGAATTGCTAAACTGTTAAGAGTACAGTATAGAGGGGCAAGTACAGTATAGAGGAGCACCTGGGTGGCTCAGTTGTGTGTCCAACTCTTGATTTTGGCTCAGGTCATGATCTCACAGTCGTGAAATTGAGTCCTGCCTCAGGCTGTGCTGGGCATAGAACCTGCTTGGGATTCTCTCTCTCCCTCTCCCCCTCCCCCTCCCCTTCCCCTTCTCACTCGGTCGCTCTTTCTTAAAGGGGAAAAAAATACAGTATAGAGAAGGAAGAATAACAGGAAGGAAGTATAGGATGAAAGAATAACATGGGAGGGTCCGAGGCAAGAAGATGTAGAAGGATATGGGGAATCAAAAGGTTGAGAAAATCAGTGAGATCTTTGCTGTTGGAATGAATTGTATTAGGGAGTAGGTCAATACAGGTGATGGAGAAGAAGATGGTAGGCTACCTAACAAATCATGAATAGAATTTGAAGATACAGCAAAGGAGTGTAGCCTCCTGTTCATCTCCACCCTCTAAGCACCTTCCCCATCTTTATAACTAGAAAAGATTTAAGAAGAGTCAATTTTAAAAAATTGCTTTTATCCTACCGTGACAATTTGACCTTGTCTGTAAATATTGGGTAGAGTATCTCTTTAATATAATTCAGTGCATTTTCCTTAGCAATATAGAAAATAGCACTAAGATTAATTATAGATGTTAGATTATGTGTCTTTTGGGTTAAAACTCCACCTTTTCTTTATCTGATTTTTTTTTTTTTTTTTTTTTTTTTGGTGTATTATGACAGATATATTTCCTGAGATGAAATAAACTTATTTCTTGGGGAGGTTTTTCACTGTGCTAGCTAGCAAAGAGGCCTGAGAGGAAGCAATATCCTATTGTTTTATTCAAGGACAAGGTCATCTTGCCTTGGATTTGGGCCAAGAAACCCTAGCAACAAATAATAGATCTTTTTACCCTGTTAGAAGTGAAGAAATCTATTTTAGAAACTTGCAGTGTATTGCATACACGACTTACACGTGTAAGACTGAAAAAAGCTCTGTCTCATTGTGAGATATATTAAAGAAAAATCCTTACTTTCAGTCAAAAGAAGAACCATACTTCCTACCTTTTAAATTTTCCTTACTTTCAAATATTGTTTAATGATCCATTTTAAAAGAGACTGTATAAAAATTAAATCAATTAAAATTAGTGAAAAGAGAACGTTTAAAATGCATCATTAGAAGCTCAGTTATTCTCCTTTAACTATTTAACCATAGTGAGATCACTAATCATAGTTTTTCTTTCCCATTTGAAATAACATATTTTATGTGTTTAAAATATTGATACTTAATTTGCATCAGAATAAATGCTGTGTAAATTTGGTCATGTAGCTATAAATGTCCCTGAGATGTAACCTAAGATTTCTTTAGTCCATTTCTTTGATTTTAGGCCTGACAATACTCTGAAATATATTACTCAGGTAATCTAAGAATCCATCTAGAGTAAGCATTCAGTTTTCTTCATTTTCCTGTCCTTAATAATAATCATGTCAAAATTAATTTTTTAATGTTTATTTATTTTTGAGAGAGGGAGAGAATAGGCAGGGGAGGGGCGGAGAGAGGGACACTGAGGATCTGTGCTGCAGGGCTCGAACCCACAAACCACAAGATCATAACCCGAGCCAAAATCAGACACTTAACTGACTGAGTTACCCAGGTGCCCCTATTTTTATTTAATTTAAATTCCTGATGAAGTATGTTTCAATGTTTATGTACTTAGTAAAAAGAAAACGAGTAACTTACTACTGTCATGTCTGTGGCAGTGTTTTGTAAACTTTGGAAAACTTTGCCTATTTAGATCAAATAACCATTTTATCATTATCCATATATTTTATTTGGATTATGGTTTGGATATGAGTTTTTTTTTTAAAGAGATTTTAAAAACAAAAGAACATGAGTATCTGAATGTATATAGAGATACACCTGTGCGTGTGTGTGTGTGTGTTTTAAATGAAAGTTTGTAAATGTGTCCTTCAGGGCTCTCTTAACTTCCTGTTCTAGATCTCCACTTTCACTGACCTCCTTATTTTTCTTCATCATTTAAAAATGAAGTTTATTTTTGAAGACCTGACATATACTTAGGATTATTTCCATTTATAGTATTAAAATGCCAGTGCTATTAGTACTGTCATAGGAGTTACACATGACTGGTTAAATATTGTGCCCAGTTTTTGGAAACATAGATAAGAAGCATGTCCAGATGCATATAAGAGAAGGTAAATACAGATTTATACTCTGAAGCACATGAAGAAATGATACAACAGCATACACTCACAAAAACAACATATCCCTCTATGTTGTGCATTATACAGGTGATCCCTTTTAAGCAATCAGTCCCTCTCCTTGCCCTTTCTGTTGGTATAGAAACACCCTTGCCACAAAGAACTCATCAGTTGTCAACCTCTGCCATTTCTTCTTATTAATTGAAACTGTAGCATAAGCCTCTTCTGTTGTATTCTCTTTTCTCTCATATATAGTGTGTATATGATATATAATGATTGATTTTAATTGTACAGTCTATGTACAAGTTATTCACACAACTTACCAGTCAACCCCTTATCTGTGTTTCCTTTGTATGTTAAGTCACTATATAAATATTCCCCACGCACTTCAGATCTCTTCATTCCATATCAGTACACCAGATCACACTACATGTTGATTGTAAAGGCTGTTCTCAGAGACATCTGGTTAGTCATGTATTAACCTTACATTTGTTGATTGATAAAGTGATAGTTTAAAACACCTTTCAGGGGAGCCTGGGTAGCTCAGTCGGCCAAGCATCCAACTTTGGCTCAGGTCATGACCTCACGGTTCATGGGTTTGAGCCCCGCGTTGGGCTCTGTGCTGACAGCTCAGAACCTGGGGCCTGCTTCAGATTCTGTGTCTCCCTCTCTGCCCATCCCCAACTCACATTCTGTATGTCTGTCTGTCTGTCTCTCTTTCTCTCTCAAAAATAAACATTAAAAAAGATTTTTTAACACCTTTCAGACTGAAGTACATATTCTTTTTTTGTGAACTCCAGAGAAATACATTATTGGTTTATAAATTGACTTGGAATGATTATAAAATGAAATTCCCCTATATATATATATATATATATATATATATATATATATATGAATATTTCATGCATATGTATGTGTTTGTATAAATATAATTAACCCATAATCTCATTTCTAATTTAGGTATATAGATGAAGCTAGAATTTAGCATTCTGCCTGGTTTATTTTATGGGTAAAAGCTTTATTTATTTATTTATCTATTTATTTATTTTGAGAGAGAGTACGCATGAGTGGGGGAGGGGCACAGAGAGAGGGAGACGGAGAATCCCAAGCAGGCTCTGCACTGTCAGAGCAGAGCCCAAAGCAGGGCTCGATATCACAAACCATGGAATCATGACCTGAGTCAAAATCAAGAGTTGGATGCTTAACCAACTGAGCCACCCAGGCACCCTGGTGAAAACTAATTTTAATTAGAGAACTTAAAAATACAGGTTATTATGGGAGCACCTTATAATTATTTCCGATAGGTCAACTTCTTCATTAAGTTTAAGTGCTAGTACACAACTTCATGCGTTTCAAAATAAAGACAAGCATGGCTGTAAAAAGAAAAAAGCTATAGAATTGAAATCTTGTTTGCCTCTGTCCTCCTAGAGAAAAAGAATGGGTTCAGTAGATATTTCTACTCTCTGAACTATTTTGAGTAAATGAAAGCACTCTTTTTTTTTCCCCCTCAGTAATCAGGAAAAACGTGGAGTTAAGGGGAAATATTGTGACGTGCAGTTTTCCTGGGTTTTATGGAACTGAGAAGTGTATAGCACTTTTACTGTTAGTGAAAAAGAAGACTGCTTGGATGTCAATAAGGATTTAGAAAGATTCTATAGTCACTGGGCCATAGTGGCTGGGCTGAGTGGTAGGGGGCACGGTGGCAGTTGGTGGGGAGGTTGGCAGAAGTTGAGTGATGAATGAATACAATTTACAACCAAGGTTTCCAGACACGGAGATGTGAAGGATGAGATTAGCTTTTTCTTTACGGCTAATTAATCTCATACTTACTTGTTTTCTTAAAATTACACTTTTTTTCATTGTAAATGGCAATTAAAAATATGTATTTTATATTTGTATTATATTCATGTATAAAGTTTCCTATTTCTTGTTTGAATTAATTACATTTGTGGAAATAATCAAATGTGAAAATTACACTACTTTAGAGATAACATTTACCTAAATATAAAAATAAAATTATTTTAGAAGAGATACCCTTTGAATAGGCAAACTAATTTTTGGTGCTTGTTTGCTTTGTGTTATGGTTATTCAGGTGGCAGTTTAATCTGTGCTTTGTCTGCATTATTTTTATGCATAATTTGTAATTTAAAAATTACATAGCTTATTTGGTCATTGAAGAAAAAAATAGAAAACACGTGAAGACAAGGACAAAAAGAATCACAGCTTCAGTACTCAGATCAAAACCGTAGTAACATTTTATTATTTTTTTATTATTTTTTTTAATGTTTATTATTTTTGAGAGAGTGACAGAGCACGAGCAGGAGAGGGGACAGAGAAAGAGAGGGAGACAGAATCCGAAGTAGGCTCCAGGCTCTGAGCTGTCAGCACAGAGCCTGATGTGGGGCTCAAACCTGTGAACTGCAAGATCATGACCTGAGCCAAAGTTGGATGCCTAACTGACTGAGCCACCCAGCTACCCCAAAACCATTAGTAATACTTCAATACATATCTTCTTATTGCAGACATGTTCATATTATACCATAGTATAAAATCTGGTAATAGCATTTGTTCTATATTTTCTTTCCCTTCAAAATATATGTAGAAAATATATTTAAGGACAACTGATTTAAGAGACACATTGTAACTATTATGAAGCTCTCATCATTAGTTGCTTTGTCTACTTTATAGTTTTAAAGTTTGCCATATGTTAATATGTAAGATGTAGTATGAGGGAAAAGTTATTTACTTAAGAGCTTCTTTAGTTAGGGGCGCCTGGGTGGCTCTGTTGTTTAAGCGTCCAACTTCGGCTCAGGTCATGATCTCACACTTCGTGGGTTCAAGCCCCACATTGGGCTGTGTGCTGACAGCTCAGAGCCTGGAGCCTGTTTCGGATTCTGTGTCTCCCTCTCTCTCTGTCCCTCCCCTGCTTATACTGTCTCTGTCTCTCTCTCAAAAATAAATAAACATTAAAAAGAGAGAGAGCTTCTTTAGTGTTAGAATTCCATCCTAAATATGGAAGAGAAATATTTGTATTTTGATAAAGTATACTATATTCAAATCGTGGTTTTCTTAATGTTTATGAAAAATTTTAAGGTATTGGAAGTCAATATTAAAATGTCAAAAGAAAAAAGTAAGTGAACTTTTTTTTTTTTTTCCAACGTTTTTTATTTATTTTTGGGACAGAGAGAGACAGAGCATGAACGGGGGAGGGGCAGAGAGAGAGGGAGACACAGAATCAGAAACAGGCTCCAGGCTCCAAGCCATCAGCCCAGAGCCTGACGTGGGGCTCGAACTCACGGACCGTGAGATCGTGACCTGGCTGAAGTCGGACGCTTAACCGACTGCGCCACCCAGGCGCCCCAGTAAGTGAACTTTCAAATAGCTTAGCTAAAGAAAATATAAACACCCGTGACAGCGTTCCTGTTCTCTTCCCTTTCCACTATACATCATGTCATTTATTGCCAAAACTTTTGGTGTTCCTTTTAGTTGGGCATGTTCCCAGATTTCTTTACTCTTCATTATTCTGTTTGCTTATTGTCCCCCTGAAAAAAAATTAACAACTTTACATATATAAGATTTAAAGCCCATCTGTTGAAGAACAAACATCACAAAAGCTGACAATAGTGATATTAAATGAAAACTTAATTTTGCTCTAGAAAAATAGATATGGATAACTTAAATGCCACTCAGTGTTTTCTTAGAGAAAGATTACTTAAGCTCTATCTTTGGATAGAAGAAGAGAATGTAGATTATAGTTCTCAAATAATAGAAGTGTTTTCAGTATTAGCTGAATAAAATATCAAAATAAGAAAAGAAAATATTGACTATTTTCTTGTGGGTTTTATCCAGATTTCTGTAGAAGAGATTTAAAAATATGGTTTGAAAATTTTGCATCTGGTTGCATACATTTAAATGCTTGGGTGAGCAGCATGAACGAAAAGTACATAGCACACAAGCAGGAATGTCATGTGTGATTTGAGTAGTCTACAAGGAAGGCAATAAGACTTGAGCTGCGCCACAAATAAGGACAGGGGATAAGCAAGATGTGAAGAAAAAAGGAAATGGGAGAAATTTTTGTAATGCAAACGGAATGAGCTAAAACATTGAATCAAAAGTGTTCATGTAGAGTCAAGGAACAGTGAGTATAGATCAGCTTGGCTGAACTGGAGGGGCAACTGTAGGAGCACAGGTTGATGAGAGAGGGGTCAGACTGTAGAACCCTTTGTCAGGTCAAAGAGTTTGGACCTGTTGCTGTGTGGATTCATGTAAGAATTAGAAAGCCATTTATGGTAGAATAGAGTGAAAAGTGGGATGTGGCCAGGGTACCACCTGGGATCGTAATGTTCAGGAGTTAAGTTTTCTGAAGTACAGGCTTTCTTTTAGGTCTTTCTTTAGAATAGCTAGCAGTCAAATCATTTCTATTGATCTGGACATAGATGACTAATCATTTCTTCTAACTGTATTACGTGAGCAGGTGGGATAGATCAAGAATTCCCTGGGATTGTTTTCCTTAAAAATTTGTATGTATTTTAATGAAAATGTCATTTTTCATCAAATCTTAAGACACATTGATTGGTCCGCCTTGCTTTAAATAACCCAGTATTTTCTTTTCATTGATTTTAGGATGGATCACAATTTCAAAGACGTTAAAACAAAGAAGAAATTGTGTATCTTAGACTCGGTGAAATATGATATGAGTATACAACTAATGGTGTTTAACATTTGTATGTTATAATTAGAGTGTGCATATCGTCACGGAACTAGATCTACGAAATCACTGTTTGAGGAAAATGTGTTCTGTATTTGGTCTTGGTTACTCGACTGTCAACAGGACTTGCCTCTGTCTCAGTTGCCCACAGAAGAGCAGCCAGAGAGACACGTGCTGACATGTGCACTAGTGTTATGTGTGGGGCCTCGTGGAGGAATGTACGGGGGGCAGCTGGGGCCTACCAGGTGGATATGAGTAGGTGTAAGGAATAAGGGCATTTCAGGCAGATAGGTTTTGGAGGTTTTAAGCAGCAGATCAGAGGCATCTGATAGAAGAACTGGAAGCCCAAGATGAAATGAGGTTGAAGATGCCCTGATCCCCTATTGGTTTCAGTACTGTAATTTTATAATTTAGAGGATGCTGCCTCTTCTACGCAAAGGAAACTGAATACTGAAATATATTAAAATAACTACCTAGGATCTACAGGAGCTCTTAGAACCTAGCAGTGGATGGAGAGGGGGAATCTCATTTAGGTTTCTAGGAGTAGTTTCACTTTCTGTCTATAAAAATAACCCGATTTAGGAAACAGTTTGTGCATAAAGTAATGAAAACTGTGGTGTGAACAGTTGTAGCCTTTGTGAAGAGTTATGTATACGAAGAGAAGAGATGAGTAAGAACTGTATGTAGCCTAGTGGTCGGAGGAGGGCTCCAGAGCCAGGAGCTTGGACTTCTATTCTGGTTTCACCACTCACAAGCTATGTGAGCCTAGCTAATTTATTTAGCTTCCCTATTACGTGGAATCCATTTGTAAAATGGAGGTGATATGGTTGTGTGAAGATTAAGCAAGGTAAAACCTATAAGTGCTTAGAATAATGCATGGACAGTAACAAGCTTGGTTTCTGTATTTTAAAGATGGCTGTTTATCCTCCATTATCCAAGAGGTAAGGAAAATTAAATCTGTCATGCAAGTGGGTCATAGACTATGTGTTAGGTTTTCCCTTTGTATAAGGACACGTCCTTAAGTTGATTCACTTTTTTTCCCTCTGCATTTCCATACTCAGCAAGCAATCTCTGTTTGCTAATTTAGTATTAGAGTAAAAAAGTAACAGTAATAATGTCATTAGCTAAAATTGAAGGCTTCCTGTGTTCTAGGCAATATTCAAAACTCTGTTCATATATTATCTCATTTAATCTTCACACCCATATAAGTATATTGTCCTTTTATAAACAGAGAAGCCAAGGCATAGAGAGGTAAAGTAACTTTCCCAAAGTCATACAGCTAATACATGGTGGAGCCAGTGGCAGTCTTTTCTTGTACATACGTGCACTTACACGCACACACATATCTGTATATGTAGATCTATTTTTGGAAGCTGCATAAGGGAACTAAATTGTTTCAAGGATGGTCCAGTTCCATGTTTTCTGTGTGTCCTGTGGATTATAATTCTCATGAGAAAGTTTGAGAACAGTTTATTTCTCCCCCTACTTTAGGAGTTTATTTTCTGTAGTGTAAGTTTCAAAGGGATGTCATATGTGTGATGTAGTAATTACTATCCCCACCATAAAATATAGAGTAACTTTACCTTGATCTTGATGGAAATAAAAGAAATATATTTTATTCCCCTTTAAGTGTGGCTAGAACTACAAGAGTATAATTTTGTATTGAAGAATTACTCTTTAACTCTTTACATGAAAGTTTTCTTTATTTATTTTTGAGACAGAGGGAGAGAGGGGAAGAAGGAGACAGAGGATCTGAAGCAGTCTCTGCACTGACAGAGAGACAGCCCAATGCGAGGCTCAAACTCACAAACCATGAAATCACGACCTGAGCTGAAGTTGGAGGCTTAAACAACTGAGCCACCCAGGGGCTCCAACATGAAAGTTTCTTTTGTGGATTCAACTTTTTTTGGGTCGCCACACATATTTGAGATTTCCCATCCGTATGGGAAAGAGGTCTTTCACATTACCCTGTTTTTATACCTGGATATGGAAAAAAAAAAGGCCGTTTTTTTACTTGTCATTTGGATGATATGATTGCCCTCTTAATTTGTTTCTAGTGAAATAAGTAATTTATAAGAAGCTAATTTTAGCATTTAGCTGGATGAAATAGTCTTTCAGCCACACAGATTTAACAGCATTGTCTTAGCCATTTAAAATACAGATAAGTGAGGACCCTGGGTGGCTCAGTTAGTTAAGCGTCCCACTTCAGCTCAGGTCATGATCTCACGGGGTTCATGAGTTAGAGCCCCACATTGGGCTCTCTGCTGTCAGCGCAGAGCCCGCTTAGGATCCTCTGTCTGTCTCTCTGTCCCTCCTCCCTCTCTCCCTCCCTCCCTCTCTCTCTCTCTCTGTCGCTCAAAAATAAACATTAAAAAAAATAAAATACACATAAGTGGATCATAGGTCCATCTTTGCCACAATTTTGACATTTCTCCAGGCTCCATCCCTATAACACATATTCTTGGGACTGTAGAATGTAATTACACTTTTTAGAAAGCTGTATTAAAATATACTTTAACCTGGCCACAACAAAGTAACCCGAAATCCAATGGTTATGGACTCCCCTGCATTAAGAAGTCTTTTCTTGGCAGTCCTAATGGCCCTAGGTTGAGTCTCCATTCTATTAAGTAGGATGGTGGGCGTGGTATTGTAGTTGGCAGGATCAGAGAACATCCATCAAGGTGTTGAATGTATCAGGTGCTGACTTTGTTAGCCACAGAGTATACATTACTTCGTTTCTCTGTTTTGTTCCCTGCTTTAAGCACTCTCCGAAGATGTTGTGGAAGAAGATTGGTTGGTTTATAATAAACTTAATTAGTGACCTTGAAGTGTTACCCTGAAACTGAGAGCAAACAGGATGCAAAATGAAATGTCATAGTGTGGCAAAGGTCACTCATTAACGGTGCTTCTTGCGTATCATCTTTGAGTATCTAACATGGATATTTAAAGCAAAATACCTACTTCAGCTGTGAACCTTCTCCCATAGTAATAGGCAGGAACTCTTCCAACTAGGTGTTTGTGTAGTAGAACAATAAAATACTTTATGTTCAAGGACCTTGCTTTAAGTTCTCGTTCTGATTCTTACTAGCTATGCAAGTGTTAGGCAAGTCATTCAACTTCTTGAAGTTTCTGTTTTCTAACTTCAAAGTAGAGGTCATGACTATAATACTGGTCTCCCTCACAGCCTTGTTTTGAAGATTATTAATGATTACAGTTAGTTACAATTATTTTACTAAGTACTTTATGTGTATTATTTTCTTTAATTGTCAAAGGAACACTAGGGCAAAGTGAGAATCTCCCAGTATTGCAGATGAAAAACTTGAGGTTTAAATAAGAAAAATACAAAAAGAGTTAATGTTTTCGGAATCTGCAGACTCGAAAGCCTATGTGAATTCAGTTATTGATGTTAGGTTACAGTGCTCTAGAACCATTTGTATGTGGGTTAGAGCCCTCCCATTTCTTAGTAGCTGTGTCACATTAGGCAGATTAGTTAAATGTTCTGAACCATTTTTCTTCGTCTGTAAAGTGCTATTAATGATGCCTACTTCATAGGTTGTTCGTGGGGATTACATATGTGATACAGGGTCTGGCACACAGTGGCATCCATGAGTTTGATTCCCACTCTTTTCCAGCCAGAACATTTCCCTTTTCTTGGTTTTTAAATAGAATGTTGACAGTGATGCAGAGATTTATCTTTCTTTATCTTATTTTGAGTTCATAGAACATGATTCTCCGTTGGACATCTTAGGTCAATTAAGATTTGCTTTAAGATCCTTCATTAACTACTTTTTACAGATTGGTACTGGTTTTCAAAATAGCTCATAAAATATCATAGTTGCTATGAAAAATCCCCGTTAAATTTTCCCTAAGTACTTTAAAAAATTTTCCCCACTTATTAAGTGATTTTATGCAAGTAGAGCTGCTTAGTAAGACCTGTCTTTGTAGTCATTTCGTGTGTGTGTGTGTGTGTGTGTGTGTGTGTGTGTGTGTTTGCAAGGAGGTATTTTTAGATAGTTTAGCTGAACAGCAATCTGACGTCTTTAGAGGAGACATCAGTTCATTATGTGGATACAAATTCTATGCTTTCAGCTTTTATACACCAAGTCTTAATTTAAATCTGTTCTTCTTGCCTTTTCTAACGAAAGAGACTATATCATGGTATGTATTCTATTTCTTCCTAAGGTTGGCCTATCTAGTTAACCTTTGCTTAGGGAAACGATCAAGGTAGAAATGCCTTATTTTGCTTACAACTTAATATAGATTAGAGAAGCATGGAATTTTGAGTCATATTTAAATATGTCATTATACATTATGCTACACAGTGTTTTTCTATTGTGATGTGATTCACGGGATTTAAAATAGTCATTATGGGGCTCATAAATGCTGCTTTCTTATAAGAAGAACAATTTAAAGGCCAGAATGTGGGAGTTCTATACCTCTTAACTGTACATATTGCTTTCGGTCAAAAAAAAAAAAAAACCCTTTTGCTTTGTGAAAGATAATTTAATGCTCAGCATGTAAGAGGGACATGGTTATATGCTTTCTTGTTGCTCTATACACAGTGTTAAATATATTAAGTTATGATAATATCTTTCGTGTGGTTATTTTCATCTCTTAAAATTCTGGGAAAGAAGCTCTTACAGCTTAAGCAAATTAATATTAGTTTTTTGTGACCCTTGTTCTCACAAAAGAGTACCTTTGATTAATAATAACCATACAACTTATCTGTTTGTTTTTCTAATTTTACTACAGCTAATTTGGGGGAAAGTATTCACATAGAAGTTCAAAAGATTTTTAAAATTAATTTTCAAACATATATTCCTTTTTCATTTTCCAAAATTTAAAATTTATGTTTACTTCATGTCAAAATGTCAAAGCTTGAGTGAAAACTTTTGTTAATTCTTTCAAATGTTTTATCTGCATGGTGTGAAGCATCCAGGATTTAAAGCATGGGTTTAAATTTTTAATTCAGTTATTTGATAATGTGTGAACCAACCATGATTTTAGTAATATTTTAATTATTGGAGTGGAATTCCTCATATTTTACCTTATTTTGTAAACATGAGAGATGAGTTTCTAAACCTAAAGAAAGACAAGCTCTTGGAGAGCCAGGTTAATAATGGACATCTATCTGAAGATGTGGAGAGGTTTCATTCTTCAAGAAAAAAGCAAGAAGTGATATGTATGGTAGGGTCAGAATGACATTTTTGTAGGATGAAAAACAGAGGAAATCCTAAAGCTCTGACATTAAAAAAACAAAACATAAAATCTTTCTTGTTCTTAAAAATTAGTGGTGTTATATAACCACTTAGGAATTTAGCTGAAGCCTGATATTAAGTGACTCAGATTCCCAGCTTCTTAATGATGCTTCTTTACAGTGAAATTCAAGCAGTTGCCAGAGTTTTAAGTCATGCGTTCATTCACCCCCCACCCCCAGTTTGTGTGCAATAAAAATTGACAATCTGCGCCAAAAAAGGTGTTAACACTGAAATTCTTATATGCTAAGTGTAATATATTTTATGTTGGACTGTTTCTCAGTGAAATCACCCATATTTCAATTTAAGAAAAGTGACCAACTTTAGGCTAAAGTTTCTTTACTGAGAAGTGATATAAAAGCTCCTAAATGTGGCTTTCTTGGATCCTTCTCCTAATTCCCTTAGCGCCTCTGCCAGAAAAGCCATTGTTCTCTCAGAGTTGTTTTCCCCAGGTCAACCCAGAAAGGTACCTGCCTTCTTCTAACACAATAGTACACTAAACCATATCAACTAAACATGCTCTCAGGTAAGCCGAATGTTTTCTTGTCTCACCGCTCGTTGACTTAAAAAGAGATACCTATCTAATAAGCTTCTTGCACAAATAACGCTGAGAAATCCTTCAGGAATTGTGAAATTGAACACTTCAAGAATTTTTCTGAAGGTACCTGGTGACTCTAACCACCCTTCAGTGGATTCAGGCTAGAAATATGAAGGATGTTGTTAATCTTTGTTCCCCACTCCCAACACCACACACACCCACACCGTACACACAGAACAGGTCATTTGCTCTGAGATAAGCAAAGCAGTGTCTTCATGGGGATATGTAGTATCTGACTTGTCAGGTATTCATTTGAATCGACACCCCATCCCCCTTTTCCTGAATTAAAGGTGATTAAGTCTTTTTTTATTGTCCCATTCACTTCAAAATACCTCATGGATTTGAAGCATAATTAAATAGAATATATAGAATTCATGGCAGTTATGTATTTATCACTTTCCCCCTTCTTTCACCATGTAAGTCAGTTATTCACTTTGGAATAAAGATGTCTTAATTTACTCTCTCTGCATTGACCTCAGATTATTTTCCACTTCCTTTACTTTTCATTTCTTATTCCTCAGTTTTCCATAGTTGGTAGAGTACATTGGAATAAGCCTTGTTTGGTCACATATGAAGTATATGCATTTGTCTAGGTTTATGTGAAGACATCTAGTTTATAAGCATTAGAGAATAACAGATGTCAGACTGTGGCCTTCAAGGGAAGAGGATACACAAAAGAAATCAGAGATTCTGTCTGATTTGCTTGATGTGTTTTGTTATTGGTGTCCTGGTTACTATTTAGTTTTTCTTGATTCTGATCTTTGAGTTCTCTTAAGACGTAAAAGAAAGGAGATTTCTATCTCAGGCGGTTTCTTAATCCTGAATACATTTAAAGAACAGATTTTATTTACAAAGGCACATTAAATCAAATGACAAACATCTAGTTCATATCTCACCTGAACTTTTATTAGGTTTACATATTTGTAGGAGGTACTAGGTATTTTTCAAGTTCTTTAAAGGATTCTATGAAGAAAATTCTAGATGTTTAAACTAACTTTACTTTAAAATATAAGTGAATTCCTATTTTACATTCTTGTGGGGCTGCTTTTTAGATTTTTTGCTAGTGTGTATCTAACTCATTTATGTTAATGGCTTAGCTCAAAAAAGGAGAGAAAATGGGACCTTGTATCTCATGTTACCCCATCTGTTTATTGATTTTGAGGATCTTTATCTCATCACAGTATGGATCAGAATACCTCTTCCTCATTATCATAATCATCTTGATTGTCATTTATTATTTTTATATGTATTAACATGTAAACACTTAATGAACACGTGAAAAGTTTTACAAAATTTTGCCCCCAAACCAGACATCCATTGGTTGATTATAATAAAATTCAAGACTATACATTCAGTTGCCCACTAGATACATTGATGTAGTTGCTGTCCACTCAGATTTGACATGGCCAAAATAGAACTCCTGAGTGTTCTCCCAACCACCACCAAAAAATGAGCCCCACCAACGGATCAAGCAGGCAACAAACGCCTACGGTTCTCCACTTTTCCTCATTTTCTCATCGTTGGCATTAAGCTATCAAAGCCCTAAAGCTACAAGTTATCTTTGGTTCTTCACGTTGCCCAGAACTCATTCATCAAGACTTGTTTAGCCTACCCTTTTAATTATGAATTCATGCTTTTTCTCTCCATCTCCATTATCATCCTGATCCAAGCTACCATCATCGTCTCATTTGGACTGTTCCAGTAGACTCCTCATGTCCTCTTTATTTCTAGTCTTGCCATTTTCACACAGCAGCCTGATTTATCTTATAAAAATGTGAACTAGATCGTGTCATTTAAGACTCTTTAGTAATTCCCAATTACAACTGGAATAAAATCTATGCTCCCTGTAAAGCTGTGTATGAACCAGCTGAGGCTTACTCTTCTTCCCTCATCTCGTACTACTTTCCTTATCTACTCCACTTCACGGCCTGTTCTTTTAACAGACCAAGCCATGGAGCCATTCCATTAGTAGTTCTTTTTGCGTGAACTCCATTTCCTGTGATCTTGATGTGGCCAGCTCCTTGCCTCTCAGATCTCAGTATTTTATAAGTATTTACTGAATGTATAAGAGATGAATTAATAAAAAGCACAAAAATGCAGACACAGCCAAATGTTATTAAGTTCAGAATTAGAGGATAATTATTTCATCTTGGGAAGATTTTTTTTCCCCTAGGACTAGATAAACTTAGATGAAACTGAATAGGGTATAAAGACTGAAGATGGTAAGGAGCAGCATACATCAACTACTGAATATTTACATTAGCAATCCTCATGATAAGTTAGGATTAACATTGCTAATTGCCAGAATTTTGTTATAGTAAGTCATGCAATTCTTTAACATTTATGTGAAATATGGAAATAAATATTATTCTCCTAAGCAGCAAAAAAAATTTCTGGTATAAGCTACTTAGGAATTTTGGATGATATAAAGTTGGAGACATACTATTTAGAAAAAATATTTATATGGATTCTATTAAAGAGTAAACTGTTGGGGTGTCTGGGTGGCTCGGTTAAACATCTGACTCTTAATTTCGGCGTGGCTTACAGTGCAGAGCCTGCTTGGGATTCTCCTCTTTCTCTCTGCCCCTCCCCTGCTCGCTCTTTCAAAATAAATAAATGAACATTAAAAAAAAAAAAAAAGATTAAACTATCTTTGAAGACTTTCCATATACTTTATTGCCAAAAACCAGGTAAAGGTTCTTGCTTATGTTCTTACATGTTAAGACCTTGACCATTTAGCATTACGTAAGTTTTATGCTTTTCTGAGAACAATCATTGTTTTAAGATACATATATCATGGAATTGAGATTAAAATTAATCCTTTGTTGTTTCTGGTTTATACAAA
The DNA here is from genome assembly GCF_028018385.1 of Neofelis nebulosa. Lineage (NCBI taxonomy): Eukaryota > Metazoa > Chordata > Mammalia > Carnivora > Felidae > Neofelis > Neofelis nebulosa. The sequence goes on along the minus strand of NC_080784.1, from coordinate 70,036,920 downwards.
CATAATTGTTACTAATGAATTCCAAGTTTCTTTTCTCTTTTAGTATTTTTATGTTCTTCAGAATACTTGTTTAAAAATATTAATGCTACAGTTGATGTTCCAGAAAATTTGGAAACTATTCAAATTAAATTTTTTCTATTACATAAAAGTAAGATCTGGATTCTAGTGTTAACAGTTCCATGCTTGTTCACCTTCTTTGACATCAGTTCCCACAACTATAAAATGAGATTATGCTAAATGAACCCTTAAAAAATCTTTCCAGGTCTATCACTGTACTTTCATACACAAACTTGCATTTGAATAATGCTTTATATTACTAGAATTCTTTCATATTTGTCCTGCATTCATTTTCACAGCTCTCTTGTGAGGTGGGCAGCACAGACCTTTTTATGTCTTTTCTACACTAGGGAGGAAACTGAGTTGCAAGAAATTTAAATGATTTTCTGGAATCACACAGATAGCTTGGAACTAGCCATGTATTCTTTTTATAATTTCATCTTTTAAACTATGACCTCCTAATGCTAATCTCTGGCTATGTGTTTTATCAAAATAAGTATTCATTTTATTAAGATATTTAATAAATTATTACTGAAATAACTTGAATATTTTTTATAATCTAACCTCTTATTCCTCAGAAATTTGATAAGGCACCCAGATAACTTAAAAGAGGCCAGAATGCATTACTAAAGTATTGTAGCAACTAGTGCCACATAACTAATCACTTTTATGGTATTTTGGATAGAATTTGTATCTTTTAATGTTTTATTTTACTTTTTATTTATTTTTGAGAGAGAGAGAGAGAGAGAGACAGCGCAAGTGGGGTTGGGGCAGAGAGAGGGAGACACAGAATCAGAAGCAGGCGCCAGGCTCTGGGATGTCAACACAGAACCCGACATGGGGCTTGAACCCACGAGCTGCGAGATCATGACCTGAGCCGAAGTCAGATGCTCAACCGACTGAGCCATTCAGGCACCCCTAGAATTTTTATCTTTTGAAGAAGTTAAACAGTTGATTACAGAGGGCCCTCCAAGTACCGTCAGGTTAGGTTTTGAAAGGCCTTTTTGTTCACTGTAACCTGATAGCACACCTCCCTTCTTCCTCATGTTTCTTTCTACTTCCATTTCAATCTCTTATAATCCATTCCCCTTTCCACCACCCCTAACAGAATGATCTTATGAAACATAACTGGATCTTTTTAATTGCTTATTTTAAAAAGCCCAGTGTCTTCCCTTCCCCTTAAAAAGCCTACTTTTTATCAGGAATAGATCCTACACTCCTCTGCCCTCTTTTATACTACTCTCCCGCTCAAGCATCCTCACTTTCTCCCATCCAGTCACCTTAGACTTCTGTTTTTTGAACATTCCTACGTTCTTTCCACTCTAGGGCCCTTGCTCTTGGTATTCCCTCCACCTGTAAAGCTCTCCCCCACCTTTGTTTGGCTAGGTCCTTTGTCTTTATTCATCTCTCATCTCAAATGTCATTTTCTCAGAGCAGCCTTCCCAGGTTGCCCAATCTGAAAGAGCCTCCCTGAACTGGCCAGAAATATGCAGAAGAATGAACCTGGACCACTTTTCTTATTCCATACACAAAAACAAATTCAAAATAGATGAAAAACCTAAACATAAGACAGGAAACCATCAAAATCCTATAGGAGAAAACAGGCATCAACCTCTATGACCTCGGCTGCACCAACCTCTCACTTGACATGTCTCCAGAGGCAAGGGAAACAAAGGCAAAAATGAACTATTAGGACCTCCTCAAGATAAAAAGCTTCTGCATAGTGAAGGAAACAACAAAACTAAAAGGAAACTGATGGAATGGGAGAAGATATTTGCAATGCAAATGACCTATCAGATTAAGGGTTAGTACTCAAAATCTATAGAGAACTTCTTAAACTCAACACCCAAAAAACAATCCAGTGAAGAAATGGACAGAAAACATGAATAGACGCTTTTCCAAAGAAGACATCCAGATGGCAAACAGACACATGAAAGATTCTCAACATCACTGATTATTCGGGAAATATAAATCAAAACCACACTGAGATACCACCTCACACTGGTCAGAATGGCTAAAATTAACGACTCCGGAAACAACAGATCCTGATAAGGTTGTGGAGAAAGGGGAAACCCTATTGCTTTGTTGGTGGGAATGCAAATTGGTGCAGCCATCCTGGAGAACAGTGTGGAGGTTCCTCAAAAAATTAAATACCCTACAACCCAACAATTGCACTACTAGGAATTTTTCCAAAGGATACAAAAATGCTGATTCAAAGGGGCACATGCACCCCAATGTTTATAGCAGCACTACCAACGATACCCAAATTAGGGAAAGAGCCCAAATGTCAATCAACTGACGAATGGATTAAGAAGGTGTGCTAGATAGATATAGATATAGATATAGATATAGATATAGATATAGATATAGATATAGATATATATCTACAATGGAATACTACTTGATGAAAAAGAATGGAATCTTACCATTTGCAACAACATGGATGGAAATGTAGGGTATTATTTTGCTAAGCAAAATAAGTCAGAGAAAGACAGATATGATTTCACTCATATGTGGAATTTGAGAAACTTAACAGATGACCATATGGGGAGGGGAAGGAAAAATAAAAACAGAGAGGGAGGTAAACCATAAGAGACTCTTAAATACAGAGAACAAACTGAGGGTTGATAGGGGTTGGGGGTAGGTTAAATGGCTGACGGACATTAAGGACTTAGGGCACTTTTCAGGATGAGCACTGGGTATCATATGTACGAGATGAATCACTGGGTTCTACTCCTGAAGCCAAGACTACACTGTATGTTAACTAACTTGAGATTAAAAAATAAAATTATGAAAAAAATAAATACAATAGCTCCTTATTCCCAACCATCACTGCCCATTACATCACCCCACTCTTTTCCATTGTCTTTGCAGTACTTATGGATATCTAAAGTTGTTGTGTTTATTGTTACTTTTCTTTCTGTTTCACTGTCAAGCCCCTCCTGCCTCTAGACATGTTAAATTCTTGGGAGCAGGGACTTTGCCAATGCAAATCATTGCTATAGAACTAGCTCCTATAGCAATGCCTGGTTCACCGAAGCAAGCCAGTAAATATGTGTTAAATAATTAAGTAGATGAATGAATCTTACATTTCTGAGTAGAGTTCAAACACTTTTCATCTGCCAGTCTCCTCTTTTGGAATCTATACAGATGGCAAGTCAAAAGTATTTTAGCCCAGAGGTTTTTGTCCTTAGCTTTTTTGTCCTGACTTCTAGGAGATCCACACCAAATATATTGCTTAACTACAATTACTGTTAGCCTAGGCTTGGTATAATTTTATCTCGCTTTTTCTATCCATTGTCTTTTATTTTATTCTGGCGATCTATGTATAATGGCTGGTAGAAAGGGGTGACTGTGGATTTGGATAGGGAGAGAACATTGGCAACAGATAGTTCTTGTTCAGTGTCACTCAGCTGCAGTATCCTCAGCTCTTAAACTAGGGCTAATAGTTCAGTGGTTCATGCACTTACTAAGTACTGACTGTATTTTAGGCACTTTGAAGCAAGGGAAAGAGTCATGAAAAAGGCAGACATGGTCCTGCATATAGAGTTAAATCAGCAACTACTATACAGTGTGGTTAAATTCTGTGACTGGCAGCATTCTAGGTTCACAGGAACATCTTATAAGAACTTCTAACTTCCAGTAGGAGGGTTCAGAGAGCTAGCCAGCCTTGGGATGATTGTTCTTCGAGGAGGGAATCCCGAAGACCCAGAAGAGAGATACAGAGTATGACTTTTAAACAGCCATAAGTAGCTTTAGACCTTTAGTTCAGAGACTAAGGGGTACGGAGGTGTGTGAAAAGGTGAGAAGGAAAAGATAGGTGCAGTGGTTAGAATTATAAACATTTTCTTGAGGGTGAAAAGAGTCCAGTGAAAGATTTGTGGCACGGGAGTGACAAGATGACAATGTGTATTTTTCTGTCATCTTGTAAAAGTTTACTCTGGCTGCAACTTGAAGAGATTGAAAGGGAAATAAAAGACTGTTGCAAGAAGCTGGGTAGGACAGTGATAGTGCGGGGAGCATTAGAGTGAGGCAGGGTAGTATTTGTAAATCCCCTGTCACAGTATTGGCACTGTGAGCTTTGCTCATTTTGTAAGTTCTTGTTTTTGCTGGTGGTGAATTGACGGTGAATTGAGCCTATGTAACTTCCAGGTTATGTCAGTTAAACTGTTTAAATCTAAAGACATTTTCAGTTTATTAAGTGTTTGTATGTGTGTGTGTGTACCTGCATACACACATGCGCTGACACCACAGATTATGTTAATCCAGTCATAAGTCTCCCTAAGTGTATCTTGATTAATGCTGTTCTATTTTCCTGATTTAAACTAGGGACAATAAATTAGTGTGCATACCCACGCACACTTAACAGAGTTCAGAGAAAGTAGATGAAGTTTGAGGAAAGTAAAAGCTTAATAGAGTGATAGACTTCTAAATGTTGGTGTTAATTTAGGAAGAATGTGCTTTCTAAGAGGGTTGCTCAATTGATTATGTAAATAAATCTTTACAGATGACTGAGAAGGTCATGAAAAATGCTGGAGCATTGACAGAAGTGAGGGTATTAGGAAGGAGTCTCCTTATGAGGTAACGTGTGTTTGACTGTGTCTTAGTAACTCAGACTATTCATTTGATGATATGGTGTCTAAGGTTTATTAGTCTTAACAGAGAAAAAAAAAAGGGAAGATGGAGGAAAAAGAAAACTCTGTGAGGCTTCTTGCAATTTATGCAGTATGTGTCTCCACTGACCCTGGGCAATGAGTAACGCACTGCAGATGTTCAGTCAGTTCTCCCGTAGTGCCCTCCAGACAGAGCTAAAGCAATGAAATTATCTGGTGTGCACGGTTGACACATAAAGCCCTTGACAATAGACATTAAATTAAATGTCGTAGCATGGAAGTCCTTGGAAATAAATGCTGAAATGAATATCTTTATCTTTGAAGTAAAAGGAGGAAGTGATAACACTAGGCGTATGAAAGTAAGACCTCCTATTTTTGTTAGTAACTTAAGAGGGATAACGTGTAATTATTTTTTTATTTAAAGAATATTGTCTAGCTAAGTTGTAATACTCATCACCAGAAAAGTAGCAGTTGTGGTAGTTGTGTTTGAATCAAATCTAGAAGTTAACTATTAGAGGTAAGATCCTAGATATCAGTTAAAAAATCAAAGTAGATGTGTACGTATGGGTGTGTGTCATGTAAAGAGGGTGGAATTTTTCAGTCAATTAAGTTGTATAGCTAGTGTACCCATAAACGATAACTGAGAATAGACACAGCCTCATAGTTGAGTCACACTGCCTACCTATGGTGAGTCCATCAAGACAAGCTACGATGCCCCTGTTTGCTGATGGCCTCTTGATACAAGTTGTAATAAACATCTTTTTCTATTTAAGTCATGTGGAGTCACTCATAAATATTTATCAAAAATACAAGATAATAGTCACATTAAAAACTTCAGAAAGGTGTTTTACATGTATGCTGCACACCTTGTGAGTGTCCAAAACCCTCCAGTGGCTTCTCATCTCACTAAGGATAAAATCCAAAATCATTACCATAGTTTTCCTACATGATTTCACCATAGAATCTCTCTCTGTCTTAATTCCCTCTGGTCTTCTCAGAGCTTTTACTACTCTTATCTATTCCTAAAGCATACCAAAGCCATCCCTGCCTTTGACTTTTGCTCATGTCTCTGTATGTGTAATGCCTGTTTCCCTCCCCTTTGTGTATCTTCAGGGTTCAGGCATTCTCTCCATTAAGGTCTTTGTTCAAATGTTATCTTAGCAGTGAGACCTTCCGCCTTAGTTTTCAATTTACTTAAACTCCGTGTGGCATGTTCTTGTTTGATGGTCATCCCCCCACCCCAACTTCCTACTACCACACACAATTGCTAGGTTGTAAATCTATGGATTCAAAGATGTTGAGTATATCTTCCTAGGGAAATAAAGGAATAAAATCCTATTTTTAAAGGATTATGACATAAATTTTAATAGCATTATTTTTTTTTCTCAAGCAGTCGATCTATTCAATGAATTTTTGAGTATTATTACAAGTAGGTGGGTTCTAGACTTAAATTTCCATTTAACTTATTCAGCAGTATTTTTAAAGAAAAAATAATTATTTGGAAGACTTACATTTCCATCATATATTATTTATGTCTTGAAATGTGAGCAAATATTAGTGCTTTCCAACTCATAGGGCACTGAACAACTCCAAATATATTTTATACTGTCTTTAGTTTATAAGGGACTATGGTACTTAGTTGATTTTGCTTTTAAGTTGTATAAATAGCCAAGAATTTTTAATAAAACGTTTAGTGATTATAATCCTTTGGCTTAGTGATGTACTAGATTTATCTCACTTTTACACAACAACAAATATAACATATACTTTATAAATACATGGAAGGTAATGTATATGTTATATATATAAAGTATGTGTGTATGTATACACATATGTGTATGTGTATAATATATAAGATGTGTATATGTGTATGTGTGTATTATTAGATAACATAACACACATATATACATATGTGTATACACACACATATACACACATATATACATCTATATTATCATACCATTTTACTAGATATATATATATATAAATAAATAAAATGGTATATATATATATATATATATATATATATATATATATATATATATCTAGTAAAATGGTATGATTACAACTGTCCCTTTAGGAAATGGGTGAAAGTATAAAAAATAATTTTCTCGTCTCAATATCACATCTTAGATCTTCCCTGGCTATCCTGTGACTCTTCATCACATAGGTCTGTCTGTCTCTCTGTCTCTCTGTCTTTAGTTTTTATTCAAATTCCAGCTAATTAACACATAGTGGAATGTTACTTTCAGGTGTACAACTTAGTGATTCAACACTTCCATACAACACCTGGTGCTGCTCATCACAAGTGCATTCCTTAATCCCAGTCACCTGTTTAACCACACCCCTCCCCATCTCTCATCTGGTAACCATTGTGTTCTCTACAGTTAAGCATCTGTTTCTTGGTTTGCGTCTCTCTTTTTTTTCCCCTATGATCATTGGTTTTGTTTCTTAAATTCCATATATGCATGAAATCAAATGGTATTTGTCTTTCTCTGACTGATTTATTTCGCTCAGCATAATACATCAGTCTTGTTCAATCTTTGTTGAATGCAGCACTTATTTGACAGTGTTCTTCAGTTTCCTTTTATTACTTGTCTCCACCTACTAGTTGTAAGATCCCTGAGAGAAGGGAGTTTATCCTTGCTGCTCCTATATCTAGAAAAAACACATTTCAGTAAATGTGTTTGACTGAATAAGTAAAGGAACTCTAATGTTTATTGTATCCAAATTCACATAGTACTATGAGGTTATTATCAGAGCCCTACTAACTTCTCCTTAAGGAATTTAGAATTTCGTTGTAGAAGATTTTTCACAAATAGGTCTCACCGATTATATGAGTTAAGGTATTTATATGTATTAAGATAATGCATTTATATGGTTCAAACACAGAAGTTTATTTCTCGTTTGCATAAAATCTGAAGCAAGTACTCTTGATCACTTAGTGGATGGTTCCCTTCTAAGCAGTGATTCAAGGATCAAGGCCCCTCTGTTTTGTGGCTCAGTTACCTAACTTTCAAAACAAAGCTTCTGTTGTCTTCCAACAGAGACTTTTTTTGATGCAAGGGGAAAGGATCATGACAGGTCTTATAGAATATTTTTGAAGTCAGGTTTGGAATGGCATACATCACTTGTGTTTGTCCATACTTCTAAGGCCTGAACTCAGTTATATGGGCACATATGTAACTATAAGGGAGGTTGGGAAATACAGTCCAGCATGTTTCCTGGAAGGGAGGACACTGATAAATAGCTAGCCAGTCTCAGACATTTTATGGTATTGTGTGGTGTAGAGACCTTCGTAGCTTTGCATTTGGATGTATGGTAGCTTTTACAGCTTTTACAAAGTGAATTACTTGTAGGTTAATGTTTTGAATTGTGTGTGAGGTTTTCTCCCCAAATCAACTGTTTATTTTTATTCAAAAAGAAGGCAGCTTAGGGTTCTCTATAGATCCCCTACGATTTTTTTTTCTTGACTTTAAATACTCATTTCCCCAACTCCATACTCCCTTGAGCATTTTTACAGCTGGGATAACTAAGCAGAGTCCCTTTGGAGCTCATCAGAGTTGTTGTCTAATTGGTCACAGAAGTTGGTTTCTGGTATTACCAGCAACTTCTCTACCTCTCCAGAGGCTGCTACTTCCATAGCACCAGTCCCACTTGGTCCTGGAAAACAAGAGACTGAGGACTCAAGTTTTAGCAACTGCAGGATATTATCAGTATTACCATATGGATAATCACAAATTTTGCTAAAAAGTGTATTGAGTTGGCTTTCACATTAGAAAAATCAAGCTATTCTTATATTAGTGTAAAGTTCTTTTAAGGTTTAAATAATGGGATTTAAATAATGTTTAATAATGTTTAAATAATGGAGTAGACAGGTGCACAGATTGAGTTAGACTATGGCCCCAAATAATAAATATCTATAGAGTCAGGGTACAAAGTGAAAAAGGGAGAGATTTTGGAGCCTATTACCTGGGATCTTTGGACAAGTCACTTGAGTTATTTGAGCTTCCATTTCTTTAGCAGCATCTGGGCTTTTTATAAGTATTAGAACAAATAGATGCCAAATACTGGGCTCCTTGCTCATTACATAGTACATAACCCCAAAATAATGGCGGTAATTGTTACTAACATGAAGAGAAAATGCACAAAGGTGTTGGGATTTAAATAGGTGGAATGCTACTCAGAAGATGATTTTTAAATTACCTGATTCGGTGCCAACAGCTGCCATGTATTTTACTGACAATCTCTTGGACTGAGTGATGTAGGCATTTTTTTGGAATCCCTCAGAGAAATGTGTGCTTTTCAGATCAGTGGTTATTGATGATGGCAAATAAATTGAAAAGAAGAAGGGATTATATAGTGTGTAGGGGAGTAGGGCCGGGGTGGGGTGAGAATGGACTGGCTGTTGCTTAAACCGTCCTAAAACTGTGTTTCTTAAAAGGCAATGGGACGTTTCATTTCCATGATAATTAATCAACTACCTCAGTATTTCTGTGGAAAATTGTATAGGCAGTTTGTTTTATTTTAGGACCCAGATAAACATTTTCATTTGAAAAAATACAGCTGTCTTTCAGATGACAAACTTTCATCAGTTCTGATACTAATTACAGAACTGCTCTCACTCTGCCAGGTGTCTTCCTTTAAGATGATGAAATTAGGTGACTAACTTAAAACTAACTCTATGTATATGTGTGCGTAATTTTTTTCTGATTATCACATGTTAGGGATATTATATATCAGGCAAACTTTAGTTTCTGCCAAAAATAACTTCCAGAAAAGGAGTTGCTCTCCTCATATACTTTACGAGGTTCTCTCATAATTTATTTTACCTTTAAAAAAAAATTTTTTTTTAAAGTACTCTTCCATAAGGAACATAATGCAGAAATGACCTCAAACAGTGCTAGCTTGGAATGCTTATAAGTGTCACATGATGGAACTGGTATAAAGGAGTTAAAGCAGCTTTACACTTGACACAGATTTAATAATGGTTCCTGGTTGTGTGATCTCAAGATTGCAAGTACTGGCTATTACAGTGATATTTTAAAGATTAGTTTATAAAGTAAACAGTAAATGATATTATAAAGAACCTATGAGACAAATGAAAAACCACCTTCACTAATCAGCATCACATACAGATTCCAAAAAAGTAATGTATCTTAAACAATTTAGAAGGAATGGAAATTCTGTTAGGTTGTGGATGTAAAATTTTCATAAATTTGTTTTATGAAAGTGAGAGTGAGAACTTATTTTAAATTAGTATTTTTCTCTATGACTTTAAAATGTGTACAAGACTATATTCATAAATTGATATGAGCAGCCATTTGACCATTTCATCAGTATCCATGAGAGCTTTCAAGTCAGCTACTGAATTAACGAATGCATAAATTGAATGCGTGTGTATGCTCTACAGCTAGACATCTGGAGCTGGACTCCTTCTCTATCACCTTTTCACCAAATGATCTTGCAAATCACTTACCTTTTCTGTGTCTTAGTTTCCTCTTATTTAAAATGGTCATAATAAAAGCTACTTTATAAGATAGTTGTAACAATTAATGACCTAATATATCTGCAAGCGCTTAGATCCAGGCCTGGCATATGGGAACTAGTATACAGGTGTGTTCTTATTATTGCCTTCTCTTAAAAAAAAAAAAAAAAAAATGGGGCATAGCCTTACAATTTGGAAAATATGGTACCTAAATAAGATCATACACTTCCTCATCATACTAAAGGATTCTACTTTTCTGTTTTGAAGTAAAGGTCACGTGGTTTCCTTCTGCTTAGTGCTTTCATTCAACATCTAGCAGAAAAGGCTTTCTAGAAGCATTTGCTTAAAAACATCAGTTTACTAGTTTTTATTGTTTATTTTCTTCAACGGAGGGCCATAGGTGTCCTATTTGTGTTCAAATAATCACTATTTTATAGGTGTAGGAATTAAATTGTAGGTAGATTGTAATTTGCCCAATTATAGCCAGTGAAGTTTATGATTCATTTATGTTACCAACTCTAGAAAAAAATGAGAGTGGTCTTTCTGCCCTGGGGTGAGGGCTAGGTCACTACCATATTTCAGTAGCTAATTCTAACACATGAAGGTTTATTTTTGGACAGAAAGCCATGTGAAATATTTATGTGTATAAACTTAACCTTAATAGCAACTTCTGTTTATTACAGCTCCCTCTGAAACATTATTTTAGTGTCAGATAGTAGCAATGAAGTTTTGAAATAAAGCATGACTAAACTTGTGTTTCCACCCCTCCCTCTCCCTCCCCGCTCCCCGCCCCCCGCCCCCCGCCCCCCATGCAGTGGTGTTTCTGTTCAGACTGTCCTGTATAGACCATGTGCTCAGGATGGCAAGGATAACTTACTGTGGTTAAGCCTTACCAGGTTGGCAGCGTGTGTCTGGGTCAAATACATGGAGGCTTTTGCAGTCAAACATCATACACCCACAAAAGCACAAATTCCTCAAGATGTTATCACTTTGAGAGAAATTCTTAGCTATGAAAATTTGTTTATAAAAGTAATTGGACTATAAGCATATCATGTAATGAGGTTATTTACTTTATAAAATTTAGTACAGAATTCTAACCAGTGAGTTCTTCCATATGAACATACTTGGGAGAATATATATATAATAAGTAAACTGTAATGGTAGTGTTAGGTATGACACTGTCAAAAATAAGTTAGTTTTTTTTTGTTTGTTTGTTTTCATTCAATTTGAAAAATATGTGACCTAAGGTGATGGAGAACCTTGACTGGAAAATGACAGAGGGAATGAAAAGGAAGAGAGAGGCATCAGTAAGGTAGATTCTATAGGTCACAATGATAATTTCATTTAATCATTGTACTATGTTACATTCTTTTGATGGAAGAAACTAAGGTATACAGTAGTTAATTAATTTGTTCAAAGTTGCCTGACTTAGGAGGAGGTTGAATAGATGATTACTCCATATATGTCTGACATGAGGCTTATATCTTTTGAGCCTGACAGGAGGCTGGGAGAATGTTCTTACAAATTATTAATTTTTGTCAGGTTTCTCCAGTAGATACAAAGCAAATTTTTGTAGACCCATTCCTGTAAAACATAGTCATATCAACATTAAAACATGTCTTCATGTGTTTTAATGAGAAATATAATTAGATCTATCAGTTTATTAAATTATCTTATGACACTTTGGGGGAAACTCTCTTGCCTTTATGTTTATGAACAAAAGAAATTGTATATTGTGCAAACATCTTTCTCTTTGTGGAATACTGATGGATGATGTAATCAAGAATAAGTATTGAATCTAGTGTATCATAAGGCAGTATAAGGGAAGTAAAAATTACTTTTTTAAAAAAGTTTATTTACTTAGCACAAGTGAGTGAGCAAGCATGAGCAGGGAAGGGGCAGAGAGAGAGATAGGGAGAGAGAGAATCCCAAGCAGGCTCTGTGCTGTCAGCAGGGAGTCTGATGCAGGGCTCAATCTCATGAACTGTGAGATTATGACCTGAGCCAAACCCAGGAGTTGGACGCCTAGCTGGCTGAGCCATCCAGGCACGGTGCAAAAATTATTATTTTTTAATTAAAAAAATTTTTAATGTTCATTTAGTTTTGGGAGAGAGACAGAGACAGAGTATAAGCAGGGGGGAGAGGCAGAGAGAGAAGGACACAGAATCCAAAGTGGGCTCCAGGCTGTAAGCTGTCAGCACAGAGCCTGACATAAGGCTCAAACCCATGAACTGTGAGATAATGACCTGAGTTGAAGTCGGACGCTTAACTGACTGAGCCACCCAGGTGTCCCTGCAAAAATTATTTCTGATGAATAATATTCAGGAGTCCAAATGTTTCCCTTATCTGGAGTTCTTAAAGAAATATTATGATTGAGAGATGTAAAAGTCAAAACCATATTATACAGTGTCCTTTAAAATAAACTATAAATAATATTCCTGCTTATTCAAGCTGTATGTAGAAACAGGTCAGAGAGTGTCAGGACTAGTAGTAACTGAAAAGATAAGTGGTAAAAGAAATACAGGGTGTGTGTGTGTGTGTGTGTGTGTGTGTGTGTGTGTACGTACATGTGTACAGACACAGAGAATAGGAATTGCTTTTAAAGCACAACTTGAATTCTAAAGTGGATAAGGGAATAGTGTTTGTGGCTGGATGATTTTGACCACGAAAGCCCTCTCAGGTAGTAGCTCAGTAACCCACTGGTATCTAGTCTTAGATTTCAGCTACAGGAATTCTGGAGCTGGAAAGGACCTGTTTCTTACACAGCATCTGCATGTGGTAATTATAGCTAACACACTTCTATAGTGATTTCTATGTGCCAGACCCTAACCTAAATGCTTTGTGCCCAGCCATTCATTTACTCCTCACAACACAGGTTTCCAATAAGTGATGAATGAGTAGAAAATGTAGGAGACTGTATTTTCATTAACATCTCTGAGAAAAATAGTCAGTGTGTCCAATTAGCACACCAACTCTTCCTTGCAGAGCTCGAAAACATGAGCATGAAGAATACTTACAAAACTTCAGTGATGATAGGAGGAAAACAGTATTCATTTGGGTAAATTCTTAGTAATACATCTCAATGTAGAGTTAGTTTTTAGTGACTGAGTGTATTTAATTTACCTTCAAAGCATTACTCAAAGTAAACTGCCAGGGAAGATTGCACAGATCCCAACAATCACCCCAATCCTTGTGTAACGATTTCTTGAAATAAAGTGATTCTAAGGTTAGTTGGGAAATTTTTCAGTTATATAAATTTCAAATGTTGGTGGCAGTATTTTTTTGTTTTTAGTTTTTCATTCTTTTTTAACTATTGGATTTCTCAGCAAACCTAGGCTAATAATCATTATGAAATAGGAAACTCTTATATTTCCATTACTTGTCCAGTGATACACCCGGTCTTCCTGGTAGAGCTTGAAAACATGAACATAAAGAAGTCTTTAGTAGGGAGGAAAGGGAAGAAGGCAGCCATCTTAGCCTCTCCTACATTACAACCACTTCTACCATTTCAACAAAGTATTTACTTATTCGTGTCAGACCCTTCAAGGCACTCAAACTCATTGCATTTATGTTCAAAACAGTTCATTTATTAACTGGTAAAATTAGAAGTCATTTTATCAATGCCAATCATTAGACTGATTAATAAATCAAAGGCTATCATCAAATGCCTGTTCATATATGAGACTTATGTCTTTTGTATAGTACTTATTTACAGCTAATTGTTGTGACATCCCTGTTTCTCCCCAAAAGAGAAAACAAGTTACTTTGTAATTGATACCCAGATTTTATTAAACTATGATTTTGCTTATGCTCACTTTATTTAAGTATCTGATTTTAATATTACCCTGTGTTTCTTATGTAGTTAATAGTGTTTGTGATTAAACTATGATTCAGTCATTTTGCCTAACAGTAGTTTATTGCAGTTGTGCCCCACAACTATTCCTATTTTTAGGAATATATGTTGCTTTGATTCAGGAAAAATTTGAGGAGTAATATATTCATATATCAAATCTTAAAAATTTCAAATATAAAAATAATTTGAGGCTTCTTTAAATTTTAAATAAATTGTGAAATATATTGGTATTAAGATCAAAATGTATAAAATGCATTTATTTCCCCTTTAATTTAATTAATATCTAATATTATTCAGGTGATTGCTGTATATAGTCCCAACTTCAAAAATTTCTCTTATTTTATACAGTTTCTGTTATAAATGGTGGCTAGAGTCACAAGATAATTCACAGCCCCATTTTAATCTGAAATTTAATTAAAAATGACACTGATAATAATTTAAATAGGCACCGGGTCAAACCTAGAAAGGTGTGGAGTAAATGAATCTTGTCTTTGGCATGTCATACCCCTTTTTTTGGTGTATTTTACTCAGACTATGAGTTACTGCCTCCCTAGGGATTCTGTGCTACCCTTGTTGACCTCAGGTTTAAACGTGGCTCCGTGTAACAGTGTTTGTCCCCTGACTCCCAGCCCATATGGTTCATTTGCCTCTTAAAGACCCATTTCCCCCAGCTGTGGGCTCAGGTCTCTCTTCTTTTAGGGTGTTGTGGCCAGCTGGGCCACGTCAGTGCAGTTCAGACTCTCTGTCTATGGGATCAACTTCCACATCTTCTCCCATTCTGTAACTGGCCGAGGTGTACCATCAGTGAAATTTAATCATGATACTATTCTCCCAATCTGTGGGAAAAAATGTAAAGCCTTCCTAAGTATGGCATCTGTTCTAATATAAAGAAATGTTTGGTTAATAGTAAATTGTGTATGCATTTACTCTGAGTTTAACATAACATTATTTCATGCCGTTCTGCAAAAAATACAGGTTGAGGGAGGGAGATAAAAGCCGTGTTTAAAAAAATATGTTTGATTCATTTTTCTATTATGGGTAACCCCTATTTCAATGACATTTTGGGTAGTAGAAGTTCGTTACGTTTAGAATTGGGAATGCCATATTCACCTCCATATTCCTTGGGCCTAATAGTGTGACATAACACATACTTAATAAGTATTTATATATAGAATAGAATTGAATTCTTCAGAGTGAAAATATTTCTCTTTTGCTTTTTAAACAGTCTTTATGGTCCTTAGCCTAGCATAGCCATCTAATTCTGGTATCTGCTGTTGTCAGCTAGCATAGGTGAATAGATCATGGTACATAGAGGCTGGATCCATGCGTGTTCTATTAGATGGAGAGCTCTGTAGCTCCTAATGCTTTCCATACAATGAATTCTCAGCAAAGATGACCATGAGCTCATGGATACTGAAGAGAAGAGAGGCCTTTGAGGCTTGAATAAATAAGTGTCTAGTGAGTAAAAATTTATTAATGATGTCTTCATTTGATATATTTAAGTTAATTTTAAAAATCACCCTATGTGGTACATGTCAACCTGAGTCACATCTATAAAAGATAATCAATAGAAATCAGTTTACTGTTCTGTAATTATATGTATCAATTTATTATGCCTTTTAAAATCAGTGAGCCATTGAGTAATGTTTCCCCAGTTGCCTTCTGCAGTGAGTGACTGATATAATGGAACTGTAGCTGGGATGATGAAGAGTATTTATCCTGGTTTTGGGCACATTATTTTAATATGTGATATCTATCACTTAGCAACATGCAAAATCATAGTCATTAGTACATCTCGGGAGATTTCTGTCTCCAAATTGTTCCTGTAGAAGTCCTGCAAATATTTCACTGTTCTACCTTGTGAATAAATATATATAAACTCTCAATTTAGAGTTACCCACCTATCTATTCCTTGTAGAGGAATTGTTATTCTCCTAAATTTTATCTAATATTTCAGAGCATCTTCAATCATCAGGTTTTTAAATAACAACACTTAGTGAGATATGTCATGTTTGCAATGATCTCACCCATTTAAATACATCTCACTTCTCTGAGCTCCTCCAACATACATGTTTTTTGTCCATTTATTTGCCATCTAATCTTATGCCTCCTAATACATTTATTTTTAAGTCTTTTTTTTTATATCTTGACCAAGTCAAAATATTCTGTGCAGCCTGTATTTAATATTATTAAATATCATAACCTGTTTATTAAGTCAGATCTGAATGATAGTGGGATATAAGTACATTTTGCCTCTTTGTTTGGAACTTTGAGGTATTACAATTCATTGGTTATTGCCATACAAATGAATCACCTCCCTTAGGAAACTTATTCTAATCTATGGAATGGCATCTTGTTTTTGGAAAGGGGAGAAGGGATGAGAATCAAAGGAGAGAAAGGAATGTTGCTAAGATAAACTCTTAGTTGTATTTTAACATTCTTCATTTTTATTCAACAGCTAAATAGGATTAATATGTAGAAAGGAAAGAATGTTACGAATATTGCATGATGTCAGCATATATTTTGAAATGTCACGTGTATTACTGGCCAATCGTATAATAAGTGGGATATTAGAAATAGTACCCCTTTGTAATTCAAAAGAACTGATAATAACTTACAAGAGTGTAAGATTCTTAAGGGCAGTGTTTTCTTAGTGTCTCATTCTTAGCACATAGTAGGAGGAAAAAGGTTCGGCAAATGTTTGTTGAATGGGCAAATGTATGGATGTTTTCTTTCTCAATACCTTTTCTCTGTTATATGGGAGAGTGAGGGAAGCACTTGAGGGATGCTTAGTGAATCTGTTCAACAGAAGCTATTTCATTTAGCGTTTAAACTGAACATATAGAAAATTGATATTTATGTGTATGTGTGTAGATTGGTAAATGTTGTCCATAGCTTTCTCAACTCTAAGTTCTTTGAAGGCATCCTATTCTGTTTTTTCATAGAGCCTAGCACAGTTATTTATATTGGAAAACATTTTGTCAATTCTAAGATGCTGGTTTTTTTTTTTTTTTTTTTTTTTTTTTTTTTACTTGTAAGTATTATTTAGGCATATAAGAACCTCAAATCTTTTCTTGTTTAAGCTATTTCTTGCTAGAAAGTTGTGTTTATAGTGGCTACCAAGTAGTAGTAGATTAATTTGCTCAATAGTATATAATTTGAAAGTTGTCATTGAATTAAATGCTCATCCAAGTTAATCTTAACTGCCAAATCTACCTCTTTAAGCATTGAATTTAGTATTAGGGTTCATTGAATGTCCGTAAACTTTAAAAACGTATTTTGTGATTTTTGATAAATAGGGACAATATTTAATATTTTGTGAACTTGAAAAATGAAGGATCTTCCCTAGTACTTTTGGGTAAATGGTATGGAGTAGTGTTTAATAAAATGTTTCAATGTCTTCTTAAGCGTTCTTGATTCAAATTGTAATCCTGTTTCTCCTGCTCCTTCCATAGCTTCCTGCAGATTTCACAAAACTACACCTTACTGATAGTCTCCACCCACAGGTGACGCACGTTTCTTCTAGCCATTCAGGATGTAGTATCACTAGTGATTCTGGAAGCAGCAGTCTTTCTGATATCTATCAGGTAAGAAGGTCTTTTTCTTGTCATTTGTTTCATTTTTATGTATTCCAAGGAGTTTTGATTCTTAATTGATAGGACCTATAAAGTAAATATATATGTTATATCATGTGTACTTTTAGGTACATATGTTAATGTTAATGTTTGTGCTTCACAGAGACATATAGTATGTCTGTTTGGGGAAATAGAACTACTGTCTAACTGTATTTGCCTCTGCTATTACCAGTTATCAGGATTTTAAATGGAGTGGTTACATTGGAGATGTTTCTCTGGACTTCAAGTATTTTATAAATTTCACTATAGACATATTAGGTTTAGGGCTCTTTCTTGACTAAAACTCTGGGGGAAAACTGCAGAATTATACTACATAGTAAGTTTTTCTTATTAAAGTCTTCAGTATGACGAGGAAGAGGTTATTATTATTGGATCATTAGATTCTTTTTGTTGCATTTTTAAATTAGGTATAGGTTTAGTTATGTGTTTAAAATAAATTCTTATGATACTGATGGATAGAAAAGAAACCAGAACCATGGAATTCCAAAGGTGTTTTAAAAGCAAAATAATTTTAATTGTTGAGGAATAGTTCATTGGCTTAGAATATGCAAATTTTGGAAAAGTGGCTAAAATATGCAAAAAAAGGCACGCCCATCTGTGGGGAGATCTTTAAATACATACTACTAATATGTACTTTTAGATGGTTTCAAACAACAACATAGTATTCAGTTTCCAAAGTATAATTCTTGACTTCATAGGAATTGTGATATGAGATGACCATAGAGGTACCTTTCTTCAGAAACATTATAGTGTTTCAAGATCATTGAAATATTCAGGCAGTGCTAAGTTTCTATTTAAAAAAAAAAAATACTAACAATAATTAAACAATTAGAATACTATCAGGGTAAAACATATTTAAGTTCTAAATTTAGTAGATCTTAGAAAATTAATTTTATTTCAAGGAAGTAATAGGTACACACTTTTCTATAATTCAAGGGTATTGTAGAGAGCTTACTAATAATAGCCACAAATGCAATTATTTGCAGATTCTTGGCTGAATAAAAATTTATTATTTTGCAATAAGAAATATTATCTGGCTCTTTAAGATAATTTTGATACAATATCAAATGCAAAGATAGATACTTTGCATTGTTAACTTATAATACAATTTTTAGGAAGGAATCACATTTTCAGATGTTAGAGGAGGAGAAGGTGCTAGATATGGGTAAATTTGCTCTCCTTCCTCCGCCTGCCAGTACTACCAATTTTTAGAAGTTGATTTTTTTTGAACGTTTACTCGAGTATCCCTTATTCTAAGGCAATGAATGGTATTCCTAAAAGCTGTGCTTTGTAGTAACTGGAATATCATGATGGAGTCCCTGTCTTCTAAACTGTGGGGTGATTATACTCGTTAAAGATCTGCAGTGGAAACACAGCTTGAGGTGGTAGCAGTTACCATTGCTGTCAACTCTATACAAACCTAAGTGGAACTCCTAGAAGGCAAATTTATAGTAAGAATGAAGTAAGTGGTTCATAGAATTTATTGAGGCATATTGTGACTGGAATTCTGGCTTTACGTGTTTAACCCTTGAGTAGGCTAGGATAAGTTCATGAGGAAATTCTTGACGGTACAGAATCTGAGAATCCAGACTGTGGGCGAGAACTCCAAATTGCTCTGACTTGGTCTGCCTGCAGTCTGACTTTATCTGGCGGTATAGATGAAATAGAGGGTCTCTGTGTACTTTGATTGATTTTAGTTGAGTTTCAAGGCTATCCACTTCAAATTTGATGGCAGACATGTAACCTGTTAAGTTTATATCCTTCAAAAGGAAGAATCCAAAGGTGTACCTAAGGTACATGTAACCTGTTAAGTTTATATCCTTCAAAAGGAAGAATCCAAAGGTGTACCTAAGGTACATGTAACCTGTTAAGTTTATATCCTTCAAAAGGAAGAATCCAAAGGTGTACCTAAGGTTTTGTTATTAGCTATATTAAACTTAACATTTAATAGAAATCCCCAAATAGACCATTTCCATTATCTTTAAATCAGAAATTCTTAAGGTGAGAAGAAATCTGACAGATGCACTTGGTTCAGTGACCAGTCTTATATTTGAGTCCTCTACTGCTTTTCTGTCAGTGAAGCAAACAGTTTATTCTGGAACATTTTCAGGGATGGACAACTATCTCCCATGGCAGTCCATTTAATCTTTGTATAATTCTGACTTAGGAGAAGTTTCTCCTAAGTCAGAAAGTTGTCATGTTCAAGTGAGTATAAATGCTTACAAGATGGACACAGGTTGAAATTGAATGCTGTATGCCAGAGAGAAAAAGGTAGAATAATTTTTCTAACAGGATAGGAGGAGAGGAATTCAAAAGCAAAGTGGAATAACTAGCTTTACGAAGAGAAGCCTTCCTCTGTTTCTACAGGTACATATTATTGTGGTGGGTTTGGATTGGGGAGTTTGAGAGTTGAGGGCATCTCTCTGATGACTTCAGTTTTTCCCTCTGAAGAAGTTGAGTTCATTTGTTGAGAGTGGGAGAGTTAGCTGGTCGAGAGTTTTAAGGAGAGAGAAGTTTTGAAATAGATGCTTCAGAGAGTAGGAGAGCAAATTGACTAGAGTAATGGAAGCTCAGTTGAGAGGGTGCCCTCAAATACAGAGTGACTTCCCTCTGCCCTATTAAGTATTTTTTTTTTCTACAGCAAGCACAAAGAAAGCAGAGATTTGGCTGCACCCAGGCCTGGAGTTTTGTTAAATGAGTGTATCACAAAGACGGATGGAGCAACATGCCAACCTCTTTTAACTGCTGAGCTTTGTTTTTGCATGCCTTCTGCCTGGAATGTTTTCTCCTAGCTTGATCCTTTTCTGCTTCGTTTTCAAGTACCATCTTCTCAGAGAGTTCTTTGCTTATTACTGTCTGAAAAGTAGGTCTTGCATTTTGGTTCCTTTCCTGGCTATTCCTTTTATTTAGACTTTTTCCCCCAAATGATTATTGCTTTCTCTGTTCTGTCTGCCTACTAAAATGACAGCTTCAAGAAGATAGGGAATTTCTCTGTCTTGTCTCCATTTGCTCTCTAGAACCAGGAAACTGTGGGCATTCAGTAAAGATATGCCAAATGAATGTGATTGAAATATTGGACTAGGTTTTATAAGCTGAAGGTGGGAAAACTAGACATAGAAGGTAGTAGAGTCTTGAAGACTAAAGATCATGCTTGAGTCGAAAAACGGTTATCTTTGAAACAGATGGAAGCAATTGAAAAGTAGGAGTTTTTTGGCAGTAGAAAACAGAATGCCTAAGTTGGGGATCTGAGACAGTGCAATTCTAGCCATAAGATCTTGGCTACATAGTGTGATTATCAGAGCAGTGGTTTGGTGGACTGGAAATAGTTGTTCAAAAATAGATCAATAGAACAGAGTTCAAGTAAAATGGAATTCATGTGGAAGGATGTAATAAGCAACAGGAATCCTCACACATCAGTGAAGAATGTGATGGATTATTCAATAAATGATCTTTGGGGTGGGCTGGGTCACTTTATAGCCTCACTCTATATCATTATTAAGACTAAATTCCATATCAACCAAAGAGTTAGCAAACTCTTACGGTATAACAATCAAAATAATTTAATAGTTAAAAGATCACTTGAGAGACAAAGATTTAAAGTCAGACCATAACTCATGTAGGCAAATTAATGAGAAAAATACTTGGCTCACCATAAAACAATATTCAAAGGGCAAGAGGAGGTAATTTGCAAAAGAGTACATGCAGATACCTGTACCTTAAGTAAAATCTTTAAAACCTATTAGTAATTGAGTGTATGAGTATTAAATATACTATTTTCCTGTCAAATTAGCACAGGCTTTCTTACTTATAATAAATGTTTACAGATGGACATTCTTACACCTGTTAAAATTATAATTTTTGAAGGGGCACCGGGTGGCTCAGTCAGTTGAGCATCCGACTTCGGCTCGGGTCATGATCTCACAGCTCGTGAGTTCGAGCCCCGTGTCCAGCGCTGTTCTGACAGCTTGGAGCCTGGAGCCCGCTTCAAATTCTGTGTCTCCCTCTCTCTTCCCCTAACCCACTCACATACTGTCTCTGTCTCTCTCAAAAATAAACATTAAAAAAAAAATTTTTTTAATTATAATTTTTGGAAAGAAACCTAACAATTTATACTAAATGCTGTAAAACTGTTCCTGTCTTTTAGGCATAAATGTATTTTAAAGTCTATATTGAAATTAAATAAATTGATGTGTGAAATTAGGAGCAGCATAAATTATAATACACAGGCTAGACTTAGTGCAAGCATTATACTTATTTCCAAATATTTTCATACTTTCTACATATACAGTGAAAACTTGGATTGTGAGTAACTTGTGCAAGTGTTCCACAAGACAAGCAAACATTTCTAATAAATTTTAACTTGATAAATGAGCGATGTATTGCAATATGAGTAGTACGTGATGTCAAATGTCACATGATCACAACTGGGCCAATGGTTCTTGAAAGTCGCTTTGATATATATGAGTGCTTTGGGTTACAAGCATGTTTCCAGAATATGAATTATGTTCGCAAACCAAGGTTTTACTGGTTTTCTAGATAGTTCCTACTTACTTGTCTTGGTTAAATTATCATCAGCATTAGCATTCAATATAGCCTTCTACTAGCCTAAATTTATATCGGGGTCTGACTTAGGTGCTATGTGTATGTACGTTTGAATTCTGCACGAAATTTATTTACATCAAGAATGATTACTAAGCAACCCTTTTAAAAATGTGGGGATATGCCTGTATACTTCATAAGCAAAAACTTTTTTTTCGTAAATGGTTTTTAAGTACTCGATAAAACATGTAGAAGTTATTTTTATTTTAGTTAAATTAACACTTCACTGGAGCCTTCATGGCATTTGATATTTCCTCAAGTTTGTCATTTTCTTGATATCCTTTATATAATATATGAAATCGCTTTTGATTTCAGTAAATCATAGAGCTTTTGGCATTGATCTGAGACTATTACTAGTTTTTTTGAGAATATTACTATTTAACTATAATGTACATCCAAATCTATATTAGGCTATACATGTGGAAAGTAAATTAATTTAGGACAGGAGTTATTTGCCTGACTGAATTATGTAAGCCTTTCTTCTTGTTCCTGAGACAAATATAATCAGATACTTTTAAACTATAAAGTGCCTGTGTGCCTATCTTTATCTAGAATAAAAGGGTTTAAAGACTAGCATTAATCTTGTAATACGGTTTGGAGGAAGCTATAAAGTAGCAAATGTTTTGTTTATGTGTATATACAAATATATTTATTTAAAATTTTATGTGTTGTGACTTAGCAAAGCAGAAAACATTTCATTGCTTTGTTATATTTTAACTGTGTTTTTGGTAGAGTTGACACGGTGTTACATTGGTTTCAGGTGGATAACATAGCGATTGGACAAATCAATAAGTTGTGCTATGCACACCACTAGCATAACTACCATCTTTCACTCTATAAAGTTATTATAGTACTATTGACTGTATTCCCTATGATGTAGCTTATTCTCATAACCCATTCATTTCGTAACTGGAAGCCTCCCCTTCACCCATTTTTCCCCATTCCTCCCACCACCCTTTCCGCTGGCAGCCGCTAGTTTGTTCTCTGGTTTTATAGGTCTGTTTCTACTTTTGGTTTGTTTATTCAATGTTTTTGTTTGTTTTTTTAGATCCACATATAAGTGAAATGATGCGGTATTTGTCTTTCTCTGACTTACTTCACTTAGGTCTGGGTCCTTTCACTTAACCCTCTAGGTCCACCCACGTTGTTGCAAATGGCAAGATCTCATTCCTTTTTATGGCTGAATAATAATCTTGTGTGCGTGTGCATGCGTGTGTGTGTACACCACATCTTTATCCACTTATCTATCGATATACACTTGGATTGCTTCCATATCTTGGCTGTTGTAAATAGTGCTGCAATAAACATGGGGTACATATCCCGTTAGATTAATGTTTTCATTTTTCTTTGGGTAAATACCCAGTAGAATTATTGCATCATATAGTATTTCTATTTTTAATTTGTTAAGAAACCTCTATCCTGTTTTGCACAGTGGCTGTACCAATTTACATTCTCACCAACAGTGCATAAGCGTTCCTTTTTCTCCACATCCTTGCCAGCACTTGTGGTTTTGTTTTGTTTTGTTCTTGTCTTTGTGATTCTAGCTATTCTGACAGGTATAAGGTGATATTTCATTGTGGTTTTTATTTGCATTTCCCTGATGATTAATGATTTAGTGATTTTCTTTATGAAGATAGTCTATTGAGAAAACTGGGCAAAGTATTATAGTGCAAATCATTTAGTAGTTTGTATTCATCAGACCTGAGTTTAAGACCTAACACAATTACTAGGTTTGGTTTTGTTTGCATTGAACAGTTTATTTGATTTTCCTAGTGTTTTCTCATCTGAAAAGCAGGGGTAATAATCCTAATTTGCTGAATTGATGTGAAGATTTTTATGTGTATGGTAGTCATTCAGTATAGGATCACTATTCTTATAATTGTTGTATGAGCCATTTAGCCAGAATTAAATGGTTGCAATTAGTCTGAGTGACAGTTTTTTTTTTACAGTAAGTAAGGGGTTGCATTATTTAACAGAGCTTTGGTTTTTTGACAAATTCTGCTGGTACAAATTGTGCGTAAGCTTCACTGGTGAGATGGGGAGAGGTAAAGATACACAAATGCTGATATAAAAAATGTGTTCCCTTGAGGAAGGGACTGTCTTTTGATGTGGCCTGTAATTGGCATTCTTTTCTTTCCCCTTATTCGATCCAAGAACAGTGGTATGAGTGGGAGGATATAACTCTACTGATAACACTGGGGTCATAGAGGTTAAGTAATTTTGCTAAAGTCACATAATAAATGGTAGAGCTGAGATCTGAATTACTAAACTGTGAGTTTGTTTATTTAGCAAATGTAAATTCAGTAACTACTGGGTTCTAGGCACTCCTCCTAAGTTTAGTACACTTCTCCTGTAGACCAGTTGGTGTTTGTTCAGTAAACATTTCACTCCAGTCTCCAAAAGTTTTATTGTTCATGAAACAGTAGTATTATGGCATTAGTAGACTCCTAAAAAAATTGTTATCAAGTTCTATTTAAAATTTATTATTAAAAGAAATTCTGGAAGGGCACCTGCCTGGCTCAGTCAGTAGAGCCTCCAACTCTTGATCTCAGCGTTGTGAGTTCAAGCCCCATGTTGGGCCTACAGCTCACTAAAAAAATAATAATAATAAAATAAATAAATAAATAAATAAATAAACAAAGGAATTCTGTAGTGTTTTAAAATATAATGGATATTTATTTAGAAAAATAATCTAAGTTACTGGTTTAGTGAGGGTTATTTCATGAATGATTTAAGAATGGAATACACATAACAGAGATAGAAAACAACTAATGACCGTTAACACAAATGGGGTGGAAGGTTCAGTTGTGGAGAGATTAATCCAATTCAGATTTAAAAGGCTTTTTGTTCTGGGACACCTGGCTGGCTTAGTCAATTGAGCATGGGGTTCTTGAGTTCAAGCCCCATGTTGGGCTTAGAGCTTACTTTATTTAAAAAAAAAAAAAAAAGAAGAAGGAGTCTTTTTGTTTTATTTAACACTTACATATAATTCACTTAAATGACAGTAATGATTTCTTTGGAATGTTACAAAATATATTTTGTATCTCTTACTGTATTTTAGATGTTTAAAATTTAAAGAAACACTATAAGCTATATAACTATATTATTTAGAAGTTTTTTATTTTTATTTTTTATTTCTGTCTCTAGTAGTCCCTTCTTCAATTTCAGCTAATATTAAAGAATGTACATACAGAGGGCTGATTGTATATTTGAAAATATAAGATGATGAATAATAATCTTCAATGTTAAGGTGAAACTGGGGTGAAAATGTAAACATAGCAAACATTAGCAAATTGTCACATTTCTAGACTTCAGAAATAAGGCTGTGATAATAACAGTATTGGCCTAATTTCTCTGATCACAGGCTTGGCATAATACATCATGTCAAGTTCTACTTCCGTTTCATTCTAGAATCTAGAGACAATTCTGTGAATTCTGAATTTAAATTAGGAGATGTGTTTCTGAGTGTGCCACAGTTAATTCAGTTAGGCAGATAATTCCTGTCCTAAATTAATTTCCCTTCCACATGGATAGCCTAATATAGATGTAGATGTATATTATAGCTAAGTAGTAATAGTCTCAAAAAAACCCCCAAAAAACTAGTAATAGTCTCAGAACGATGCCAAAAGCTCTATGATTTACTGAAATCAAAAGTGATTCCATATATTGTATTCTGAACACAGTTCATAAGAGATTATTTTCATTTTTTAAAGGATATCAAGAAAATGAGCAAACTGAGGAAATATCAAATGCCATGAAGGCTCCAGTGAAGTGTTAATTTAACTAAAAGTAAAATAACTGCTACATATGTTTTATCGACTACTTGAAAACTGCAAGCCTACAAGGCCTTACTGCTCTCCCACTGCTCTGCTGATAATGGTCTTAACCCAAGCAGTAGTATTTACTAAGGCCATTATTTAAAGAGCTTTTGTAGATATTAGGTTTTCCATTTTTTTTTTTTTTAATTTTTTTTTTTCAACGTTTTTTATTTATTTTTGGGACAGAGAGAGACAGAGCATGAACGGGGGAGGGGCAGAGAGAGAGGGAGACACAGAATCGGAAACAGGCTCCAGGCTCCGAGCCATCAGCCCAGAGCCTGATGCGGGGCTCGAACTCACAGACCGCGAGATCGTGACCTGGCTGAAGTCGGACGCTTAACCGACTGCGCCACCCAGGCGCCCCTAGGTTTTCCATTTTTAATTATTCTGTCTTCATTAAGTATTCTTTATTATTTTCTTAAATTTTTTTTTTAGAACGTATGTATTTTAGTTTAGGAAATTGTACCTAAAGAACTAAAAATGTCATTAAAATTATTTTGTTAAACTTATAAAATATTAATACCTGTTTGTATTGCTTCAAAGGTAGGATTAAATGTTATGTTCTGCAGTATAAACCAAGACTTGAGAAAGGTAAAGCTTTGATAAGAATGATAAAATTTTTCTTTAAATACCCAGTTAATGGGGCGCCTGGGTGGCTCAGTCGGCTAAGCGTCCGACTTCAGCTCAGGTCATGATCTCGCGGTCTGTGAGTTCGAGCCCCGCATCGGGCTCTGTGCTGACAGCTCAGAGCCTGGAGCCTGTTTCGGATTCTGTGTCTCCCTCTCTCTCTGACCCTCCCCCGTTAATTCTCTGTCTCTCTCTGTCTCAACAATAGATAAACGTTAAAAAAAAATTAAAAAAAAAAAATTAAAAAAAAATAAATAAATACCCAGTTAAATTAAAAAAAAAAAAGTATAGATCCCTATATAAGCCACATTCATATGTAATATCTGTTGTAAAGAGATAGATTAGGTTGTGGTTAAGACTGTAGAGACAGAATTCCTAGGTTCTAATCTTTTTTTTTTTTTTAATGTTTATTTATTTTTGAGAGAGAGAGAGAGCGCTGTGCAAGCAGGGGAGGGGCAGAGAGACAGGGAGACGGAGGATACAAAGTGGGCTCTGCCTGTCAGCGCAGAGCCAGATGCAGGGCTCGAGCTCACGAACCATGAGATCACGCCCTGAGCCGAAGTCAGACACTTAACTGACTGAGCCACCCAGGTGCCCCCCAAGGTTCTAATCTTGATTCTGCAATAATTTCCCTTTACGAGAATGTTTGAAGAATAATAAAAGTCAGTAATAACACTTCATAGGATAGTTTTGAAGATTAAATGAGTTAATACATATAAAACAGAGCAGTTCCTGGCACACTGTAAATATTGGGTGTTGGATGAGGAGGAGGAGGAAGTTCAGCAGTTTATATTTTTATCTTTCACTTTTAATAAATGTTTTTGCCTATTCTTAAAAATAAGACGGCCTTTAATGTCTTTGAAAACCACGTGAACTACAAGTTATTTGAAGTTAGTGAACTTTATAATACATGTTTTCTAGGAAGTTCATGGTTTTTATAACAGACTTTTTAAGAGTTTAATATTTTATCTGGCAAAACGTGATGTTCAAGACTTTCATAGCTTAAGCAGTTAGTAAATTTTGGGTATAATGTCAAGTAAGGTTGATATGATAACATTCATATATATTGTGGAGATGATAATCACAGCAGGCTATAGAATGACCTGAATAGGATAGCTGTCCTAGCCTTGAGATAGCCCAGGAGAAAAGATCATTTTGAAGTTCGTGACTCTAATGACTAACATTTAAGTACTTGATTACTTGAAATTTGATTGGTGATAAGGTCACCTTGTTGAGGAATGAAGAATGTGTTACATGTAGGCATATGGTCTTTTAATATTTTTTGGTGATTTATAATTGGAGAGTGGACATTGGTATAATCAAAGTAAATGTTAATGTTTTGTTCACATACTTATAAAGTTATCTTTGATTTATGCTTCACTTTTCCATAAAGACCACCTAATAGGAAAGAAGTTGTTGAGTCTTCTTGGCATTAATAAATCTACACCTGTTCTTTTGGAGAAGGAATTGCTCAGAATCAGTTATTACCCTTAGGCTCTTAGCTTAAGCCATTCTCTTTGAAAAATGGAGTGAAAACAAACAGTGTCTTTTTCTTCTTTATTCTACTGTTTCAGGAGCATATGACAGCTCAGATAAGAAATCAGAATTTTTGAGATAAGATCATTAATCCCAACTAAAAGTTTAATAGGAGATTAAATCACTCCTGTTTTCTATAAGTGATTCTTCTTACATAGTGCCTAGTGCATAAATATTTGTTGATATTGAATACATGCTTAGTTACAGACAAATCAATATACTAAAATTTTAATATTTCAAACTAGACTTGCTCTTATTTCTTTTGGGTACAAAAAGACTTGCTTAAAATAATTTTTAAAAATTATTTTGGTCTGTTTTAAGGCCACAGAAAGCGAGGCTGGTGATATGGACCTGAGTGGGTTGCCAGAAACAGCAGTGGATTCTGAGGACGATGATGATGAAGAAGACATTGAGAGGGCATCAGATCCTCTGATGAGCAGGGACATTGTGAGAGACTGCCTAGAGAAGGATCCAATTGACAGGACAGATGATGACATTGGTAAGTTTGGATAAGAAAATGAATTTAAGAGCAATTTAAAATATTTAGGGTAAAATGGCCTGATAAAATAGAGCCCAAGAATAGCAGGCTTTAAAAAGTCATTAATTTATAATTTTCCCTTGCATAAGCAGTAGCATTTGTTGAAAAAAAGTTTAAAGAATCAATTTTATTCAATCATTATGTTCTGAAGTCTACAAATGATAAAACTTCTCATAAAACTCTACCACATGAGCCCCTTCTCAGCTTACTTTATGACAAAAAAAAGAAAAAAGTAGTCTTCCATATAATGTTATTCCTATTATTTTTCTTGTGAGCACTATTCCTATTAAGCTCACGTTTTCTGTATGTAAATACCAGTCAATGACAACTGGTAAAATTGCCATGTAAATGACTTTGCTTTTACTCTGGTTCCATCTGAAGATGGGACTGAGTGGAAAACTTAGTAGTATATGAGCTGCGGGGGGTTTAGACTTTCTTTAAGTGCATCCTAAGGTTAGAAATCCAAGTGGCTTTGTATCTGTTTTCCCCATCCTTGAAGTTTCCGTTACCCACTTTCCCATCAGAATAAGAGTTGACTGTATAATAATGATTTAGTGTTCAGGTACGCCTTCTGCACTCAGGCTTCTTCCTTAGAATGCTAGGAGTCAGGGCAACTTCTGTAGAGCGCCTTGTGTCCACCACAGGTCTGGAATCTGTAAGCACCCTTGCCTGAGCCCAGATAATCTGTCCTACCACTCTCCCAACTCTTTTTGGCTGATATATATTTGCAGACAAATTCAAGGAACTTGCTGTATTGGGATTAGATATAGGACAGTATGGGCATAGTTATAAGTGGCTGGTTGCATGTGTTGTGAAGGAAACAAACATGATGAAGAAAATCTTTTACCACCTACTCTATATACATACGCTAGAAAATTAAGGATGAAAAACCAACAACTTGTATTAGATATTTAAAATACAAATTTAAAATTTATAGGATTGGTAAGCATTTATAGATGAATATACCATGTTGGTAACCATTCATTCATGCAGCTAATGTGATTAAGCACCTTCTATGTACTGAACCTTTTTTTAAGTCCTGGCAACTCAGAGGGGAACAGGCAGGTAAGATCCTTGCTCTCTTTCAGTCTGAAGAATAAAGTGGGGATTAGGGAGTGATGGAGGTTGAGGAATGAACAGAATGGAGCCTATTTTAGGAGGAAATGGCTGGTAATGTCCTTTTAAAGGGCTCAGACATGAAGGAAGTGAAAAGGGGAGCCACCTATGCCTGTGGCCCCCAGTGAAGAAATGTGTTCTGTGTTAACCCTTTCTGGATAATTTTTGCTGGAGTAAGCACTTAAAGGCTTCACAGATACCCATCCCTGACTCTAGCCCATTTCCTTCTCTACCACCTGCACTCCCGTTCCAAAGGTGCTGGCAGTTTGCAAGTCTCTTGAGGGTTCTGCAGCATAAATTAGAGTGGTTCTATTTTACCCACTGAAAACATTGGGTTTCACTTTCTCATGTCTAATACCACATACACATTCATTTGATTTGCAGTGTCCAAAGTTGTATTACACTGTCCCATTCTCTTTGTCCTTGTCGACTTCTTTTTAAAAATGTCCTTAAAGAGAAAGTGAAATTGGAAGTGTATTCAGTTTGCCATCTTACTCCAGAATCCTTGCTCATAGGTTGTTGTTGTTGTTTTTTTTTAAATAAGATTGAACATTGCTTATGAACAGATTGATGTGGAAATTATTCTTTTGTAAGTTAATGTATCTTCTTTTTTGAATATGTTCATTTTAGTACAGTTATAGAAGAAAATAATTATTAAAATCATACAGCATATCATTCCTGGAAATTTAAGATTTTTCACTTCATATCTGAGAAGGTATCTTTTCCAGAATTTCTGGAAAGCAAATGCTATGCTGATTCCTTCAAAAGAATACAAAGCGATCTTTTTTTTTAAATGTGCTTGTTGATATAGCCTCCAGTGAATAACATTTACTTGAATGCCAATTCACTTGCAAGCAGAGATGATTCTGATGCTTGCTCCTATCAAATATACTTTTATTTAAAATAAAAAACCATTATTATTAAAGTTAAAGCCTTATGAGTGTTGTTTGCTCTACAAGAGATCTTGGAAGAGCTTATATTCTGTCTCCTCAAGACAAAACCACATGTGAGCACTTTTAGCTTTTTTGCTGTTACTCTTGTTAAATCTAACTGATCTGCCAGTATTTAGTTACAACAGATACCTTTCATAAAAACTACAAACTTCTAAATGATGCTCTCTCTGGATGCCTCTGTTCCTAACCACCTTCCTCTAACCCCATGAAATAGAGAAGGAATGGTGTGTTGGGAGGTGGGGGGTGGGCAGAATCAAAGTTGAATCAAATGAAATTGCTAATATATTTTAAAAGCTGCAAGAATTAAAAAAAATGCTTTGGGGTTCCCATAGATTCTTGGGTGTGTGTACCTTTGTTTCAATACTTTGAAGGAAAAGACTTTATTCCTTTTTGCTCTCTAGCTCATAATTCTGTAGGTACTCAGTTATCAAATGGTTGTGAATTTAATTTCTTTTTTGAGGCCTTTACACATTAAGGTAGAGACCTACTTTTCAAAGATCCCTTCCAAAGAGTTCTTTTTTCTCCCCTTCAATATAGCACCAAAAAAACAAAAACAAAACTCCACGGATTTTTCAAAAATATCTTAATAGTAACCAGTTTTTATACAAAATTAAACCAAGCAAATAAGCTAATTTTTATATTGACATCGCTTGCGGTGTCTGTAAGCTGATTATCTGGCCTTTCTTTGTGTCACATTGACTAGAAAAAAAGTGTTTAAAAATGTCTTTTTTCAGGGCGCCTGGGTGGCTCGGTCAGTTGAGCATCTTATTCTTGATTTCGGCTCAGGTCATGATCTCAGAGTTTGTGGGATCAATCCGTGTGCTGTCAGCAGGGAGTCTGCTTGGGATTCTTCTTTGCCCCTCCATCCCTCAAAATAAACTTTAAGGAAAAAAGGTCTTTTTTCATAAACAGAAATATTCCTTTCCTAACAAAATAAAATATTATTAATTAATGTATTATTCTAATAGATTCTTCCAAGCAACATAGAAGAAAGTAGTCCTGCTTCTTCAGTCCATGGCTTCTTCTTGCCATGTTCTAGGAACTGTCTTTTACTCATTCCAGGCCCTGAACTCTTGACTAACCCTAATTGCTTGAACTCTGTATGATCCCTGTGGCATTACCAGAGTTTATGTTGAGCCCCTATAGCCAAATGCTCCTGTTTTATATTCATTTTGTGAAGATTAGTGATAGAAATTCTTTATTGTTTTAATTGCACTAATTATCCAGTGTAATAAATACAGGTTACTACAAAACCAGCAACACTGTTGTTGGATCTTTGGGAGACTTAACTCTTAGATACCATCTGGTTAAGCATTTATTTATTTTTAGTTTTTCAGCTGAGCCTAGAGTATTATGTACATTACTATCATCAGATCTTTTCTGTCTTCTTTATTATTTATCCATATTATATGTGATACACAAATATTTTCTATCCTGTCATATTTTTTTAAATCTTAGTCATTACTCCTGTATCACAACTTGATTTCATAACCCATTAATGGAGCAGGAATCTTCCAAAAAGCAAGAACAATGTCTATGCAAGGCACTTCAAATCATTTTAGCAAGTATTAGTAAATATATTTTATACTTCATATACTCATATTCTTCAATCATATATGTGGTCGTAATTTGACTTATTGTCTATTATGTTGTGTCGTATTATGTTGAATTTAAAACATTTCTGACTTCTGGTCTCATATTCTTCTTAAGACCATGAATCTTCACTTGTCCAAGGAAATTTAGTATTATTGGGGGAGGAGGGGGAAGAAAGCAAAATGTGTGTTCTATAGGTAATTTTTTATTACCTTATGGTGAGGGGTAGGGCAGTAATAGCTGAAGAAAACAGAGGCTTATAACTGCAGAACTAACAGTGATATACTAGCTTTTTCATTTGTTTTTTTGCTTCAGATCAAAAGGTCAGTGTGTTTGTAACACAATGATTGTTACCTCCCATATATAATAGATAATTGCAGTGGTATTAAAAATTGGTTTATTGCTGTCCCAAGGAATAAATATATTTTATTTATATGACCCAAACACACCCACTCCTTCCAGAAATAAAAGTTTCACTAAACAGAACTTATTCTATAAGTTATGTGCTTTGATTCTCTTCTTGTTTTTAAAATGCTGGTTTTAAAAAAAAAAAATTGTTGGTTGCAACAGTATATTGATTTCCTGGCACATCAGTCTGGGTAAGGTTGAAGAACACTGTCTTCTTGGACAGAGTCCCTGGGTACCACCTATCAGTGTTATTCTCCTGATTCCGAAGCCACTCTGTTATGAAAGTCTTTTACAGGGCGATGACGTAGGGTCTAATCAGAAGAGACATTACCCAGCTAGACCCGAGAAAAACACTTCATCTGACCTTCTATAAATGTAATGTTTTCACAGAATAGATCATTCTATTCTGTGTTGTTTTTGCAGTGAACAAACTACTGTATCTCCAATAACATAAATGTGTCACTAAATCCTAACAAATAGATGGAATGTACACAGGGACAGTTCCATTACGTGAGGACAAGAAAAATATAGCAGAATTTTTACTTAGAAATTTGAATGATATGAGTATGATAACAATGACAATAATAGCAGTTCTTATTTATTGAATATTTACTCTGTGCTAAGGACTTTATTATCTCTATTGTATTTGTCACAGCTGTCCAACAAAGGGTAGGTATTATATTGTTCTTTCATAAATGAGGGAAACATGCCTTAAGTAAATTAATCAGCTTTCCCAAAGCAATATAACTAATAAGTATTCAAGTGATGTCTGACATACACCTTGTGCTCTTTTATCATTACCTATAATGTCCAGCAGGAGGTTTGGAGGCAGACGGTCCTGAATCATCACTGTCACTTCCTAATTATATGACTTTGAGCCTGTTTTCTCCCTGTGAAATGAGAAAGAAAACATGCACCTCATAGAGCCATAGTGAGGAGTAAGGAAAGAACTTAGTAATTAGTAAAGCTACCTAATAATAGAAAAAATTAAAAATAGAGACCACAGGACTAGAAAAGACTGTGAAGTCATCCATCTTGTCAACAGCTACAACTGTATCAAAGTTTAAGCTGTTTCTCCACAGCATCGCCAACAGGAAGACTGAAACTTTTCTCTCTTTTGGCCAGTCTGTGGGTTAAAAAAAATAACGTATCAATTTTCATTTGTATTTGTGATATAATGTTTTAAATTCTATTTATTTAAATTCAAGTTAGTTAACATAATGTGTGGGGTTGGATTCAGTAGAACCCAGTGATTTCATCACTTACATATAACACCCAGTGCTCATCCCAACGAGTGCCCTCCTTAATGCCCATTACCCATTTAACCCCAACCCGCCCCCCCCAGCCCCCCAGCAACCCTCAGTTTGTTCTCTATATTTAAGAGTCTCTTGTGGTTTACATCTCTCTCCATTTTTATCTTTATTTTTCTTTCCCTTCCCCTGTGTCCATATGTTTTGTTTCTTAAATTCCACATATTTAATGAAATCATATATTTGTCTTTCTCTGACTCATTTCACTTAGCATAATACAATTTTTAATTGATTAATTTTTATAAATTTGTCTTAATCCATAGAAAATACCCCTTGGTTTCTAAATCATGGGATATCTTTAGATTGAAAGTGGTTATTTCTGCTGTTTTGGGTGTCTACCTGCCCAGAAGGCACTAGAATAGACCTATTGATTTTTTTTTTTTTTGGAGAATTCTCAGACCTCTATTTCATTTCAGCTTATCATTTCACCCTTTAATTAGCCTTAATAAGATCACAGATGATTTTCAATAGAAATTTTCCATTTGAAGTTTATTAATTTCTTCATTCCCATTAGAATTTGAATCACAATGTATACTAGCATTCCTAAATCAATAAGTAAATGTCACCACTTCCATAGTGACAGTTCTTCGTTTACCTGCAAGAAGTTCAGCTTTTGTACTAACAATATTTGAAGTAATTATATTTTCCAGTGGGCAGTTTTGTAGGACATTTAAAAAGAAAGAACCCTGGAGCATTCTTTTTGAATGCTTGGTTTAAAAAAAAAAAAAGTTGTAGTGGGGCACCTGGGTGGCTCAGTTGGGTGAGCATCCGACTCTTGGTTTCGACTCAGGTCATGATCTCACGGTTCGTGAGTTTGAGCCCCACATCAGGCTCTGTGCTGACAGTGTGGAGTCTGCTTGGGAATCTCTGTCTCCCTCTCTCTCTCTCATTGCCCCTCCCTTGCTCTCTCTCACTCTGTCTCTCAAATAAATAAGCTAAATAGATAAATAAATAAGTAATTGCTGATTAATGTTTACAATATCTTTTGCCTTTTAGAACAACTCTTAGAATTTATGCACCAATTGCCTGCTTTTGCCAATATGACTATGTCAGTGAGACGAGAACTTTGTGCTGTTATGGTGTTTGCAGTCGTGGAACGAGCTGGGACCATAGTGCTAAATGATGGTGAAGAGGTTAGTGAACCTTTCTGTCACTTATGAAATTTCTGTTTGAGCGTCTCTTAGTACAGCAAGTGAACAAAAAACGAATTCTTATTTTTTCCTCTTAAAAAACAACGGGCAACAATTAGTTTGAATAATTTAAGAATTATGATACACTGATTGTTATGTCAAAATATTTCAAATCTAATATTTTTATTTTTTATAATATTTCATATGCTACTGATAGAAATACTTTGATATATTAACTTTTCAGATTTTTATAACTTTAAATGTTCATTGTATGCCTTTTGTCAGAACGCAATGATATTCTTATTGAGGCAGTGGTGATCATTTTATATTGCTTACATATGTTTGGGGGAACAGAAGAATTCTTTTTCCTTGTGTCATTTTAGAGAAGAATGCCCAAAGTCAAATTAAAAGAGTGGAATGACATGTACCCCTAGCTGGGCATGCGGAAATACATAGATCCATGGCTGTGCTTTGCTTTATTCCTTGTTCTTTCTTTCGATTTAGTAAACAGTTAACTTCACTTGAGTTATTCCATCTTCAAAATGAAAAATCTGCTAAATCATTTGTAGAGACCATTCTAGCATTTACAGCTGCATGACCATAATTTTCTGCTTTGTCTTCATTTTTTTGAATTAGCTGGATTCCTGGTCAGTGATTCTGAATGGTTCTGTGGAAGTAACTTATCCAGATGGAAAAGCAGAAATATTATGTATGGGAAATAGTTTTGGTGTCTCTCCTACCATGGACAAAGAATACATGAAAGGAGTAATGAGAACAAAGGTGGATGACTGCCAGGTATAAAATATCATTAAAAATGTATATGTATATTTTATGCTTATCACATCTATACAGTTGGGGTAAGATTTTTTCTGCCTATATAAATAGGTCATCTTTTAGAATTTTAAATATGATTTTAAAGTAGAATGTTATCACACCCTAGGAAATTAAAAATAAATCTTCCTTAAAGTTGTTTGGACTTGGGGCGCCTGGCTGGCTTGGTCAGTAGAGAATACAACTCTTGATCTCAGGGTCATGAGTTCAGGCCCCACATTTGGTATAAAGCATACTTAAAAAAATAATAAAGTTGTTTGGACTCCACATAACTAGGTGTTCTGTAAATATGTTTTATTTAAAAAAGTGTTCTGTAAATATTGCATTTTAAAATTTCCATTAATAATAGTTTGATAATCTGTTCATCAAAAAATATAGAAGTAAAACACCCATTATGAAAAGAAATAGATTAATAAAGATGATGTGATATAGTTATGCAGTGTTTTTATTTAAATACATACAAGATAAGGAATTGATTTAAAAGTCATGAAAATCAGGAACGCCTGGGTGGCTCAGTTGGTTAAGCATCCAACTTCAGCTCAAGTCATGATCT
Source organism: Neofelis nebulosa (assembly GCF_028018385.1). Taxonomy (NCBI): domain Eukaryota; kingdom Metazoa; phylum Chordata; class Mammalia; order Carnivora; family Felidae; genus Neofelis; species Neofelis nebulosa. Next base: position 70,000,262 of record NC_080784.1, on the reverse strand, counting down.
TGTGGCTCGTGAGTTCGTGCCCCGCATTGGGCCCTGAGCTGACAGCTCAGAACCTGAAGACTGCTTTGGATTCTGTGTCTCCCTCTCTCTCTGCCCCTCCCTCGATCACACCCTCTCTCACTCTCTCTCAAAAATAAATAAACATTAAAAAACTTAAAAACAATAAAAGTCCTGAAAATCATAGTATGAATCAGTAGAAGGACTTCTTGGTAAAAAAGTAATTACTGATTAAAAGAAAATACATGAGGGGCGCCTGGGTGGCCGACTTCAGCTCAGGTCACGATCTCGCGGTCCGTGAGTTCGAGCCCCGCATCGGGCTCTGGGCTGATGGCTCAGAGCCTGGAGCCTGCTTCTTATTCTGTGTCTCCCTCTCTCTCTGCCCCTCCCCCATTCATGCTCTGTCTCTCTCTGTCTCAAAAATAAATAAAACGTTAAAAAAAAAAATTTAAAAAAAATAAAAGAAAATACATGATAGCAAAAGAAAAATGTTAGTGTTGATATTGTGTTAATAATCATTATTTAAAAGCATTTGTGTGCGCCTGGGTGGCTCATTTGGTTGGGCGTCCAACTTTGGCTCAGGTCAAGATCTTGCGGTTTGTGGGTTCGAGCCCCGCATTGGGCTCTATGCTGACAGCTCAGAGCCTGGAGCCTGCTTTGGATTCTGTGCCTCCCTCTCTCTCTGCCCCTCTTCTGCTCACACTGTGTCTCTTTCTCTCTCAAAAATAAACAAACATTAAACAATAAATAAATAAATAAAAGCATTTAATAAAAGACTAGAGAAAATGTGGAGACCAAATGTGAAATTTAGTTAGATTGATTATAACTGATAACCTCTGTATTATTAAGAAAAAAATTAAAATACTTGTGTTATCAAGTGTATAAAATTTATGTCTTCTCTTCTGAAAAAAAGTCTTTGAAAGATAAAATGTTTTAATGTAAATAAACCGAAAGATTTGACTTAGACCAATTAATGGTAAATGCCCACTGTATTTAATGGTCTGTAGTCTGAAATACATCTGAATATACTTTGTTCTAAAAGAACATCATTGAATTTTTATAGTGTCTGATAAATGTAAAATAATACTCTTTTAAATTTTCATTTTAAGCACTTTACTTACTAAAAGAGAAAATGACCATGGCTATAAATAAATTTTTTTTTAATATTTATTTATTTTTGAGAGAGAGAGAGAGAGACAGAGCACAAGTGGGGGAAGGGGCAGAGAGGGAGGGAGACACAGAATCTGAAGCAGTCTCCAGGCTCTGAGCTGTCAGCACAGAGCCCGACACAGGGCTTGACCTCATGAGCCGGGAGATCATGACCTGAGCCAAAGTCAGACGCTTAACTGACTAAGCCACCCAAGCGCCCCTACAAATACAATTATCTTACCTAGAGAATAATGTTGCCAAGAGTAACGTTGCCAAATAATTCCTTCAGTAAGCACTGTAGAGAAAAAATAAATGGTTGTGAATTCATTATTTTGAATAGTAATGCCAGAAGAACATTCTAAATATAGTCAAGTCTCAATTATTTGGCATAATAGAAGAAAACAAAATGGTAGGTAAATCTCGGAGTCTTTATTTGACCTAGAAATGTGTTTGTAAAAGAGATTATAGATGATGTTTCAGCTTTGGAACTGTACTCCAAAATATAATAAAGCCATACTTGGTCCAAAACAAACTAGGAATTTGTTAAAGGTTTCCCTATCCTATTATCTCTTATCAGTTCCTCCCTGGTACATATTGGCATTACTAGAGCATTTTAGTCAGAGTCTGTACCCTTAAAGGGCAAGTTAAAAAGTTATTTTATTTCTGAGAATTCATCGATTACATTAATACCTCTTAATTGACCAGCCCCTTTTGTTAGAAATTTGTAATCATGGAACTAAAATGATATTAGAGGCATAGACATATTTCAGAATAATTGCTAAAAATGCTATATGACTGAATATTACAGAGTACTTAAGTAATATCAGATGTACCAGGTAACATTAAATATTTATTTCGGAATTCTGGGAAACGAAGAGAAAGAAGATGTCAGGGAAGAGAGTCTACTCTATTTACTAGATGAGGAATTGGTGAGAAACCCGAGAAAAGTCTCTTCTCTCCACTCCAGTCTAAGCCACTGTAAAAGGAAGATCTTAAATAAGGGGCTTCAAGAATCACTCTTGTACCTGCACTGACTCATCTGCTCAGGCCTGACATTCGTTCCCTCAGTAGGAGAACAAGGTTGGAGAATGAAGTTAGACTTAATGTAACGCTTGTGTTGGTGTATTATTTTAGTGTATTTCTGTTAAAATGTCATATCTGTCAGTAAGTTATCTACAAATGTTAGATCATCCTCTTGTTAGGGGAAGTAAAGGAAACAATGAGAATCATATTTTCATTCATCCATAAGATGGCGTCCATAAGTTTATATCATTCTACTGAGCACCTTGTAGGCATTTAACAGTTATTAAATGAGATGAACAAAAATGCTGTTCTCCTTACCAAGAAGAGGCAACTTCGCCTAGGACTGGCCTTAATTTTCTTATAGTCCAGTGGGTTCCAAAAGTAAATACTGAATAATGTGATATTTAGTTGAGTAAACCTGATCCACAATGAGTGGATTATATTTAACATTTATTTCTGTTTGTTTGGATCCCGTGATATGCTCAAAGTTCTATTTTGCTTTGGATCCCTACTTTGTGTGCTCCTCTTTCAGTTCTCTCCTTTCATTGTTTGTGCCTGTTCCTCTGTTCGCTTTGAAAGACAAAGGCAGGGCTAGATATAGACACCCTGTGGTACCAGGCAATTGGTAATGGTTTTCCGTTTCCCATATGTGCCTCCTTCTTTTCTCCTTCCCACTCCTATCCCTCTTTTCCATTCCTGCTCTTCTCTCCCACTCTTCTTTTCCTTCTCCCCTTTTTCTTCGCTACCGCCTGTGTCTTAGGCCTGCCAGTAACACATCAGGCATTGCTTAGCCTTACCCTACACCCTCAATGGGGAACGAACCCTGGGATCCCTGTGTGAACAATCAGGCATGAGTTTCCCTTACAGACCACAAAAGGCCAGTTTAAATAGCTCTAGCTTCTTTTTTTTTTTTTTTTTTAATTTTTTTTTCAACGTTTTTTATTTATTTTTGGGACAGAGAGAGACAGAGCATGAACGGGGGAGGGGCAGAGAGAGAGGGAGACACAGAATCGGAAACAGGCTCCAGGCTCCGAGCTATCAGCCCAGAGCCCGACGCGGGGCTCGAACTCACGGACCGCGAGATCGTGACCTGGCTGAAGTCGGACGCCCAACCGACTGCGCCACCCAGGCGCCCCTAAATAGCTCTAGCTTCTTAAGGTAAACCTGTTAGACTCCCCTTTTCCAGAGACCATGGGAGCTAATGACACTGAATTTAAGTAGTTTTGGAGAAAGCAGTTACATGGGAAAGTTGACAATACTGTATTATGGTTGACGTTTAATTTTACTTCATCCTTTTATCGTCTATTATAATTTTTCTACTAAATATCAGTTGTGATGTCATGTGCCCAAAAAACAATCCTGCAGTGTAAGCTGCCTTTGGCCTTTTGTAAGCCAAATCTTGTTTGCATTTTTATTTTATATCAGAATGCCAAGGTCTACATTACTTTCATATACTTAAAGCTATTTAAAAGTATAAAACCTCATCAAAGTAATTATGTACATAGTTAACAATTTTTCAGCTGGCTTCATCATACCAATTAAAATTATGTCTTGCGTATGAATTTCTTATTATATCTTCAGACTTCTTAAAGCAAAAATAAATCTGCTAATAAAAATACAGATAAATGTTTTTACCTATTATTTATTTCTTTTTAGATATGTATGTCCATATTAGAAATTCAGTTGGGTTTTATTTTCTTTTTGGATGGTACTTCAGTTTGGTACAGAAGTGACAAAAATATCTCTCAAGGGGGTGCCTAGATGGCTCAGGGGGTTAAGCATTGGTTGGACTTTGACTCAGGTCATGTTATCATGGCTCATGGGTTCAAGCCCCCCGGTTGGGCTCTGTGCTGACATATCAAAGCCTGGAGCCTGCTTCAGATTCTGTGTCTCCCTCTCTTGCTGCCCTTCTCCTGCTCACTACTCTGTCTCTCTCTCTCTCACACACAAAAACAGACAAACAAACAAACAAACAAAAAAAACATTAAAAAAAAGTCTAGGCTTTAAGAATTCCAAATCAAACTTATTCTAATTTCCTTAAACCTTCAGTCAAGATTAATTTTAGTACATTTCTCTTCTAAAATCATTTTCTTTCTTTTTTAATGTTTATTATTTATTTTTGAGAGAGAGAGCACAAGTTGGGGAGGGGCAGAGTGAGGCTCCAGGCTCTAAGCTGTCAGCACACAGCCTGACTTCGGGCTTGAACCAATGAACCATGTGACCATGACCTGAGCCCAAGTTGGACACTTAACTGACTGAGCCACGCAGGTGCCCCTAAGAGCATTTTCTTTTCTCTATCTACTTACTCCTTTTAACTTATGGAATGTATTTCTTTTTTAGGAGATAAATGAGAAAATGATATAATTGTGTTCTCTAAAACAGAGTGTAAGAAAGATCACCTAAAATTATTTGGAGACAGAGCAATTTTGGTGCCCTGTAAAAAGAAAAAAAATAAACTATTTTTGAGACAAAGAACTAAGGACCACAGATTTCAAAACGTGTATACACCTGTGGTCAGTGTTATAGAAATGGATTGTGTTTCTAAATTAAAAAAAATTTTTTTAACTATATGTAATTATAAGAAAAGCCTATGTCTTTTGAATTTTAACTTTATGATTCCAGTAGAAAAATTAATGAGATTTTATCAACCAGCTCTGGAAGAAACAATGTTGTAATAAGCTATTGCTCAGGTATGAAGCGCTGCTATTCTTTTAAAAAACTTTACTGATTGTACGGAAAGTATAGAAAATATAGAAAATTTATTAAATAAAATGAGTCACTTGTAATTTGCATTATTCAGAAATAATAATTATTAACATACTGCTCTATTTTATTCCAAGATTTTGATGTGCATGAAAAATATTTTTTTTAATTAGCAAGCATGTAATTATGAAACATTGGGCAAATCAGCATGCTGTTGGTACAGCTGTTTCTTTGTTTGTACAACGGGGACAATAGTAGGACCTTCTTTATGGGATGACCAGGAAGGTGAATGGAGAGTTCCTATAAGGCCACCACAAAATGATGATGATGGTGTCATATTCATGATAATTATTATTACATTTGGTTTTCCATCTTTTACAAAAATAAATATACTATCATGAACATTAAGTCAAAACTGTAAATACTCTAACTCGTGTCTCCTCCTCACTGACTTCTGGTTAATTTGTGTAATAAGTGCTTTAATTCATTTTTCACTTTCTTTTTAAATTACTAAGAAATGTAATTTAGTTGTTTGCCCTAAGCCCTAATATTTTTTATATTTGGGGTCACAGAGGAGTAATGGCTTACCATGCATATTATTTTTAATTTTTTGTTTAAGAGCAAGGATTGCCCTTAATACTAGTTACAAGGAATATGACTTGAGTTTAACAAGTAGGTGGCTTGTTTTGTGGACCTTTTTTGAACGAACTTTCTAAACTGATTTCTTATCAACATAACTAGCAAATGTATAATATCTATTCCATGGGTATCTTTGAATTTTGATCTTTTTTTTTTCATTTTTATTTTAAAATTGTTGCTTTTAAAATCTTTTCTAACTTGTAAAGCCTACTAAGTGGTAATTATGTTTTTATATTTATCCTCCTAAGATCCCACCTTCAAAGAAGAGGCATGAAAAAGGACTCTTTTAATTTTATATTCTGATTTTTAAAATGGTTAGGATTTTTAATATAAACTACATATAAATATGATAAAAATGAAACTTGATTTGACCAAAGAAGAAATACATTAAAAAGTAGAGAAGTCAGATTAAGGTTCATTACTGCATTCATTTAGAGAGTATGGGAAAGACATGGAAAAATGTCACTGTTAAATAATTAAAACACTGAATTATTAGTACTGCTAGATCTCTTGCAAGCACTTTATCATTAACATGTGACTTACATTTTGTTCCAGTTTGTCTGCATAGCCCAGCAAGATTACTGCCGTATTCTCAACCAAGTAGAAAAGAACATGCAAAAAGTTGAGGAGGAAGGAGAAATTGTTATGGTAAAAGAACACCGAGAACTTGATAGGACCGGAACAAGAAAGGGACACATCGTCATTAAGGTAAGATAAACTTGCCTCCATCTTGTGGGAAGGATTTTTTTTTTTTTTTTTTTTTTGTAGTATCCATTAGTTATGAGAACTTAAGATCCCTCCCCCCATTTTTACGTATGATTTCTCTTAAAAGTTACCAGCTGTTAAAAAGATCTTTGTACTTCCTGATGAACAGCAGTTTGATAAATTATTATATATATTACTACCCAGTTCATCTTATGTTGAAAATGTGGAATTATGGTACCATATAGATATTATTTGTACGAGATAGTGATTAAACCTTTTGTTACAGGGCACCTCAGAAAGATTAACGATGCATTTGGTGGAAGAGCATTCAGTGGTGGATCCAACATTCATAGAAGACTTCCTGTTGACCTACAGGACTTTTCTTTCTAGCCCAATGGAAGTGGGCAAAAAGTTATTGGAGTGGTTTAATGACCCGAGCCTCAGGGATAAGGTTGGAAAATATATTGTAGTTTGACTTTTAAATGTGAAATGTTCAGATATAACCTTAAAGATAGTTTAATATATATATATATATATATATATATATATATATATATATATATATGTCACACCAGTTATGTTCAAATTAGTTTTTAATGTTTATTTTGAGAGAGAGAGATTGAGAGAGTATGCGTGAGGGAGGGGGGGCAGGGAGAGAGAGACAGAGACAGAGACAGACCCAACCAGGCTCCATGCTCAGGGCAGAGCCTGGCCTGGGGCTTCATCTCACGACTGTGAGATCATAACCTGAGCCAATATCAAAAGTCAGACACTTAACTGACGGAGCCACCCAGGCACCCCTCAAGTTATTCTTAATGGAAAAAGAGAATGCTCTTTTTAAGCAAAAAAAAAAAAAAAAAAAAAAAAAAAAAAGTGAGACACCTGAGTTCCATTGGAATCCTCATCCTCTATTGGGCAAATGGTCAGTGTATTCCAGATGAAAGTTACAATTTTTAAATTGGCACCAGAGCAGCATTTTATTGTACGTGTTGCTGGTCTGTAGGCCCCAGTAATATAATTCTAAACAGACTTCTTTAGCGGCTCTTGAGAGCTCTTTCAAGGCCAGATTGGATGATAAACTACATACCCTTTTGAGGTGTAAGAGTTAATCATAGCCTATACTCATTTCTTCTTTCCCCATGTGACAGTCTGATTTACATAAGGCAGACACGGGAAGGCAGGTAGGAAAATCCAGAACAGTAGACCAACAGTGAAAAGCCCCCAAGCTCTACTGCTGGTCCTGCCCCTAGCTAGCTCTGTGGTCTTAGAGAAATCATTTGGACAGCAGTGCTTTTCATGTTCTGAGAGTCACAAGCGTAGGCTTGTTCAGCCAGGCTCTCCAGCCATCAAAACTTGGTTTGAGTATTGCCTTTGCCATGTACCTTAGGTGTCATCTGACCCTCCTGCCAGTCATTTATTGACTTGTAAAATGAATAATCGACATCTTTTAGGGGTTTTTGTGAACATGAATAATAGAAGTGAAGTTCTTTATGTAGTACCTGGCTCAATACACTTAATATGTATTAAAATACGTCATACGTTTTAAAAATTGTTTGTTGGTGGTGGAAGTTGGTAATATTCAATTTATGATTTATGACTCTGTTTTCTTTTCTTTTCTTTTAATGTTTGTTTTTGAGAGCAAGTGAGCAAACAGGGGAGGGGCAAAGAGAGGGAGACAGGATTTGAAGTGGGCTTTGCACTGACAGCAGAGAGCCCAATGTGGGGCTCAAACTCACGAACTGTGAGATCATGACCTGAGCCGAAGTCAGATCCTTAACCAACTGAGCCACCCAGATGCTCCTGAATCTTAGTTTTCTAACCTGTAATAGGCTACTAAGACTTTTAACTTGGCTTCTCAGCTGCAGAATTTTAATTTTATTAAAAGGTCGGGTGTTAGATATGGTTTCAAGGGAGATGTGATCAGGGTTTCCAAAATTTGAAAAATGGACAATAGTGATAGTAAATGACCAAAAATTAATAATAAATATCAAGGCTTGACTCCTGAGTGTATAACAGTATTTAACTGTAAACAGTATTTAACTGTAGTTAAAAATTAACTATATACCATCACCTTTGTTTCTCTACTGCTAGAATAATGTGCTTAATTTTCTCACTTTGATTAAAAGGGGAGATGGTTTGATTAGAGGTTAAGATGTTTGAAAAAAAAATCTGTGGAAAATGTATGTTATTTAAAATTTAGAAAATAAAACTCATAAATAAAACAAGTACTTTTATAAAGTTGCAGTTATACTCCATTTAGTAAGATTTTGTTGAGAATTCACTTTATGCTAAGACTTGTAATAAGTCTTAAGGATGTCCTGAGAACATAACAGATAAAGTTGTGCACACGGAACTTATTATAGTCTAATGAATGTCACAATCCTCTTGCTGGGTACATCACAAATAGTCTGTAACTGTGTGTGCATGTGTGTGTGTGTGTGTGTGTGTGTGTGTGTGTGTGTGTGTGTTGGTCTGTATAAAGGAGGTGTAGGGCTCTGTGAAAACACATGTGCAGTTTAAGAAAAGTCTACTCATTTTTCCTGAAGAGTTGGCAGTGTTAAAAGCCTCCTGAATCTTAATGTTAGCAAGTAAGATGTAATTCCCAATAACTTTCAGCTAGCTCCTTCCTTTTTATAACTTTTTCCCTTATAGATCTTTCTAGGCTTAATATTATTCATTCCTTTTGTCTCTTCTGCCCTCTACTGTTATTTTTTAGTTTCTGTCTTCGTCTTATATTAATTTATTTTGGTTTTATTATAGCTTTGTTTTTATTATGACCTGTTTCAAATATATTTTGAGAGTAAACAACATAGAAGTTAATTACTATCTTTCACAGATTCAAAATCCTTCTTAGCAAAACAACAAAAAGTCTATACTCATAAATATACATAATTTCAGAAGGTCATTTTCTTATGAATAAAATCCTTGCTGTGAGGGGTTTTGTTGTTTATTTTGTCCATTGTTACTAAGTAAACTGTTCAGTATCTTTTTTGAAATGACTTTGATTGCAGATTTTTAGCACTAAAAAGAAGAAAACCTGCTAAAACCATTGATTTTTCAGGTTACACGGGTAGTATTATTGTGGGTGAATAATCACTTCAATGACTTTGAAGGAGATCCTGCAATGACTCGATTTCTAGAAGAATTTGAAAATAACCTGGAAAGAGAGGTAATATTTTTGATGAAAAAAAAGTCATCAATTTTAAGTTAATTTAACTCAGCCTATTTTTGAAACCACTCTTTCTGAACTTTTATAGAAAATGGGCGGACATCTAAGGCTGTTAAATATTGCATGTGCGGCTAAAGCAAAAAGAAGATTGATGACATTAACAAAACCATCCCGAGAAGCTCCTTTGCCTTTTATCTTACTTGGTGGCTCAGAGAAGGGATTTGGAATCTTTGTTGACAGTGTAGATTCAGGTAGCAAAGCAACCGAAGCAGGCTTGAAACGAGGGGATCAGGTATATTTCTAAATCCAAACTGAAGAGTGATTATTGGTGCCTTTTTCTTCAATCAGTTGGGATACTGAAATGAATTTCATAATTTTATTTTTAGATATTAGAAGTAAATGGTCAAAACTTTGAAAATATTCAGCTGTCAAAAGCCATGGAAATTCTCAGAAATAACACACATTTATCAATCACTGTGAAAACCAATTTATTTGGTAAGTATTTTTGCATACTTTAATCTGTCTACTTTTGGTCTTTTTTTCCCCACGTTTATGTCTTAATCATGAAAAAAGTCATTTTTATAAGTAATATTTCAAATATAAGAATCAAAATATTTACAGTAAAATGCATAGATACAGATAATTATGTAAGCATGTATGTAGATCTAAAAATCTAACTTGAGAACCGTAAAGATTATTTTTATTGATAAATGTTTAAATACCTATTATTTTTAAATACCTAAAGATTTAAAGAGTGTATTTAACTTAGTGTGAATGGAAGTGACAGAACAACACAACAAAGAAGATTCTTGTGGTCATTCATTGGAGTAGTATTTTTCCATGGGATTACAGTTTTGATAGTTGAAGTATACACTTGTCACCTGTTCCTGAGTCCTACAATTTCCTTTGAATTGTTTGGATTTCTTATAATGGGCGTTTTATGGTGTTTATTTCCATTTTAGTATTTAAAGAACTGCTAACAAGATTGTCAGAAGAGAAAAGAAATGGTGCCCCTCACCTTCCTAAAATTGGAGACATCAAAAAGGCCAGTCGCTACTCCATTCCAGATCTCGCTGTAGATGTAGAACAGGTGATAGGACTTGAAAAAGTAAATAAAAAAAGTAAAGCTAACACTGTTGGAGGAAGAAACAAGCTAAAAAAGATACTTGACAAGACTCGGATCAGTATCTTGCCACAGAAACCATATAAGTAAGTGTCTGTATGAATTTTCTGTGTGTTATTTTATTGTGTTAAAATGATATGCAAAGGTAGTGATATAATTGATGTTTACGCATGTTCTCAGGTTTTATGGCTGACCTGTCTTAGAAGCAATATTAGTAATGATTTTAATCTCATATGTTTGCCACTTACTTGCCCAACCCAAGCTTTATTAGAGATAGTTTAGCATCTCCTCGTTTTTTTTTAAATCATTTGTACTTAAAAAAAAAATAAGCATGTGTGTTTGCTCATGTTTCACCCATGGTTTGGAGTTGTTTTTGCTACATTTCTTTGTTTCTGGATATCTTGTCTACCATCACTGTCTGCCCTTTGTCAACCAATCATTGCTTCTTTTGGTTGCTACTACTCATCCTTGCCATTTTCTTTTTTCCTCTCTGTTTTCATTTATTTAACTGTTTCCAAGATATCACCACCAAGCACAGAACTCCTTTCTTTCCTTCCAGTTGCCTGGACAGTCAGAATGTCAGGTATATTGTTGAATCTCTTCTTGGCTGCTTATTTATCCCAGGAGCTCAGACTAGACAAAGTTATAGGTGTCACACTTTTTTAGTCTTGTTTGTTTGCCTGTTCGCTTGGTTATTTCTTCATTTTAGCTCCTTCTTAGTCTAGAGATCTTTTATAAAATTCAATTACCATTAGCCAAAGTTGTTTTTCTTTTTAATGTTAAATAACAATGATGTACCAAATGCATTTATTACATATTCCTCAAGCTACAATGAAAGATAAGTTGCAAAACATGTAGGTATTTTCTTTCTTTGATAATTGAATGGCTCTTCTAGAGGAATAGTAGATATTCAGAACTACATCAAACATTTCTTAAATTCCATTTCAGATAAAAATTTTTATCTACAGATTGGAGAGATATGGTCCAAATATAGTATTGATGGGAGAGTCAAACTTGTGTTGTCCCCACTGAATATAATAACTGGTGCCTTTGTATCAGTTTAAAAAGACTTCTACAATAGAGTCCTAAGGATAAGCAATGAGTATGATGGTTTATTTATAGACTTGAGAGCATGTTTATATTGAGTAATTTTTAAATAAATGATGGATTAGGCCTGTTAGCATTACAGAAAATAGAAATTGATTTTTAAAATGACCATTCTTGATAAAAATTTTAATATAAAACGGGCAAAAAGAATTACTTAAATGTAGAATTATTAGCAGCACAATAACAACAACAACACAATCTGACAGTCATATTGGACCATGAACCTTAAAAAAAAGTCAAATAAAAGTCAGCATGACCCTGGCAAGTATTAATAGAAATGTGACATGGAAAAACTGGGATATAAGCCATCCACACTACAAGACATTGGCAAGGAACACAGTATGAGAATATTATGTATAATTTTGTTTTATATGTATTTAAAAAGATATTCAAAAGCTAGAGAAAGGAAAAGAAGATAATAAGATGTGTTGATTTTTAAACACTGAGGAAACATCTTAATTTGTATTTAAGAAAATGTAAGCTGGTGTCTGACTCTTGGTTTTGGCTCAGGTCATGAGCTCACAGTTTTGTGAATTCAAGCCCCAAGTCGAGCTAGAGTGAAGCCTGCTTGGGATTCTCTCTCTCTCCCTCTGTCTCTGCCCCTCTCCCACTTGCACTGTCTCTGTCTCTCTTGAAATAAGTAAACCTAAAAGGAAATGTGTGTCTCATTTTAAGTATTTTATTGTAAAAATTATTTGAAATAATTCATGTATATAATGCAACTGAAATGAAAAAATTATATTTAAAAGCAGGCTTGGGGCACCCGGGTGGCTCAGTCGGTTAAGTGTCTGACTTCGGCTCAGGTCATGATCTCGCGGTTCACAAGTTCAAGCCCTGCGTCAGGCTCTGGGCTCACAGCTCAGAGCCTGGAGCCTGCTTCAGATTCTGTATCTCCCTCTCTCTCTCTGCCCCTCCCTCCACTTGTGCTGTGTCTCTTTCTCCCTCTTTCTCAAAAATAAACATTAAAAAGAATTTTTTTTTTTTAAAGTAGGCTCAGTAAACTGTAGGATCTATTATATGGTATAATAGACTTACTACTAGTTACTACTTAAATTTTGCTCTCCTAGAAATCAAAGATTTTTACAAAGATTTTTTTTTTTTTTTAACAAGTCCATTAAACTAGCCAATGAGGCAGATTTTCTAGATATACCGTGTCCCTCCCTCCTGACCCCCAACACTGTCAGTATTACAGAAGTTATGATGCTGGATGGTGGCAAACGGGCAAGGATAGGTATGGGAGAGGGATGTGAATAGTGTGAGAAGAAAAGGGTGAGGCAAGAGGATTATAGGAGTCAGATCTGGTTGTCAGGTAAGTAGAGAAAGCGTGATGAATACTGAGAAAAGAGAATAAGTCAATAAACTATAAAATCAACGAAGGCTAAAAAACAGTTTCAGTAACCATGAGAAGAGTTGGAGAGGTCAAACAATAGATATGCTCAGAGAGGGACTTTTCTGAATTAAGTCTTAACTATAAAGTAGTTCCAATCCAAGAGAGTATCCTCATGTCTGTGGATAACAGAGATATATAGGCAAGAGTTATTAGATCTTCATTTTAGGTGTGAAAATGTTGCTGAGAAACATTTCTTAAGAAGGCAGCTCTAGTGTTTTTAGCCATTTGTGGCCATCGTGACCCAGTTGGCTCTATATCTTTGGCCCGAGCCCATAATAGTTGTCTTATGTCCTGGATTACATCTGATACTTTTGGCAGTAAAGATGGTTTTATGTGGTTGAGAAATGAAATTCTACTAATGTGAAAGTTTTAATGTTTCACAGAACATTAATATTTCTCATCTTTATGTGCATGCCTATATGTGTTTAAATGGAAATTGGATTTTGTCACGGACTTACCTATGAATTTGGAAGAATTTACACTAAAATCGTCTTTAATTTTTCTGTCGACTTTAAAAGAAATATCTTATCCTTGTTTCTTTAACTTTATAATTTCCATCCCCCCCACAAAATAAAGAATGCTATTATATATATTTTTTAATTATCATAGCCATTAAAGATAGTAGGTATTATGATCAGGCTCTAATGTCTGAGAACCTAACTGATGCTAAATGTCTTAATTTTATTTATGGCACCTTGGACACCCAACCAAAGAGTTTTCTTTCTCTTCATTTCTAATTTCTAGAAATTAGAACTGTGACCATTTGCTGATGATCTAGTTGTTTTGTATGTGTCCATGTTTATTATTTTAATTTTAAAGTCTTTTTTGGAAATAGTGTGCCCTTCAAATCTAGAAATTTTTAAATGTTATTAAATCATGTTTTTAAGAGTTGTCCACAGTAACACGTTTTATAAAGGTAAATGAGTTTGTAGCTATCAGTAATAAGGAGTATTTCTCTGGGAATTTAAATGTCTAACTAGAAATTTTGAGTAGAGAACTAAAAATAAAACATGAGTCATTAATTTCCTTTGCCTCTTCTTTGATGCTAAGAAATATTACCATGGACCCCTGCTTTTTTATGCTTTGTATAATTAAGAAACAATCCCGGTGTCAGGGTTTCTTTACATTTGACTCCATAGTGATCTCATTTATTTCTCTGAAACACTGGAGAATGAAATTAGGACAGTTTGGATTTTTCTCCTCTGTTTTACTCCGTTTCTTCAGTTCTTAAAGATCAGATTATAAAATGATTTATCATTCTGATACATAAATCACCAGTCGAGTGAGACTAAATACACTGTTTTTAATGTGCTTATTCTTAAATCTATTTCCAGGAGTAACTAGAGCTTATCTTTTCTTGACAATACTGAGAGAGTACTAATATTCTTTGTCTACTGAAAGAGGCATAGGTTTTAGGGTGACATATGCTTAAGAAACAGCAAATAAGTTGGGGCGCCTGGGTGGCGCAGTCGGTTAAGCGTCCGACTTCAGCCAGGTCACGATCTCGCGGTCCGTGAGTTCGAGCCCCGCGTCAGGCTCTGGGCTGATGGCTCGGAGCCTGGAGCCTGTTTCCGATTCTGTGTCTCCCTCTCTCTCTGCCCCTCCCCCGTTCATGCTCTCTCTCTCTCCCAAAAATAAATAAAAAAAAAAAAAAAAAAAGAAACAGCAAATAAGTTGAGTTAGATAACGGTTAAGCAGTAGTTGCTACCGAATTTTCAACCAAATTTATTAATGGTACTTTTAAATGAGCTATCTTATACAAATATGTTTTATTTATGGTCTGCGTCTATTATATATTGATGAGTTATAACTTTTTACTTGTGGATCATTTATTCTCTAATTTTTCTCTTTGTTCAGTGATATTGGGATTGGTCAGTCTCAGGATGACAGCATAGTAGGATTAAGGCAGACCAAGCACATCCCAACGGCATTGCCCGTCAGTGGAACCTTGTCCTCCAGTAATCCCGATTTATTGCAGTCACATCATCGCATTTTAGACTTCAGTACTACTCCTGGTGAGCATCGCCTGTGCTGCTTTTGTTTTCTTGTAGTAATCTGTTTTCTTCTAACATATGGTAATGCTGTATGTTCTTGGTTTGGCATGGATTGTGTCAAATGCTCCAAGTCAGAATGAACCTTAAATTTCAAACCACTGGAATCAGTTCTTTCTTATTCTTCAGACTAATTTGATATGATCCTGGGCAAATTAATCTCTGAACGTGTTTTCTCTTTCATAATAATAACACATACCATGCCAGTTATTACTAGGTCATGTTAAATAAATAGAGTAAGAGGAATATATTAGATTAGCTTAATGGGATTTTCAATATAATAAAGATGAACTTTAGATTTAAATTTTTCCCTTTTTTGCTACCAACCTGAGAATTTTATGTGCTGCTGCTGTGTACTGATGTTTGTATTTGTGGATCATTCAGGTATCTGTGGGGAAAAATATGTTCATACAGCAGATCGGTATGTTGACTTATAGAATCTTTGAAGAAGGATTGTAACGAGGGAGAGATGCAAGTTTAGCATTTATCTTTTCTAGGGAGGTTTTCCTGATTACTTCACTTAATTGTATTACCATATGCTAAAATCCTTTCCACTTACATATGGCTTTTCTTTCCCCCAGACTTGCCAGATCAAGTGTTAAGGGTTTTTAAAGCTGATCAGCAAAGCCGATACATCATGATCAGTAAGGACACCACAGCGAAGGAAGTAGTCATTCAGGCCATCAGGGAGTTTGCTGTGACTGCCACCCCGGATCAGTATTCGCTGTGTGAGGTCTCTGTCACACCTGAGGGTGTAATCAAACAAAGAAGACTCCCAGATCAGCTTTCCAAACTTGCTGATAGAATTCAGCTGAGTGGAAGGTATACAATATATCTGTCCTATTGGATTTCTTTAACCCCTCTTCAAACCCACACCAAAGTCTAAGAGATGAACACTTTCAAAGGGTTTTTAAAATGAGTAAGTACCCCTGCAAACGAGAAAGAAGACTTATCCCGTTCTCCAAGAATTGGTGAATCAAAGGAAATGTACCCAGTAGACTGCTGACCCTCACAAGGATCTCTTAAGACCCTTTTGAAAAGGAGGGCACTGTGACCTGAATATTGTTATTGGCTGTCAGGGCACAGGCAGTCACTTCTTACACTGGCTGTAGGACACCAGGCTGGTGAAGTCACAGAGCTAACGCTGATTCTCTTTCCTGGATGTGTACATTCACAAACATGTTTTTAAATCATATTCTGTTGTCAATTGCTCCTGCCTACTCAACTTTTCTAGGAGCTGCAATTGTTTAGATGGAGATATCAATGACCATGTGGCTGGCTAATGCTGCCTTTTATTGTGTGCTACACTGTGAAAAATACCTCGCTCTAGAACAAACTTTTGGTTGCTTCAGAGCTTAGTCTCCTGCTGCATAAGTGCTTATATCACATATTACTTGCAGGGTAACATTGTACCTGATTTTGTCAGTCTCCTGAATTTCCCTTGATAATATGTAATGTGTGTCCTCAAACCACAAATTAGTGAAAGTTGAAAAAGCAGTTACCTTTTGGCTCTAATTTAAAGACTAGATTCTGCACTCACTGAATATTAAGTATTTTCATAAATCACATTTTTTTTTCTTTTTTTTCTTGCTGGATGGAGTGTTCTTTTTGTACTTGAATTTTCCATAGTATAAATCTGATTTAATTCATTCAAAACTTCCTTTTTCTTGCTATCAACTACAACTTTATTACTCTTCTTCACTTTTACTTTATTTCCAACCCTGACACCAGCAGTTAGTGTTGTTTTAGGAGATCAGTTTTTCTCATTATCATTTGAAGGCACATTGCTATATCTGTAACCACGATGGAGTTCTACAAATCTCCATTGAGGTGCAGATTCATGGCTCACAGTCAAGAAAATTATATATGAATACATGTCATGGGCTTCATGAGTAATCAAAACTGGGAATGTTCAATCTGTGGATGTGAAGGCCTCAAGGTATGTGTTTTCTGTCATGGTCGCTTTGGTGAAAGATGCAAAAGGCCAGTTTGGCAAGACTCCCACTGGGCTCATTCTGCTTCTGTCTTTATGGAATTTGGCTTAGGAAAACATCTGTCTACTAAACCAAAAAAACAACCCCACAGGGCAAACATCTGGATTCTATTTTCAACAAGTTGTTTACAAAGAGAAAGGAGTAATACTGAGTTCTCGTCTCTGTCACTGATAGTAACTACTCATTAATATTTGGGAGCCTCTGTTTCCTCATCCGACAAGAATAATACCTGCCCCACTTACTTGTAGGGTTTTTGTGAAAACCAGATATTTAAAAGTTAAAGATCGGGGCGCCTGGGTGGCTCAGTAGTTAAGCATCCGACTTCGGCTTAGGTCATGATCTCGTGGTTCATTAGTTCGAGCCCTGCATCAGACTCTTCGCTGACAGCTCAGAGCCTGGAGCCTGCTTCAGGTTCTGTGTCTCCCTCTCTCTCTCTGCCCCTTGCTCCCCGCCTCCCCCCAAATAAATAAACATAAAAAAAAAATCTATTTTGGCATTATTGTACTCATAGTATCAGATAGAAGGGAATATCTTATAGGTTTCTTCGGTATTTGAATAAGTTGGTTCAAATTGGATCACGTTTACCTATTAGTAGTTACAGACTCTCTCTAGGAAAACAGGGTGATGACCTGTGTCTGATCTCTTCTGCCTTCCTTAGACCCTGTTTTCTTATTTAAACTGAAATTTTAAATTGAGCTATTTTCTGTCACTTTTAGCAAAAATACATAAAATAATCTGGAAATCAGGGAAGGGCAGGAGAAAAATACATGACAACTGGTACAAATGAAATGACATGTGATTTATTAGCTCCCATCAGTGACTTCCTGATAGGTGATTCTATGAGCTGGTGACTGGGGCAGCAGCTGTATTCTCTGTCCTTGTACAAGAGAATTCTTCCATCACTCACAGCCTGTTCTTGCAAATGTTGTCTACAAAGTAGCATCATTCTTGCAAGTAATGTCATGAGACTGCTGCTTAGGCTTAGAATTGTGTGTTTTTCACAGGTATTACTTGAAAAACAACATGGAGACGGAAACTCTTTGTTCAGACGAAGATGCTCAGGAGCTGTTGAGGGAGAGTCAAATTTCCCTCCTGCAGCTCAGTACTGTTGAAGTGGCCACACAGCTCTCTATGCGGAATTTTGAACTTTTCCGTAACATTGAACCTACTGAATACATAGATGATTTATTTAAACTCAAATCAAAAACCAGCTGTGCCAACCTGAAGAAATTTGAAGAAGTAATTAACCAGGAAACATTTTGGGTAGCATCTGAAATTCTGAGAGAGACAAACCAGCTGAAGAGGATGAAGATCATTAAGCATTTCATCAAGATAGCACTACACTGCAGGGAATGCAAGAATTTTAACTCAATGTTTGCAATCATCAGGTAAGTGAGCATACAGGTCCTAAGATTCAATTCAGTTTGCAGATCAAAAATACACATCAGTCCAGGAACACCGTATAATTTCTATAAGTGTAGTAGCTTTTGATTGAATCATATTGAACAAGTCCTTTTCTCAGAATCCAATGATTCTTAAAGTCTCTGGTGAGCTACTTGTAGAGCCCAGAAAAGCTATATTCACTACTGTTTTTTTAGTTCTGCGACTTAGGGCAAATTATTTTAATTTCTCTAGACATGAGTTTATTTCTCGTAAAGGAACAGTGCCCCAAAGAAGGATCAAGTAGATTAAATGATATTATGTATGTGAACTTCTATCAGCCGGCACAAGGCAGATGCCCACTAAATGTTCATTTTCATTTTCTTCCCGTTGTAAGTGCTTATACTGAGGCCGGGAGACACTACAAACTGAAACAATTAGCAATATTGCTATTCATGGTGATTATGAATCATTGTCTCTCACTAGGAGTTTGATCATATTGTCATTACTGTTAGGACTTTTATTTTATTCCTGTAGGATACTTGGCCAGTCTGTTTTATCACCAGCCTCCTATGTGCCAAGCGCTTCTCTGCGCATGGAAGCAGAGTTGCAAAACAGATGCTACCCTCATGATACTTCACGTTCCAGTTGTTTGTCCATAATAAACAGACTAGAAGGGTCTGAAGGGTAATAACCCTTGGCCCTGACGCTGCTTCTGTCTTCAATTCTCATTACCCAGAATTACTAGTAGTTTCTTATGAATCCCATAAATTGCTATGTATATACAGCATAAACACAGAGGTATTCTACGTTTATAAACAATATGCTATTTTTACTTTCTTTGTTTCGTAAGAATGAGTCATTTAATTTCCTTTTTTTCCTTTCAGTGGCCTAAATTTGGCACCAGTGGCAAGACTACGAACCACCTGGGAAAAACTTCCCAATAAATACGAAAAGCTGTTTCAAGATCTCCAAGACTTGTTTGATCCCTCCAGAAACATGGCAAAATATCGCAATGTCCTCAACAGTCAAAACCTGCAGCCTCCCATAATCCCTCTATTCCCAGTTATCAAGAAGGATCTCACATTCCTTCATGAAGGTAAGTATAAAGTAGATTTTCTGTCTTCACTTGTGGAAGCACACGATAAATGAATGTGATAGGATTCCCTTTTTCTTCTTTGCCAATTATAGGAAATGACTCAAAAGTTGATGGGCTAGTCAATTTTGAGAAGCTAAGGATGATTGCAAAAGAAATTCGTCATGTTGGCCGAATGGCTTCAGTTAACATGGACCCTGCCCTCATGTTCAGGACTCGGTGAGTGTGTCCTCTTCAGTAACACGTGTAGGCTTAGAGAAGTTTGGGTTTAGAGGTCTCCTAATAAATGAGAAATTTTTGAATATTTATATTTGTAGCTTGGCAGAAATTTTATTAGGTTGTGGCGAGAAACCCCTGAGCTCTAATTTGAAATAAATGTCTTATTCGGCCTCAGGTGCACTTTTGACTGTCCGTAAAAAACAGTTTGTCCTGCAGAAATTTTTCATTTGACATGAGGTACAACTATTCCTTACTTGTCAGAACACTGGTTTGTAGAGCTTAAAACTCATAACTGATAGTATGAACTAAAATATGTAAAGAACCCAAACAATATGGGCTCAGTATCCACGCAATGGATTTAGTTGGCAGTGTAGTCAAAAATGATTAATCCAGTGAAGGAGAGGAGTTCTTAGAACAAAAAATTAACCGTATCTGTCTCTTGAGCCAGAAAAGTATTGCGGGTACAGTTGTGTGTGTGAGGTGATTATGCAGTTTAATGTTTGTGAGCTTCTAGTACTGCTTATCCAAAAGTCTAGTCCTTTCTTTCTGAGCTTGTGATCTTTCTGTCTCTCTTTCTACACCCATGCTTCAATCTCCATGGCTCTCACTTACAGGAAGAAGAAATGGAGGAGTTTGGGGTAAGTGGTGGAGACCTTGCAAACCCACACACAATTCTTATTCTGCTCATTGCATTGTTTTCTTACCTGCTGTATTTTCTGATGCTTTGCATTTTCTCTTAACCCTCTTGCTGACTTCACGTTTAATCTGTTGGGGCTTTTGTTTTTGAGGTCATGATCCATGAGAGCTGTGAAGTGGTTGATGATTGTTCTGGGGAACTGTAGGCCAGGCATACTTCTCAGTCTTCAAAAAGATTTTATTTTAATATGATTTGTGTACTTGGAAATGGAGAAAGCCTAATGGGGGGTTACGGGAGGAAGAACATTAAAAGGAAAAACTGTGCAATTTAAATACTATTGCACAGATATTTAAGTAAATATATATAATGTAAAAAGTGCCCCAAGGTGTTAAAACTACAGTTTTTACAGCTCAACTAACTACTGTTTTCATTCTATAAACCGATACTTTTTAAACATAATTCTTAACAATTCATGTGCTAGTTTCTGTATATATATATATATATATATATATGTTTACATTTGCATGATCATTTTATTAACAGATTGACCCATATTACTTTAAAAACTCTTTCACTCAAGGAATAAGAAAACGATTGTGAACAGTGTAGCTAATTTTATTTAAATTTATGTAAAATATCCTCTTTAGGAGAAGTAAATTTCATGTAAATCTCAATGATTTTTAACTGTGTATTGCATGAGCTCCTATATATAATCAGTATTTGCTGGCTTCTATGAAAGAACTGCCTTGAATGCTCTGTAGATGAGAAAAGCAGAATTTCCGAGTTGGACTAGAAACATATATATATGTATGTACGTATGATTCTTTTTTAACTTGAAAAAATTTAATCTATATTAGTCTATATTTCCTTGTAACAGTTTACTTACCAGAATGAGGCATGTGATCTTTTGAACGCAGAATACTTGTGTAAGTTTTGGCATGTTTCAAATAGATAAAGGAACCCCATGGTAGAGTGAGCTGCATATCTGCCTTTTCATCTTCCAGGTCTCTCAGCCAGGGTAGTACAAATGCAACAGTGCTAGACGTTGCTCAGACAGGTGGTCATAAAAAGCGGGTACGTCGTAGTTCCTTTCTCAATGCCAAAAAGCTTTACGAAGATGCCCAAATGGCTCGAAAAGTCAAGCAGTACCTGTCCAATTTGGAGCTAGAAATGGATGAGGAGAGTCTGCAGACCTTATCACTGCAGTGTGAGCCAGCAACCAACACATGTGAGTTTTTCCTTAAAGCGGCTGCAGAATCTGAAATGCAGATTTGTTTCCTGAGCAGTGGTATGGGCGGCGACAAGTGGGGCTTAGCGCCGAGGGGGCAGTAGCATCCTGGCAACATACTAGCCCCTCCCTTGAATGCTGCCTTTGATCCCATGCAGTACTGGCCTAGGCCAGGCCTCCCGTCCAACTCACTTGGCTTGGGCAGGGTGACCACAGAGACTTAGGGGGACGGCTGTTTCCGTTGTGTCTTTGTTGTCTCGCAAAGATACTTCCAAAGTGATGGGCAACCTGAGAGGCGAGAGTGGTGAAGGGCCTGCCTCGTCAGAGGGGTCTGTGACTAGGTGCACCTGCTGCCTTTTATACCCTCAGCCTGACAGCGCCGGCAGGAAGCTGGCCTGGCACAGGAAGCAGTGGTTCTGCTGCACGGTACCAAAACGCAGCCTAACGTGTAGTTTCCCAGCCTTCAAAAATCTGACCGGGCTAGAAATGGGGGCAGTTTTCTGCTTGTTTGCATCTGCATTCGTGTAAGATCGAGGCATTTTCCATTTAGGACACTTCTGTGTCTTTTATGGACAGGTTTGAAGATACCCTTGATAGAATTTAAATGTTAGATGAGTTGAGAAGATTCAAGTTACTAGATTTTCCCAGGACGCTGAAGAGCTTGTCCTCTGGAGTCAGATTGGTTTGAGTTCAAATCCTGTTTGTTTCTCCAGATAGCATCGTCCCCTTAGGCAACTAACTTGAGCTCCCTAATCCTTAGCTTCTTTACGTGTAAATGGAGGAAGTACATCCGTGTCATTGAGTTGTTTTGAATGTTAATACGTTATACATACAGCATTTTTAATTGTCCTATTCAGATTGTCTTCTATATGCCATGGAATTATATAATCAGTCTAATATTCAAGCAGTATTGGTTGCTGTTGGCTAACATAGATAATTTTACCCATAGGAGAGAATTTAAGAGTGAAAAGATTACAGTTAATAAATACCATTTATTAAATAAAAACTAAGCTCATACATGTCAAGGAATTTTGACCTCCATTTTGAAAAACAATCCTAATAATTTTCCTGTTGTAGATTTTATCATATATTTCTGCTTTTTATATACATTCACACAGCATATTGAACTCTCCACATTTTTCTACTTTTATTTTTAATGTGGTATTTAATAGTATAATCATCATTTGTGACAGCTAGTTTCATAAAGTAAATATCTTTGTCCTGTCAGGCCTATATTATTTTCTGTAACTAGGGTTCCCTCCCACCCCCATTTCTGCCCTTTATGTGGATAACAGGAAAAAGACATGATACTCATTTTCGTGTTCTAAAGTGTAGAAAATGCTTATGCAGTTCTGAACTTGTATATAGCTACTAACTTCTGAAATTTCTTGTTCTGTTTTTAAACCAAACAATTAACAGTGCCTAAGAATCCTGGTGACAAAAAGCCGGTCAAGTCTGAGACCTCCCCAGTGGCTCCAAGGGCAGGGTCGCAACAGAAAGCACAAGCCCAGCCACAGCCCCAGCAGCCACCGCCACCACATAAAATCAACCAAGGACTGCAGGTTCCTGCTGTGTCCCTTTATCCCTCGCGAAAGAAAGTACCCGTAAAGGATCTCCCACCTTTTGGTAGGTGATTCCAATCATATCCTCTTTTGAGGCTATTTGGTGTCATGTTTTTCAGATTAGGAAAAAATCCTTATCTTGAATAACTCTAATATACTTGAGTCTCTATTTGATTGTTACCTCTTAGTAAAACATTAATGTTCAGAAAGTTGAATTTTACTGTTACCAGTGGAAGGGACTGTTTACTGTTTATTGTATAGAGTGTCTCCTTGAATCATGTTCATTTGTTATTGGGAGGGGAGGGCGTGTGAAATGGGAGTGTTAGTATATATCTATTAGTTTTGTCCCTTCATGTAAATGGTACAACAAAGTTATATTTCATAAACTGTATGGGTTCTTTTTTGTACATTTATGTGAAAGGAAACAATGTTAATAAAAGGGGGAAAAAAAAAACCTTGTGGTACAGTTTACTTAGATAAAATAGGGTATTGGTCACTGAGCTATTCCTACCCAGGGACACCCTGTCCTTATGAGGTGGGCAAGAGTCTTCCGGTAGGTCCTTCGTATACTTTATCTTTGGCTCTTTCTTCCTGGTCAGCATATATGCCATTTGTTGAATTTGGGGAAGAGTGACAAAAGAATATCTTTGCTTGACATTTCCCCTTTGATTTGTATTTGTATTTGTATTACTCTCCCTATCACAAACTGAATTACAGGTTTCTTTGTCCGTCATCTTATTAATATTCATATCTTCCTAAATCCCCTGCAATCTGACATCTATTTCCTCTTTTACACTGACCTTCTTACATGGAAGTTTATCAGTCTTTCTTTTACTTAAATATAACTTTTTAGCCAAATGTGTAGGTGTGCCTGAATATAAAGCACTTTTTTAATCTCTGCATAATGCTGGCCTTGGAATTTTTTCCCAAATCACAACTATTTATTCGTACAGCTTTAGTGTAGCTAACATTTTCATGCATGTTGTGTATATCAGCATGTATATACATAAATATTGCTTTAAAAGTGGTCTTTAAGTAACTGTATTAAAACAAGATCAGATGTTTACATGAGGTGAAATGAAGGCTTAAATCTGTGTTAAATTTCACCGCCTCCTTTTTAATGGATCCTGGTAAGTCTAAGAACATTAAAACTATTGAAAATACCTGACACTGCCTCAGTCAAGTATTTCTTTGTCGTTCAGAAATAAGGCAATTGAAAGCGCCTCATAAGAATACTAGAGGCTTTGTAAACTATTTTAATGTGACTCCCCCATTTCTAAATATATTTCTTGGGGGGGAATCACCTTATACTGGGATATGTAATCCTTTTTCTTCCACCCTCATCCTTCTTGATCCTACGCTTGGCACTAGATCACTCCCTTCTGAAATCGTCTCCTGTGGTTTCTGTGACACAGGGCACTTCCATGGGTCTACTTCTGCTTTTCTTGCATCTACTTATTTGATCGAATATTAACTTCATGGAATTCCCTAGAACGTTTTTATTCACTTTTCTTACTACCTCTGGTTAGCTCTTGGCTCGTTAGTTTTCTCCCATCATTCCCACTTCTCCTGAGCCAACACATCCAGTAATACCAAAATACCTGTTTGAGTTCACCAAAATACTCAGCCTTGAATTCTAATAATAAATATTCTTAGCTGATCACTTTTGTCCTAAATTCTAATATTTTCAAATTGTTCATTTTTTTTCTTCATTGTTGTCTGATGTCAACATATTGTTGAATGAATGTTGATTAAGATTTAGAATCTAAAGTAAAATACCAAAAGCAGTCTATTTCTAGCACTCCAGCAGGTACCAGTCAGAAACCACATTATAGGTACTGTGTGCCTTCTGTAAGCTTACTGTTTATACCATGATGATATTACAAGTAGGTTGAAACTAAATGTAATATTAAATCATCCAAAAAGATTTTATTCATGTGATTCCTTTTTACTCATGAAAATACATATTTCTTTCTTTCTTTTATAGGCATATACTCTCCACAAGCTTTAAAGAAAATTCTTTCTTTGTCTGAAGAAGGAAGTCTGGAGCGTCATAAAAAACAAGCAGAAGACACTATATCAAACGCATCTTCCCAGCTTTCTTCTCCTCCCACTTCTCCACAGAGTTCTCCAAGGAAAGGTAGAACTAAATTACTTACTGTTTTCCTTTATAGCAATCTATACATTTCAGCTGCAATAAATTCCAGATTTATATATCACGTCATTTTTGATGTTCGGGTCATTTAAAATGATGTCCTATATAATGCCCAATGGATTCCCCCCCTCCCCCCCCACCCCTCCGGTTTATAAATTTGGAAGAATTTTGGTATTTCTTAATAGTAAATTGTGTTAAACTACATAATGCCGTTTAAAACATATATATATGGTTTTTATTGATTGTAAGTGTGGAAATAAGTTTTATAGTAAAAGGTGTTCTAACTAAATATAATTATATAACATTAATTGCAGAGTAGAAAGCTTTAAAAACATAAGAAAACTAATATCTTCCTGATTTATTTTTTCATTGTATTAACACGGGTCTTGATTATCTTTTTTTTTGTTGTTGCTATTTTATTTTCAAAGAGATTAAATTTTTAGGCAAACTCACTTCTTTATGTTGATGATTTCTTATATTAAAATAATAGTAATTTTTTGCTGAATAACCCTCCAAGTTCCTTTCTCTTTCCACCCTTTAACTGAATGGGTATAAACCAGTAATAAATGGCTAAGACAGTTTTCTCTAGAGGAAGGCCAAAAAGATGAATAAATTGTTAGATTTCACTGACATAACAAATACCTTTTCAGCTTTACTTCTTAGATATTTCAGACATGGATGCATTTTGTGTGCGTATCAGTCTCTCCTGTCCTTGTTAAATGGATACATCTAAATTCTTTTCTCATCCTGTTGTTAGGTGGCAGTGACAATCAGCTGAGATCTTTTGGCTCCGGGCAGTTGGACTTAACCAGTTCCTCCTCTTCTCTTGGAAGTGAGAACAGTAACAAGAATAACAATGCTCCACGGACCTATGGGATAGGTGGGGTTTACAGAACCAAAGACGGGGTGGGAAAGAGAGGAATTTTCTCATTATTAGTTAAGGAAAATGGGAGAATTCCTCTAAACATCAAGTGCTCCACCCAAGTGATTATTTTTCTAGAGGTGTTTTTTTGAGAGGACTGTTCAGGGAACGCTTTAAATCTTGTCCATCAGAACTTTCAGTGTCCTCTAAAAAAAGACTTCTCATAGATGAATGCATTAAATCTTATCAAGACCTGTGCAACCTTTAAAAAATAAATCAGGAATTAACAAGTTACTGAAAGGATGGGGAAGTACTTATAGAAGGTAAATTAGCAACATTTAGGTGTTCTAGATTTAATTTTTTTATTAGGTAAGTGGCATTGAAAAATCTGCATCGCATACACATGATCATATAAAACCAGTATTTTAAGTAATGTGAGATCTATAGTAATATTGTTTAAAAAATGAGTACTGAGAAAGAAGATTTGAATTTTTTCATTAAAAATATCAAGACAAGCACCTCTTTCTTTGTGGCTTTCAAAATTATTTTTAGCAGCAAAGGAGAGTTAAGGGTCCTTCAGGACATCTGTTTAGACATAGTGATGGTCTAGGGAGAAACTGGAGATTTTTGCACATTACATCCTCCAAAACAATTGGCTTCTTTGCGATTCATCCAATATAATATTAATACTGAAAAACAAATGGCAAAAACCCAAAGGTATTTTCTTCAGGTATTTCAGGTATTATTCTTATATGTCCACTTGAAATGGTAAGACAGATACTTCGAGCTGAATATTCTGTGCCATAAAGTTCTAAAAATTAAAAACTTCATTGGAGATTACTGACTTTGCAGTTAAAAAAATACTTTTAAACTTGATCATACTTATTCTTCTTAGTTTCTTTTATATAGACTAATAGTAGTATTATTTATACCTAAAGGAGCTAAGAATAGTCAACTAGTGCCATGATTTCTGCAAAAACACATAACAGTGTTTCTTTTTTTCTTCTTTAAACTTTCATGAAACATGTTAAATTTCATTTGAGTAAAAGTTTACCTTACCAGTCACCCAAGTCTCCACAAGTAAAACGGTTTTTCCCTCACTTCAATGGTGGTACCTTTGGCCTGCATTTTGGTTTTGCTTCTATTTGGTAGGCTTCAGTTTTATGTTGTAAACCTATGGTGTCTAATTAATATGGTCGTTATTTCCCATGCAGGCTACACTCTGGCTCCCAGTGGTACTGTGGATAATTTCTCAGATTCTGGTCACAGTGAGATTTCTTCACGATCCAGTATTGTCAGCAATTCTTCCTTTGACTCAGTGCCAGTCTCGCTGCATGATGAGAGGCGCCAGAGGCATTCTGTCAGCATTGTGGAGACAAACCTCGGTGTGGGCAGGATGGAAAGGCGGACTGTGATTGAACCAGACCAGTACAGCTTAGGGTGGGCAGCGTTTCTTTAGTGTTCTTTTACATTCCTTCTTCCATCCTTTAAAAATTAGTCCTTTATTCTGGATGTGGATTTCTGTTATTTTACCTAATGCCCAAGGAATGCTCACCCATCCCAGTTCTAATTTTTACAATTTCTAGATTAAGTTCCGTGCAATCTTTGTTGTATGCACTGCTTTTCAAGTTAGCTTTATTCTTGGAATACAGTTGCTCTGTGCTAAAGGAAGAGGCTGGTTTCAGGATGTACCAGATCCTGTGTGTGCACTGCCTCCCTGAAATCAGATTATGTTGACTCGTCCTTTAACCTTCTAAGGAAAGGGTTCCTTTATTATATATAAGCAAGTTGTTGTTCTTTTCCCTCTGTATTGTGGATGACAAGGTGCGCAAACTGGATGTGGCAGAACCGGCCAGGAGAATGAAACTCGGGGGTGCTTTTATCCTCTTCCTGTGATGAAACAAAGCCACCTTTCTGGGGGGGAGAAAACGTATTTTGGTTTTATATCATAGATTAACAATCTTGCACTTTTTCCCCTTTTCATTTTCAACCACGTAGGTCCTATGCACCAATGTCTGAGAGTCGAGGCTTGTATGCTACAGCTACGGTAATTTCTTCCCCAAGCACAGAGGAACTTTCCCAAGACCAAGGGGATCGTGCATCACTCGATGCTGCCGACAGTGGCCGTGGGAGCTGGACGTCGTGCTCAAGTGGCTCACATGATAATATACAGACCATTCAGCACCAGAGAAGCTGGGAAACACTTCCATTTGGGCACACTCACTTTGATTATTCAGGGGATCCTGCAGGTTTATGGGCCTCAAGTAGCCATATGGACCAACTTATGTTTTCTGATCACAGCACAAAGTACAACAGGCAAAATCAAAGTAGAGAGAGTCTTGAACAAGCCCAATCCCGGGCAAGCTGGGCATCTTCCACAGGATACTGGGGAGAAGACTCGGAAGGTGACACAGGCACAATAAAGCGAAGGGGTGGAAAAGATGTTTCCATTGAAGCCGAAAGCAGTAGCATCACCTCTGTGACCACAGAAGAAGCCAAACCTGTTCCTACGCCGGCCCACATAGCTGTGACGTCGAGTACTACAAAGGGACTTATTGGTAAGCTTATTAGAGAGCTTTGTCAGATCTCACCTTTCAAAAGTAAAACTATGTGTTCATGGTTCTTTTCCTCATCTTGACCCACCCATTGTTGTCGGGGGCTTCCAAATTAGCGGTATGTTCAGGATTTTGAAATAAGAGTAGTCAAGAGCCCAGGTTCCGTGGTCAGGTACATACAGATATATTCCAGCATAATAAACAGTCTGTACATTTTAGCAGTCAAGATCAGCAGATTATCATTATGGATGTTTTCTTACCTTTTAGGCTAAAAGTATCAGAAGGATGCCCATTCTTTCTAAAGGAAGAATTTTTTGCGTAATTGGAGCTGTTTTAAAAGTTCTATTTTGTTCCTTGAATTCCACTTAGAACTTGACACTTTGCATATATAAATCTTCCATTCACTTTTGTTATGCAGACAAGTCATGTGCTGCACACTGTAGAACAAGGAAGAGGGTGCTGAGAAGTAACATAAAGCATAAGAGCATAGGCTACGAATTTGGCGGATTGGGGGTTGAATCCCTGTTTGGCTCTTTACTAGCTTTGTGACATACGGGCAAGGTACTAACCTTCCTTTGTGAAACGAGCTTAATAATTTCTATCAATACGGTTGATGTGGGGATTAAAGGAACTCAATGGAAAGCACTTAGAACTGTGCCTAGATAGTAATTTATAAGTATTTGAAAGATGTTTTTGCTTTGCTGCTGCTGTTTCTCTTATGAAGTCTCTCATGTTCCCCCATTCCTGTCAGGTTGTATTTTCTATTTTCTATGGCATAGTCAACATCTACCTAACTGCAGTGTAGGAATAAATTACAGGATACAGAGTCAGAGACTCTATAAAAATAGAATGGAATTTATTAATAGGGAAATTGTTATTTTGCCATATAAATAGTCATGGATGGATAACAGTTAATACCTTGTCTTGGGTTGCAATTTTTAAAGCACTTTCTTTTAACAAACTAATACTTAGAATTTTTATTGCAGAGACGGGAATGAGTTTCATTCCTAATAACTGAATCTATGAAGTTCCAGAAAATAAAACTCTCATTCTACTTGGCTTCACAGATTTCATGTTCTAGGCCATGAACATTAATAAAGGACTTTAAAAGAAATACATACCTTATAGTTTAGAGTTTTAAAATTTGTGTCAATTTTTGCACGACTTTTCCAAATTTAATTCTCTTTTCCAAAGTGAGGTCCAAGACCTGAAAGTAATGTACGATTGATTTTCTGCCTGACAAGGGTAAATGCCCAGGTAATATGGAGTAGCCTACCTTGTCCTTAGGGTAGGGGGAGAAGGAGGAAGGAAACTTTTAGCAGGCACTACTAATATCTCCCAGGCATAATACTAGGATTTTATGTTTTCTCTTTCCTTAAACTTTCCAATAAACCCAAGGGTTAAGTGTTAACCTTATTACTATTTTATAGTTAAATGCAAGATCTGAAGTAGTCTGTTTAGTAACATCTCTCACCAGTTATTTTACCATGGTGATAACCGTTGAGAATACTTGGCGCAATTAACATCCATTTCCTCGCCTGCCATATCCCCCACACAACATAAATCACATTTGTCATTGCACGGTGTTTGCTGTCTCAATAACTAGTTTTATAATTAAAAAAAATTTTTTTAATGTTTTATTTATTTTTGAGACAGAGAGAGACAGAGCATGAACGGGGGAGGGTCAGAGAGAGAGGGAGACACAGAATCCGAAGCAGGCTCCAGGCTCTGAGCTGTCAGCACAGAGCCCGACGCGGGGCTCGAACTCACGGACCGTGAGATCATGACCTGAGCCGAAGTCGGATGCTTAACCGACTGAGCCACCCAGGCGCCCCAGTTTTATAATTTATCGTAAACATTTGTGGCATGAAATAATCGTCCACAAAATTTGCAATGACTGGTACATTGTTTTCACTACAGTGCGGAAGGAGGGCAGGTATCGAGAGCCCCCGCCCACCCCTCCAGGCTACATTGGAATCCCCATCACTGACTTTCCAGAAGGACATTCCCATCCGGCCAGGAAACCTCCAGACTACAACGTGGCACTTCAGAGATCTCGGATGGTCGCCCGACCCACCGACACAGCTGGGCCTTCGCCTGCACAGCAGCCACACGGGCCTCCAGCGAGCGGCAGGCCAGTGAACAAACCGCAGTGGCATAAGCCCAATGAGTGTGACCCGCGCCTCGCCCCCTATCAGTCTCAAGGGTTTTCCACCGAGGAGGATGGTATATATATGCATTCTTAAAACCATAGCATTAGTGTGTTCACTTATTCTGCCTGTGAGCTTTCGAGGGCATTTGTTTTCTTAATACCTTGGTCAGCTGCGTCTTTAGCCATGTCCTACATAAGGAACATTTTGTGTTCAGAGTTTGTTCGTTCCTGAACGTGTTTAGAAATACCAAAGATTGCCGAGGGGACACTTGCAATAAAGTGTGTTACATGACTAGATTTCTTACTGATTCTCAAAGTTTCTCTGTGGAAATGTATTTGGACTTTTAACGAGATCCGAATGAAAGTCTGATAAAGAAGCATACCTTATAGCTTCTTTGCCGCCTTTCTATAAATCTACCTGGCCATGCTGGAATGAGGGTGACGGAGATCATAATCATAATGGAAAAAAGTAAAAGACAAAAAATGAAAATCACTTCTAGTCCTACCTCTTGCAGATAGCCATTATTAACATTTTGTTACATATCCTTCTAGATTTATTTGTGTGTGTATATTACTTAAAGTCCCATGCTGCTTCATAATTTTCAATTAATTTATTAACTTTGCAACCAGTAAGCATACGATATTTATATCTTCTACTGTGTATATTTAAAGATATGCATCATATGTACTTTTTTTAAAACTTTAGTATTAATCATTACTTAGAGAAAAAGGGAAAAGATTTTAAGTGAGCTATACTAAAAACATAGCTATGGTATTTTTATTTAACCTATCAGTGAATGTATTCTCTCTAGCAAAGAAATGACTTGCCTGCTCACTTTTTTTTTTTTTTTTCCTTTCCTTCTTTTTTTCCTCATTGTGTTTGCAGAAGATGAACAAGTATCTGCTGTTTGAGGCACAGGCTTTTCTGGGTCCAGAGTTAGCCACCTAAAAGGAGAGCACAAGAAGACGTCCCTAGCAGTGGAGCCGTGGAACTCGCATTCTGAGGATGGTGGACCAGTTTGCCTCCTTCCCTGCCTTAAAAGCAGCATGGGGCTTCTTCTCCCCTTCTTCCTTTCCCCTTTGCATGTGAAATACTGTGAAGAAATTGCCCTGGCACTTTTCAGACTTTGTTGCTTGAAATGCACAGTGCAGCAATCTTCGAGCTCCCACTGTTGCTGCCTGCCACATCACACAGTATCATTCCCAATTCCAAGATCATCACAACAAGATGATTCACTCTGGCTGCACTTCTCAATGCCTGGAAGGATTTTTTTAAATCTTCCTTTTAGATTTCAATCCAGTCCTAGCACTTGGTCTCATTGGGATAATGAGAAAAGCTAGCCATTGAACTACTTGGGGCCTTTAACCCATCAAAGAAGACAAAGAAAAACAATGAAATCCTCTTGAGTACAGTGCTTTGTCCACTTGTTTACAATGTCTTTTTTTTTTTTTTTTTAAATGAATTTAAAGATTGTGTTCAGAGAGTAAATGTTCTATCCATTTGATGATCACAGTATTATTTTGAACCTTTAAGTAGGGTTGCCAGCCTGGGTTTCTAAAAAACCAAATATGCCGGACAGGGTGTGGTCACACCAAGAAGAGGGAAGACCTGGCTTGCGACCCTGTCTTCCCGTGTCCTTCTGGCCTCACCCGTGAAGTGCCCTATCCTGGAAGTAGAAGATGTTAGCCAATTACTTAGATACCAAGACACCTCATCCACTCCTTCCCCAGTGGGTGGGGTTCTTCTGTAAAACTGTTTGCACATGGCCAGGGGAGGGAAAAAGGACTCTTGTGTCCTGTGTCTGAGCCTTATGGAGTGCAGGACAGTGTCATTTGAGGGCGTGTCCTGCTCCATCGAGACGGATGGCAAACCCCGTTTTTTTAAGTTATGTTTCTTTGATTTTTGTTAAATTAGTTTTAGGGATTTTTTTTTTTTTTTTTCGTTTTTAAAGAGAAACGTTTGTAACTGGATAGGATTGCAGTGAAAGCAGCTTGGGATATTGGAGCTAACGCCAGCTGTTAATACTGCTCTTTCGAGACAGCCTCCCTGTACCGAACTGGCATTAGGGAATAAACAAGCCTTTAACGTGACAGAGGAACAAAAGATCAAAAACCTGATTAGACATGCCAGCCTTTGCGAGGTGGGTTAGTCACCAAAGACTAACCTGGAAGTGGCTTTATGGACGCCGCAGATAGAGAAGGCCTACGTGTAGCAACCACCTGCTCACAGCTGCTATTAACCCTATAGTGACTGAAATGACCCCTCCACTCTATTTTTGTGTTGTTTTTGCACAGACTCCGGAAAAGTGAAGGCTGCCAATCCGAGTAGTACTCAAATGTGAGGAACTGCTGGTCTTGGATTTTTTTTCCATTAAATTCAGCTGATCATATTGATCAGTAGATAAACGTAAATAGCTTCAAATTTTAAAAGTCAAATTGCAGTGTTTTTTCACTGCATCAAAACGATGTCAGTGCTTTATTTAATAAATCTCTTCTGTATCATGGCATTTGTCTACTTGCTTATATATTACATTGTCAATTATGCATTTGTAATTTTCCATGTAATAGGCATTATTTGCCAGTTTTCTTATATAGGCTGTGGACCTCA
The DNA here is from genome assembly GCF_028018385.1 of Neofelis nebulosa. Taxonomy (NCBI): domain Eukaryota; kingdom Metazoa; phylum Chordata; class Mammalia; order Carnivora; family Felidae; genus Neofelis; species Neofelis nebulosa. Next base: position 69,966,758 of record NC_080784.1, on the reverse strand, counting down.
TGTGCAGATAGACAGAAACCTAGCTCTACCACAAGTCGCACAAACGTTATCTAAGCATTAAGTAATTGTAGAACATAGGACTGCTAATCTCAGTTCGCTCTGTGATGTCAAGTGCAGAATGTACAATTAACTGGTGATTTCCTCATACTTTTGATACTACTTGTACCTGTATGTCTTTTAGAAAGACATTGGTGGAGTCTGTATCCCTTTTGTATTTTTAATACAATAATTGTACATATTGGTTATATTTTTGTTGAAGATGGTAGAAATGTACTATGTTTATGCTTCTACATCCAGTTTGTACAAGCTGGAAAATAAATAAATATAACATAAAGCCTGGTCTCTATCCTTAATGAATCGTGCATGCTTTTTATTACTGAAGTGTGATAAGGCCTTTGGGTCTTACTGCAGGAGCAAGCCCTCAGAAGGTCAAGGAGATTTAGCCTAGTTAGTATAAAAACTACCTAAAACTATTCGTTTAGGTAGCTTAGATATTAGGTAGATACTAATATCACAAACCAAACCACATTCGGAATTCAGTGTTTCTTGAGATTCAGTGAAAAATAATGATCCATATATATTTACAGAGCATTGGTCTCTTCTCAGCTCTTTCTTTTCCAATAAAAATTTCTGTGGGACATATTTTAATTCCCAGTGTGCATAATGAGAAACAGGACCTCAGAGAACATAAACTGTTATTCACGATCATGACCACTAAGTTCAAGGTACAATGTAGCTAATGATTTGAGACTTCTGAGTACATAAAATATTGTTATGTCTAGGAGTTGTGTTATTTGGTAAGTCTGAGTAATGCTTCAGTCTATCAGAAGGGCACTTAAAAGGTAAAAATCAGTTCAGCAGCAACCTATTTAAGCACTTTTGAAATCAAGGACTCATTTCTTAGCCTCAAGCAGACATAAAGAAAAGTGGTACCACTCACTGGGAAGCCTCAGAAGCTGGAGTGGAAGCATATGGGAGCACGTGCACAAAATGTGAGAAAGTCTAAAAAGGAGTCAGAAGTTTAGCCCTACTACTCAAGTGGCCACTGGCCAAACTTAAAAAGCTTTCTGAATCAGCGTTTGTGCTAGCTGTCTTGGTGAGGACATTTTGAAAATCTGGCCATCGAAACAATTGGAGAATTAAAACGAGTAGCTTCAACCATACCTTTTAAAAAATGAAGGTATTGTGTATAGATGTGTTGTTACGTGTTTGCCTCTATTCGTTATAAAAGCCATTCATTACTCAGGGACACTCTCATCAAAACAACCACCTATGCTTTAATGCAATGCTCGATTTAAATTTGTCATTCAAAAAGCTTAATTTTCTCCAATCGGGCTGGAAAAAATTAAGAATCTGATGCTAACAAGCTCTTCATCCTTTTTGTATTCTTAAAACAGGAAAATGACTAAACCACGATGCCCATTAAAAACCCTTTTTTATTTTAGGTTACCTTTAAGTAGGCAAAGACTTGTCTCTGCTTCAGGGATTCAAGAAATCCATGTTCATCAGATGTAATCAACAGCAGTGACAGAGTTTAATCCGTGTCCTGTTAGTAACAGAATTTGGTCGTTTTACGAATGTTGTACAAGATACTTTGTTGGCAAATATCTGATGCTCTATCCCCTAATCAAAAAGGCAACACAGACCCAAGTCTGTTTCCATGCACACAAGTTAAAGCCCTCCAAATATTCTCAGCTTAAACCTGTCGTCCTATATTGGGAAGTAATAGAGCTTATGTTCATCTATGCTTTAATATATTTTAGCTCCAGTTCACTGATACTATCCCCCAAATGTTCCTGAGTGATGCAAGCTTCTGAGAATGTGTGTATCAAAGCCTGGTAGGTCTGTGTACTAATGTATTAATGCATTATTGCACTGTTTTTGTCAAAAATAGTAAGCTCTCTGAGTCCTTGATTCTGTGATCTAATTCTCCTTTAACAATAGCTTACTCAAAGAATAAGAAAGTGAAGCAAGTTGTTGATGGAGAGGGAAATGATTTCATGAATATTCATAATGTCAAGAAGAATGTTGAAAGGGGCAGTAATGTAGCTTTAATGAATAGGACTGTAGCCAAGCTGACATGACTTTCAAGAAAGACTGTAAAGCGAATGAGAATTTACCCAACTGAAAGGGAGACAGACACACTGGAACTGAAAAATAATTTGTGAATTGCACTTTTTCAACGTTCACGTTTTTTTGCAAGCAGGATAAAATTCCTGCCTATGATTGAAATTACACTCATTGCCCAGTTTTTACAATGCCATGATTATATAACAGGAAAATTTTATAGAGGTGATCAAAACATTGCATGCAAGGTTAAAGAGTCGTAGAAAAGGCTTTATTTCATGGGCAATCAATGAGGTCATAACGATTTTCATTGTGGGAAAAATAGGGTATAGATATAATATCAAAGTAAACAACGTCAAATGACCAATTTTATAGAGGAGGGGAAATAATGAAATAAATTCAGTTCAGGGTACTCCACAACTCCAAAATAAAAGCAAGTTCCGTTTTTTCTGTAAATAGTTCTATAAAATTTAAGGAGCTTTGTTAATAACATTAACTATTTGACCTAACACTGAGTAGTTGCCATGAAGTATGGTCTGATGCGAACCAATGAATTAACGGTATAGCAGAATATTTGAGGCCTTCCTTAATTTATATAGATATATAATTTATGCAAAACATTTTTTCAGATAAGATTATAAAACTGATGTAGGATTCAGTGTCACGTGTAGCATTGAGATGAAAACGTGTGCAGTGCTTCCAGATGTAAATGAGTTGATTTCAACCATATTGTACACTTACTATGCTCTACGTACTTTCTTCTAGATGGTGGATATAGATTTCATTAATGTGAAATGAGGTGTCTTTTAATTACAGTTTTTTTGTTTTGGTTTTTGCAAAGTGTCTCCTGTTTCTCAGGCCTTAGAGGGGAGAACTTAGTGATCCTAATATCTTATCAAGTAGTCTTGATCACTGCTGGATCAAAGGCGATACCAGTCCCAAGAGTTGCCCATGTAGGTTTGCCAGCAATGTGTAAGGGGGTCCTTGACTAAGCACTGTGACCAGTAGGGAAAGTAACAACCAACTTGAACTCATCACGTTCTCTTTGGGGTATTTCTGTGAGAAGGCAAAAAAGAGCAAAAGCTATACTCAAATCAGTATACAGAAGCTGTGAGACGAGAGAAGTGATGAGTATGCAGAAATCACAAATAAGTAGGGGTCTCTGAAGTCCAGCAAGGGATTAATCAAAGACAGGAGTGACGGTAAAAGCTTAGTGTAACAGACACCTGTTTCTTAGGAAGCAACCAACAATATGTCTTCATTGTACCTGAATAGATTTCCAGTCTCGGAACAACCCCCTTGCAGCTTGGCTCTGTGAAATGTGTTTATTCTTCCCGCAACCAGGATGAAAAGCCTTTCCCATTCTTTGTGTTTCCTTTTCTGATAACTGTTCTTCTCAGCACCTAGAAAAATGCCTGGGATATTATAAAGGTTTTTAATACATGAATATTTTACCAAGAACCCTAAACGGCCCAATTTACACTAATAGATTGGACAATCAAAATCAGCCAATGTGCATTTATTGAGGGGCATCTATAACTGCCCAGTACTGGTAAATATTCAGAAGTGACATAAAGTACTTTGTTAAAAAAAATTATTTTTTCTTTATTGAGGTATAATTGACAAATACATGACTCTTAACAGGACTAGCAAGGATTAAGATTAACTAAAATGGGGGCACCCGCGTGGCTTAGTCTGTTAAGCATCCAACCCTTGGTTTCCACACAGGTCATGATCTCATGATTTGTGAGTTCGAGCCCTGCATTGGGCTCTGCACTGTCAAGGCGGAGTCTTCTTGGGATTGTCTCTGCCCCTCCCCTACTCATACACTCTCTCAAAATAAATAAATAAAACTTAAAAAAAAAAGACGAAGAATAAAATACTATTTAAGAGTTTTGGGTGGCTTCAGTTCAGATAGGCAAAAGATCAATAAAGACTGAAACATCCATAAAGCGGTGTTCAGTTCTCCCTTGAAGTATCAGGAAGATTTGATGAACAAAGGCATTGCCTATGGGACACTGAGGAGACACACTTAATTAGATGGACATCAGAATTAGGAGAAATTAGTGGAATAATTAGGGGAATGTGAGATTACATGTAACAAAATAGTTACAGAGATTGTATTTCTTTTAGGGGATCAGAGCTTATAAAAAAAAGGGCAAGAGCAAAAGGATCTTTGATGAGACAGTATTATTAAAGAAAGATCTGATTTGGCAGGACTACAGGATGTAAGGGTGAACCAGGGAGAAGGTAGTTTGCACAATAATCTAGGCCTGGGCTAGTCAAGTCCTGGAAAGCGTGTCAGGGGAGCAGAAGCAATTCAAAGGGGGGAAAAATAATAGTACTTGGTATCCATTAGGATAGGATAAATTAAAAATTAAGCCCCTCTCCCCACCAAAACAAAGTCTTAAAATTCTTAGTCTGAGTACTTAAAGGAAGTGGGGCGTCTGGGTGTCTGAGTTAGTTAAGCGTCTGACTTCGGCTCAGGTCATGATCTCACAGTTCATGAGTTCGAGGCCTCTGTCGGGCTCTGTGTGGACAGAGCTCAGAACCTGGAGCCTGCTTCAGATTCTGTGTCTCCCTCCCTCCCTGCCCCTGCCACTCCCCCACTCATGCTCTTCCTCTCCCTCTCTCTCAAAAATAAAGAAAAAAGATAAAGGAAGTAACGTTGACAAAGATAAGGAAGCTGCAGAAAATACTGATTTTTTAAATGAAGTCAAAAAAAGATTTTTGTCCAGGGGATTCTACTTTATGTTCTACTTTATGCCCATCATACCTCCTGCACCCAGGTTGAAGAAGGCGGTATTCTACCCTACTTAGGTACCATTATTGGTGAGTCCTCATGGCTTATTCACTACGTTTTCCAAAATGTGTTTGATTCATTCTTTTATATCACTGTCTAGGTTTTAAATCTTTGAGGGCAGGCTATTACACCTAACCAAACTATTTCTAGCACTATGCACCCTGTGGTTATGCTTAAATGATAGTATTTGTGTGATCTTGGATCAGCTGGTTAGTTTTTTTATAGCACTCCAAAAGACCAAAAGTATAGAAGAAACAAAACACACAAGCAGAATGTGAATAAATAGAATGAAAAGAGCCAGAGAATTTGAGTGGGTAAGGGGTTAGGCCACAGCCTCACAAAATTATACTTACTGATTCACATGAAAAGCTAGACCCAGAGAAGGACGTTTACAGCATGGAATTTTGAAGACTTGCCTCAAAAAAGGCACTCCCCAGGGGCATCTAGGTGGCTCAGTTGGTTAAGCGTCTGACTCTTGATCTCATCTCAGGTCATGATCTCACAGTCATGTTCTCATAGTCGTGAGACTGGGCCCCGTGTCAGGCTTTGTGCTGAGAGTGGAACCTGCTTAAGATTCTCTCTCTACTTCTGCCCCTCTCCACCTCAAAAAAAAAAAAAAAAAAAAAAAGTCACTCCCGGAGGACAAGTAGAAATGAAAACTTACCCAGCCTGCTCATGGGAGAGTCTTGATTCTCCAAGTGTCTCTTCTTCCACCAACTTTCCTGACAAGGGAAGAGACGAGTGAGCTAGCATTCCACTGTGCTCGGTATCAGGTCCTTCACTACCCAAGAGACAGGAGCAGAAGTCCTTTGCTAACATTCTTACTCCATCAAGAGTCCTGGTGCATAAGTCTGCAGGATGCAGATCTCTGAAAAACAAAACAAAACACCTTGTTTTCAAAAAAGTGAAATGAATAGAGACCAAGGTTTTTTTACAATCTTGCTAACATTCTTTTTTGGTCCAAACATTTGAATCTTGGAGTTGAACTGCATGGTTTTGATTTCTTAACTGTGTGACTCTGGGAAAAAAACTGAATTCTATATCTCAGTCTTCCCATGTGTAAAATGGATAAAACAATGGTATCTATCTCAATGGTAACAGCAAAGGTAAAGTAAAATATCACATATTAAACATTTTACACAGTATGTGGTACATAGTAGGCACTCAAACAATGTGAGCTGTAAGATTTTCTAAATTGCAAAATATTTTCCCAAATAGCATGTACACATTAATAACACAACTTAAGCATACAACTTAATGCAATTAAGCAAATATCTATCATTTCAGGGGGGTGTAAACCACAACGCTGGGATACCACTCCATACCCATTAGGATGGCGACTATCAAAACAACGGGAAATAACAAATGCTGGTGAACTTGTGGAGAAACTAGAACTCTTGTGCGCTGTTGGTGGCAATGCAAATGGTACAGCCACCGTGGGAAGCAATATAAATGGTTCCTCAAAAAACAGAATTGCTGGGGCGCCTGGGTGGCCCAGTCCATTAAATGTCTGTGGTTCAGGTCACGATCTCACGGTTTGTGGGTTCTAGCCCTGCGTTGCGCTCTGTGATGACAGCTCAGAGCCTGGAGCCTGCTTCAAATTCTGTGCATCTCTCTCTCTCTCTCTCTCTCCCTTCCCCATGCGTGCACTCTCTCTCTTTCTCTCTCAAAAATAAACATTAAAAAATGAAAAAAAAAATAGAATTGCGACATGATCCAGTGATTTAACTTCTGGGTATATACTCACAAGAATTGAAAATAAGAATTGGAAAGGTTCCTTGGACACCCACATTCTCAGCCTTCACAATAACTAAAAGATGGAAGCAACCTTAGTGTCTACTGACCAATGAATGGACAAACAAAATAAGGTATACGCCTACAATGGAATATTACTCAGCTTTCAGAAGGAAGGTAATTCTGACACGTTGCAAAATGGATGAACACTGAAGACATGCTAAGTGAGATAAGCCAGTCACAGAAGGACATATACTGTATGGTTCCACTTACGCAAAGTATGTATAAATAGTCAAATTCACAGACATAGAAAGTAGAATGGTGGTTGCCAGGGGCTGGAGGAATGGGGAGTTATTGTTTTTTTTAAATTAAAAAAAAATTTTTTTTAACGTTTATTTATTTTTGAGACAGAGAGAGACAGAGCATGAACGGGGGAGGGGCAGAGAGAGAGGGAGACACAGAATCGGAAACAGGCTCCAGGCTCCGAGCCATCAGCCCAGAGCCTGACGCGGGGCTCGAACTGACGGACCGCGAGATCGTGACCTGAGCCGAAGTCGGACGCTTAACCGACTGAGCCACCCAGGCGCCCCGGGGGATTTATTGTTTAATAGGTACTGAGTTTCAGTTTTATAAGATGAGAAGACTTCCGTGGATGGATACTGATAGTGTGGTTGCACAACAAACTGAAGGTACTTAGTGCCACTGAAAGGCACATGTAAAAATTGGTTAAGATGGGGTGCCTGGTGGCTCAGTCAGTTAAGCGTCTGACTCTTGATTTTGGCTCAGGTCATGATCTCACAGTGGTGAGATTGAGCCCCAAGTCAGGCTCTGCACTGAGCGTGGAGCCTGCTTGGGATTCTCTCTCCTTCTCTCTCTACCTCTCCCCCTGCTTGTTCTCTCTCTAAATAAATAAATAAACATTTAAAAAAATGGTTAAGATGGCAAATTTTATGGGTTTTTTTGCCACTATAAAAACATTTTTTTACCTTTATCATTAGCACACAGTAGTCTGACATACATATGTGCCTTTATACTTCTTGTTCTTATACCTATCTTCCAGAGGTGGAAACAAAATTGTATAATTCTCTGCTTGAAAATAAAAATACAAAATCAGGAATAAGTTCCCCTTTAAAAGGCAAATCGGTTTTAAATAAAAGGACACGAGGACTTGAAACATTTGAACCTAAAATAACCTTGCTTACTTACATCCTGTGTCAATTACATTGTATTGATGCTGTAAGAAAACAGAATTGTACTATATATTTGTGATGCAGGACATTAAGCATAAAATCTATTTTCTAACTAATCAGGTTGGGGGTATAACATCAAATAGGATTAAGTATGACTTCTCCACTCTTTAACATTAGAAATAAGGGTTCCAATTCTGGTAATGGAAAAATAGCTTGTATTAGACTAGCTCTCCTGCTGATAACAATTATAAATGCTAGAAAATATATAAAAACAAGCAATAGTTTGAATGCATTGGAGAGCAACCAAAGGCAATATCGGTAGGGGCACAATCCTTGGAAGAAAAGCACACTAGGTGAGCTCTTCGTAGAACTGACTTTTCCCTTGAGGGTACGTTCCAGTCACATGGCCCATCAGCGATAGAGGTCAAAGTCAGTTGTTTTGGGCTCAGGAAGATCAGAGTTCTGTTCTGAAAGGTTGAGAGCAAATAGGGAGGATGGTACCAAATCTGCATAAGAATTCCCTTCAAGTCATTGGAGGGCTCCAGAGCTGTGCATATGCCAAATGATGGTCCAAAGAACCCAGCAGAAGGCAGCTGCTGGGAGGCTAAAGAGCTAAGCAGATTTCAGCCACTGTTGCTTTCTGGGAAGACTGGAGTTAGAATAAACACCTTGGGCTTTCCACTGAAAACCCTAAAGGGTCATTACTTGGAGTAAAGATCATGTCCCCGAACTGAGGGCTATGTCCTCTAAGGCAAAACTAAAAGAGAGTCATCCTGACAAAGGCTGTAGCTAAGCTCCATAGGATCAATGTGACCTGTTCATAATTTAATTACAAGAGAACACAATTCAACACTCTTCAGAGGAAAGCAACATAAATCCAGATTCTCTACAATGTTATCATTGATTATATGATGTCAAGAGTAAATTAAATATTACTAAGTATGGAAAAGCCCAGGAAAATCATAATTAGTGGTAAAGGAGGTGTAAGTACAGGAAAAGAGAGAGATAGAGAGAGAAGGGTAAGAAACAACAATCATATGGTAGAAATAACTAACACTTTCAAGAGAGGAAAATCACCACAGTGGTTCATATTCATTCAATTAATTCAATATATAGTCATATAGTAACCATAATATGCAAAAAAAATTACCACTTTATTGATAATATGATTATCATCAAAAAGAAAAAAATGAATAAAAGAAACAGATTTTTCTTTTGGTTTTATTTCCTGGCATCCAATAGAAAGAATGAAAGGGATGTTTATATTCACTTTTCTTTGCTGAAACAATAACTATGGTTATTCATATTTGGGTATATGGCAAACATTGTTTTCAAAATTAAAACGTGAGCATACATGGCAGAGAGCAGAACTCTTGTGAAACAAACAAAAATCCCACTCCTTTTAAATTATAATAATGGCATTGAAAAGTTCCCATCAATAATAGTTAATGTGGCTCATTAACTGGATACTTGTGATAACAGCAAAGGATTATATCTTTTAACTGTCAAATTTTGGTAGTTACCAGATAAGTTTATTAGTTTAAAATTAAAGTACATAATTTTGCACATGATAGCTGAATCCAGAGTTTCCTTGGTTTATGCTTACAGTGGTTTTCTGCTTTGATTTCAAGTGTCTTTTAAGGTCAGTCAAGTATGATTGAAATTTAAATAGCCGTTTCCTTTCACTCTTACAGAGTTACGAGATCCTCAGAGTTTCCCCAAATGAAACAATCTCTGTTGGGAGGGTAGAATGTGTGTTCCCTTCGTTTGAAATTTCAGTTGACCGGGTCAGCTCAGGAGGAAGCAAATTGTCCATGGATTTATATAAATATCACTATTAAGAGACAAAATATTAAGGGGCAAAGTTGATTGAGCGTCTGACTTCTGCTCAGGTCGTGATCTTGTGGTTCATGGGTTCGAGTTCCGTGTCAGGCTCTGTGCTGACAGCTGAGAGCCTGGAGTCTGCTTCAGATTTTGTGTCTCCTTCTCTCTCTGCCCCTCCCCTGCTTACACTCTGTCTCAAAAATAAATAAAAACATTAAAAAATTTTTTAAAAGAGACAAAATATTAATAAGTGCTTTCGATTTTTTCTTCCTTCTGCAGACCCAGAAAGGAACCCAGAATTTATCAGCTTCACACATCATAAATCTTGAACTTGTGAGTTACTTTTGAGCAATGACTCAAAATGTCACATTTTGAGCAATGACTTCCTTGTGACTCTCCCAGAAGTTGACCCTTTGTACTGTACATCAATCAAGGATTCCCAGCTTGAGGTCATGTTAGGGCAGCAGATACTTTGAGGAACCAATTCTCATGACAATGGAATGCCACTATCCCTCTGGCCTCTAAATGCTGGGGAGGCTACACTGTGTCTCTAAATCACGCTTTGTCCACCCAGACAGGAAGACTCCGCCCCATGGTGACAGCCACACTGAGGACTTCAGGGAGCTTAAACCTAATGGTGTCAGGGAGCTTTAAGTGATTTTCAAACCAGCACTTGAACGATGTTTCTGGAACACAGTGGGATAGAAATAAAGAATATCTATTAGCTACTGTGGTATTTTTTTCTTCTCTGAATATTTTATTATTTCTACCATAAAAGTTCCCTCTTTCCCCACCATCCCTTCCCTCTTTCTTTCCCTACAGTCCCTTTCCTCCTTCTTTCCCTGTCCTCCTCAACCTCCTTCACCACCACCCACCGCCCCTAAGAAAAAAATTCCTTTCTTTTAGTGTTCTTCCATCATGACCCACACCTTATTGAAGAGTGGTTCTCAGAGAAATTTTAAATACATTAATCCACATCTTCAGGCTTATTATGAATCCTCTACTGCAAAATTTTTAGGATCTTTTCAAGCACCCATTACAACTTCTACCAAGCTCACAGGTGTCCTTTCTTACTCACGACCTCCTCTCATCAGCCTCTGCACTGTGTGTGTGTGTGTGTGTGTGTGTATGCATTAATGTGACAAGAAGTCTGCTTATATCTTGGGCTTTTTCCCCTGGGGAAGGCAAAGCTTATGCTCAGCTGCCAGGAGAGTGCTTTGATCCAAGCCCTGTTCCACCCCAGCACGACCTTCTGGAATCTCCTGTTATGTCCCATAGACCCAATAAATCTCCCAAGATGTTCAATTAATGCACCCTAGTCCTGGCCAGGCTGGCTTCCTTCTATTCCTGAAGCAAGGTCCAAATCACCTCTTCGAACGTGTGAGCCCCAAGAGACAAATCCAAATACAAATGAAGTAGCAAACTCCCATTCCTTATTTTATTCTTAAAAAGCATTACTATGACAAACCAAAGCATCACCAGGAACACAGAGCACACACTGTATGGTCATCTGCCACAGGGAGATATTTGTGTCCATCCTGTTTTGTGAAGGAGCAGGATGACATGTGGACAGGAAGTCTCATAGGTTTACTGGTAAGCATGCCGGACTTCGAGTGGCTTGGGGGTTGGCATCAAGGAGGACAGTCAGTGTTGGGATTAGAAAGCAAAGGTCTCTTGGATTTATCCTGGATTGCTCTTTCCATTATGCTCCTTGAATTAGTTTGCTATGGTTGCCAACAAAATACCACAGGAAGGTAATTTCTCATAGTTGTGGCAGCTGGAAGTTCAAGATCAAGGTGCTGGCAGGTGTGGTTTCTCCTGAGTCCTCTGTCTTTGGCTCAAAGATGGCTGATTTCTTGTATTCTCACATGGCCTTTTCACCCTGAGAATATTTCCCTGCTGTCTCATCTTGTTTAAGTACAGTAGTCCTATTGTTCGGAGCTTCACTCTTAATTACCCCTTTGGAGGCCCTCCACATAGAGTTACATTGGATATTAGGGCTTCAAAATATAAACTTTAAGGGAACACAATTCAATCCACAACAGGTGGTCACTGAGCCAGCAGGTAGCTAAGAGCAAGATGGCAGGTTCACAAAAGCAACAGTCCTTGTGCAGCTCAGAGGGACATCCATAAAAGACTCTTCACCAATGAGGATCCTTGAGGTACTCTTTCCCTACCCATGTGATAAGTGAGATTGTTTAAAGGTGAGCTGCGGTTCTTTAGGTCTCTCATAATGACCCTCATACATGTTTCCTCCTAGGAAATGCTCTGCTGAGTCCAAGGTCTCAGCTTTATAGTTGGTTTTTAGTATCAGACAACTTTTCCTAAGCAGCAAACTTTTTGCATAATTTTGAGAAATTTCTTCCTAAAAGGCATACATGTGCACAATGTACACATTTTAACAATGTAAATCTGCAAGTGATGGTGAAGTAGGATGGGTTGTAATAATCAGAGAGTAGCTCATCTCATGACCCCAAACTAGAGGCATGACAGCTACATCCAAGCCACCACTGAAATGTACAGCCTATCCTGTGGAAGACGCTGATGACACAGAGCAGACCTCTTGTGAAGGTCCAGAGAGGACTGGATCAGTGGATGTTTTGGCCAATTCTTTGCCTCTTAGATCGGGCATGTAGTGAACAGGCATGTCTGCCAGGCATGGGATGTGGTTGGGGTACTGTCAGGGCAGGGGTGGGGGTCTGAGCCCAGGCCAAGGGCTCAGACAACACGATTCAAGAAAGTGTCTCAAGAAACCCTAAAAATACTCACGTGAAAGTTTGCAAATTATCAGTCAGAGTCTGATGACTGACAACTTAAAAGCAGTTTTTCTCAAAACACTTTCAAGAAGGTGTATGTGGTCAAAACTTTCATAAGCTTCATTATCATGGAAATAATGAATGCATGAACGGACACATCATTTGCTTTTTTCTCTGTTGGCATCTCCACTGATGGTACAAAAGCAATGGTGGGTAAACAGTTGGTACCTTAACATGAAGCCGTGGCATCAACCTGAACTAGCCGTCAGTCATTGTGTTTTTCGTTGTCATGTACTTCCAGTAAAACAAAAACACACCAGTGCTTAATGAGGCAGTAAGACTTCAAGATTTTACTAAATCTTGTCCCTTGAGTACTCATCTCTTTAGCATTCTTGATGAAGAAATGTAAATACAAATAAAGCACTTTTGCTGCGTACCAAAGTCCAATGACTGTCTCAAGAAAGAGCACTTTTTTTGTTTGATGTCAATCATATCTCAATAAAGTGGTTTAAAAAAAACAGAAAATGCATTTTGATTGAGCACAAACTTAACTAGCTGCTTTTTATCATGGACTATCAGGAACACAATTTTTTTCCAGAAGAATGACTATGGTTATTTGGATATTTGGTGTTATGGACTGAATGTTGTGCTGCATCCCAATTCACATGTTGAAACCCCCTACGTTCCCGTGTGATGGTGTTAGGAGGTGGGGCTTTGAGAAATGATTAGGATTTAGTGAGGTCGAGAAGGTGGAGCCCTCATGAATGGTATTAGTGCCCTTATAAGAGTCACAAGCAAGTTTAATGCCTTTTTCTGTTCTCTGCCATGAGAGGATATGAGAAGGCAGCAGTCTGCAGTCCAGAAGAGGGCTCTTTCCCGGAACCTAACTCTGCTGGCACCCTGATCTCAGACTTTTGGCCCCCTGTGGAAGGGCCCCTCAGACTTTTGGCCTCAGACTATTTCCCCTGCTGTGGGAAATAAGTCTCTGTTGTTTATAAGCACCAGTCTAGGGGCGCCTGGGTGGCGCAGTCGGTTAAGCGTCCGACTTCAGCCGGGTCACGATCTCGCGGTCCGTGAGTTCGAGCCCCGCGTCAGGCTCTGGGCCGATGGCTCGGAGCCTGGAGCCTGTTTCCGACTCTGTGTCTCCCTCTCTCTGACCCTCCCCCATTCATTCTCTGTCTCTCTCTGTCTCAAAAATAAATAAGCGTTAAAAACATTAAAAAAAAAAAAAAAAAAAAAATTTAAAGGGGCGCCTGGGTGGCGCAGTCGGTTAAGCGTCCAACTTCAGCCAGGTCACGATCTCACGGTCCGTGAGTTCGAGCCCCGCGTCAGGCTCTGGGCCGATGGCTCGGAGCCTGGAGCCTGTTTCCGACTCTGTGTCTCCCTCTCTCTCTGCCCCTCCCCCGTTCATGCTCTGTCTCTCTCTGTCCCAAAAATAAATAAAAAACGTTGAAAAAAAAAAAATTATAAGCACCAGTCTATGGTAATTTGTTATAGCAGCCAAAACTGACTATGACATTCTGTAAACTTTTTATTCAAAAACAAAAAAAGTAAGCTATTTCATGGAAAAATAACTGACGAGATTTGTTGCCAATGATAAAATCCAAGCTTTCAAGTGAAAATTAAAGTTTTGGAAAATCTGTATGCGCCATTGTACACTTGAAAGCTTTCCAATAGTTAAAGAGTTTTCTGATGAGATTAGTAGTGATATTATCTTTTTAAAAAAATGTTTATTTTTGAAAGAGAGAGAGAGAGAGAGAATGTGTGGGTGGGGTAGAGGCAGGGAAAGAGGGACAGCCTGCTTGAAGCAGGCTCCAAGCTGACAGTAGCAAACCCGATGAGGGGCTTGAACTCACAAACCACGAGATCATGACCTGAGTCGAAGTTGGACACTCAACTGACTGAGCCACCCAGGTGCTCCAGTAGTGATATTATCTTAAAGAATGGCATTTTTTTTTTCTTTTATACAATGAAATGTTCCAATAAAAGAGGTTGAGAATTACTACCTTGAAATTTAGGTTGGGCTCCTGTTATCTAGACCATTTTGATTCCTCCTTACTAAAAACAAATGGATGTAAATCACACACATGAAAATTATAAATTATAGAGTTTCTCTACTTGAAAATGGTAAGCAGCTAAGCTCTTAAGCTGAACTTTCAGGATCACTGAAAATAAAATAAGACATACTTATCTGTAAAAAGTATAGATATAAAACTCTTAGAAAGTTAGTATATTTTTCTTATAGTTTAATTCTAAGAGAAAGATCTAGAACATTTTTAACCTACATTCCTTCTTGGTTTGACTATACTACAAAAAGAATATTTTCCGGAGTCACATAGGATTTCTTGGTTTGAAATCCAGATCTTCCTCTTTCCACTTATGTGACTGGGAGAAATGTACATCTCTGAGCCTCCAAAATAGTCCTCAGTGATCTCTGTTTCCTGGTCTTTATACCCTTGTGCCCCCTGCCATGATAGCTCTCTGGCCAATAGAATATGGCAGAAGTAATGATATGTAACTTTCAAGATAAGGTTATAAAAGACTGCAACTTCCATCTTGAGTTCTTGCTTCTCTTTAGATCACAGCTCTGGAAGAAAGCAGTCTGTACCATGAGGCCACTGAGGCAGCCTGTGGAAAGGCCATGTGGTAAAGAACTGAGGTACCAACAACCATGTGAGTGAGCTTGGAAACATGTTTCAGCCCCAGTCAAGACTTGAGATGCCTGGTACCCTCGCTGACAACTTGTCTGCAATATCATAAGAGACTCTAAGCTAGAACCAACTGGTGGTTCCAAAACTCCTGATCACAGAAACTGTTTGTTGTTTTAAGTTACTTTTTTTTGGGTGGGGGGAGTAATTTCTTAGCCAGCAATACATTTAAGTACAGTGATCTTTTTGTATTGATGCCTAAAGGATATCTTTTTCCCTCTGAAAAAGCTATGGTTGTGTTAGAATTAGAAATCTTGTACTGTGCATTGTCAGCTACTATTTCATGCAAGCAGGGGGCATATTCAATAAATAGTTTCACATCTTCCCTAAAGAAAGCTTTACTACAATGTAGATTTCAGTACTGTTTTATTTTAGTTTCCCTTTTCAAAGCCCTCCCCCTGCCATAATACATATGTTAGATCCTCTTTTACTGACTTCTACAGCTACCACTTTCTATCAAATTTTTTAAATCTCTTTTTTCATTTCCTTTTGATCTTTAAGTTTCCTTCTTTGCCATCGTCTACTTCCTTTAAAGCATTCTGTGTTGGCTTTGTTATTGTTTCATTGGGTTTATCTTTGTTTCTCAAATGACTTTTTTTCCTAAATATTCTCTGAGTTCATTCACTTATTTAAAATTTCTCTACTCATTTTATTTATGAAAAATTTTAAAAATTCTGATTTTTGATGATTTATGAAAGCTTATAATAGTTTTCCTTATGTTATTTTACCATATTTTGAAATATTAGCTTACAGTTTTCATTCATTTTGTGAGTTTGGATTTCTGGCATTATTTCATAGTATGCAAAGGATTTATTTTAATATACTTCCATTTCTCTTGTTTTCTGATAACAATCTCTTGGCTTGAGATTTGATATATCCTTTTCTGCAGTTCGTTTTTTTTTTTTTTTTTTTTTTAAATTTTTTTTTTCAACGTTTTTTATTTATTTTTGGGACAGAGAGAGACAGAGCATGAACGGGAGAGGGGCAGAGAGAGAGGGAGACACAGAATCGGAAACAGGCTCCAGGCTCCGAGCCATCAGCCCAGAGCCTGACGCGGGGCTCGAACTCACGGACCGCGAGATCGTGACCTGGCTGATGTCGGACGCTTAACCGACTGCGCCACCCAGGCGCCCCTGCAGTTCGTTTTTAAGTGAAATGAGTACTCCTGTCTTTTTAAGAGGAATAAATGAGCCAGGATAGCTTTTCTAACTTCATGACTCTAGATCTCTTTTATTCTTTTTTACAAAGTGCTAAAAAATATGGCAGTAAACTTCCTGAGATTTTCCTTGTCTGGTCTTCTCCCTTAATTCTATTTAAACTTCCTCTTTCCTTCACCTCTGTTGTTTCTGTCCTGCTCATATGGGATTCTACTCTCAGCACTTTCTCCTTGGTGCAGGGCTTTGTCATAGAAAGTTAGTTTGGTTTGTTACTTTCAAGAATTCATAGGCACAAATCCCTGGAAAGAACTCATATCCTCAATTTTCTGAAACCCCACTGAAATTTCTGCACAAAACAGTCTGCAAAATGCCTTCCCAGGTTCTGCAGCTATTCCCAGGATAATTCACTGTGATTTCCAGGGAGTCACTGATAGTAATTGAGTAGATCTTTGTTGTTGGTTTTGTTCTCTTAGTTGCTCTGATTGTTTTAACAGGGAAGTTTAAAGAGATTCAAAAACGGTATTGCCATTACTACCTAATTCCTAGAATGGTATACTCTTGCTTTTCTTTTGAACAAAATTTCCTTAGAAAAAAAAATTTTTTTTTTTTTTTTACAAACTTGTGCATCTGTTTTTTAGTTAGCTTAAAAAACTAAGTGTATTATGTAAATTTTAAAGGTAGAGAGTAGAGAGGATAGTATACTACCACCCATCTGTGCAACTGATGAGGGAGCGTGAGGCAAGCTGAGGGCAAAATACAGGCTGGTACACACACCCTGCCCCCATGCCTTGATGATGACACTTTGCTAAGGACAAAAGAGAATCTTAGCTTAACATTATCCCAACCTCAAGGATCCTGTAAGTCTATTTCCTTTATCTCAACTGTCCTAAGATATATCCTGGCAATCATATTCCAAGCTTATGGCCCCCTGATGTACATCTGAAGGGTCTACGACTGAGGTTTTATCAAATGGTAATAAATGGTGTTTCCCTAGCAATAGCTAGCCCCTTGAGGTTCTGGAAACCTTGCTTCCAAAACTGCTTACAGACTTACTGTATCCCTAACTCCCTCCCAACCTGAGGGTATACAATCAGTTACCCATCACGACCCCAGTGCAGCTCTTCGTGCCCACAGGTCCTGTACCATGCTCTAATAAAAGCACCTTTTTTGTACCAAAGACATCTTAAAGAATCTTTCTTGGCTGCCGGCTCCAAACCACTCCACCATCACCCCAAAACTTCATCACAACCATTTTCAACACTTTTAACATATAGCCAACCTTATTTCATATTCAACCCTATTTATTCCTGCTCCTTCAATGGATTATTATGAAGAAAATTCAAGACATCATGTCATTTCAGCATGAAATATTTTCGTGTTTTAATTATTTTTGAATGCTAAATTTAATATATGATATAAATAACAGGCTGAGATAATTTACAACTTCGCATAAGTTACAAGTGCAAAATGGAGGCATGGCTTCACATATCTTAGGAAAATTGTGTCTATGGATGCGTCACAGAAATCAAAATTAGCAAGAGGTCTATTCTTAGAGATTTGTGAAAAAACAATACTAAATGCAACAATACTTAAAACCATCGATCCAGTGTTCTATGTCAGAAAATCTAAGAGTCATCCTCAATTCCTCTTTCCCTTCCCCCAACAGAACCAGCAACCCAAGTTCTGTGCATGCAACATCTTCAATATTTCCATTCCCACTGCACTGCCTTGGTTCAGGGCTCCTTTCTTTCTTTCCTGGATTATGGCAACAGGTTTCTAAATCACCTCTTGAGCGCTAGTCTCACCCACTTCAGTTGCTCCTCCAAGAACCATTATCAAGACCTTAAAATGTAAATTGATTCATTTGGCTCTTCTGTTTAGAAGCACTTAGTGTCCCCCCATCACTTGAAAACACTCCTTTTAAAATAAACCAGGCTGCTCAGGATTTATTTCTCCAATGTCTCCTCTTAACTTTGTCTATACAAAAACTGCATGCAAGAGTATGTTGTTCAGGGCACCTGGAAGGCTCAGTAGGTTAAGTGTCCAACTGTGGCTCAGGTCATGATCTCACAGTTCACGAGCTTTAGCCCCACATAGGGCTTTGTGCTGACAGCTCAGAGCCTGGAGCTTGCTTTGGATTCTGTGTCTCCCTCTCTCTCTGCTTCTTTCCTGCTCACGCTGTCTCTGTTTCTGTCTCTGTAAAAAATAAACATTAAAAAAATTTTTTAAAAGAAGAATATGTTGTTCTATTTTTTCCCCCAAACCCTTCCCCCATACTGTCAGCAAATTCTTACTTTCAAATTCCAACAATGTTTCTTTCAGCTTTGGAAAAAATAGCTTTATACAGTAAAATGACCACATTTTGTTCAGAAAGAAAACTTAAATAGTATCTTGGACTTTCAATATCTTGCCCGCATTTTTTATCTCATTTGTTCCTCAAAAACCTCCATCGAGTATATAAGGCAGGTACTGTTTCCTATGGATGACTAAACTGGGTAGGGGCAGCAGTTAGTAGGGGTAGAGGTAGGAGAAGACGTTGGAAAACTCCAGCAGGCACCATTCATGTTATATCCTATAGAGATGATTCCCGCCCCCAATACTGCAGCAAGCAAATCTGCCTTTGTTTCATATAGATCACTTTCAGAGTTCACAGCAGGGGATGCCGTTCATTATGCAGATTTTTGACCTGTTTTCTTTCTTTCTTTTTTTTAAGCTGTCATGACCAGTAATTCTAAATAATAGGCAACTAAAAAGCTTTCCGTTGGAAGAAAGTTAGTTTTTTCCTTACCTTCTTTACTTACAAATGCACCCAGGTCAAAAGTTTAGGGAAGCTTGGTTTGAAATGGTATCCATGGTTTTCTTATGGTAATTTTTGATTTCTAAATACAGAAGTGATTTAATAGTAAAATCCTGCTGGTCCAGTTGGAGGTCATGGGAATGCCTCTATGTGAATATAAAGAATTGGTTTTAAACTACTAGTTGGCCAAAGGCTTATTTAGCAAATTTAGAGAAGCAGTTTATGACCTTTACCTACACTTGAACTGAAATGGTAATCTACATTTCCAAAGACATTAAGAATTTCAATTTGAATTTCTGTGGAAAGACTGATCATTGTGTTCTGAACGAAGATGAAAGAATATAGGTGAGAGGTTATGAGCAGGCAACACTGCCCATGCCACTGACAATCAACTAGAAAACAGCCTCCAGAATTTCCAATTTTTCCAGATGTAATATTCAACTCACTTTTTTTGTTGACATTTAGAAATTAACGTGCTGTAACACCTGTTGTCCCACTCCAGCTACCAAATTGGTTAAAATGGAAAAGATTTTTTTTATTGTAAATTACTATTCTTCAGGTTGTGGGAACAGCTTTAGATTTTCAATAAATGCTTTTTTTTTTAAAATTGAATACATATGAATAATAAAACTAATTTAAAAACTCTGACATGTTAAGCTTTACTTTTTAGTTTCAAACTATAATGTCTTTGATGGCAGTGATGTGTTTCCTTCAAAGACTTTACTGAATGTAACATGTCAAAAATAAACTGATTAATATGGACAAGTAATAATAATACCACAGTTTACTCAAGTCTGTAGTACCTCCTACTGAATAATGTAATCTTAAGAAAATAATTAAATAAAGCTGACTTTTTTCCAAGATGAAATTTAAGAAAACTTGGATATTTAGGAATTGAAAATTAATTACAACAATTTAATCCCTCAACTATGTTTGAGAATGCTGTAAATTAGCCTTTCTTTAGATTAAAAAAAGAAAGAAAGAAAGTATATTAGAAAAGACCTCTAGTGTTTATAGCAGCTTACTGCAGTTTCATTTTTAAAAATCTACACTGGGAAGATACAATAAATGTACTTTTCCCTACTTCTTAACAAAGTACAATGAAAACTTCTGCATTATATATAAAAACCTGCATAAGATGACTCTGAAAGGTGACGAGAAGACAGGCTGGCTAGAGACCTCAGGACCAGGTGTTCCCTGGGGTTTTCTTTTTGCCTCGTAGATCCCAGACTTGGAGCTAAAGCTGGCAACCCAGAAATGCCAGTGAATGGAAAGCAAACAAAGCAATCCTGCTCTCTAGAAAAAGCCCTAAGAAATGGGCAGCTAGCAATACAAAAAACTATTAGACAGTAACTGCTCTGCTCCAGTGAAACCATAGATAAAGCTGTAGCCCTACCACCCATGCCAGCAAAAGCTGAAATGGGAAGCCTAGAGTTCCACAATGCCCAGACTGTAATAGTGGCAGAACCAACCTCTCCTTAAAACTTCTATTGGGCTAGTGTCGAAGAAAGCTGATCAGGGAGCTAGGACTTTCATCCCTTCCAGGCAGTATCACTCAGGACCATGTAGATTTTCATACCTACTAAGAAGTAATTAGCAATAATGTAATGCCTTTGCCCCTCCCTGCTGGGTCTCAGAAGAGGCTTATGGATGAGTCAGGACTTTTTTTTATTTTTATTTTTTTTTAATGTTTATTTATTTTTGAGAGACAGACAGAGCACAAGTGGGGGAGGAGCAGAGAGACTGAGAGACAGATCCAAAGCAGACTCCAGGCTCTGAGCTGTCAGCACAGAGCCCAACGTGGGGCTTGAACTCAAAAACAGTGAGATCACGACCTAAGCTGAAGGTGGATGCTTAACCGACTGAGTCACCCAGGCGCCCCGGGACAAGTCAGGACTTTTATCTCCACCCAGCAGTAATGAGGCCAATCTTCTCCTATAATATCAGTCAATGCCATAAGGAAAAGGAGTAACAAAGCCCAGAAGGTAGCTGAGTGTGGAGCAAGAATTCCTACTCCCATCTAATGGTAATGACTGGCTCCTCCCCTCAGATGTCAATGAAGGTCAAGTGGGATCCTAAAATTCTACTATCCAGCAGTAATGAGGCAGTACACCTCCCACTTCTGCTTTCCCTTCGTAGAAGAAACTAGCTAAAACAGAAGTTTTTTTAACGTTTATTTTTGAGAGAGAGAGAGAGAGAGAGGGAGAGAGCATAAGTGGGGGAGGGGCAGATAGAGAGAAGAGGCAGATACAGGATCCAAAGTGGGTTCCATGCTTCAACTCACAAACCTCAGATTATGCCCTGAGGTGAAGATGGACACTCAACTGACTAAGCCACCCAGGTGCCCCTAAAACAGAAGAGTTTAATACAACCCAAGCTCTCATTACATCATATCTAAGTTTCAACAGAAAATCACTCATACCAAGAACCAAGAAGATCTCAAACTAAACAAACAAAAACAGTGAACAGCCAATATGAAGATGACAAAAATGTTAGAATTATCCGATAAAGGTCTTAAAGAATTCATCATTAAAATGATTCAACTAACATTACAAATGTGCTTGAAACAAATAAGAAGTACAAAGTATTAATGAAGAAATAGAAGATATAAAAAGAGAGAAATGGAAAGTTCAGAACTGAAAAACACAATAATAACAGCAAAAAAACAGTAGATAAGCTCAACAGCAGAATAGAGGAGATAGAGGAAAGAAACAGTGAACTTGAAGATAGGACAATAGAAATTACCCAATCTGGGAAGAGGGGAAGAGGGGAAGATGGTGGCAGAGTAGGAGGACCCTAGGCTCACCTCATCCCATGAATACAACTAGATAACAATCAAATCATCCTAAATACCCTAGAAATTGACCTGAAGATTGGCAGATTCCACAACTAAGGGTAAAGAGACCATATCAAAGAAGGTAGGAAGGGCAGAGATGTGGTTTGGGAGAGAAATGGATTGTGGCTACTGTAATGCAAAGTGAGCTGCAGTCTTGGAGAAGGGTGAGAGACAGATTAGGATACAAGGGAGTGCACAGGGAAAATGAATCCCCATAGCTTGCAAAGCAGGAGGAGCTGAATTTCCTGAGTTTTTGCAACCAGTAGGCTTAAAGCCTAGCGTTCTAAAGGTCAGCAGGTTTGGCTCAGGGAGTGCCCAGAAGTATTAGGGCTGCTCCTGGAGAGAAGGCAGGGCAAACAGCCCAAGGATATATAGTGTGAACAGTGATCTAAAGAGTGCCTAGGGTATACAGTACAGGGGTTTATTGCTCATCTCAAGAGTATATCCCAGAGAGGCAGCATTCACGGACAGTCCCCTCCATAAACAAGAAAACTGGCAGGTGCCATTTCCCTCCTCTGCTCCTCATGATAAGCACAGCGCCACCTGCAGGAACCAGCAGAGCACTGACACTACCTAACACCGAACCCCTGTGCTCCAGGGGAACCACACTTCTAAGTCTCACCTGCCTTGGTCTCAGTGCAGTGGGCCCCGTCCCTCAGAAGACCAGCTCAAACCCCTGCTAACATTGTGTCTCCTGATCTGGGAGTTTTGCAAAACCTAGGTTCTAGTGATGGTGGTGGCTCTCATTTCAAAGCAGATCAGAGAAACTTAAAACATGCCACATTCATACCAGGGACCAAACACTGCCCACAACAGGAAAAAAGGGGCTCTGCAGATGACTGGCTTGAAGAATAGAGCGTCTGGGGCACCTGGGTGGCTCAATCGGTTAAACATCCAACTTTGTCTCAGGTCGTGATCTCATGGTTAGTGGGTTTGAGCCCCGCGTCAGGCTCTGTGCTGACAGCTCAGAGCCTGGAGCCTGCTTCAGATTCTGTGTCTCCCTCTCTCTCTGCCCATCCCTACTCATGCTCTGTTTCTGTCTTTCAAAAATAAATAAACTTTAAAAAAAAAAAGAATAGACTGGCTGGACAAAACCGTAGAGCACATGTAGCACACATTGGAGGCACTCCTAGAAGACCCAGGCCCTTGGGAACAGGGAATACTATGCATCAGGGCACTACAGGACCACTTTTTCATAAGGCCATTACTCAAAAACAAGAGATGTAGCTTACTTTCCTAAGACAGATAAATAGGCACAGAGACTTGGATAAAATGAGAAGACAAAGAAATTTGTACTAAATGAAAGAACAGGATAAGGCCATGGCCAGAGATTTAAGCAAAACAGATATAAGCAATATGCCTTATGGAGTATATAAAGCAAGGATCATAAGGCTACTCACTGAACTTAAGAGTGGAAGACATCAGTGAGACCCTTAACACAGTGATAAAAAAGAACCAATCAGAGATGAAGAGTACAATGAATGAGATTGGAAACACTCTGATGCAATGAACAACAGGCTGGAAGAAGCAGAGGAATGAAATAAGACCTAGAAGAGAGAGTACTAGAAAATAATAAAGATGAACAAAATAGAGAAAAAGGAATTATGCAAAACCAGAATAGATTTAGAGAACTCTGGATTTCATCAAGCATAATAATATTTGCAGGTGCCTGGGTGGCTCAATTGGTTAAGTGTCTGATTCTTGATTTAGATCAGGTCATGATCTCATGGTTCATGAGACTGAGCCTTGCATTGGGCTCTGTGCTGTCAACATGGAGACTGCTTGGGATTCTCTCTCCCTCTCTATCTGCCCCTCCCCCATTTGTGCTTGCTCTCTCTCTCTCTCTCTCTCTCTCTCAAAATAAATAAATAATATAAATTTTAAAAAAGTAATAATATTTGTATTATAGGAGCCCCAGAAGAAGAAGAAAGGGAGGTAGAAAATTTGTTTGAAGAGATAATAGTTGAAAACTTCCCTAATGTGGGGAATGAAACAGATATCCAGATTCAGGAGGCACAGAAAATCCCTAACAAAGTTAACAAAAGCAGATCTACATAAATACATATTATCAATGAAATGGCAAAATATAGAGATAAAGAAAAAAAATTTAAAGCAGCAAGACAAAAGAACGCAGTTATATACAAGGGAAACTCTGTAAGGCTATCGAGATTTTTTCAGCAGAAACTTTCCAAGCCAGAAGGGAGTGGTATGATATATCCAAAGTGCTGATTGGGAAAAATCTGCATCTGCAGTCAAGAATATTCTAGCCCAGCAAGGCTATCATTCAGAATAGAAGGAAAGATAGAGCTTCCCAGACAAACAAAAACTAAAGGAACTCAGGACCATTAAGCCAGCCCTGAAAGAAATCTTAAAGGGAACTCTTTTAGTGGAAAGGAAAGACCAGAGGAGACAGTATGAAGGTAGGAAACACAAAAGCAGTGAAAATGAACAGTTTTGTAAAATTTCAGTCAAGATACTTACAAAATAAAAGGATGTAAAATATAACATACCTAAAATGTGGGGAGGAGAGCAGTAAAGTATGGATTCAAACTTAAATGATTATCAAATTAATATAGACTGCTATATGCAGATGTTATATGCAAACCTAATGGTAACTACAAATCAAGAACCCCTGATAAATAGGCAAAGCATAAAAATCCAGCAAGCTATGAAAGACAGAAAGACAAGAAAAGATGAGAGAAAATCTTCAGAAACAACCAAAACCAGGTAATAGAATACAATGAACACATATCAATAGTTACTTTGAATGCAAATGGACTAAATGCTCCAATAGAAAGACATACGGTGACAGAATGGATAAAAAGATTTATCCATATGCTGCTTAAAAATACTCATTTTAGGGGCGCCTGGGTGGCTCAGTTGGTTAAGCATCCAACTTCGGCCCGGGTCATGATCCTGCACTTTGTGGGTTCGAGCCCTGCATTGGGCTCTGTTCTGACAGCTCAGAGCCTGGAGTCTGCTTCAGATTCTGTGTCTCCCTCTCTCTCTGCTCCTCCTCTGCTTGCACTCTGTCTCCCCAAAATAAATAAATATTTTTTAAAAATTTTAAAAAGACTCATTTTAGACTTAAAGACACCTGCAAATTTAATGTGAGGGGATGGAGAAATATGTTTCATGCAAATGGATGTCAAAAGAAAGCCAAACTAGTAATACTTATATTGAACAAAATAGACTTTAAAACAAAGACTAACAAGAGACAAAGAAGGATATTATATAATAATAAAAGGAACAATCCAAGAAGAAGATATAACAATTATAAATATTTATGTAACCAACATGGGAGCACCCAAGTACATAAAACAGTTAATAACAAACATAAAGAAACTAATCAGAAATAGTATAATAATAGGAGAGAATTATTAACACTCACTTACATTAATGGACAGATCATCTAAACAGAAAATCAACAAGGAAATAATGGCTTTGAACGACACACTGGACCAGATGGATTCTGGTCCTAAAACAGACCATCCTAAAACAGCAGAACACACATTCTTATCAAGTGCACATGGAACATTCTCTAGAGAGGATTATGTATTAGGCCACAAGACAAGCCTCAACAAAATAAAAAAGATCTAAGTCATACCATGTACCTTTTCTGACCACAATGCTATGAAACTAGAACTCAGCCACAAGAAAACAATCTTGAAAGACCACAAATACATGGAGGTTAAAAACATGCTACTAAACAATGGGAAACCAAGAAATAAAAGAAATAAAACCTACATGGAAAAAAATGAAAATGAAAACATAATTGTGTCAAAACCTTTTGGATGCAGCAAAAGCAGCAGTTCTAAGAGAGAAGTTTATAGCAATACAGGACTACCTCAAAAGGCAAGAAAAATCTTAAATAAACAACCTAACCTTACACCTAAAGAAGCTAGAAACTGAACAACAAACAAAACCTAAAACCAGAAGAAGGAAAGGAATAATAAAGATTAGAGCTGAAATAAATGTTATAGAAACTAAAAATAACCCAATAGAACAGATCAATGAAACCTGGAGCTGGTTCTTTGAAAAATCAATACAATTGGTAAACCTCTAGCCAGACTTATGAAGAAAAAAAGAGAAATGTTTCAATTAAAATCACAAAAGAGAGAAGAGAAGCAACAACCAACATCACAGAAATACAAACAATTATAAAAGAATATTATGAAAGAACTATATGCCAACTAAGTGGATAACCTAGAAGAAATAGATAAATTCCTAGAAACATATAACCTCCTGAAACTGAATCAGGGAGAAAAACAACATCTGAATATACCAAATACCAGCAAATAAATTGATTCAGTAATAAAAAAACTTCCAACAAACAAAAGTTCAGGACCAGATGACATCACAGGCATTCTACCAAACATTTAAAAAAGAGTTAATACCTATTCTTCTCAAACTATTCCAAAAATAGTGGATGAAGGAAAACTTCCAAATTCATTCTATGAGGCCAGAATTACTCTGATATCAAAGACACCACAAAAAAGGAGAACTAGAGGACACTATCTCTGATGAACATAGGTGCAAAAATCCTCAACAAAATACTAGCAAATTGAATCCAGTAATACATTTTAAAAAATCATTCGTCATCATCAAGCACAATTTATTCCTGGGTTGCAAGTGGTTCAATATTTGCAAATTAATCAACATGAGCATCATCAATAAGAGAAAGGATAAGAACTGTAGGATCATTTCAATAGATGCAGAAAAAACATGACAAAACACAACATCCTTTCATGATAAAAACCCTCAACAAAGTAGATTTAGAGGGAATATAACTCAACATAATAAAGACCATATAGGAAAATTTCAGTTAACATCATCCTTAGTGGGGGAAAAACTGAGAACTTTTCCCCTAAGATCAGAAACAAGACAAGGATGTCCACTATCACTATTTTTATCGAACATAGTACTGGAAGTTCCAGCCACAGGATTCTGACAACAAAAAGAGATAAAAGGCATCCAAATAAGTATGAAAAAAGTAAAACTTTCATGATTTGCAGAGACATGAAGCTGTATATAGAAAACCAAAAGACTGCACCAAAAACTTGCTAGAGCTGATAAATTCAGTAAAGTTGCAGGATACAAAATCAACTCACAGAATCTGTTGAATTTCAAAAAAAAAAAAAAAAAGGAGAAGAAGAAGAAGAAGAAATCTGTTGCATTTCTAATACACCATAATGAAGTGGCAGAAAGAGAAATTAAGAAAACAATCCCATGTACAACTGCACCGAAAATAGTAAAATACTGAGGATTAACCTAACCAAAGAAGTGAAAGACCTGTATTCTGAAAAGTATAAAACACTGATGAAAGAAACTCAAGATGACACAAAGAAATGTAAAGATATTCCATGTTCATGGATTGGAAAAACAATTATTGTTGAAATGTCTATACTACCCAAAGCAATCTACACATTTAATGCAATCCCTATCAAAATACCAACAGAACTAGAAGAAACAAAATTTTTCACAGAACTAGAACAAACAATCCTGAAATTTGTATGGAACCATAAAAGACTTTGACTAGACAAAGCAATCTTGAAAAAGGAAAACAAAAGCTGGTGGCATCATAATTCTGGACTTCAATTATATCACAATACTGTGGTACTCAAAACAGTGTGGTACTGGTACAAAAATAGACACATGGATCAATGGAACAGAATAGAAAACCCATAAATGGACCCACAGTTATATGGTCACAAAATCTTTGACAAAGCAGAAAGGAATATCCCATGGGAAAAGACAGTCTCTTCAACAAATGGTGTTGGAAAAACTGGACAGCATCATGCAAAAGAAAGAAACTGGACCACTTTCTTACACCATACACAAAAATAAATTAAAAAATGGATAAAAGACCTAAACCTGAGACCTGAAACCATTTAAAATCCTAAAAGAGAGCCCAGGCAGTAAATTCTCTGACTTTGGCTATAGCAACTCTTTTGTAAATAGGTCCCTGAGGCCAATCAAAAACAAAGGGAAGGGAAACAAAAGCAAAAATAACTATTATATTTAAATAATAAACTATTGGGACTACATCAAAATAAAAAGCTTCTGCACGGCGAAGGAATGGGAGAAGATATTTGCAAACGCATATTTATTACATATGTAATAAAATATTATTCTTCCATAAAAAAGAACAAAATCTTGCCATTTGCAACAATATGGATGGAGCCAGAGAGTATAATGCTAAGCAAAATAAGTCATTCAGAGAAAGACAAATACCATGTGATTTTATTCACATGTGGAATTAAAGAAAGAAAACAAATAAGCAAACCAAAAAACAGAGTCTTAATTATAGAGAACTGATGGTTACCAGAGGGGATATGGGTGGGGGAATGGGTAAAATAGGTGTTGGGGATTAAGAAGTGCACTTATCATGATGAACACAGATGATGTATGAAATTGTTTAATCAATATATTGTACACCTAAAATTTATATAATACTGTACGTTAAACTAATTGGAATTAAAACACAAACTTAAAAGAAAAAAGGAATTACCCATGTGAACAATAAAGAGAAACATTGAAAAAAAAGTGAAAAGACCTTCAAGAACCTGTGTAGTCTATTACAAAATATTCAACATTCTTGCCATTAGAGTTCCATAAGGAGCAGAGAAAGAGGAGAAAACTGAAAAGAAAAAAAAAAAAACACTTGAACAAATAATGGCTTAAAAGTGAGACAGAAATGACATCTTAACTTTATAAGGAAAAACAATTTGAATAACAATAGATTTGTCTTGAGAAACCATGGAAGCTAGAAGTAAGAGAAACATTTCTGAAGTGCTGAAAGAAAAGACCTGTTGATACAAAAAACTACACTCAGCTAAATATCCTTCACAAATGAAGAGGAAATCAAAGCATTCTTAGATGAAGAAAAACTAAACAGATCTCTTGCCAGTAGATTTACCCTAAAAGATGGCTAAAAGAGTTCCCAAAACAGAAAGCAAATAATGGAAGAAGAAAATTTGCAACATCTGAAAGGAAGAGGGATTGGTGGAAAGAGTAAGTATATTGTAAATAGAGTATTTTCTTTCTCTTCTTCTAAATTATGTTTAAGAGGTGAAGCAAAAATTATACCACAGCTAGATATAGTTCTTAACATATGTAAGGGAAATATTTAAGCCAATTATTACAAATGGGAGAGAGTAAAGGTCTAAAGAAAGATAAGATTTTTA
The DNA here is from genome assembly GCF_028018385.1 of Neofelis nebulosa. Taxonomy (NCBI): domain Eukaryota; kingdom Metazoa; phylum Chordata; class Mammalia; order Carnivora; family Felidae; genus Neofelis; species Neofelis nebulosa. The sequence goes on along the minus strand of NC_080784.1, from coordinate 69,937,699 downwards.
TACTTCTCTTAAACTGGTAAAATGGTTAAAATATTGATACCAGATAGTGACAAGTTATGTATGTATTGTGTACCACTTAAGTCAGTAAAAAGCTATAAAAAATACATTCAAAACAACTAAAGACAAATCAAAATAGAATACTAAAATATGTTCAAGTAACTCACAGGCAGGCAGGAAAAAGAAAACAGAGAAGTGAAAAACAGAGAACAGAAAACAAAATTGGAGACTTAAAGTCTAACACACCAGTAATTAAATTAAATGTAAATAGCCTAAATACACCAATTACAAAGATAAAGATTGGTAAAGTGCATTAAAAATCTGACCAACCTAGGGGCACTTGGGTGGCTTAGTTGGTTAAGTGTCTGACTTCAGCTCAGGTAATGATCTTGTGGTTTGTGGGTTCAAGCCCAACATCCAGCTCTGTGCTGACAGTTCAGAGCCTGGAACATGCTTTGGATTCTGTGTCTCCCTCTCTCTTCATGCCCCTCCCCTGCTCACATTCTCTCTCTCTCTCTCTCAAAAATAGACAACAAACATAAAAAAAAGAATCACCAAAAAAAAAAAAAAATCTGACCCACCTATATGCTGTCTACAAGAAACTCACCAAATATAACAATAGAGGCAAGTTGAAAGGAAAAAGATGGAATAAGTAATATCATGTAAACATTAATTTAAAAAAAAGCAGGAGTAGCTATATTAGTATCAGGTAAGTAGACTTCAGAGCAAAGAAAATTGCCAGAGATAGAGAAAGATATTACATAATGATAAAAGGATCAATCCATCAAGAAGGCATAGCAATCCTGAATGGGTATCCACCACACAACAGACCTTGAAAATACATGAAGCAAAAACTAATAGAACTGAAAGAAAAAATAGACAAATCCAGAATTATAGTTGGAGATTTCAACACTCTTTTCTCAACAACTGATAGAAACAATTAGGCTGAAATTGAGCAACAGTATAAAAGCACCAAACAACCCCAACCAACAGGAGGTAATCAACATTTGTAGAGCAGTCCACTCAACAGCAACAGAATACACATTCTTTAAAATACCTATGGAACATATACCAATATAGATCATATCCATAATCATAAAGCAAACTTTACCATATTAACAGAAAACAACAATAACAAAATTGTATGATCATATTTATAAATGCAGAAAAAGCATTTGGCAAAATTTAATACCTATTTATGATAAAAACTCTCAGAATAATAGGAATAGACATGTAAGTCCTTGAAAAATAACAGGAAACACATGTGCTTTCAGAGCTGGATAACCTTAAATAAGAAAACTATAATTTCAAAAAGTGGACTGATCTACCCATAATTAGTAATAGATGTGAGACCTATTACTAAGCTTGTGACAGTTTCAGATTTGGGAATACCAGACCATTGGCCAACTATATGTCTGTCAAATGGTAACTTCAATTAAAATGTTCACCCCGGACATAATATCTATGTCCATTAGCTTTTCTTTCAGGAGGAGCAGTCTTTTACTTACTTAAAGGAGACTCTTGAGAGTTACTGTCATTTTCTAGTCTAACTTAACAACACTTTTTGTGAACCTAGAACTGCACAGTGTTATGTGTATCACAGCCTATAGAAATCTTTTTACACTGGGGTGCCTGAGTGGCTCAGTGGGTTGAGTGTCTGACTCTTTATTTTGGCTCAGGTCATGATCCCAGGGTTGTGGGATTGAGCCCCATGTTCAGCTCTGTGCTGAGCATGGAGTCTGCTTAAGATATATTCTCTCTCTCTCTCTCTCTCTCTCTCTCCTTCCCTCTGTCCCTCTTTCCCACGTAAACTCTCTCTGTCAAAACAAAAACAAAAACAAAAACAAAAAAAGAAAACAGAAAAAAAAAAAGAAAAAGAAAAAAATCTTTCTACACCATGAATATACCAAAATTACTTTAGCAGACATTACCCTAGTATCCCAAGGCCATGTGCCTATGTAGCCTACATGAGAGTGGACACAGATGGCAATAACTGATATATATTGAGCCTTTTATTTGTGCTAGGCAGTGTTCTAGGCATGTCACCTTTAGTGACATGTTGATCTGTCACAACACTATAAGGTAGATATCCTTGCTATTATTTAGGTGAAGAAATAGGCATAGGAGGTAAGCAACTTGCTGCAGTTGTAGTTAGAAAGTTGGAGAGCTAGGCTATTTGAACACAGCCAGACTACCTCCAAAGTCTGTGGTCTTAATCATTACTCTGTAAATGATTAAACATTTGAATTTCTATACCCAGAAAGGTCACATAAATGGTTTTCCTTGAAACTGCCTTGGCATCCATGATTTCTGAGTGGCAGGGAAGGCTTTTCTGTTCAGACTGAGTTGGAGGTTACTTTTTCTTTATAAAAAGTAGACAACTGTAAAACTCCTTCCAACCCTGTCTTATCTGATAGGAGTTACACAGGCTTCAACAAGATGTTAGCAGCCAAAGAGCGATGAACCACAAGTCCTGCAAGTTGTAGAAACACAAGGGACGGCTTCAGTACTGTGTAATATTTCTTGTCTCCTTCCCCTATTTACCTCTCTCTGGCTTCAGAAAATTTTGCTTTTCCTTTGCAAAGAATCTACTATCCCTTGCCATGTTTAGATTGCTTCAACTTGGCTAGCTGAGCTTCCTACTCTTTAGTGTTGTAGTCAGTAGCATTAGATGGCTGAGCAATAGGGGAAAAGGGTAATGACTTACTCAGGCTAAATCTCCACATACAATACAGAAGCTGGAGAGAGGGAAGTAACTAAAGAGGTTCAGAATATAAATAGGCAGGGGCACAAGTGAGCTTTAGGTTGAGCATATAAGAGATTCTGAGTAGTTATAAGGAGAGAGAGAGAGATTAAGAGTAGAAAGAGAGACATTTGAGAAGCGCTTCTGTGAATTTAAAATGGGATGTATTTCAATACTATTCAATATATGCAAAAAGATTACAATCTCTGTCAATGCTCACCTTGCTTCTTGGGTTGTCTATAAATGCAACTCTGAGCAGAAAACTGGCTATAATGGGGCCCTTGTTTTATTAGGATTCCACACGTTTGACAGAGAAGGACCACTCCCAGAGGCTGACAGGAAGTTAAAGGAATTGTACAGAATGTTTTGAAGGAAAAAAAACTTTTAAAAATAATTGAGATGATAAAGAATAAAGAGCTTGCATTTATAAATCTGACTTCATATAACTGTAAACTAAAAATTGGAGACTTTTAACATTAGAAAGAACCAGAAAAACTCAAAAACAAGAAAGAGAAGATATTTAATAAGCAAAGAGTAAAATACTTTTAACTGTGTTATGAGTTGACCAGCTCCTAGGAGGAATTGGAGTATCAAAATCTCAGAGTTTACTATTTATTGTTCATCCTATGTGGTTAATTACAATAATGTATATCATTTTCATTTTGAAAAGTGGATTTAGTTATTCTTGTTAACTTTTTAGTTGTTTACACAACGTCTTGATCTAAATGACCCTTTGGTTATTCTCAGTTTCACTGGGAATGTGGATCCTTGCTAAAAATTGCAATAACATTTTGTTACTCAAAATAGGAAAATCAGATAAGCAGCACCCCCTGCAGGTTGGTTTCTTGATCCAGCATATTCTTTCTTGCCTGATTATATCACCTGTCATAATAATTTAACAAAGAAATTGTGAGAAACATGAAGGTAATAGTTTTGTAACAGAAATAACTGATCAATATGAAAAATGTGTAAACTTTGATTTTGTAGATTCCATAATCTTTGTTTCCTATTTCTCTAGCTCATTTTTTCCTAATAAGAAAAAATTAAAATCGGACTGAAAATATAGATCTACTCTAGAATGGACAGAGAATACCCTATCTAGAAAAAATTTCTGACTTTAAGAATCCAAGGACTAGTTTGTGAAAGTGAACTTAAAAAGCCTATCAAAGCCATGAAATTGAGAGTTGTATTGGTCCTTTTTACTTCTATTTAGTTAGGAGAATTTTCAAAATTAAGAACTTTTGGTTCAGTTACTCTTATTCTGTGTCTTACTGGAAATGAGAGTGTTGTGCTTTAAACATCATGTTTTCATTGCTGTCATTTAATCCTTTGGACAATTGAATTACTTATTTTCTTTTAAATTTCCCCAGGGTTAACAGATCTGACTATAGGTTCAGATTTTAGTAATGTGGTTTTGTACTCCTAGAGTATGTGGTTGTTTTAGAAAGAAAATAGTCCTTTCATGATTCAGCCCTAGGCATGAGAAAAGATAACTTCTCCTCTGACTTCAGTATTATCTGAGACTCCACAAACAACCAATTAACACTGTAGCTTAAGGACAAAAGTAAGGATCTGGCCTTAAGAAAGCAATGGTAATTTTGCCTTCAGAGACTGTCTGAACATACTATTAGATGTTTCCATGTGAAAGGTGCCACTTGGGTCCAACATGGGTGTAGTGGGCTTGTTAATTTTGTTTGGCCATTATCCATTTCCCCTTCCTCTGTTAATTGCATGTTTATCTGAGTAATGGAGTCCATCCCTTTCTATTATGTGGCCTGATTCATATGCATAGCCTAGGCTTCAAGAAGAGCATATGGCTCTGGCTTGGCCAATCAGAGCACCATGACCCATCAGTGACAGGAACTGGGTAAGGGATGTGCTCGTGACCTCGGCTGGGTCAAGTTCCTCACTGGGACTTTTGCTGGAACTTTTGGGAAAGATACAGAGTCTTCGCTAGGTTGCTAAATTGACAATGGAAACCTGGCACTTCTGGTAGCCTCCCCCCCGCCCCCCACCCCCAAATACTTGAAAGCATTAGCCTTTGCCTGAGAAAAAGCCAACCCAGAAAAAAGCGAATCAAAGAGATGGAGCCAATAAGAAATTCCTGAAGATGTGACTGAGTACTTCTCTCTGTGCCTGAGCCCATCCATACTCTTGTGCTTGTCAGTTTTGTGTGTCATTAAGAATAAATTATAAGTAATCTTAATAATTATATAATTATTTTGTTTTGTTTTAAGTTTATTTATTTATTCTGAGAGAGACAGAGAAAGTACGAGTGGGGGAGGGGCAGAGGGAGAGAGAGAGAGAGAGAGAGAGAAACCTAAGCAGGTGGTCAGTGTGCAGAACATGATGTGGGGCTCAAATTCACAAAACTGTGAGATCATGACCTGAGCCAAAATCAAGAGTCTGACACTTAACCAACTGAGCCACTTCAAGCATCCCTATTAATAATTATTATTAATATTTTAAGCCAATATAAGCTGAGTTACACTGGCAACTGAAAGAGTTCTGATGAACACAATTAGTTTTCTGTGAATTGGTACTATTGGCCATGACAAGGAATGAAATATTGTTAAGAGGTCTTGTAGTCCTAGAGGAGAGTGACTAGGAAAATCATAGTTATGGGACAGAATTTCAAATTAGCTATTAAAATGGTACAGGCTGCCAGACAGAGAAAACTTGGTTTTATCAAATGACCCATATTATAATGTACAAGACATTGTTTAAAAAAAAAACAAAACCCTGCAGACTGGTACACGTTGTTCAAAATGAATAATATATATATATATATATTTTAGGCTGAAAAACAGTCCCCCAGAGATATCTATTTCCCTGAACAGGTGAAGGCTACATTATATGGCAAAAAGGACTTTACTGAGGTAATTACAGATCTTGAGGTGGGGCAATTATACTGGATTATCTGGATCGGCTCTAGTTGTTATCATGAAGATATATAAATATAAGAGAGATGTAAGAAGGTCAAAAGAGGAAATGGATGATGTGAAGACAGAAGCGGAGTTTGGAGTGACATCACTGTGAACCAAGGGTGCCAAGGCAGTCTCTGGAGGCTGGAAGAATCGAGGAACAAATTCTCCCTTGGACCCTCCTGAAGGAACCAGCCCTGTCAATGTGAGATGGATTTTAGACTTCTAATATCCTGAATGGTAATAGAATAAATTTGTGTTGGTTATGCCACTAAATCTGTAGTAACTTGCTACAGTAGCAAAAGGAAACTAATACACATGTTAAGTGGATCCTTTTTTTTTTTAAGTTTATTTATTTTGAGAGAGAGAGCACACATGCATGCATGCCTGTGTGCACAAGTGGGAGAGGGGCCGAGAGAGGGAATCCCAAGTGTGGAGGCTGACATGGGGTTTGATCCCATGAACTGTGAGGTCATGACCTGAGCTGAAATCAAGAGTGGGACACTTAACTGACTGAGCTACCCAGGCACCCCACATGGATTTTTTTTTTTTTGAAACAGACAACCTCATATTGAAAAATATTTTTTCTCTTGAACCACAGCAGCTTTAAGAGAGAAAAAAAGATCTCCAAACATACCTGGGCCTTATTCTCTGGGCTAATTAAAAGAACATTTCTAGTTAGGGTTAAAGATAGGGATTTCCCAACAAATTGGATTACTTAAGAGGATCATCAGGGTCAGATTGTATCATGGTGTTCATGACTTGAACACCTTATTATCCAAGAAGAGAGCATTGTTAAGAGGCCTTCAAAGGAAGGTGGGATGATTCTCAAGCCGACTTGAAGCAGGGAGAGACAAGAAGTTAAACTTCCCCTCCAGAGACAGTGTGTCAGTCAGGAAAGTATTTCCTGTCAGTTGAAGTATCTTTTTATAGCTGGGAAAAACTTGGGAAATCAACTTGTGAGCCATGGAAAAAGGTTTCTTTTGTTTATTTACTTTGGCTTTTTGAAATGTTCTTGGATTTGAGCAGACGTTTGACTGGAGAAAACAGACCTAAGGACAATTAAAGATATACCAAGTTCACTCTGCAGGAAACTAGCATTGTTTATTGCTGCATTTGAGGGAAGCTCCAAGATGGAGCAAAAAAGGAGAAGACTGATGACCACCTCAGGCCTATATTCCCACAACGGCAGGCTGTGTTTCTGTTGCACCTTTGTGCAGCGAGTGAATTCACCTGAAACCTTCCCCAAAAGAGGGCAAAGTATGCTTTCTCCTCCACTTTAACTTAGACACCATGTCCCATCTTGGTGAAGTGCCATTTTGTTTAAAGGAACATATCCTGAATGTGTACAGCTAAAGACCCAGAAAAGCCCACCATTAGAATGTAGGCTTGTCAGCAACCTTTATGCAGGTCTCTCTTTGCTTTAAACTCTCCTGGAGAAACAAGGACTGGCCAAGTTAGCCTAAGTACAATAACTCTTGGGCAAATATAGGGACATGATTCTCTCCCTACACTACCAACCTATAGACCACCAGTGGCGATACTTACCCTGAGGCAAGAAGTCCAAGGGAACCAACCTTGTGCATGGATTCAATACTGGAAGGGAGTGATAATGGTTTTAGGTATTTAACTTTCTGGTGTCAGTGGAGAGTTGTTTTTGTTTTTGTTTTTCTTTCTGACTTAGATTCTCCAAGGGTTGGCGATAGTGGTGAGCATAGGAGAACTCTGTGTGTGTGTGTGTGTGTGTGTGTGTGTGTGGTGGAGTGTGGTGGTTAAAAGAGGACATTACACTGAAAGATGAACTTAGATTTAAAACTAGCAGCTGCAAGGAATGGACCAGTAGACTGAGGCTCCTAGCTGGCAAATAAATATTTCTCCATAAAGACAGCTGATATTTCCTGGGGTATACTTTATTTTTTTAAAGTATATTTAATTATTTTTGAGAGAGAGGGTGGAGGAAGAGGCAGAGAGTGAGAATCTCAAGCAGATTCGGTGCTGTCAGTGCAGAGCCCAGTGTGGGGCTTGATGTAGGGCTTGATCTTGAGAACTGTGAGATCATGACCTGAGCCGAAACCAAGAGTCGGGCACTTAACTGACTGAGTCACCCAGGCACCTCCTTGGATACATACTTTAAATGAGAGACAGTATTTTATATGCTTTACATATTTAACCTATATAACAGCCCTATGATGAGACTGCAAATGTTATTTCCATTTAATAACTGGAAAACTGGAGGCACAGCGAGTCCAAAGCACCCAGCCAGTAAGTGGGGGAACTAGGATTGCACTCAGGCCGTCTTCATCTAGAGCCACAAGGAGAAAAATGGAAGAGGAATGAAAGCGGCCACTCAAAACTAGATAATGATGCCTCCAAGGAAAAAAGAGCCTGCATGCTGTGACATTTTCATTTCTCTGGGCAAGTGCTTCCTTGAATGGAAGGCGGAGGCAGGCCAGGGTGACTCAGCCCCTGCCTGGGCAGCCCACTCTCTGGATGGGGTCCATCCTGCTGGTGTGGGGTACAGATGTGCTGGGGAGGGAATGCTGAGTTGGGAGATGGTGTCCATGGGACACTTGCCTGAGGCTGAAGCTCAGGGCAGAGTAACATCCCTTTGTGCCTGAAATGGGGTTGTCCGACTTCCTGGGGGAATGTGCTTCTGTTTGCCATCAAACCAATTTGAATTAATTTAGCAAGTGTCAGTTGTTTCCCTCTGAACTGTGTCAAATGCTATTCTAAAATGAGACTAACTAGTGAAATCCTTTCACAGACTTTTTTTTTTTTTTTACAAGATTGAGATAATATTTCACAGAAAGATGCAATGGAATGAAGCAGCCCTTTTTAATCACAGACAAATTTCCCCTGAGGATTTTGATGCCTCTCTCACAGCATGGGGACCTGCTAGTGGGATGTGTGCCTTGGAGGAGTTTTGTTGTTGTTGTCGTTGTTTTTACTAGGAGTGGCTGACCTACTACTCATTCTCTCAGTCATATACCTTGAGAACTAGTGATAGACGCTGCTTTCACCTTCTCTTTGAGAATAAGCCACTGGGTTATTCTAAACCCTTCTAAACTTTTGAGAAATGGTTTGGAGCTGGAGATGTCATCATTATTGTTATTAGTTGTGGATGTGAATTTACAAGGCAGGAAAGTCATCATCTAGAAGACAGCTTAGTTTAGCACTTAGCTAAGTGCTGGCTGGAGACTGTGATGCAATCCCACTCCTTTGAAGGACCATGGTGGGAAAACAGATGCTGAGGAGGGACTTATTTCAAACATACTGAAGTCATTTATATACATGATTCTGGCGGGTAAGCAAGGGAGACCTAAGTGGGAGACCACAGGTCTGGTGTATCAGCATGAGAAAAGGTCATTCAGTTTAGGGGGGTGTGCACAGAGTTGAGCACTGAGCAGGGGAAGGCAGAGTGCTTGCGGACAGTTCAGCACTTGGGCACTGACAGTCACTGTGAATGGGGCTGTGGGCCAAGGGCCATCAGTCCACAGACAGCCTGTCTTTTTAGCGTCTGTGAAAACAAGATGGGGACAGTGAGTCCTTCATCCATCCCCTCTGACTTTCCTCTTCCTTTCCTACTCCACCCTCTCTTCTTCCTGCCCTACCCTCTTCACTTTTCCTGCCTTCTCCCCACTCCTTTTGTCTGCTCTCTTGATTTAGTTTCCTTTTTTTTTTTCCTATGCTGTCAGTATCCTTTCGTTAAGAGGCATTGATTCCCCTATTCTGTGTCTTTCTCAAGAAAAATACTGCTTTGTTCAAAGTAACAAATCCTGCTCAGTTCCCCATCACCTCCCATGTTACCTCCCATTTTTTACTTCTCATAGCTGGCAACAAAGCTAGGTCAGGAATGGCAGAGGGGGCTCTGATGCCTCTCCAAGCCTGAACCCCACCCACAGCAGGACTGAAGGGAGAGCCACAGTGATCCAAGGGATCTGATATTCCATGACACCCCACCCTTTACGCTCCCTTTTCTTCATTATAAATTATCTAAGAGACAAGCCCCCTGAAAGAGATTATAATGAGAACCGATTATCCACATCCCCACGGGAGACCAGGAAAATCCCTCTAGTACTTATGTCTCTGCTTGCCTCAGTCACCTCCAAAAGTCCAAGTCCTCAAGGTCATCCTGTATATTCTGACTCTTATTCCCATAATCGTTCAGAACATTCTCTCATGGACTCATGTTCCCACTCCTTCCTTACCCCTAGCCATTCCATGGGCCCTCTGGAACTCAGAGTCTGTCATCATAAGATATGCTGTTTTCAATCTCACCTGTGAACATATTCCTTTCACCTTCCTGCTCTAACTTTCAGCTGTCTGATACAGTAGCTATTACCCACATGTTGCTACTGAGTACCTGAATGTGGCTAATCCAAACTGAGAAGTGCTGTCAATATGAAATACCTAGTGGATTTTAAAGACTTTCATGGAAAAAAAAAAAGAATTTAAAGTATCTTGAAGGCTATTTAGGTGAGAATAGGATTTTGTGTTGATAGTTCTTTTAGCATTTCAAAAATGTAGCACTTCCTTCTGGCTTCCAGGGTTTTTCATGATAATATTTTCACTATATTGGGTTAAATAAAATAGATTATTTAAATTATGTGTACCAAATTCTTTTTACTTTTTTTTTAAAGTTTATTTATTTATTTTGTGGACAGAGGGGCAGAGAAAGAAGGAGAGAGAATCCCAAGCAGGCTCTATGCTGTCAATGCAGAGCCCAACAAGGGGCTCAAACCCACAAACTATGAGATCCTGACCTGAGATGAATTCAAGAGCAAGACGCTTAACCAACTGAGTCACCTAAGTGCCCCAAATTCTTTTTACTTTTACAAAATGATGGCTAGTAGAAAACTTAAATGACATATGTAGCTTGCATTGTATTGCTCTAGGACAGCAATACAAGCAGCAATACAAGAAGACCCAGCTTCTTCAAATGGTGCCTCGTCCTTTTCTGATGCTCAGACTAGGGGTAAAGGTGGAACAGGTAGTTCCTGGCTCCTCATTGCTCTTTCCAAACCACTGTTCATCCTATTTCCTAACACATTCCAGATCTTTTGAAGCACATGACATTGAATTAGATCTATATCTACCCCATTCATACTTCTCTTGGTTAACCCTTTTCCCCCTTATTGAAGATCTTACCATCTGATTCACTGCCATTCTCCCCAGCATGGCTCTGGTCATCATTCTGATCACTAGTATCCTCATAGATAATCCATCCACACTTGATGTCCTCACTTATAATGATTTGCCCTCCATCCCACCTCACCATGCCCCCCCCCACATCTCAATGATCTTATCTTTGTCACTGCCCATAATTTCACAATCTCCAAAATCTTAACTTCAAACATCCCATTCTTTGAGTACTATCTCTTATATTTATAGCTTATTTCCTTTAGGCTCCCCATTTTAATAATTATTTGACCCTACTTCCAATATTCTATCACCTTTTTACTTACCCAGCTTAGAATCTATGGTTCATCATTGTGATTACCTCCTTGAATATACCTTTAGGTCCCTTATATCTCTACATCAGTCTTGCAGTTTCTGGAAAAACTCTCAACCTGTTTTAAAACAGCTTGTCCCTAATATTCACAGCCAAGACAACTAAACTAGTCTTACTAAATTTGTGATGCCAAACCTCAAGTTGTCCCCAGCAATGCCTGTCAGTCTTGTAACATATCCCTTGTCATTTTACTCTCTCACTTTCCTCAAACACCTTCACTGACATGATATTTCAGCTGAGATCTTGCTTTCTATTGCAACTGAGAACATAGAAGCAATCAGAAGAAAATCTCAACCTCTTCCCATCACCAAATCAATCCAACATCTTTGCAATATATATATATTGCATATATATATATATATATATATATATATATATATTCTCTGTTTTTCTTTCACGTATGATGGGCAAATTTCCCTTGCTCTTATCTAAAGCCAATTTCTTTACTGTGACACCCTATCCTGTCTTCCCACCTACTGAAGGACTAAATTCCTGCCTGCAATTCACCTTCCTCTGTCTTTTTTTCTCCTCTCTACTGGATCACTGGCATCAGCATCAGTCTCTCTTGAACCATTTCTATAAGATATTTAAGCCCACAAGTCCACAGCTACTGTCAGTGTCAGCATCAATGTCACAGAGCCTCTTCTAATGTTTACTCACAGTCATCCTAAACTTTTAGCAGCATTTGATCTGGTTGCTTGTTTCCTCTTGCAAAAGTGTTTACATGGCTTCCAGGGCTGCTTTTCTTTCCCCTACCTGGTTGCTCTTTCTCACCCTCCATTGCTGATCCCTCCCCTCCTCTTTCTCATCTTTTTTTTTTTTTTAATTTTTCTAAGGTTTGTTTATTTATTTATTATTTAAAAAAAATTTTTTTTTAACATTTATTTATTTTTGAGACAGAGAGAGACAGAACATGAACGGGGGAGGGTCAGAGAGAGGGAGACACAGAACCTGAAACAGGCTCCAGGCTCTGAGCCATCAGCACAGAGCCCGACGCGGGGCTCGAACCCACGGACAGTGAGATTGTGACCTGAGCCGAAGTTGGACACTTAGCCGACTGAGCCACCCAGGCGCCCCTAAGGTTTATTTATTTTTGAGAGACAGGAGACAGAGCATGAGCAGAAGAAGGGCAGAAAGAGAGACACAGAATTTGAAGTAGGCTCCAGGCTCTGAGCTGTCAGCACAGAGCCCGACATGGGGCTTGAACCCACAAACTATGAGATCATGAACTGAGACAAAGTCAGATGCTTAACTGACTGAGCCACCCAGGTGACCCTCTCATGTTTAAATACTGGAGTGTCCACAGGTGCAGTCCATAGATTCTTGTTTTCTTTTCCACACTCATTTGCTCCTAGAAAATTTCACACAGTTTTATGGTTTAAAAAACATATATATGCTGCAAACTTCCAAATTTACCTTCCTAGCCTGGGAATCTCTTTGGATCTCTAAATTCAGAAAGCCAACTGCCCATTCTATATCTCTATTTGATTTCCAATGAGAATCTTGATTATTACATATCTAACACCAAACTCTTTATTTTCCTTCCTAAATCTCTTTCCCCGACAGTGGTCCATATGTTAGTAAATGCCATCATCATTCACCAGTTAGTTCCACAATTCCCCCAAATTGGAATGAACTCCCTTTTTTCTCTCATGCTCTCATGACTTACATACAACTCATCATCACATCTGGCAGACTCTAGCTTCATAATACATCCTCTCCATCTCTCCATCACCATCTAGTCTAAGCCATCAACTCTTTACTGCAATAATCTCCTTGGTTTTCTTCTTCTTCTTTTTAATGTTTATTTTTGAAAGAGAGAGAGCACAACTGGGAGATGGGCAGAGAGAGAAGGGGACAGAAAATCCAAAGCAGGGTCTGTGCTGACAGCAGAGAGCCCAATATGGGGCTCAAAATCATGAGCCGTGAGATCATGACTTGAGCCGAAGTTGGATGCTTAACAACTGAGCCACCCAGGTGCCCTATCCTTGGTTTTATTCTTACTTCCCTCCAACATTCTCTATGCAACTGCCAGTTTGATCTTACTGAAATACAACCAGATTATTTAATGATCTACTTAGAAACCTATAATGATTTATAACCTAGCTTATTGTGATGGTTCATTTTATGTGTCAACTTGACTGGGTCATGGGATGCCCAGATATTTGGTCAAACAACATTCCACACTGCATTGCTTTGATCTAGAAACTCATTTCACAGAAAATGAAGTATGACAATGGGCCCATGCTTATGGAACTCACTAACATTGTCATGTTCCCATTATCCTGAAACAGCTGGCTTGACAGAAAGGTACAATGGCCTTTTGAAGACTTAGTTGCAATGCCAGCCAGGTGGCAGTACCTTACAAGGCTGTATATGCTCTGAATGATCATCCAATATATGGGGTTGTTTCTTCCATAGCTAGAATTCATGGGTCCAGGAATCAAAGAGCAAAAAATGAGAGTGGCATTCCTCACCATTACCCCTAGTGACTCAATAGCAAAATTTTTGCTTCTTGCTCCCATGACTTATGTTCTTCTAGACCTATGGCCTAGAAGTCTTAGTTCCAAAGGCCAAGAAACACAACAATAATCCCATTGAACTAGAAATTAACACTGCAGCCTGGACACTTTGGGTTCCTCATGCCTATGAATCAATAGGCAAAGGAGAGAATTACTGGACTGGCTGGGGTAATTGATTCTGACAACCAAAGGGAAATTGGATTACTACCCCACAACAGACTATGCAGGGAAGAGTATGTCTAGAAAACAGGAGATCCCTTAGGGCGTCTATTACCATCACATGCCCTGTGATTAACATCAATGGAAAACTACAACAACCTAATGCAGGCAGAACCATTGATGGTCCCAACTCTTTAGGAATGAAGGTCTGGGATATGCCACCAGGTAAAGAACCATGATCAGTTGAGGCACTTGAAGGCAAAGGGAATATAGAATGGATAGTAAAAGAAAATAGTTATAAATCCCAGCTACAACCATGTGACCAGCTATAGAAATGAGGACTGTAATTTTCATGAATATTCCCCTCCTTATTTTGTTATAATTGTTAGTGCGTTCGTAGATATAGATACATACATTAAGCAAATATATTTGTTTTCTTCCCTCTCTTATTCTTTTATCATGTAACAGAAGAAGTATTAACTTCGTATCATAGTATTTAAGTACTGTTAACTTTACATCATAGTATTTAAATTAGGGGAGAAGAGTAAATATCACTGAAATACTCTACTCCCTCTGCCTATATATACTATTTTTCCTAAACATACATACCTATAATAAACTTTAGTTTATAAATTATGCGCAGCAAGAGACTAACAACTAATAATAAAACAGAAAAATTTACTGTAATAAAAATTATGTGAATGTGGTTTCTCTCTTTCTCCCAAAATATCTTATTATACTACTCACCCATATTCTTGCTATGAAGTGGGATGATAAAATGCCTATATGGTGATATGAAGTGAAGTGAATGACATTAAGCTACTGACCTGACAATATGTCAGAAGAAGGATCATCTGCTGGTAGACTAGCTGACCATGGGTAACTGAAACCTCAGAAAGCAAAACCATGGAAAAGGAGATACTATTAAATATATATATCTATATACCTGTACCTATATCTATATTTATCTCCTATCGGTTTTGTTTCTCTGGAACACCTTGACTCATATACTTATAATAAAATGAAATTCCATTCCATGGGTTAAAAAGCTCTCCATGATCAGGCTACCACATATTTCTTCAACTTCTATCTTCTTCCCCTTCCTCACTGTGCTCCCACCACACTGGCCTTCTTATTTTTTGGAACAGGCTAAAGACTTTCCCACTCCAAGGCCTTTGTATTTGCTCTTCCTTCAGCTTAGAATGCACTTCCCCCATATATTTTTAGTGCTTTGTTTTTTTATTTTTTTGTGGTCTTTATTGAACATTCCCTTCCTCAGAGGCATTTCCTAACCACTGTATCCAAAATAGCACCCAGTATCATTCTATCCCCCTGTTTGTTTGTTTGTTCTTCTTAGCACTTATCACTCCCTTACATGACATTATTTTTTTAACATTTGTTTATTTATTTTCTACTAGTATGCAATTCCCACAGAAGAAAAACTTTGTCTCTGCATTTTCCTTCACCAAAGTGATCCCTTTCAGACAAGCTTTAAGCTATTTACCCACTCCTTATTTCTTGGCAACAGACGTTGCTCATGAAAGTTGCAGAAGAAAAAGATCAATTTTTCTTATTTTGAGTAACTTTTATGGTAAACCCAATTCAAGGATTTAAAAAAAAATTTTTTTTTATATTTATTTATTTTTGATAGAGACAGAGCACAAGAGGGGGAGGGGCAGAGAGAGAAGGAGACACAGGGTCTGAAGCAGGCTCTGGGCTCTGAGCTGTCAGTACAGAGCCCCACACGGGGCTCAAACTCACAAATCACGAGATCATGACCTGAGCCAAAATCGGACACTTAACTGACTGAGGCGCCCCATCCCAATTCAAGCATTTTATAGACAATCGTTGTTTTACAGCAACAGATATTTAAAAAGCTAATTAAATATTGGTAGATATTATATAATTTCTGGGGGCTTACTACCCCACCATACTCCCTTTTAATTTACTAAACTGATTATATTAAATTTTTGAGCAATTTCCCTAATATACCACTTTGATCACCCCAAAGCAAATTCTTTCTAATTACCAGGCTAACTGCAAGAGAAGCATGCAAAAAAGTTACCATCCCTAGAACATAACTATGTTCAAAGAAGACATCCAGTTTTCCTCATAATTTATTTATTTTTAGTTTGAATCTTGGATCGTCCATTTTGTATGGTGGAAGTACCCTGGGCTCTTCCATTAATGAACATGGACCTGAGCCTTGGATCCACCATTCAAATACCATGTGATCTGGGCCAGTTCCTAAACACCTCTGAGACCTAATTTCCTCATCTCTAAAAACAGATTAAGAATAACAATAATATCTACATCACAAGGATTTTATGATGATTTTCTAGCATCACATGTAGGGAAAATTGTTTCAGAAAGTTTAAAGCAATTTAGAAATGTTACTGATATGTGTCTGGGACACAGGAGTTCAATGCATTTTCTTAATAATGAATAAATGAAGTTATATTGGTTTTGTTCCCTTTGAGGACATGTTGGGGATGGCTGTACTAATTTAAGGTGGATTAACCAAGAATAGATATTGGGCTATTTTATTGAAGGACCTTTATCCTTTGTCTATCTTCACCACTGTTCAATTGTACAGTGCCATTTTGAACTATCCAGAGCTACATCTGAGGGGAGGAGAGATATTTATTATGCAGATGACCTATAAATTATCTAGGTGACAAAGAAAGGACAAAATGATACACACACACATATATACACACATGTATATATTTATATACACATACATGTTTGCATATTACTCAATTTTCATCTTAATTTTCACTGATATAAAATATGTATACATTATACATTAAATCTATCTAGTTATCCATCTTAAACCCATGGATAGTTTAACAGACACAACGACTAGAAAACAAAATAGAAAAAGAACAAAAAGTTAAGCTGACTAAAATAGACAGTTCTTAATGTGCTTGTGCTAGAATTTCAATTACACTACAGGGGCTAAAGAAATAGGCTATATTGTTGCATTCAATTTGCTTTTACTGTCAATAAATGACCCATGCTCCATCCTGCATTTTCTGTACCCTTCATTGTTTATTTTATAGCTCTTTTCTTTCATTTGCTGTTGTTTTGTAAGCTTGCTGTTGTCTATCACTTTGACAGAGAATAAGAGCTATTTGTTAAAAATCTATACAAGTTATTTTGACAAACATAAATGCTTTCCCCCCTGAACTTCCTTAAATACAAACACACTTACTCTCCAAAGGAACCTTAAATATATATTTGGTTCAAAGTAGCTAGTAACCCAAATCACTAAGTCATAGTCCTTTGTGCCTTACTCTGAGCAAATATAAAACCACTTTGAAATTTTACCTGCAAGTCACAGTGGTTTCCAACATCACTGAAAACAAAACAACAACAACAAACAAAAAACAAGGAGTTGAAGGTAGACAGCCACATGATAGAGAGACACAAACTATCTGAAGACCTGAGAGCTCTTCAAAGCCTACACACAAACATTAAGAAACTAAACAGGGCCTGTCCATGGCTTTCATCACAATTTTGTAGACAGACATAGTAAAATACTGGTCATATTCTGTCTCCAGTCTTGAAACTGACCTAAAATATGATGCAATCCTTTGCAAGAAGGTAGGGATTCTGAACTAACCTGAAATAGGGATTGAACTGCTTCTTCCAAAACAGCTTTACCATTATTCATGGATGAGATATACTGTAACTGAGTGAGCTAGGGTGGATGACTGGAAACCCCTGGCTTCATTTCACTCACTTCCCTTTGCAACTGGGTATATGCACACTGGTTGTTGTCAAGTGGGAAAAATATAGCCTACCTCTGTATTCTAGTCTTTAACTAAAGGAGGATCTAAAGCCTCCTTTCTTGGCAGGCCTGGGGGTGCTCTAGGATAGAGAAATAGATATTTGTGTGTCAGCACTGATGGCCCTCTGGGAATATCTTAAAACAGCACTGAGAACCTTGGTGAGTGTTCTCTGCCTTAAAAGTCTCTCGATTATATAAATGTTCATCTTATGGGCCATATTTAGAGCATGCATGCTCCACAGAATATAAAACAAACGGAAGACTTTACTGCAGAATTATGAAGAACTCACATTGAATGTTGCCAGTTTCACATTCTGTCATGCTGTCCTCCTTGGGACGCAAGTGTTATAGAGGAGGTAGCCATCTGGTCCTTGTGATCATGACAGATGAAAACTGAGTAATATGCAAACAGATATTTTTTATTTCTAAACCACAAAGGAGATAACTTGGTCTTTCTGCTGCTTGATTAGAAAGATCTGGGCTTAGACTGAAGTGATGGCAAAAGTTCTGAATATATAAGACCTGATATTTTAAGACATTCTTTATTCATCAAATCCACAAGTACTCTCTGAGCGTCTGTATTGTGCCAGGGCACTAGACTCGGGGGACAGGAAGCTTCCTGTTCTCATAAAGCTTACAATGTATTACTGCAAATCAGAGATATCAAAGGTGATATTTTTGCTTCCTTACTATTATTAGTCTTTTAAACATAATGCAAATTTAGAGATAATAATAATGGGCGGCTTCTTAGTTATATTACTCAACATTTTTTTAAAAGTTTATTTATTTATTTTGAGAGAGAGTGCTTGAATGTGTATGAGTGGGGGAGGGGCAGAGTGAAAGAGTGAGAGAGAGAGAATCCCAGCAGGCTCTGCACTGACGGCACAGAGGCCAATGCAGGGCTTGAACTCACAAACTGTGAGACCATGACCTGAGCCGAAATCAAGAGTTGGACGCTTAACCTGACTGAGCCACCCAGGTGCCTCTAATTTAAAATCTTAGTAACATCTAATTACCTATTAGAACTTAGATATAAAATGTTAATTTGAAAGCATATGCCAACCAATTCACTAATTTCCTAGAATTTCTAATGTGGTAGAAATCTACAGCTGTTGATGAAAACAAAATAAAAAGCACTGTAGTGAACCACTGTTACGGGGTTTATACTATTAATATAATTCATTAATTATCCTCAGTTAAACTAAAGCTTATAATATGTTTAATTTCTTTACAGAAAATTCACTTTTGGTTCAAAAATTTTTTTAAATGGCATAGGGTAAAAATTAATAGACAAGAATAACATGAATATATCTTCCCCTTCTGTTTCATTTCTCCTAATTTTAGTCTGATTCTCCACACTTCTAATGTGATTTCTGTCTCCTCCATTCTCTAGGACAAAATTTTTTGTGACTGCTTTGCCAATTACATATTTGTATCCTATCTTCTAAGCTAACGTTAGTCTTCTTTCATTTACAAAAATTTCATTTACAAAATTTCCATTTACAAAAATTTGCAAATTTCATTTGCAAAGGGACATAATTAGTAATCACTAGTTGGGCAGAAATTAAGAAAATGGACTGGGGCGCCTGGGTGGCGCAGTCGGTTAAGCGTCCGACTTCAGCCAGGTCACGATCTCGCGGTCCGTGAGTTCGAGCCCCGCGTCAGGCTCTGGGCTGATGGCTCGGAGCCTGGAGCCTGTTTCCGATTCTGTGTCTCCCTCTCTCTGCCCCTCCCCCGTTCATGCTCTGTCTCTCTCTGTCCCAAAAATAAATAAAAAACGTTGAAAAAAAAAAAAAAAAAAAAAGAAAATGGACTCAGAATTTATAAGAAAACTTGTTATTTACTAAGAGCTGCACAGCAGGGGGGAAAGAAAGCACTAGCCAGTAACTGGATGAACATTGCATCCCAGTTCTTCACGCATCAAAATGACAGGCTTTCCTTTAGGTACAGAGACAATCTAACACCCATTCTGAGAATTGTGTTTTCACCAACAGGGGAGAAAAGGCCTCATAGTTCATAGGCTGAAGAGGAGAAGCCTTGTGATACTCAGCACATCAGGAGAAAGTGAACCTTGTAAAACCAAGTTAGATTTCAAGAAGCCTGTTTGTAAGGAGTACTGATAATGCTTATTTGAAAGAGATTATAGCTTTTTTAAAAAATAGCAAAACTGTAGTGATATATCACTGTGTTGATATTTAAACTTTCTCTAAATACTGTATGCATGTAGTGTCTTGTTATTTTAAAGGGCTTAAGTTCCTTTACCGTTAGGCTTAAAAAAATCATCTAGTTGTACTTGATACTTGCTATAACCCAAATATCAGTCTCCCATATGTCTTCTGTCCCTCAAGCTTCTGTGGATTACCTTTTTCTCTAGTGCTCAAATAAAAAGGTCTTGGGCCTTCCTTTCTTGCTTTAGAGACCAAGTCCATATCTGAGCTCCACAGGGGACAAATAGCCAAGAAGCATATCTACTTCAGCTGGTGGAGCAGTATACATTGGGTAAAGACTCAAGGAGACAGGAGCAATAGCCTGTGTGCATGTCCATCACTGCACATTGTATTCTAGGGCAGTGCAAAGAGATTTAATAAGACAGGATGGGAAAGAGACCTCAATCTTTGGACTCAAGTTTGCTAAGCCGCATGATTAGGGAAGCACCAATCCGTCCCCTGCTGTGATCAGGGCACTCATACAATAGCAATATAATGAGGCAGGATCTTGGGTCCAGCCTTATACTGAGAGTTCAGTGTTTATGACTGGGAAGGCACTAGCCTGGTCAGGTCAGGGGCCTGGTGTTCAAAACTTGATATTACAGTTGTATAATGTGACAAGATAGCAGCATTTGCCACATTGGCTTTTATGGTTAGAGAGATATCTGCTCTCTGCCGGTGTTGTTGAGGGGTTGGGGTCCAGGTGTATGATTGATGAGAGCTGACTGCCTTCAACACAGAGCTGTAGCTAGACTCCATGGAGCTTTGGAGAAGGCCAACTCAGTCTCTGAGAGGCTAGCTGCAGGAATCAATTTGGAAAATTCTTACAAGTAGAAGAGGTTTGGTCTATAATTTAGGGAGAAGCAATGCACAGTGAGTGAGAATTTTCCATTTTTCATTACCCCCTTGAGCCATCCACATATGATTAAAAAACGCTTGTAATATGACTAAGGTTTGGTCAATGGAATAGGAGGGAAGTGATATTTGACACTTGCTGGTATGGGTCTAAGGACACTGGGCTTGTTCATTCCCCTTCCCAACAGGTTATGGAACCGGTTATGGCTGTGACACAGCTTTGATCAAACAGGTGATAACAAAGCCTTAGGTGAAGCAACAAGATTAAAGGAAACTGGATTTATGAATAGTCATCTAGAGGAGGGTACTATTACTCGACAGGGAAATAACCTTTATCATTCTTCAACCCACTGTATTTTTGAGTCTCTATTAGAGCAACTTAGCCTTCATGCCAATCAATTATACATTGTTTGACAACAATGAAACAGTGAGAAACCAGACGGTGCAGGCTGGAAACATGGTATTTATTTATATCATGGCAAAATTTTGCTAAAACTTTGACCTGACACACTATCTGTTCTAAGGGAAGTGGTTGGAAGAATAGAATATGAATATGGGTTCTCTTGGAAACTTTTAGCGAGGAATTCAATAAAAAGTCTAGTTCAGGCAAGAATTAGCTAATTTTAAATCAGAGATATAAGGAAATGGAAAGAGTCCATATATCTGGAATCTCATAAGTCGAAGACCAACTACTTTTGAACCCCTTGAAGTTTTTTCCTCAAAGACTGATTAAAGTCTTTCTGTAAAACAAAAGGAGCCAGGTCTCTGGGTATGGCTTTCCTACCCAAACGTAGTGTTTCACATAGTCTCAAGGTAACTTTCATTTAAATGGAGAGGTCAGAGTTAAGCTCAGAGGATAAAAAATAAGGCAGGTTAAAGAAATATGGCTGGAAAAGAATGGTGGTATGGATATTAGCACATGGAACAGACTATAAAAAATATACCAGAAGCCTACTAAAATTTTGAGGGAAATTGCCAAAGAAATGACAAGCTTTGCTTGTAAAAGCTTGTTGTTCAACCTCAAACTAGTTCCTAAGCAGGGCATACTTTCTAACATCTTTATTTATTTATTTATTTATTTATTAATTTTTTTTTTTTAAATTTTTTTTTTTACCGTTTATTTATTTTTGAGACAGAGAGAGACAGAGCATGAACGGGGGAGGGTCAGAGAGAGAGAGAGGGAGACACAGAATCTGAAACAGGCTCCAGGCTCTGAGCTGTCAGCACAGAGCCCGACGCGGGGCTCGAACTCACGAACCGCGAGATCATGACCTGAGCCGAAGTCGGCTGCTTAACCGACAGAGCCACCCAGGCGCCCCTCTAACATCTACTTTAGATCTGGCTCTGGTATTAATGGAGAAGAAAGAGCCTCCTATAATGCAAAGTTGGGTCTATAGAGGACATAGGAATTATATCCAGAGAGAAAATTGGGCTAATCAGACAACTCACTTCACTTCCAGGATAATGTTCCATGATTTTCTACTCAGGATTTGATACTACTTATGTAGTAGTGATCTCTATGTGTTTCCTTCCTATTCTTGCCTTTTCCGAGTGGGAGTTTTATCATGGTTGTCTTGTTTCTTCACCATCATTGCATGGTGAGTGTGAGAATGATGATGGGGCAGGGAGATTAGGCAGATTTAAAAAATCATTTAATTTAAAGGTACCTGAACTACAAAGGTCCCACAAAGAACATTATCTATAGTTTCTGAAATTTGAGATGGATGCAGTAACTGGGAGGGCCATTGATTTTCTCCTCCGAGGAAAGGGTCTGCTGTACTTGTGGGAAGTAAGATGCACATAGATTTGAAGATGTAAAGAGAGGTGGACTCTCACAGAGACTACCAGCTAACCATCTGCTAGTATCTATATCCATTTCTCCATAATAATACAGGTATGATTGAGCTCATTGCTGGCTTGTTAGATCACATTTGTTGTCCTTCCTCATGGTTAACAATGACCATGTAACTGTTCTAGCCAAGGGAACATGAGTCTTTTTGGGTTAGGGTCCCTTCTATGTTGTTTCTCATTCCCATTTGCTGGAATCTATCTGAAGGTTGATTCAGCTTTGACCGTGAAAATGAGGACAATGGCCTAAGGAATGATGGAGAAAGAAGACTGAAGAAAACCAAATTGCTAAATGATCCCCCCTAAACCAGACTGCTCACACTGGGGCTAGTGTGTGAGAACAAAGTGAACTTAGTTGCTCTGTAAGCCATTGGATTCTTTGTTGTAGCAGTTTAGTCTGCACCTTAACAAATGCAGCCCCCTTATTTTATTGCTCCTGAAGGGTAGCAGAATATGCCACCCTAAAACATAACACTTTAACATAATGATTCTTTATAGTTGAAGGCAAATGAGAAGCAGAGACAAGAAAAACTCTCTGTCCTCCTTCTATTTGGCTAAAACCAGAACAAGTTTGTAAAGATGCCCCTCTCCCTCCCACACCACCTCTCCTACCAGGAAGGACAGAAGTTAATCACCAGAGACAATTCTATATCACTATCAGTCCAGAGATGGCACCAGAAGAATCTATATAAAAAATTTGGCTAAAGCTAGCCCTTATCTTCCATCAGTTTCCTTCATATAATTGCCTTTCCATAATTTGCCACCCTAGAAATTCAGTGTACTCTTAATCCCCTTCACCTATTTCACCCATTCCCCATTCACCTCCCCTTTGGCAACCACCATTTCTCTGTATTTAAGAGTCTAGGGGTTTGTTTTTGTTTTTTGTCTCTTCTTTAGTTTGTTCATTTATTTCTTAAATTTATTTATTTATTTATTTCTTAAATCCCACCTATGAGTGATATCATGCAATATTTGTCTTTCTTTGACTGACTTATTTCTCTTAGCATTATACCCTCTAGATCCATCCATATTATTGCAAATGGTAAAATTTCCTTCTTTATTATGGCTGAGCAATATTCCATTATATATATATATATATATATATATATATATATATATATGTATATGTATATATACGTATATGTATATATACATATACGTATATATACATATACATATATATATATATATATATATATATATACACACACACACACACCACATCTTCTTTATCCACTCATCTATTGAGAAACACTAAGGTTGCTTCCATATCTTGGCTATTATGAATAATTCTTCCATAAATATGGGCCCATATGTCTTTTCAAATTAGTGTTTTGTTTTCTTTTGTAAATACTCAGTAGTGGAATTACTGAGGAATCTCCATACTCTTTTCCATCAGTGGCTGCACCAGTTTGCATTTCCACTAAGAGTGCAAGGTAACGTAAGGTTTGAGCAGCTGATGCAGGACAGACCACGCAGGGCTTGCAAGCTATGTTAAGATTTTCTCTTTATATTGAAAAAGTAATGAAAGCCATTTGAGATGTTTTATACAGACTTGATCATATTTACATTGGCTCTGAGGAATGGATCAGGTATTTAGAGAGAAGCAGTGGTAAGTTAAAAAGAAACATAGTTAAATCAGACAGGATTTGGTGAGAAATTGGCTATGGGGAGGAGGAAGAGAGGTATTAAGGATAATTACTAGATTTCTGGGCTTGGATAATTGTATAGATGGTGGTATTATTCACTGAGACAGGGAGTGTTGGAAAGGGAGAAGGTTTAAGAGGGAAGATAGGTGTTAAACAGGCAGTTAGACATGCAGGTTTATACCTTACAGTAGAGGTCTAGGCTAGAGATGAGAATTTGTAATTTTATATTATAGTTAAACTAAGGATGTGAATAAGATTTCCTAGAATAAAAGTATATAAGAGAGGAGGAGAGAGGCCAAGAGAAGAACTCCAAAATTTAATGGTTAATTAGAAAAGACTAAACCAGCAGATATGACTTAGAAGGAGTGGCCAGAATAGTAGGAGGTAAACGAGGAGAAGACAGTGTTTTAACAAAGAGTGTGTTAAAGGGTGGGTCAGTAGGTTGAGTGTCCAACTTTGGCTCAGGTCATGATCTCGTGGTTCATGAATTTGAACCCCGCGTCAGGCTCTGTGCAGCAACTCAGAGCTTGGAGCCTACTTTGGATTCTGTCTCTCTCTCTCTCTCTCTCTCTCAAATAAACATTAAAAATTAAAAAAAGAAAGAATGTGTTATGAACTAAATGTTTGTGTCACCTCAAAATTCATAGGTTGCTATCTTAACCCCCAATGTGATAGTATTAGGATGTGGCACCTTTGGTAGGTAATCAGGACATGAAGGTGGAGTCCTCATGAATGGGATAAGTGTCCTTATAAAAAAGACCCCAGGGCGCTCTCTCACCCTGTTTGCTATGTGGGGACACAGTGAAAAGAGGAGCATTTGCAAAAACAGGAAGAGAGCTCTCTACCAGGAACCAAGTCTGCCAGTACCTTGACTGGCTTGGATTTCCCAGCCTCCAGTACTGTGAGAAATGTCTGTTGCTTAAGCCACCCAATCTATGGTATTCTGCTGCAACAGCCTGAAACAGCTCAACACTGTTGCATGCAGCTGAAGTTATCTTGCACAAGGTCCAAAATATTCACTGGATTTAGTGAAGTGGAGGTCTCTTGTGACATTAGTAAGAGCTGTTTAAATGGAATAATGGGGTGGGAGCCAGATTAGATGCCTGAAAAGTGGGTGAAAGAGAATAAAAGGAAGATGTTTGTTTTAATGAGAATTAGTTGGACATATTTATTTATTTATTTATTTATTTATTTATTTTTTTAAACGTTTATTTATTTTTGGGACAGAGACAGAGCATGAACGGGGGAGGGGCAGAGAGAGAGGGAGACACAGAATCGGAAGCAGGCTCCAGGCTCTGAGCCATCAGCCCAGAGCCCGACGCGGGGCTCGAACTCACGGACCGCGAGATCGTGACCTGAGCCGAAGTCGGAGGCCTAACTGACTGAGCCACCCAGGCGCCCCTAGTTGGACATATTTAAATAAAAATGGAAAGGATTCAATTAGGAGAGAAAGGTTAAATTCACAATAAAATATGTTTTATGAGAGGGCTATGCTTTGAGTCCCTGCCCTCTATCTTCCATTGGCCTCTCATATTACCTTAGAAAGGAGCTTTCCTGTTATAACAGAAGTATGGCCACAATTGTAGGTAATGTGATATGCTTGTAGAAGCAGACTGAGAGGGTTCTAATATGATGGTTTTATTTTTATGTAAAGTAGGAAATAAATCTATTCCTGAGAAAAAAATTTTATGAATGTGTGTGTGTGTGTGTGTGTGTGTGTGTGAGTGCGCATGCTCGCGGCTGAGGAAAGGGGAGTCAGTAGGAGGATTCAAGAGACTAGGGAAACACAGAAATGTATTCCAGTTATCTACCACTGTATAACAAAGCACCTCAAAATTTAGTGGTTTAATAATTTTTTTACGCTCATAAACTCCATGGACAGAGCACAGTGGGGATGGATTGTCTTGACTCCATGATGTCTGGGGCTTCAACCAGAAAGGCATGAAGGCTGCAGGAAACCCAAAGTCTAGCACCTGCTACCATCTGGAGGATTCTTTATTTATATATTTGGCAGTTGATACTGGCTTTTTCTGGGACCTCAGCTGAGTATGTAAACTGAACACCTATGTGGGCCAATTTCATGGGCCAGGTTTTACAACATGGTGGCTGGATTCTAAGAGTGAGTGTCCAAAAGGACAGGACATGGAACCTACTGGTTTCTAAGGCCTGGCCCTGGAAACTGGCATGGCGTCACTCCTATTACATTCTTTTGGTCAAGGAGTCCATATTCAAAGAGAGGAAATAAAGACTTCATCTCTCATTGGGAGAAGTATCAAAGAATTTGGGGGCCATTAAAAAAAATGGAAATAGTAAAGTTTGGAATAGGCATTTTTGGAGAGTAGAAGATGGTGTACAAGGCAGAAGTGCAGAAGGAGTCTGAATAGCCTTATTGTTCATCCCCTTTCCCTATTTTCCAAACTCATTGAACCCGTTGCTGTTCCTTGCTCTTCCACGTAGCTGCTTTTGTTGATTGCTTTTCTGGTGACAAGTATCACAATGTCAGACTTACATGCTCATTTACAGAAGTCATACTGAATACTTAAGGCTGGCATATTTGCTTTTCTTTTTTAAATTCCATTCCTCTCTTTCTATTCCTGTTTGTCATTTTATTTTTTTGTTGTAGGGTACTGCCAATTTGTTATAAGGGACAGAGATACAAACAAATATACAACATATAATTTCCCTTCATTGTAGAATTACCTTATTTCCATCCATGCCTTTTAAAAAGGTTTTAAATCACCTCTATCAACCTTAACTGATTTTATTCTTTGTTGGTGGTCCCAACACACTTGGTTTGTGTGTTCAGCTACCGGGACCAACTGTTCCCAAATTTGTTTACGCAATATAATTAGCTCTAGGTCATTTAAAAAATGCACATTTCAGGGGCACACAGCAAACCTACTGAAACATACCTCAGGCATACAGTGACCATCAATTATTTAATCGTTGATCAATTGACTGGCATTTGTATTTATGTCTTTAGACCCATTAGATTCTCAAGTCCTCAGAGTCAGAGACCATGTTTTATTTCATATCCTCTCTAGTGTTTGGCATAGTGCTTGCCACATGGCAGATGTTCAATACATTTTTTGAGTTTGTCTCTATCTTCTCTTGGAATTATTGATATCTAGAGACTTCCAAGGTGCTTTTCTTTTTCTCTTGGATTTCTACCAGGTGCCACCTGATAACTGCTCTTGTTTTTCTAAGTAGCCATCTGGAGCTTGACAATCTCAAACAGTAACAACAATAAACAGTCTGTGTAGATGGGATGTGTATATTCAAGTTACTAAAACTGTAAAAGAGATTTGTATTTTGCTTGCATTTGTGTGAACTCTTACATAGTCAGAGAATCAAAGAGATTTCATATTTTTAAAATGTTAAAGGTAGTATTTTTTAAGTCTTCAAGGTTAGAGTGGTATAGATCATGAGAACGAAATTTCCAGTGATTATTTGGTATGTGTTGCTTTTTCTTTTACTTTATGGTAGAGTAAGAAAAGGAACAGAAACATCTTACACTCTCGGAAAGGCAACTTAAGCATCTAGTCCCCTGAGACTCTGCTCAATCTGCTTTGTAGAGGTAACTTAAAATTGGCTCTAGCAACGAGGGCTTACAAATGGATGGTATGGAATTGAACTTTTTTTTTTTTTTTTTCGGTTTCAATCTTGGCTAACCACTAAACAACTGGATTATGATTTCAATGCAGTGGTTTGAAATAGTTGATTTAATAGGGCAATAGTTGACTATCCTGCTAAGTATGTGTATTATATGTGGGAAGCAGTTATTTTCTCACTGCATACTTGTCTAATATGGCTTACAATTGTAGCCACAGTCCTTTTTCTTTCTCCCTTAAGGCTTTGTTTGCAGCTCCTTTAAATGCCAGGCACTTGTGCTAAAAATAGCTGTTCCATTTTCTTGTGACTCCTCCCAGGTTAGTCTGCCTGCTTCCCTTGCTTCCCAGGAGGCCACATCCACATTAAGGTTTTGTTAGCAAGTCTTTGTATTATTTCTTCTCCCCTCCAACTACAGATGACCCACATCCCACTTCCTCTCCAGGGCTGCATGCTGTGTTCCTAAATAGTATCAGATAGAGTGGATGGCGGCAGCAGTGATCAGTGGCAGTGGTAGGGACTCTGAGGGAGTGGGCATCAGGGTAAACATTTCAAGTGGAAAAGGTCACTGCTGAGGGAAGTAGCCTCTTTTAATCTTTTTAAAAGGTTGAGAGACCTTGCTAGAGAGATGGGTGTGCAACACCAGGTGGAAAGGAAGCCAAAACAATGCAAGGTTCCCAGACAATGAGACGGGAAGAGGCTTGGAAGGAACCTGCGGTCCTGATTCTAAGATGTATATACTTTTTAATATTTCAATATTGCAGATGTTAAGGTGCACCTTACAATTGCTACGTGTATTTAAGTGGCAGTGTTTCTTCTCTCCCCTGCATATCCCACCCCCAAGAAACAAAACAATTACAATGGTAAAGGTGTGAATCTTGCAGTAAATGGTATTTAGATGTGAGGAAACAATGTGTTCATCACGGGTAAATTCACCCAAGTCTAGGGTTTACCCCCAACCTAGTGAACTAAGAATCCTAATTTGCCAGCACACAGAAGCACATTTTCTAAGGAAAACCTAATATTTACTTGGCTTACAAATACTGAAGTATACATTTAGACTGTCCACTAAACAAACATAACCGACACAAAGGAATAAAAGAATGTTCTTATCTGTATGATCAAACAATTCCCTCCTAAAGATGGACTCTTAGTCAGAAGCCTCATTTTAATCAGACAGCTTGGTTAGTTTCCAGGTAGCTTGAAAAGTTCTTCTCCACAATAGGGATAACCTTGTGAATAGGCTTATAATATTCATTTGTCTTTTTTTTCCTTATTTTTTCAGGTAGTATTTTTTTAACTTTTTTTTTAAGGAGAATTTTAAAATCTCTGAGTAGAATTATTCTATTCTTAGTTATTAATCTTCTTAAAGCGTTCTTTCTGTAAAAAGAAATTTGGAGGCGCTTGGGTGACTCAGTCGGTTAAGCATCCAACTTCAGCTCAGGTCATGATCTCGCAATTAGTGGGTTTGGGCCCCGCGTTGGGATCTGTGCTGACAGCTCAGAGCCTAGAGCCTGCTTCAGATTCTGTGTCCCCTCTCTCTCTGCCCTTCTCTGGCTCGTGCTCTGATTCTCTCTCTCTCTCAAAAATAAACATTAAAAAAAAAAGGAATCTGCAAGCTGCAACAGATACATATCTATAAATCTATACCTGTATCTATCTATATCTATATACAGGAATACATTTTTACTTTATACTTAGAATTACAGGCTTGAGAGATACTCGGTCTCTTTATGGTATCCATTATATTACATTACTGATTCTCAACCTTGGCTTCAAATAACTTGTCCACGGCATACTCTCCCCTCACTCCCTTTTTCAGGTGAAGAATTATTTTTTTACATTTAATGACAGTGGCCATATAGACCATTTTATGCCCTATTTACTTTATGTAAAGTTTATAAGATTCACCAATGTTGCTGGATGTGTTTGTAGGCTGTTAAATGGCATTGTTGTATAAGGCTCCATTATATGAATATAGATAATTTACTTTTCCATTCTACAGTTGTGGGCACTTGGGTAGTTTCCAGTTTGTGGCTATTGTGAATGCTGTTATGAACATTATAGTACATGCCTTTGGAGATTACATGTACATTTCTGTTAGGTAAATACCAAGAAGGGTATACCTGATAGGTTATAAAGTATGCCTGTATTCAGGCTAAGTGCTGATGGAGTATTTTCTGTAAATGAACCTCAGACCAGATGATTCACCTGTTGAACCATCACTTGGCTTTCTTCTATGGTGTGAATAAATTGTGCTCCACACTACAAAGGCTATAGGATTACCCTGTATCTAATTCTCCAGCTTTATCTCATGCCACTCTCTCTCAACAAATCTATAGTTGCTCCCATTCATTTATTTTTCTAGATGTAGGTCTCTTGCTTTTCTGTTTGAAATATTCTTATTATCTATGCCCCCTGCCTGCACACCCACAAGTCCACACAGCTCTGCTCCTAATAGGAAGCTCTTTCTCATTCCTCAAATGTTGCCTTTGTGAAGAAGCCTTCTCTGATCATGCTTATTTAAATAAGTATCTCCATTTTATCTCAGTAAGTATCTCCATTTAATTTTCTTTAATTCTATCAAATTTCTTCATAGTAATTATGATAAATTTGACAGTACACACTAATTTTCATTTCTTGTTCTAACTTTGTAGTACTTAAAAAATATCCATGTTTATGCCCCATTCCCAGATTTCCTGATGTAATTAATTTGAGGGGGATCCTGGTGTTGGTATTTTTTTAAAAGCTTCCCATGCTGACCACTGTTTTATAGAGTGTATACTGTGTAAAATGCACATTAATATAAATAAATATTGAAGGTATGATATGACAGGTTTTATTTGTGGATGTGTGCAATCCAAAATATTTGGAGATCCCTGGACTAGCCCATACAACACTTCATTTTACAAGTTAGAGAATTATGTTACAGAGAATCTCTGAATTACATTCACTGGTATGCAACTGGTTACTGCCACAGCTGGGACTACTCCAATGTCCAATTCCACTGCATTTTCATTGGCAATGCACACTTCGGGTGTTGCGTGTTCTAATTATTTGTGCATGTCTGTTTCTCTCACTGGACTGTAACAAGTGGGACTGTGTCCTCTTGCATTCTCCACAGTACCTATTACAAATAACTCCTTGCTTATAGCAGATCATCAATAAACGTGTCGAGAGCAAATAATATAACCATTTAGATCATTTATAGGACACCTATATAATATGCTTCACTGAGCTGTTTCTAACATTTTATCCTCGAGTACTGACATTTCATTATTTTAGAATCTTTTTTCTTTGCGCAATAAAGAGTTGAATCAATTTTAGAGCCTTGAAGCCAAAGAGGTTTGAGAATCCTTGAAAGTTAATTACCCTTTCTGGAGTATTAAATATCAGTAAAAGCAGGGATTATTTTGGTCTACAATTGGACATATTATCAGTCAGTGTCATAAAACAAAGAGTGCTCTCAATCACAAAGAATTTCTGGTTATTTCAATAACTATGTTACTGTGTATTTAAAGGGCATCACTTGACTCACATCTAAATGAAAGAAATCATTGTACAGTGAAGTAGTTTCTGATGATTTGTTTTATAAAAAAGAAAAACAATAAATTCAAATACTCAACATTCTGTTTTAAATTAATGAGGTAGTTCTAGCTATAGGAATTTTTGATCTGAGCTCTTTCCAAAGAAGTGAAAATGTAATTGTCAACAAAATCCAATGAATTTTGTGGCTGAGAATATACAGGGAAATATCTTCTCTTATCTGGTATGGACATTGTATTTCTCAGCAGTAAATTTTTATCTGGCAGATTAAGCTCTCAGAAAATAAAGGGTTGGGGAAAGTAACTAAAAGAGCAGTTTTAAGAGTTTTTAAAAAATTCATAATAGAATAAGGAGGGGCCAACATGGTAGAGAAGTAGGGGGTCTGAAGTTCCCTCATCTCTCAAACAAAGCATTGTTGAAGCTAGAAGACTTTAAACTACAAGAGTCCGGGAGACAAAGAGACAGTTGCTTCCAGGGACCCACTGGGACAAGCTGACCAGCTGCATAATTGCAAACTGGGAGAGATAAAATGAATGGAGGGGAGGGATCCCCTTCTGCAGAGAGACAAAGGGAAGAGAAAGAGAGACTTGGGAAGCATAGGACTGTATATAGACAAGAGAAAAACCACAGAGTGGGATGGAGAAAGATCCAATCTGTAACTTAGGGGCTTTCTCCTGACTGGGGCCGGCTGCCTGGATCGTGTACCTGGGGAGGTGCGGAGCCAGCCCCAGGCTCCGGTGGCTAGGTCAGGGGCACAGTCCATAGTAGGTGAAAGTGATCCCCTCCCTGGAGTGTTGTTGGACCAGACGAAGCCTGCCTGCATCCACCAGCCAGGGACCATATATCAGGCGGCACGGAGAGGCACTCGCCCAGTACTGGGGACCACAGAGCAGGAGTTTGAATCCCAGCCAAGAGCAAAGGCATGTGAGTTTGCAGAGCAGGACAAACTGCCTCGTTTGCACCCAAGGCACAGTGAGGACAGCTTGAACAGAGCGGTTTGGGACACCTGGTCTGTGGAAGAGAGACTGGAGTGTTGCCATTTTTCTCCCCACCACCATCAAGGTGGGACTTCAGGGATCAGACAGTGGGCCCACAGTAGAGCCAGGACCTGCCTACACCAAACACACCCCTCCGTGCCTGGTAACTGCCTATCTACAGGAGCGGGATTGATGCTGATGAACCAGACAGCCCCTCCTCCAGACCAGTGCTGTTGGAGGGCCTGGTTTAATTCTCAGATAATTCATATGATATAGATATATTCTTTCTTCCTTTTCTCCTTCTTATCTCTTCCCTCCTCTAGTCTGGTTACTCTGGTTTTTGGTTTGTTTAAGCAGACATATTTAATCCATTCTCTTGATACATATTCCACACCTCCTTCTTTATTCTCCTTTCTTTCCCTCTGGATTAAGCCCTATAGTTTCTCTGAAGGTTGAATTTTTATTTTTTCTTTTTCCCCGCCCCTGTCATTTCTCTCTTTGTATGGGATAAGGCCTCTTCCATCAGCATCGCCTCCACTCTGTTGTTTACTTGTAGCTGGAGTTTCTGGATTTGGGTTTTTTTGTTAGTGTGTTTGCCTCTTTTTCTTTTCTGTTGGTTTTTTGTTTGTTTGTTTTCCTTTCCAGGGCTACTTCAATGAACAAATCAAAGCACACCTGGTGGAGGGTCCAACACATCACTACCAGTAGGGAGATGAAGTAACCAAAGTCACAACACTTTCCAAAAAACACCTCCTGAAGGGCTAGGCCCTGGACAGTGTATGACCCCTTTTGTAATACAGTAGTGCTTCCAAGAGGAGGGCATATAACAAGGTTTTAAAACACATAAGGGACAGAAAACTAGCCAAAATGATGAAACGGAAGAATTGTCCTCAAAAGAAATTCCAGGAAGAAATGAAAGCTAAAGAATTGCTCACCACAGATATAAACAATATACTGAACAAGAATTTAGAATAATAGTCACACGATTAATCGCTGGACTCAAAAAAAGCATAGAAGACAGCAGAGAATCTATTACTGCAGAGATCAAGGAACTAAAAAATAGTCATGATGAATTAAAAATGCTGTAAATGAGGCAAAAAATAAACTAGAGATGGTGACAGTGAGAACTGAGGAGGCAGAGGGGAGAATAGGTGACATAGAAGATAAAATTATGGGAAAATATGAAGCTGAGAAAAAGAGACATAAAAAAATTCTGGATCATGAGGGAAGAATTAGAGAACTAAGTGATTCAATGAAATGGAATAATATGCGTATCATAGTAGTTCCCGAAGAAGAAGAGAGAGAGAAAGGGGCCAAAGGTGTGCTTGAACTTGAATTTCTCCAATCTGGGGAAGGAAACAGACACTGAAATCCAGGAGGCACAGAGAACTGCCTTCAGACATAACTTGAATCGATCTTCTGCATGACATATCATAGTGAAACTGGCAAAATACAAAGATAGAGAATTCTGAAAGCAGCTGGGGATAAATGGGACTTAACCTAAGAGGATAGACACATAACAGTAGTACAGACCTATCTACTAAAACTTGGCAGGCCAGAAAGGAGTGGAAGGAAATTTTCAATGTGATGAACAGGAAAAACATGCAGCAAGAATCCTTTATCCAGCAAGCCTGTCATTCAGAATAGGAGGAGAGATCAAGGTTTTCCCAAACAAAAACTGAAGGAATTCATCACCACTAAACCAGCCCTATAAGAGATCCTAAGGGGGACTCTGTGAGTGTTGCAAAGACCACAAAGTACCAGAGACATCACTACAAGCATGAAACCTACAGACATCACAATGACTCTAAACCCATATCCTTCAATAATAACACTGAATGTAAATGGACTAAATGCTCCAACCAAAAGACATAGGCTATCAGAATGGATAAAAAAACAAGACCCATCTATTTGATATCTACAAGAGACTCATTTTTAGACCTGAGGACACCATCAGATTGAAAGTGAGGGGACAGAGAACCATGCTACTGGAAGTAAAAAAAAAAAGCTGGAGTAGCCATACTTATATCAGACAAACTAGATTTTAAATTGAAGATTGTAACAAGAGATGAACAAGGGCGTTATATAGTAATTATGGGGTCTATCCATCAAGAAGAGCTAACAATTATAAATGTCTATCACTGAATATGGGAACACGCAAGTATGTAAAACAATTAATCACAAACAGAAGCAACCTTATTGGTAAGAATGTGTACTTTCTTACACTAAAGGGGACTTTAGTACTCCACTTACAACAATGGACAGATCATCTAGATAAAAAAATCAATAAAGAAACAATGGCCCTGAATGATACACTGGACCAGATGGACTTGACAGATATATTTAGAACTTTCATCCCAAAGCAGCAGAATATACATTCTTTTTGTGTGCACATGGAACCTTCTCCAAGATAGGTCACCTATGGGTCACAAAACAGCCCTCAATAAATATAAAAAAACTGAGATCATACCATGCACACTTTCAGATCACAATGCTATGAAACTTGAAATCAGCCATAGGAAAGAGTTTGGGTAACCTCCAAATGCATGGAGGTTAAAGAACATCCTAGTAAAGAACAAATGGGTCAACCAGGCAATTAAAGAAGAAATTAAAAAACATGGAAACTAATGAAAATGAAAACACAACGATCCAAACTCTTTGTGATGCAGCAAAGGCAGGCCCAAGAGTAAAATACATTGAAATCTAGGTCTATCTCAAGAAACAAGAAAATCCCAAATACAAAATCTAACAGCACACCTAAAGGAACTAGAAGCAGAACAACAAAGAAACCCCATAACCAGCAGAAGAAGAGAAATAATAAAGATCAGAATTAAACAATATAGAATCCAAAAAAACAGTAGAACAGATCAATGAAACTAAGAGTTGGTTTTTTGAAAAAATAAACAAAATTGATAAACTCCTAGACAGACTTCTCAAAAAGAGAGAAGACCTAAATAGATAAAATCACAAATGAAAATGGATTTATTACAACCAATCCCTTAGAAATACAAGCAGTTATCAGAGAATACTATGAAAAATTATATGCCAACAAAAAGGAAAACCTGGAAGAAATGGACAAATTCTTAAATACCCACACACTACCAAAACTCAAATGGGAAGAAGTAGAAAATTTGAACAGACCCGTAACTAGTGAAGAAATTGAATCAGTTATCAAAATCTCCCAATAAGGGACCAGATGGCTTCCCAGGGGAATTCTACCAGACATTTAAAGCAGAGTTAATACCTATCCTCTAGCTGTTTCAAAAAATAGAAATGGAAGGAAAACTTCCAGACTCATTCTATAAAGTCAGCATTACCTTAATTCCTAAACCAGGCAGAGACCCCACAAAAAAGAACTACAGGCCAATATCCCTGATGAACATGGATGCAAAAATTCTCAACAAGATGCTAGCAAATAGAATTCAACAGCATATAAAGAATTATTCACCATGATCAAGTGGGATTCATTCCTGGGCTTCAGGGCTGGTTCAACATTTGCAAATCAATCAATGTGATACATCACATTAATAAAAGAAAGGATAAGGACCATATGATCCTGTCAATCGATGCAGAAAAAGCATTTGACAAAATACAACATCCTTTCTTTTTTTTTTTTTAATTTTTTTTTTAACGTTTATTTATTTTTTTTTTTTGAGACAGAGAGAGACAGAGCATGAACGGGGGAGGGTCAGAGAGAGGGAGACACAGAATCTGAAACCGGCTCCAGGCTCTGAGCTGTCAGCACAGAGCCCGATGTGGGGCTCGAACTCACGAACCGTGAGATCATGACCTGAGCCAAAGTCGGACGATTAACCGACTGAGCCACCCAGGCGCCCCACAACATCCTTTCTTAATAAACACCCTCAAGAATGTCAGGATAGAAGGAACATACTTAAACATCATAAAAGCCATATATGAAAAGCCCACAGCTAATATCATCCTCAATGGGAAAAAACTGAGAGCTTTCTCCCTGAGATCAGGAACACAACAGGAATGTCCATTCTCACCACTGTTGTTTAATGTAGTGTTGGAAGTCCTGGTATCAGCAATCAGACAACAAAATGAAATAAAAGGCATCAAAATTGGCAAAGAAGAAGTCAAACTTTCACTTTTCACAGATGATGTGATACTCTACATGGAAAACCTCATAGACTCCCAAAAGTCTGCTAGAACTGATACATGAATTCAGCAAAGTCTCAGGGCACAAAATCAACGTACAGAAATTGGTTGCATTTTTATACACCAATAATGAAGAAACAGAAAAAGA
Organism: Neofelis nebulosa; assembly: GCF_028018385.1. Taxonomy (NCBI): domain Eukaryota; kingdom Metazoa; phylum Chordata; class Mammalia; order Carnivora; family Felidae; genus Neofelis; species Neofelis nebulosa. Next base: position 69,901,088 of record NC_080784.1, on the reverse strand, counting down.
AATAAAGAAACTGATCCCATTTACAATGGCACCAAGAGTCATAAAATACCTAGGAATAAACCTAACCAAAGATGCAAAAGACCTATGCTGAAAACTATAGAAAGCATATAAAAGAAATTGAAGAAGACACAAAGAAAAGGAAAAACATTCCATGCTCATGGGTTGGCAGAACAAATATTGTTAAAATGTCAATACTACCCAAAGGAATCTACACATTCAATGCAATCCCAATCAAAATTGCACCAGCATTCTTCTCAAAGCTAGAACAAACAATCCCAAAATTTGTATGGAACCACAAAAGACCCCGAATAGCCAAAGTAATATTGAAGAAGAAAACCAAAGCAGGAGGCATCACAATCCCAGACTTTAGCCTCTACTACAAATCTGTAATCATCAAGACAGTACAGTACTGTCATAAAAACAGACACATAGACCAATAGAATAGAATAGAGAACCCAGAATTGGACCCACAGATGTATGGCCAACTAATCTTTGACAAAGCAGGAAAGTGCATCCAATAGAAAAAAGACAATCTCTTTAGCAAATGGGGCTGGGAGAACTGGACAGCAACATGCAGAAGAATGAAACTAGACCACTTTTTTACATCATACACAAAAATAAACTCAAAATGGATAAAAGACCTAAATGTGAGACAGGAAACCATCAACACCCTAGAGGAGAAAGCAGGCAACAACCTCTCTGACCTCAGCCGTAGCAATTTCTTACTCGACACATCTCCAAAGGCACGGGAATTAAAAGCAAAAATGAACTACTGGGACCTCATCAAGATAAAAAGCTTCTGTACTGCAAAGGAAACAATCAACAGAACTAAAAGGCAACTTATGGAAAGGGAAAAGATATTTGCAAATGACATATCAGATAAAGGGCTAGTATCCAAATCTATAAAGAACTTACCAAACTCAACATCCAAAAAACAAATAATCCAGTGAAGAAATGGGCAGAAGACATGAATAGACACTTTTCCAAAGAAGACATTTTCCAGATGGCCAACAGACACATGAAAAGATACTCAACATTACTCATCATCAGGGAAATACAAATCAAAGCCACACTGAGATACCACCTCACACTGGTCAGCATGGCTAACATGAACAAATCAGGAGACTATAGATGCTGGTGAGGATGTGCACTGTTGGTGGGAATGCAACCGCTCTGGAAAACAGTGTGGAGGTTCCTCAAAATATTAAAAAGAGAACTACTCTATGACCCAGCAATAGCTCTGCTAGGAATTTATCCAGGGGATACAGAAGTGCTGATGCATGGGGGCATGTGTACTCCAATGTTTATAGCAGCGCTTTCAACAATAGCCAAATTATGGAAAGAGCTTAAATGTCTATCAACTGATGAATGGATAAAGAAGATGTGGTTTATATATACAATAGAATACTACTTGGCAATGAGAAAGAATGAAATCATGCCATTTGCAGCAACATGGATGGAACTGGAAGGTATTATGCTGAGTGAAATAAGTAAGTCAGAGAAGAACAGATATCATGTTTTCACTCATATGTAGATCTTGAGAAACTTAACAGAAGACCAAGGGGGGAGGGCAGGGGGAAAAAAGTTACAAACAGAGAGGGAGAGAGGCAAACCACAAGAGACTCTTAAATACAGAGAACAAACTGAGGGTGGATGGGGGTGGGGGAGAGGGGTAAATGGGTGATGGGCATTGGGGAGGCACTTGGGATGACCACTGGGTGTTGTATATAAGCCAATTTGACAATAAAGTATATTCAGAAAAAAATTAAAAAAAATTCATAATAAATACAAATTCAAGGAAACCATTTCATCAGTACAATAATCTGTTACAGATTCATCATCTTTAATTGATCAGGGAACACTGATGTTGGCCTGATGATCTGCTGAGGCTATAGGCTTTGTTTTATATGAAATGTGCTGCCTTTAAAAATTGTCAAGCCAGCCCCTGCTTGCTTTTGTGCTCTTACATACTTGTTTTGTTCTTGCAAGTCTTGGCAGAATGCTAAACTCCTCACAAATTATTGTGGTGATCTTCTGGCCATACATTGAGAGAGTTCATTGTAAAGAAATGTCTACTCAGACTTGCCCTCCTGAGAAGCAGGGGTTGGATTTGGGGGACTAGTTCTCACTGAGGAGGAACTTTAAGCTTGTGGAATGACAATAGTAAAATCAACTGCCTCAAAACCACTGCTGGAAAGGGATTATGATATTTACATAGTCACACAGTTACATGTCTCCCTTGTACACGTAAGGTCCTGAAAGGCAGTATTTTTTTTTTTTTTATCTTTATATTCCTGGCTCTTTCTTGTCAGAGTGCTTGTTAAGTGACTAGTCAGTTCATGCTCATTATGCAATTGTTGAATGAACTGTGAATGCGACATTGTGGAGTTTATCATATAGTAATAGCCCCTTTACAAATCACCTTTTCTCTGCAATTTTTACAGAGTAAAATCAGAAAGCAAATTTATTACTGTTTCTCCCTATTAGTTGGAATTTACTTGGTAGAAGAGTTTACCCACAGAATAAAATTTAGGCCAAGTCCTACAACTTCTCTGCTCACACTCGGGTAGTAAAATGTTCTTCGGTTAGGAATTAAGATACTCGGGTACAATAATAGTTAAAACTTCAATTCCAAATACATTTAAAAAGTTCTTCCTGTTAAGGGAAGAAGGTGTGGTTAGAAGAGAGGAAATGAGGAAAGATCTAGATTCCAATCTAGTGTTAGTTTCTTCTGGCATTAGTCAAAGTTTAAAAAGGATTCATTTTCTCATGGTCCCTTTCCTGGGGTCTTCAGAGGCCCTCCTTGACTCCATCTCTTGGGATTTGTCACCAGCAGTTTCCTTGACCCAGACTAATGCCTCTGTACTCCTGCTAATCACTTTATGGTAAATAATTTCATGTCCTTTGCCCTCCTGTCTTCTTGTAGAGCATTTGATACATGTAGCCACTCTTCCTTTATTCTATCAATCTCTGTTCTATATTTTCCAAGGCAGATACTGAATTACCAAGTGTCCTAAATGAAGTGTCCTAAATGAAATCAATCTTCTTTTAAATCCCCCTTCACTTGAGGTGAAAAGGGGAGTTCTGAGGGTAAACAACTATCCCATTTGCCTAGGATTTTTCTGGTTATAGCATGGAAATTCCTGATTCCTTGGAAGCCTCACCCTAGGATGCAAAAAGTCCTGGTTTTCTGCAGTGGATGTGGAAGGTTGGGGGGAAAGCACAAAAGCCATATGGTAGCCCCCCCCCCCCCCAATAGGGACTGAAAACAACATTGTTTTCAGTGTTAAATAGATATGGCATAGATTATCCATCTTCCATAACCACAGTCACAATCGTGATTTGTGGTGCACAAAAATGCATCATTCATTACTGCATCACTCCAAGGGATGCAATTTAAGTGTTCACAAAGACTCTCTCCTGGACCAAATTTTTTTTTTTTTTTTTTTTTTTTTTAAATTTTTTTTTTTTTAACATTTATTTATCTTTGAGATAGAGAGAGACAGAGCATGAACGGGGGAGGGTCAGAGAGAGAGGGAGACACAGAATCTGAAACAGGCTCCAGGCTCTGAGCAGTCAGCACAGAGCCCGATGCGGGGCTCGAACTCACATACCGCGAGATCGTGACCTGAGCCGAAGTCGGACGCTTAACCAACTGAGCCACCCAGGCGCCCCAGGACCAAATTTTAATCAGCCTCCCATTGAGCCTTATTCCTGAGTAGGCCTTAACTTTGGCCTACGAAAACCTGGCTGCAGACTCTCAGCACAGAAGATTTCATCTACCTCCCAAACTAAGAGATTTGAACAAACACTAACACAGTTCCTAAGAGCTGAAGCCCATGTCCTTATGATGACGACTCCAGTCCCCTTAAAAATCTATGTGAGAAAGCTCAGCATTGCCAAAAGCCTTTACTGCCTATTCTGCCAACACCTGACTATAGACTCTTGACCTCCCTTTTCTTAGAAACCTTTATTTAAAAAAACCAAAAAAACAAACAAAAAAACAAACCAACAACAACTTGCAGTTGTAAACCCTTTCTCTGTCCCTTTGGGAGATATCTGTTACAACCAAAGAATGTCTTTCTCAAGGACCTGGGGATCATCCCTTTGAAAGGTAATCATCAGGAAAGATAGTGACCCTGCCCTCCAGTCTCTGGGATTATAACTTTAGTAAGCAAACAGATGGCTTAATCACACTGACTATCCTCCTCAACAACTTTCAAAATTTTCCTTTACACCTCCATATTTAAAAAGCCTTCTGCTGTTTGTTTCAGTGGTGTTGTGCTCAGTTTAAACTGAGGTCTGTCCCCTACTGGAGTAGTATGGAACAAAATGTGTCTTACTGCCTTTAACTCGTGTCCAGCTTTATCTTTACAAGCATGCAACTTAAGTGTGTCATAATTATGACTATTAACAAACTATTAACTTTGACTGAAAATTATGCTTTGTATTGAGACAGAACTAGTTTAATTTTCACAGTTTTAGATATTGTTACCATGTTTTCCAAGGGCTCAGTTCATGAAAGTGACAGTGATTACAATACCAATGCCAGCATAACCCAGACATCACTGAAAAGTAATTGTGTTATTTCTATGATGGATAGAAGGACATATACAACTGGGTTTCAGATGTAAATAACCAAAACAGAGCCTACTTCACAACATTCGCAAAAGAATTTGGGGTAAGAGTATGGTGGAGAAGGGAATGTGAAGGCAAATATGGAGACTGAATCTCACAAGTCCAGGATGAGCTGTGCAAGTACTTCTAAATCAATTAAAAGTTTTTTCATTGCCAAAAAGATAGCAAAGCTCAGCAGAAAATAGCTGGCACCAGGGGTGCCTGAGTGGCTCAGTCAGTTAGGCATCCAACTCTTGATTTCAGCTCAGGTCATGAGACTGAGCCCCAAGTCAGGCTCCATCCTGAGTGTGGAGCCTGTTTGGGATTCTCTCTCTCGACCCTTCCCCCACTCATGGTGTCTCTCTCTCTCTCTCTCTCTCTCTCTCTCTCTCTCTCCACCCCAAAATAAGTAAATAAACATTTTTAAAAAAAGAAAAAAAATAGCTGACACTGAATTAGCTTAGGCATGCCACAAAAACAAACTAATGGTATCGTTTCCTGGACTGTTATATGAAACCGAGTGAAGCTTCATTTCCAGAGGTTGCAACTAAAATGTCCTATGATTGAACAAAAAGGGAAATTTAAATAACAGGCATTTTGACCCCTTACGGTGTAGAGCTGATTTTGTCAGATCTTACCAAAAATTATGCTTTCTATAGTATATCATATAATATGTTGACTCATGATAAGAAAAAATGTTCCTGCTAGCTCTTAGTTACTTTGATTTGAAAAATGGGAGTTTCAAATCATATCCTCAAAGATTTTTTTATTTTTTATTTTTTATTTTTATTTTATTTTATTTTATTTTTCAACGTTTTTTATTTATTTTTGGGACAGAGAGAGACAGAGCATGAACGGGGGAGGGGCAGAGAGAGAGGGAGACACAGAATCAGAACAGGCTCCAGGCTCCGAGCCATCAGCCCAGAGCCTGACGCCGGGCTCGAACTCACGGACCGCGAGATCGTGACCTGGCTGAAGTCGGACGCTTAACTGACTGCGCCACCCAGGCGCCCCGCCTCAAAGATTTTTAATGAAACCACAGAAAATATGAAGTAAACGATTATTGATACCTTGCCTAAATACAAACAAGAAGTTGCTCATTAATCTACATATTCCACAGAGAAAGTAGAAATTTTGGCAAGTTCTTTTCAGTTTCTGAACTTCTTACCAAATAAAATGAAAAGATCTTATCTAGTAAACATCAAGCACACTTTGTATACAGCACTGATAAGAAAGGGTGTGCTTTGTTTTCCTGATAATGAAGCCATTACAAATGAAAGTTTTTGGTCATTTTTTAGTTTCTTCAAAATGTGCAGAAGCAGTTGAGATTTTTGGCTGTCTAGAAATGGAAGGAGATAGCCCCCTTAGACCTATGCCTACAAGTACCTATCAGTGTTTTTGGCCATTGAGAAGATAGGAAAATGTTAGTCTGCTATAAAATTAGGTTTTGAATGCGTGGGGCAAGAAGAATGCCCTTCTCTAATTTGGAAATACACTGAAAATAAGAAGGAAGAAAAGGATTGCAAACAGAAATGTAAGTGGTGTTTTTCTAAAATTGCTTCATGATCTTTGAGGAGACATAAGAAGCTTGGAAAAGAATGAACTGACTGCACCTGAGTTGTTCAATGCAATGTGTACCCTGCAACAAAAACTGATACAGAGAAAAAGCTCATTAAAAAAAAAATAATATTGCTTCAAAACTTCAAAATGAAATCTCCAGAAGAAGATGGCCAAGTTAAACAGGAGTTTCTTGGTTCCTTTACTGAAACTGTAACTTACTTGGTATCCAATTTTGATACCATAAGTTCAAGTTATCTCTGTGCTTTAAAACGACTTTCCTGAAGAAACAGAAGTTTAATTTATGATGATGTCCAATGTGCTTATTATGAGCATTTAAAATGAACCGCATGTAGACATGGATATCCTATATCCTAAGTTTATAGAAGCAAAGGACCCAAATGATAAACTAAAACAAGCCTGTAGACACAAAGTGGATAGATGGTTTTGGAGAGCTGGAAACTAATTCACATAAGTCTAAAATCCTGCTGCTGCTGCTGCTGCTGCTGCTGGTGAGTAAAATCCTAAGTATTCATGCTCAAATGCTTTTGTCAAGAGGACATTTAGTTTGATGTCCTCACATTAGACTGATGCCAGGAATCAGTGGAATGTGGGCTTGATAAGAGGAGAGCTGCAAGTCAAAGTGAACTTTACATTTGACACTGTTTATTTTTATCACTACATATAAGAGAAGGAAAAATGTCCTGAAGGCCACAGACAGCTCAGAAAAGTACTAGAAAAAGAGTAAAAAAATATGGTATCATGGGACAGAAAGAAAGAGGTCATTTTTTTTTTTTTTTATTAAATATAGATCTAAGTGGGGTCTTGTGGGACTAAGTTCTGTAACCCTGTGATTATTTTAGGCCTACTGGATAATCCAGGATAATCTTCCTATTTTAAGGTCAGTTGATTAGCAACTTTAATTCTATCTGCTGTCTTAATTCCTCTTGGCTTGGTAATGTAACATATTTTCAGTTTCCTGGAATTAGGACATATACATGTTTGGGGAGACATTATTTTGCCTATCACTGTGTATATGATTAGGTTTGATTAACATGTATACCACAAAGATTACTGAAAGTAGGTATAGTGACTGCCAGCCCCCCTTTAGCATTCCTATCATTTAATTAAGATGGAAAGTTCCCTAAAAGAAATTCTCTGGGCAGACAAAATATTTTTCTACAATCACCTCATCTGGATTTGAATTCTTACTCATTTTTTTGAGTAAAAAATTTTATTAGTGTGCTTAAGTGGTAACTGGTGATTCATGTTATCATACTTTACATTGCATTTACAAAATTTAACAGCATATATGTTTATTGTACTGTTAATTCTGATGCAGCCATCTTTATGGGTTATACACCTCAGATGGTCAGCAGATCACATATTATTTGATAAATAAAATATTGGCATGGCCTGCTTCTGAACTTTGCTCATCAGAAGAGTTTAGATATAATTTCTTTGTGAATATTTATCTCATGCCTACCATAACTTTTAACTTTAAGGTGAAGTTTTATAATTATGCTTTCGAGTATTGATAATGCCCTCTCTATTCTCACAAGGTATATTAGTTTGCTAAGGCTGTGTATTGAGTTAGGGTTTTCCAGAGAAACAAAACAATAGGATAGAGATAGATAAACTTCATTGGTCAAACAGAATGCCACATACAGTCTACAACAAATGATAGTCCAGGAGCACAGCTGTCATCATCAAGAAGTCCAAAGTCTAAAAGAGAATGTAGGTACTTCCCAGGTGTCTTTCAAGAACACAGAAACAGGGACAATAAGATTACTCTGAAATAATTAAATATAAAAATTACCTATAAATCATCAGAATATATACGTGAAATAATGTTAAAGATACAGATCTGAGTTGAGATCAGGCTTGACCAAAGTTATTAGCCTATTTCTATGCTTTCTTCTCCTAAAAATACTATGTCAATCAAAAAGGTCAGAGAAGTTGGTCACCCATGGAAACATTAAAAAAACAGTCTTAGGGGCAAATGTTGGCAGTTACTACCTAAGTAAAATCTGGGTAGAGGACACCTTGACCTAGGACTTGAATTGTCAGTTCTGGCACGAAACACTGCTTTTGTTAAGATGGATGCATCAGGTATGGAGGCCCTGATTGTTTAACATGTAGATCTTTTAACTAACTCATATGAATATCATTTGCCTTCCTGAGTATGCCTTTGTCTTCCTGAGTAGTTTGGCTATAAGGGCAAAATCTGTTGGCTAGATAATGTGAAGTGCTAAGCCATCACTGAACATGTTTCTTCTTGGGAATTAGTCAACTGACACACTGGTTTACACATAAGAATCTTGAGAGATTAATTATTGACAGGTGGTGTCCTTGAATTAGCCAATCATAGGACATGAAAAAAATCAAACTTCTGGGCCTTCATAAGGGTGAACTTTGTGTCTTTGTTAATTTGCCAAAGTAATGCCACTCTTTGTGACTCTGCATGAGGAAGCCAAGGCGGGGCCTTTATGGCATCACTCCAACCTCATTTGGAGTGATACCATCACTCCATCCACCATTTGTACTTGAATTTGTACAACAATAATGAGGTATCCTGGTATTATTATAATATAGCACAGTTGGGAATCTCAATATTACAATTGGGAACCATCAGCAGATCAGGGGCCCAGATACTCAGACCATGTGTGTGTGTGTGTGTGCGTGCCTGTGTGGGGTTATAAAGCAAAAGAAGAGAATGTGGATGAAAACTTTAGGTAAGAGTCCAAAGGCAAAGGGAATAGAAAGATGATATTAGCTAATATTTACATAGCATTTACTCTATGCCAAGCATTTTTCTAAGCATGTTTATGTTTATCAACTTATTTAATTCTTATAAAACCCCACAAAGTAGACACCATTAACCTCCTCATTTTAAAGATAAAATTGAGGCACTGCGAGGTTCAGTAAATAACCCAAGGTAGAACAAGATTTGAGCCGAGCAGGTCTGGCTCTGAAGTTTGTGCTCTTTAAATAACTGTCATCACAGGACTATGCAAGAATTCCAGTTACTGGAAAGAGATCACAGCACTAGCATCTGGAATGACTGATTCCTGAATCCTGAAAGTGGTGATTGTATACCCCTCCTCCATTGCGGAAAGGCAATGAGTGTCTCAAATATATATGGAGTACCACTGCTGTGGTCTGAATGTTTGTATCCTCTTCTCCCAATTCACATGTTGAAACTTAATGCCTAATTTGATGAAATTATAGAAGGAAGGGCCTTTGGAAGGTGACTGGCACTTATGAGTGGGAGTCGGGCCTTTGTAAAAGAGGCCTGAGAGAGTTCTCTTGCCCCTTTCTGCCATTTGAACACACAACAAGAAGTCAGCAGTCTGCAACCCAGAAGGACACTCACAAGAGCCTGACTACACTGGCACCCTGATCTTGGACTTCCAGACTCCAAAGCTATAAAAAATAAATGTTTGTTACTCATAAGCCAGCTAGTGGTATTTTGTTACAGCAGTCCAAATGGACTCAAATAGCCACTCTATACTACATAGTGTGCTATTTCCTTTATGTCATCTCCTAACAATTTAGCTTTAGTTCTAGAAGGTTCACATGAGGACCAAACTCCTGATTCTACTACTGTTACAAGTACCACCATCACCACTACGACTACTACTACTACTGATTATGATATGATCAAAAAAGGCCCACTGATGACAATTGAAATAGTAGCTAATGTTTACTGAGGGCTTTCCTAAGTACTTTTTATACATTACCTTATTAAATCCTCCCAACAATCTGAGACAAAGACTATTATTTGTTAGGACTGTTGCCTTTTCCAGTTTTTTTTTTTTTTTTTTTTCCATTTAAAACCAGAGTGGTTAAGTAGTTTGGTCTGGTTGAGAGCAAAGAGAAATAGAAGGATAGGAAATCTGAATACTTTCAAAAGTTGTGAAGATTAAATGTGTAAATCATTGGATGAGTGATTTCAATTATACACTCTTACACACAAAAATAGATCGTATGTATTATCTCCCCTAATTTTGTTCTATACTGAAGGTACTCAGAGACCAGCAGGCATGGAACAAAGTCTGCCCCATCCCACTGGATGATGCTGGCAGCAAACAGCTGAGCCATCTGGCTTGGCAATGCCAGGCTGATACCTAGCCCAGGGACCTGTGCAGATGAGATGGTGGGAGGGAAGACAGAACCTCTAATTACATAATCCGTAAGTCCTTGAGGGAAACCAAAATGCTACTCTTCTGGTTTTTTCTGGAAGCAATAACTCACCCTTTCTCCTCCACTGTATGCCCTGAAAAAATGAGCATTATCTTGATCTGAACGAAATTTCTCAGTCCAATCTCATCACTTGACCAAGTTTAGCATCCAACACCTGGTTTTACTCTCTTCCATGGGTCCTCCTTAATGCTGTCTCTTCCGGAAATGGGAATGGATGTTGATACCTACCATGGTTACATCTCAAGGGACATAGAGAGAGACTGATGAAATCATGGGTAGAAAAGCACTTTGGAAACTCCAAAGTCCAGTGCTTAGGAAATGTGGACTTGTAATGTGGGTACTATGGCCACGGGTTGGCTTGTGAACTTCCACAAATGTTTCACTTCAGGAGATGATGAAGATTTTATAAGGAAATCATACAACTAGTTAAGGCCCCTCTGAATATGCCACTTTTCCTTTTCAAAATATCCTTGTAGTTGTACAGTTTTTACAGAACTAAGCCCCAGACCCATGAGCCACTATTCAAGGTCCATTAAAACCAAACTCTAACCATCCTTGTTTAGTCACTGCAGTCTCCTAGAGATGCATAGACAACCAGGAAGTGGTAGAGAATTCACATCCTAGGCATGAACTTTTAACCAATGAGAGACCAGAACCTTCTTTCCAATTCCATTAAAATCAGCTACTGACCTTAGCAGTGGCCAACTCAAAAAACATATTCTTGTACTAGCTCACCTTCCTTTGCTGCTTCCCTCTTTTTGATCCTTACTTCTGCTCCCTAATAAAGTAATAAAAAAAATAGTTCACAAGGACTTTTCTGTGTCAGGCTCTGCTTTCTGGTTCTTTTTGGAGAGCGCAGTAAGACATCTTCATTTCTACCTACCTCCTCATTAATTCAATCATCTTATAACATCATTCATTTGAGACCATATAAGATTACTAAGAGAGGGACTCAGAATGCACAGTCATTTTGAATTCCATGGCTCTACCTCTTACTTGCTGTATAACCTTGAGTAAGTTGTTGTGCTGTATACAAAGGAACAACTAACTTGTTCAAATGTCATTCTGCTCTCCTTCTGGTTGGAGAGTGGAAAGTTAAAATCTATATTCTTTAAACTTGGATACAGCTAATTAGATGTGAGTTAAATGAACTTGTGTGAGATATGAAAGGCAGAATGAATCAGAGACCATCTTCCTTGTCCTTTCTTGTCCTCTCCTACTGATGAGCAAGGTTTCACAACAATATTCCACTATCCTGGGGGGTTGAGAGGAGGTTGCAATGACAGAATGGTCTGAATGTTTGCTCTCCATCTCCTTAGAATAAAATGAACAAGGATCTATTTTCTTTCTTTCTTTTTAACATTTATTTATTATTGAGAGACAGAGAGACACAGAGCGTGAGCAGGGGAGGGGCAGAGAGAGGGGGAGACACAGAATCTGAAGCAGGCTCCTGGCTCCAAGCTGTCAGCACAGAGCCTGATGCAGGGCTTGAACCCACGAACCGTGAGATCATGACCTGAGCTGAAGTCAGTTGCCCAACCAACTGAGCCACCCAGGCACCCCAAGAAGCTATTTTCAATTGGCAAAAAACTATTGGTTAAATAACCAGTGAATCTGAAAGTGAAACTTTCAAAACAGCTTTCAAGGAACAACAGCTGAATTGACCCTAATACTGGAATAACTGCAAAAGTAAACATGAACGGCAACTTATCCCTTTTTGAAATAATGCATGTCCTTACTGGAGATCTTACTTAGGGGGTAATCTTAACTCTACCATCTGTCACCATGGGAATGTGGGTAAAACACTTGGACCCTCTCAGCCTTGTTCTTGGCCTATAACATGTAAATTATGATCCCAATCTGGTGTGAGATCATAGATGTGAAAGTGTCTGTAGACTGTCTGCTTGTGTGTGTCTCTGGCTATGTGTATGTCTGTGCATTTGTGTGTGTGTGTGAGTGGATCCAAGTGGTTCTATATGTGCATTTCTGAATGTACCTTTTGTATTGGTAGATATGTTCATTTGTGAGTCTAGGTGGGTTTTTATGGACATGTGACTATGTTCAGGAGTATGTTTCTATGCACATGTGCTGACGAGTATATACATATCTATGTTGTGGAGGTGTGTGTTATGTATGTGATGCTGGGTGGGTGTTTATCCATGTATCTGAATACATATCTGTGCATGAGTATGTCTTTGCCTATGTTTCTCTATTTGTGTTCACAGGAGTATACTGAAATTTATGGGCTCAGCATCTCCTATACACACGTACAGAGCACCCTCTAGCGCTCAACAGGAGAAAATGCATTGCCTACAATAGAGCCTGAACTGCCATCAGTAAGGCTAGTGGGTTAATCCTCACATACACATGGCCAGTTTTCTAGGACCGTCCCTGAGACGCAGAGGAGGATCATTCAGTCTGGAACTGGAAACTAACAGAAAACTCTGCACAGGATCTAACCCACAGGAAGTAGCTTAATGGTATGAGGTGAAAATACACATCCACTGGTAGTGGGAACAGGATCACCAATGAGTGGATGGGGCATGGGGGTGAGGGGCTCATCATACCACATTTCCATTTGAGAAGTCACCAAGATTAAGACTGCTGGTACACAATCAGGCTGCAATGAGAATGAACCTTCTGTTTTCTACATTTGAGGATCTCTGCACCTTAAGAAGCTAATACCAGAGTACACCAAATTCCCATCCAGCTCTGTATAGTGTATGTAGGGGCAGACAGCATCTAGAGTATGAGTGCTGTCTACTAAATATTTACTCTGTGCCAGTCACTGCTCTAAACTTTATATGCACCATCTCACTAGATTCTTTAAACAACTATATGAAATAACTATACTGTTCTTACTATATCCATTGAAAAAATGAGAAAACTGAGACCTAGCAAAAGTAAAAAAAACTTGCCCAATGTTGCACTGTTCAGAGGCAGTAAAGTCAGATTATGAATCTAAACTGTCCAAATTCAAAACACTATTTATAATCATTATAGGACATTCCATGGTACAAACATTTGTTTTACAGAAGGCAATATGAAAATAAGAGGTAGGGTACCTGTTAACAATTTGACATTAGGTAAATGGAAGGAAAACACTGATGCCTTAAGAAAATGTGTGAAATTTTCAGCAAGGGTACCAAGTTCATTCACTGGGGAAAGAATGGTCTCTTCAACCATAGGTCCTCAAACAGCTGCAAAATGACTTTCAACACAGGAGTCCGTATCCTGACAAACTGGATAGGGACAAGTGTCAGGGTACAATAAAAACATTTCAGACATGCAAGATCTCAAAAGTTTTATTTCCTGTGGGCTCTTTCTCAGGAAACCACTAGAAGATGCATTCCCAACAAAATTATATGGGAAAAAGTAAGAAAAAGACCAACACAGTATCCAGGAAACGCTCTTCTTCACTTCAGAGGAAAAGCAAATAAAGATTCTGGTTACAGATGCACAAGAAGTTTGAACAAAACATCCATATTAGAATCTAAAGACAGATTTCTTTCATAAAGAAAACTTTAGAAAGGAGGTCAGCAGGGCAAAACAAATACAAATCATAATTTGATGATGTGGACCATGTAATAAGCAGGTTTGAGAGATTATAAGTATAGGAAATGGAGTAAGTGAAAAAAGTGAGGAAATTTTTGACTCCAGAAAAAAGAAAATGTTGTACACAAAGTAAACATAATTGGAGTGCACAACTTCACACAGTGCTTAATATATTTAAAATTACAGTAGGGCAGATATTAAACATTGGTTTAATAAAAGTTTATGATATAGCTGTATAGGGAGATGCAGGAGGTAAATGTCCTTTCCCATAATAAGAGTTCAATATGTAATGTGCACAATTAATGAATCAATAAATATTTATAAAAATATTATTTTTTAAAAAAGGAGTTGAATAATACAAGCAGTAATTTTTAAGATTTTAAAGGGTTGTTTTTGGAAGCAGGAATTGGGATAATAGAAAGTAGAGGACAGATTGCTATTTTTTTACTATATGATTTTTATCACAGTGTGTATGCCATACTCTAGCAAAAAATAAAATATAATAATTTCAAAATTAGCCAGAAAAAAACCCCAAGCATTTGGCAGAGCATTATTTGTAAAATCTGTAAGTAATCTTGATACAGAACATAAGTTAAAAATGAACTCTTGGGGTGCCTGGTGGCTCAGTCGGTTGAGCAACTGACTTTAGCTTAGGTCATGATCTCACGGTTTGTGAGTTCGAGCCCCACGTCAGGCTCTGTGCTGACAGCTCAGAGCCTGGAGCCTGCTTCTGATTCTGTGTCTCCCTCTCTCTCTGCCCCTCCCCTGCTCATGCTCTGTCTCCCTCTGTCTCAGAAATAAACATTAAAAAATTTTTTTAAAAAATGAACATTTTTTAAATGTTTTTTTAAAAAAACATTTAAAAAAATGACATTTCTATTTCTAGCAATTTAACAAGAATGGATATTCTGAATGCACTCTCAAATGCTAGATAAATGAGAGTAAACATACTTTTAAATGCACTGCTGAGTTTATAAGAAAGTAAGAGAACAAATAAGTAGACAACAACAAAAATAATTCCCGTCCAAAAGCAAGACAAAACACAGCTGAAACTAGTGTGGTAGCCAATGCAGAAGCTTAGACCCACTGCAGCTAGGTCTCCAGTTCAGTAACTTAGAGCTTTGCTGGTTTAAAGCCCCACTGAGGAGGCTCCTGGGTGGCTCAGTTGGTTGAGTGTCCAACTCTTAATTTCAGCTCAGGTCTTGATCTCAGGACTGTGGGATCAAATCCCGTGTCAGGGCTCCGTGCTAAGCATGGAGCCAGCTTAAGATTCATTCTCTCCTCCTCCCCCTCCTCCTCCACACCCCACCCTGCCATGCTTGTGCTCTCTTTAAAAAAAAAAAAAAGCTCCCTTGAGGAACAGAATTTCAACCCCCCAAAAGTGGGTAAGCTGAATCTGAGACTCCTACATTAAGCCAGGTCTTCAGTTAAAAAGATGAATTTTGAAGAATCTGTACATTGGTAAAGTGAACAAAAAGAAAATCAATCTGTCGCAGTTGATACTGGGTTAAAAAATTCATAGTAATGTTTCTTAATGTTTTACACCACAGTGTTACTCTCATGTAGTCCTGGGATTTGAATTTCAGCATACTTCCAGGCTGAAAAAGCCCAATGCAAGATATTCAGTTGAAATGGTTCTAGGTTGGTAGTGTTTCCTAGCATTTGGCAGAAACCAAGGTAATTCGGGTAATTTTGGGATTTCCAAATTTAAAAGTCAACCGAATTTGAGCTCATAATAAAATCTAGCAAATCCTACAATATGTGAGGAAAAAGGCAATGAACAAGAATCAACAGAAACTACAAACTGGTGGAATAAAACACTTGCAAAGACTATTGATACTGAAATTTGTAATGAAGTATATAAAGCAAGTATGTTTAAATTATTTTTAAAGCATGTTTAAAATGAAAAGATCTAGAAGTAAGTACTATGTAGAGTAGAAAGAAGGAAAATTTCTCTCAACCAGAAGCTTCAGAGTAGGTTTCTTGAAAGAGGTGATGACTGAACTAAATCCAGAGGAATGGTTAAGAATTACCCAGGTGAAGAGAAGTGTAAAGGGAGTTCCAGACAGATCTATCATCGTGAGCAGAGAGACATGAAAGCACTGAACAACACAGAGGGCTCATGGAAATCTACAAACATTTCTCTATTACTGAAGTAACAAATGCAGCGCAGGGAGTAGAAGTGATAGAAATAACATGACAGAAGGAGAGGACCTAGCAGAGGGCTTGTATATCAGGTTAAGAAGCAGATTTCACTTGGCAGACAAGAGAGTCACTGAAGGATTTGGGGAACGTCATGGACATTTTTGTTTTAGGTAGACTGCTCAGGTAGTATGAGAGGAAACGACACAACAAGGGGAAAGGTGCAGGGATGGAGATTGGCTAGGAGGCACTACATAGGTTTAGGTGAGAGACACTGAGGGCTTGGATTACCAGAAGAGAAGTAGACTTGAGAAATATTTAGCAGATTAAAGTGACAAAACTTGGTGACTAACTAGTTATGGTAAAAATGAAAGGAGAATAGATGGCTCTAATGTTGGGTTGCTGGGTGTTGCTAACTGATTTCTGTGATACAAAAAGAAGAGTAGGTTTGTGGCATAGGAACATAACTGGCTAAGTTTTGAAGGTGTCAGATCACTAGTTAGTTAAGTTTTGAAGATGTTAGGTGACTAGTGGGAAATTGATATTAGGATGTTTAGCAGGCAACTAGGTTAATAAATGTGATGCTCAGGGAAGTAGTCAGAGATGAAGTAACAAACCACATTTGTGGATAATTCCACTAAGGAGACTGTAGAGAGAGAGAGAGAAGCAAGAATAGACTTTTGGGTTAGGAAATAATCTGGAATCAGAAACAGCATTATACTTGTTGGAATAAGAACCTTATAAGCAAGTACAATTATGCACAGGATGTGGAGCAAAGTCTTATGAAAAAAAATTGAAAAAATCACACACACACAGTAGACATGGTATATCCACTTGCTAAAGTATAAGAATTATTAGAAATGATATTTAGCACTATGATATTGGCACAAAAACAGACACATAGATCAATGGAACAGAACTGAGAGCCCAGAAATGAACTTATGTATGTATTGTCAATTAATTTTTGACAAAGGAAGCAAGAATATACAATGCATAAAGGGCAGTCTCTTCAATAAAACGGTGTTGGGAAAACCAGACAGCCATATGCAAAAAAATGAAATCAGACCACTATCTTATACCATCTACAAAAATTAACTCTAAATGGACTATGGACTTGAATGTAAGATCTGAAACCATAAAGCTCCTAGAAGAAAAAAAAAAGCACTAAACTCCTTGACATCAGTCTTGTAATCTTTTGTTTGTTTGTTTTTGTTTTTGGATTTGACTCCAAAGGCAAGGGAAACAAAAGCCAAAATAAATTACTTGGGACCATATCAAACTGAAAAGCTGCACAGCAAATGAAACCATCAACAAAATGAAAAGGCAACCTACTCAATGGGAGGATGTATTTTCAAATCATATACTTAATAAGAGGTTAATATCCACAATATATAAATAACTCATCCAGCTCAATAACAAGAAAAAAACCCACCAAAAAATCCAATTAAAATTAAAAATGGGCAGAAGATCTGAATAGACATTTTTTTTCCAAAAAGCAAAACAGATGGCCAACAGGCACATAAAATGATGCTCAACATCACTAATCATCAGGGAAATGCAAATCAAGACCACAATGAGATATCTCCTCACATCTGCCATCAAATAGATAAGAGAGGATGTAGACAAAAGGGAATCCTTCTGTACTGTGGGTGGGAACACAAATTAGTGCAGCCACTACAGAACACAGTATGGAGGGTCCTCAAAAAAATAAAAATAAATAAATAAAACTACCATATGATCCATCAATTCCACTACTGGGTATCTACCCAAAGAAAACAAAAACCCTGGGGCGCCTGGGTGGCTCATTCGGTTAAGCATCTGACTTTGGCTCAGGTCATGATCTTACAGTTTGTGGGTTCGAGCCCCGCGTCGGGCTCCATGATGATAGCTCAGAGCCTGGAGCCTGCTTTGGATTTGGTGTCTCCCTCTCTCTCTGTCCCTCCCCCACTCTTACTTTGTCTCACTCTGTTTCTCAAAAATAAATAAATGTAAAAAAAAAAGAAAAAAAAAAAGAAAACAAAAACACTAATTCAAAAAGATATATGCACCCCTCTGTTCACTGCAGCATTATTCACAATGTCCAAGATATGAAAACAACCTAAGTATCCATCAAAGGATGAATGGATAAAAAAGCTGTGATAAATACGTATATTATAGAGTAATACTCAGTCCCCCCCCCAAATGAAATCCTGCCATTTATCACAACATGTATGGAACTTGAAGGTGTTATGCTAAGTGAAATAAGTCAAAGACAAATATCACATGGTTTCACTTATATGTGAAATCTAAAAAGCAAACCAGGGGCGCCTGGGTGGCGCAGTCGGTTAAGCTTCCGACTTCAGCCAGGTCACGATCTCGCGGTCCGTGAGTTCGAGCCCCGCGTCAGGCTCTGGGCTGATGGCTCGGAGCCTGGAGCCTGTTTCCGATTCTGTGTCTCCCTCTCTCTTTGACCCTCCCCCGTTCATGCTCTGTCTCTCTCTGTCCCAAAAATAAATAAAAAAAATAAATAAATAAAAAATAAAAAGCAAACCAAACCAAATCCAGACTTATAAATACAAAGAACAGATTGGTAGTTGTGTCAGGGGACAGGTGTGTGTGTGTGTGTGTGTGTGTGTGTGTGTGTGTGTGTGTGTGTTGGGGGGGTGCAGTGAGTGAAGGGATCAAGTACACACTTCCAGTTATAAAATAAATAAGTCATGGGGATAATGTACAGCCTAGGAAACACTATAAATAATATTGTATAAATTTTGTATGGTAATACAACTAGATAATAACTAGACTTGTTGTGGTGATCATTTCACAATGTATATAAATGGCAAACCACCATGCTATACACCTGCAACTAATGTAATATTGTATGTAAATTATACCTCAATTTTTAAAAATTATGTTTAGGAAATGTTTATAATAATACAGAAATGTTTATGATGTCAAATATTGTCCTATGGTTCTGAAAACACTATATATTAAACATTATAAAAATTTGCAGAGCAAAATCTATAACAAGAAAAACCTGCAGGTTCATGGTCATTGTTTTGAGTTTGAGGAGTCATGAGATTCTTCCATCCATTCTTCTATATCTTCCAACTTCCCTATATAATACATTTATAATCAGAAGAACTACCAAAGAAAAATATTTTCTTCTACTTCTGGTGATGACAAATGTAGCTAAAGTTCCTATGAGCACAGTACCTGACAAACAGTTGGCTCTCAGTGAATGCATGAATACATCAATAACTGAGTATTTGAGGGAAGTCATCTCATATTTTTTGCCCTACCAAGAAGCCCTGTCTCCTGCAGGGAATCTTGCAAATTGCTAGATTTCAGAGAGAATGAGACATGGTTCTGCCTCTGGCCCTCAGGAGGAGGCTTCATCTCTGTTGCTGATCCTGGGTCTAAATAGGCCTTTTCCTGGAGTAACCACAAACCATTCTTTCTGGCCTCATGTTTGAACACCAGGATCTGTACAGCTCATGTCAGCATCTTTGAATACAATTTAGAGTAGGGTACCATGTAATTTGTAGATATTGGTCCTACAGAAAGAATTTGAGATGCCAACACTTCAATTTAGTAGACTCACTGGTATCTTAAGGTCTTATTGTCTTTCTGATCTATCCTGATATTTCTAAGACCTGGGGGCTTTTTCAGAGGGCACTGGATGAGGCCATTCAGTAAGGCCAATGGTGACTGCAACAAGAACCTTGCTGAGCCCTTAATTCTAGCTCCACTCTTATGACAACTGTATTAGGTAGGCATTGATATATATTTCCTGTAATAGATGAGATGAGGGATTTGGGTCAAATGACTTCCTCAATGCCAGGCAACCAGTACATGGTGTATTTTC
Source organism: Neofelis nebulosa (assembly GCF_028018385.1). Lineage (NCBI taxonomy): Eukaryota > Metazoa > Chordata > Mammalia > Carnivora > Felidae > Neofelis > Neofelis nebulosa. The sequence continues at coordinate 69,881,167 of NC_080784.1, read as the reverse complement.
AATAAATAGTGGGTCAGTATTATTACCATTATTATTATCACCCTGCCCAAGTCCCTGGAAAGAAGGATCACATCTTCAGCAAGCCAGTGCCTTGAAAAGTCTCCAGAGACCTGCAGGGGCTATGTCCACATGTGGGTGTTGTGAGACTCTAAGGCCAAGCCTGGGCTGGAGCATCCTCCAGGAATATAAGACTTGCCTGTTGACAAGGAACAAATACAAGACTTCTCAGACATCCACTAAGCTTCATCAGAAACTCCACTGTGAGGTGAGATCTCCAGCTCAGAAGGAACAGAGAATTGAAAGGAATGAAACCTGGGGAGGATGCTCCTCAGGCCTGTCCCTGGAGATGTGTTGGGTGGGCCCTGTCTCCCAGGCATCCCTTCCTTTGCTCAGTCATTCCTCAAAGGTTTATAGATCACCTACTAGATATATGCTAAGCTCAGATGCTGGGGATAGAGCAGTGAACATGATAGACCAGAACACCTTCTTCAAAAAAGAGAAACTAAACCAAAAGTCACAACAGTGTGGAAAATGTCATAGTGGGGGAGAAGGGCATCTGTCCTCTTTCAGCAGACTCAAATAAGACCTCCTATAAGTACAGTTCTTTCTTTAAAACTGGAAGGAATTAGGAAAGGAAGAATGAGATCCAAGTGTTTTAGAATACTTGTTAGTGAATGCTTCCCACTTGATGGTTTCTTGTTCCTTTTTGGAGTGGAGAAGGTATATCTGCTGAGGAAGTGGGGCTGAAGTTTGAGCAAAGTGGAGAAGGCTCCAAATAATTTTGAGTAAGAAGGGACAAAGCTGTCCTGACATCTTGTACAGGGTGGAGGCTTGATGTAATCTAACCCAGGAATCCTCACTTCCATTGTATTCTAGAACTTCTAGAGCACAAAGCACAACTCTACAAAGTTGAATATGAGTTTCTAGCATAAGGTGAGGGTCTGGATCAGGGAAGGAGAACTCCAGGGAGGTATTCAGCTGACGTTTCTGAACACTACAAGGATGCCAAGTTACTGATATCCCAAGGCACACAGTATTTTCCAAGAAGAGACAATGAATTCTTAGGAGAAAGTCATGACTAAGGCACACTGCAGGCATCCAACCCTGACAGATAAGCTCCAACTTCTTCCCCAAGTGTACCATTAATGCATTTTTGAGTTGTTTCTAGTCCAGGTTCCTTTGAGGTCCTTGATAACTAACTCTCTAAATAATCTTCTGGGTGCTATCCCACTCATCAGTAAATTATGTTATGGTTTTCCCAAAAGAATTTGTTTGATAGCCTGACCTCAGGTGTTTTGGAAGTGATTCCTCCTTGTCTTTCTCCTCCCAAATCTGGAAATCAGTCTATTTCTGACCCTATCTCCAGGAGTACCTGGACATCAAGGCTGAGGAAAGGGAGGCTACCAGCTTTCACATGCCTGGCTGAGGGCACTTCCTAGAGACAGACCTCTTTTGAGCAGAGTATGAAGCTTTTGTTGGAAATCACAGTATGACAAGGTGAGGAGGAACAAATCCTTGGCATATATCTACTGCCAATAGAAAGCTAAAATGCACAGGCTTGACTAGTCAATGTCTGAAATTTCTAAGACAGAAGAAGCCAATCAACAGAAGTTATCTAGATATGTACTATGGTGGAGACAGTGTTCAGTAAGGTTGGGATTAAATTGTAACGAGTCAGAGCTAAATATGGTAGAGACGGAGTAGAGTTCTTTGTGGGGAATGACTGGGAAATGAGTCAGTAAAACCCACAGGGTGTGTCAAGTTTGTTGAGAAGTTGATATCTTGAGATTGGTGGGATCAGGGTAGCAGGTCTAGAGAAAAAATAAGGTCTGGTTGGACAAAAAGATCCAGTATCTGATTGTGCTCTGGAGAGGAAGGGAAAAGGCAAGTGGTGTGGCATGAAGGATGGTTCATTAGGAATGTGGAATACAGTGGCAGAAGGGGCTCCCAGGTGACAGAGAAGTCAAGCATAGAGGGTAAAAGGGAAAAAATGGGGGAAAGTAGTAGAGAGGATTCTTAGGTCATAGCTGAGAAAAACAGTGGTAGGGGTGAAAGAAGGTAAGTGGAAGAATAGAATGGCCAAGTGGCAAGGAAGGACACAAGGACAAAGGTTGTAACAGCCATCAGAAGGTTTAGAAAATGTGAGAATGTGGGGGCAATGGTAGAATGGCCTTTGATGGCAGAGAGAAGACCACTGATAGTAGTTAAATGGGGAGTGGGTCTCAGTAGGATGGCAGGATACAATGAGAAAAAGGGAAACAGAAAGGATCAGAAACAAGATGGGGTCCAATGAGGGAAGATGAGCTTTTGAAAGTTGCTTCAAGGACTCACACAGAAAGGCTGGCAATCAGGCCTATGCAGAGTGCTCAGGCAGAGGGCTAGTGACTGATTATCTGGAGGGTCTGGTGAGATGGAAGAGAATAGAGTTAGAGAAAACAGAGGAGTTATGGAAACCAAAGGGAAACCAAAGAGAGCAGTGGCTTCCACCTACTCCAAAGAGTAGTGACCTTCTGCAGAAACTATACTGCACACCTCACATCAGGGATCTTGCTATAATAGTTAAAGAAGCTTTAATGGTCAGAAAGCTTTCCCATGGGGGCTGCAGGAGGCAGGAGGTACAAACTGCACTCAGGATCAGAATGGGGACAGAAAGGCCTGGCAAACCAGGAAGGGATCAAATTCCCCACACCCTTCACATTACAATACACATTCTGTCATTCACCTTGAGGCTTTCTTTAATATTTTCTTCTTTATGGGTTTCCTAAACTCATGTCAACCTTAGGGCTGCCCTTGGGCCCAGAATTACATGAACTATGTTACAGATTAGGAAAGAGGCACGTGGCTGGCTTAGTTGGTAGGTAGCACATGTGGCTCTTGATCTTTGGTCCTCTTACTTACTGACTTTGCAATGACACTGAAAGGCAAGAATAAAGGGCTGGAACCCAACTTTTGTACTCATTTCTCTAGGAGAGCTGCAGATATGGATTATTTAAGATGACTTTCAACATTAAAAATAATTGTACTTTCCATTCTTTCTATCAATCATTTTTAAAGTGAAAAAGAGTATCTTCTATTTTTCCTTCTTTCAAAAACTCAGAGGATTTTGGGCCCAGAATTACATGAACTATGTTAGAAAGAGATTAGGAAAGAGGCACCTGGCTGGCTTAGTTGGTAGGTAGCACATGTAGCTCTTGATCTTTGGTCCTCTTACTGACTTTGCAAGGACACTGAAAGGCAAGAATAAAGGGCTGGAACCTAAATTTTGCACTCATTTCTCTAGGTGAGCTGCAGATATGGATTATTTAAGAAAAAGATGACTTACAACATTAAAAATAATTTCACTTTCTATTCTTTCTATCAATCATTTTTAAAGTGGAAAAGAATACCTTCTATTTTTCCTTCTTTCAGAAACTCAGAGGATTTTCTGCATGTGATCCTCAATTGAATTTTTAAGAAAATAGTTAATAGATTTTTTAGTACAGTTTTAGATTTACAGGGTAATTGTGCATAGTACATGGAATTTCATATTTCCTGACCATTCCCGCTTACTACTCTCCACACAGTTTCCCCTATTAACATCTTGCAATAGTGTGGCACTGTTTTTTATAGTTCACGAATCTATCCTGATGCATTACTCTTAACTATAGTCCATAGTTTAAAATAAAATTTACTCTTTATACAGTTCTATGGATTTGGACAAATGCATAGAGACACAGATTCACCATTACAGTTTCATATGGAATAGTTTTTCTGCCCTAATAATCCTCCAGGTTCCACGTGTGCGTTCCTTCACTCCCTCCCCCTGAAACTCTGGCAATCGTTGGATCTCTTTACTGCTTCTGTTGTTTGTCTTTTCCAAAAAATGTCATAGAGCTGGAATCACACAGTATGTAGTCATTTCAGACGGTTTCTTTCACTTAATATGCACTTAGGGTTCTTCCAGGACTTTTCCTGGCTTGGTTGCTCATTTCTTTTTATCACTGAATACTATTCTACTATATGGATATACCACATTTTGGTTATCCATTCACTTTTAGAAAGACATCTTGGTTGCTTCCAGTTTTTGATGATTATGAATGGGCTGCTATAAACCTTTGTGGATAAGTTTTTGTGTGGACAGGTTTTCTTTTTTTTTTTTTTTTTTTCTTCAATATATGAAGTTTATTGTCAAATTGGTTTCCATACAACACCCAGTGCTCATCCCAAAAGGTGTGGACAAGTTTTCAACTCACTTGTGTAAATACCTGGGTGTACAACTGCTAGATTGTATGGTAAGACTATTATTCAGCTAAGAAATTGACAATTGTCTTCCAAAGTGATTGCATGATTTTGTATTCTCTGTTGCTTCCCAACCTTTTGAGCATTGGTATTGTCAGTTTCTTGAATTTTCTCCCTTGTTACTAGGTGTATAGTGCTATCTCATTGTTTTAATTACCAATTCCCTAAGGCCCAATGCTTGTTGAGCATCTTTTCATATGTTTATTTGTCATCTTTATATCTTCCTTGGTGAAGTGTCTGTTCTTTTGCCCATTTTTAAAATGGGTTGTTCAGTTACTTATTGCTGGGTTTTAAAAGTTCTTGGTTTATTTTGATACCAGTCCTTTATCAGGTATGTTTTGCAAATACTTTCCTTAAGTCTGTGGCTTGTCTTTTCATTTTCTTAAGTGACTTTTTCAGAGCTTAAGTTTTTAATTTTAAACTTAGCAATTTTTTTCTTTCATAAATTGTGTCTTTGGTATTCTATCTACAAAGTCACTGCCAAACCCAAAGTCACCAAGATCTTCTTCTAAGTTATCTTCTAGAAATTTTGTAGTTTTACATTTTACATTTAGGCCTATGACTTAAACTTTTAAGTTAATTTTGTGGAAGATGCAAAGTCTGTGTCTAGATTCATTTTTTTTTTTTTGCATGTTGATGTTCAGCTGTTCCAGTACCATTTGCTGAAAAGACTATCCTTTCTCCATTGATTACCCTTGCTCCTTTTTCAAAGATTAGTTGACTATTTTTGCACGGGTCTATTTCTGAGCTCTATTTTGTTCCATCAATCTATTCGTCTATTCTTTCACCAATACCCACTGCTATTATAGTTTTATAGTGAATCTTGAAGTCAGGTACTGTCAGGCTTCTAACTTTTCTTCTTCAATATTGTGTTGACTATTCTGGGTCATTTGCTTTTTCATATAAACTTTAAAATCAATTTGTTGATATACACAAAATAGCTTGGTGATAATTTGATCAGGATTATGTTGAATCTATAGATCAAGTTAGGAAGAATTGACATCTTAATAATATTGAGTTTTTCTATCCATGAACATGTAACCTCTTTCCATTTGTTCAGAATGTCTTTGATTTCTTTTATCAGAATGTTGTAGCTTTCCTAATACAAATTCTGTACATATTTTGTTAGATTTGTACCTAAGTACACATTTTTTAAAAATTTATTTATTTTGAGAGAGAGAGAGAGCAAGCACCTGCATGAGCGGGGGGAGGGGAAGAGAGAGAATCTGCAGCAGGCTCCATAGCATGGTGCCCAACATGGGGCTTGATCTCATAAACGGTGAGATCATGACCTGAACAGAAACCAAGAGTCAGTCGCTTAACTGACCGAGCCACCCAGATACCCCATTAAGTATTTCATTTTTTGAGGGGGCGCTAAGAATCACCCAAATAAACTAGTGTGTGCTATTGCCACCTCATGGGCATATCTTTTTCCTCAATCAGTTCCAAAATCCTCAAACTTGGTCCCTACAAGTAGACATGATGATGGGGTTTTAGAGATGATCGGGAAATTAATACGAGGTCCACCCAGGTCAGTAAAATAGTCAGTTGGCCAAACAATCCTAAAAGGCCTTAAGTGGTTGGGACTCAAGATTTAAAACATCTCCATGTCAGTTTGGTATGGTGTTGCTGTGTGTTTTATTATACTTTTTCTTTTTCATGGTTTCCCCTGTGTTTCAATAGTAGCCTCCCCAAGCAGTAGTGACAGTAATGGAGTGAACCCGTATCACTGGAGTTGACTCTTGAGGTACAAGGTGCTAAATTGCCTAGGAAAGGAGATCAGCCTGGGTCCCCCACTAGGCCAGTGCTGAACACTGTAAGACTTGTGGGCTTGAATTTAAAATGGAGAACACATGCCTCTGGACCAAGGGTGGGTTTTAGCTTGTATACATCTAGACACAGAAATCAATACTCCCTCCTTCAATTTCCCCCAAATGACAGTATTTATACAAAAATGATTTAGTGAGTAATGTAGTCTTTACTAAACATACTGTAAGGATGACAAAGAGCAAGAGAGATACTAATGCACAAATTAGGCAATAATTGAAAAAATCCCCTTTCAGCTATTCTGTTTCTCATGCACTTCCTTTTAAAAGTTTCAACTCTGCCTCATCCTGCAGATCCTTCTCTTCTCTCTCTCTCACTCAAGTTACTACTCTCCTGCCAACAATTACAAATCTTGTCTTTTTATAACAAACAACTTTCCATGTCCTTCAAATATACTCACATCAACCCACATATCCATCCTGACTTGTGGAGCAGGATAGATATCCTCTTTTAACACAATCCAAGCTTTTAGGAGTGTAATTTAGATTACATATAGCAATACCTTTTGTTAGTTTTGAATCATATCTATGGATACTTCCTCTATAAAGGGTTTTTCGATTTTTCCCATCTACTTTCTAACATTTTACCCAAATCTCTATTGGCTCCCAAGTATTTTTTTTCTTCTAAGATCATATATGTTATGGAATTCTATTTTTCTTATAAAAATAAGTCCAATCAAAAATTCTGCTATTAAAAATATATTCTCATGAAATTACATCATATGTGATGGAGATAAATGCACAATATAGCAGCCAGGCTATAAAATTTTAAAAATTTTTTAAAGATATAATTTGCACAGAGTAAAGTTTACCTTATGAATTTTAATTTTCACCATTCTCTCTACTGTTTGAATTTTGACAAATGCATACAGTCACATAAACAACACATTAGTCAATATACAGAATATTTAATCATCCCCAGAAGTTCCTTCAATCCTTTGGTATCAGACCCCTTCCTTGCATTGTAGGCTATGGCAAATACTAATGTTTTCTGGTACCGTGGTCTTTCCAATCTCAGAATGTTAAACAGAATCGTATAGTATGTAACATTTGAGTCTGGCTTCTTTCATTTAATATAATGCTTTTGAGATGTGTCCAGGTTTTTATAAGTATCAGTAGTTAATGACATTTTATTACTGAAAAGTATGCCACTGCATGGTTGTATCACAACTGGTTTATGTCTGAAAAAGCTGATGGTCATTTAAAGTGGAGAAGGTAAAGGGACTTAAGTACAAGGTTTATACATTTCACTTGAAGTGGTAAAATCTTAACAGCAGTAGACGGTGATAAGTTACATATGTAGATGCTAATGCCTAGAGAAACCACTAAGAAAACTATACAAAGTGATTTGTATACAAAAACACTGTAAGTAAATTAAAATAGAACTCTAAAAAAAGTTCAAGTGGGGTGCGTGGGTGGCTCAGTCAGTTAAGCATCTGACTTCACCTCAGGTCATGATCTCATCATAGGTGGGTTCAAGTCCCACCTGGGGCTCTGTGGTGACAGCTCGGAGCCTGGAGCCTGCTTCGGATTCTGTGTCTCCCTCTCTCTCTGACCCCCTCCCACTTGCATTCTGTCTTTCACTCTTTCAAAATAATAAACAAATATTTTTTAAAAATTAAAAAAAAAAAAAAGTTCAAGCAATCCACAGGAAAGCAAGAAAAAAAGCAACACGGGATCAAAAAAGAAACAAAGAGAAAACAAATAATAAAAAGGCAAACTTAAGTCCTAATATGTCACTAATTAGTTTAAATATAAATGTTCTAAATACTACCAATTAAAAGGCTGAAGTTGGCAGAGTGGACAAAATATATAACTATATTCTCTCTACAAAAAACTTCAAACATAGTGACACAGATAGGTTGAAAATAAAAAAAAAAAAGAAAAATAATTGAAAAAAAAATGCAGATATTAACTTTAAAAAAGCGATGGCCTACATTTATATCAGATAACACAGACTTCAGAGAAACAAAGAAATTTCTTTCAAATTAAATTGCTAGAGATAAAGAGAGACATTACACAATGATAAAAGGATAAATCCACCGAGAGAACATAGTATTGTTAAATGTGTATATATCGATTGCTTCAAAAATGCATGAAGCAAACACTAGTAAATCTGAAAGGAGAAACAGATTTCAACACTCCATAAAACAACAGCAGAATACACATTTTTTTCAAGCACCTATAGAACATCACCAAGATAGACCATTATCCTGGGTCATAAAACAAACCTTTACAAATTTGAAAGAACTTAAATCACACAAAGTATATTCTTCGATCATAATAAAATCAAGCTGGAAGTCAATTAAAGAAAAACAACAGAAAAATCTCCAAACATCTGAAAATTAAACAACATGCTTCTAAATAATCCAAGGACCAAAGAAGTAGTATCAAAGGAAATTTTAAAATACATGGAAATGAATGAAATGAAACAACATATCAAAATCTGTGGGATAGCGCTAAGATGGTGTAGAGAGGAAAATTTATATTGCTGAATGCTTGCATTAGAAAAGAGGAATGATCTCAAATCAGTGATTTAAGCTCCCACCTCAACAACCTAAAGAACAGCAAAATAAACCTAAAGCAAGCAGAAGGAAGAAAATAAAGAGCAGCAATCATTGTAATTGAAAACATCAAAACAACCGAGAGGGGGAAAAAAAAAAAAATCAATGAAACAAAGATCTGGTTCTCTGAAAAAATAAAAAAAAATAAAAAACTTGTAAGACTCTAGCAAGATTGGCAAAGATACAGACATACATCTCCAATCAGGAATGAAACAGTATGTCACAATAGAACCTACCACCATTAAAAGGATAATGAGGGAATTCTATAAACAAATTTACAGTCATAAATTCAACAACTATGACAAAATGAACTAATTCTCCCCAAACCATAAACTTGCAAAAGTTAGCAAAGATGAAACAGATAACCAGAAGAGTTTTGAGCTGTTTTCAGTGGATTGCTCTGGCAGCAGTGAGAGGAAAGAATTTAAGGAGGAATATCTGTAATAAAATCAGTTAGGCAACTACTGCAGTTTGAGAACTGATGAGGGTTTGAACTACCATGGTATAATAAGAAATGAGAGGAGAGACAGGTTTAGGAAATACATAGAAGACAAAATCAGCAAATCTTGGTGACTGATTGGTCATGGAAATTACGCAGGGACAGGAATATAGGATAGTTCATATGTCTCTTGCTTGGATGAATGGGTGCTATTAATTGACTTTACTACAAAAGTAAGAGCAGATTAGTAGCAGAAGATAATGGGCTGGGGTTTGAAAATATTAGGTTTAGAGTTCGTCTGGCAAATTGAGGTCGAGGATATTTAGCAATCAATTTGCTTTTGAGAAGTTTGAAGCTCAGAGAAGATAGTACTGAAAGAAGCCACATAAATGGATTACTGGATATTGTGGTATATATTTGGCCTTTGTTCCTCATTCTGGCACAGAACGCCTAAAACTCTTCTCATTTCTCAAGGGAGCATCTTTTATGATATTTGTTCTTAGTCCTATGTTCCTGACACAAAAGCTTCTAAGACCTTGAAATCTCTGAAGTGATGACTATCTTTTGGCATGCTGATGAGAAGACTCCTGGCTGGGGGCTCCCCAGATAGGTTCAGAATGGGAGCTGGTCACCCCAAAGACCAAGACATGATTAAAAGGTTGGAATTTTCACGCAACTCCCTCACCTCAACCCATGTCTGGGGAAGGGAGAGAGGCTGGAGATAGAGTTTAATCACCAATAGTTAGAAATTTAATTAATTGTGTTTATACAATGAAACCTCCATAAAAACTCTAAATGATGAGGTTCAGAGAGCTCTTTGGTTGGTGAACACATAGATGCTGTGAGGGCAGTGCGCCTAGAGAGGACATGAACGATTGTGCTCCTTCCTTATACCTTGCCCTATGCATCTGTTCCATTCGTCTATTCCTGAGTTGTATCTCTTATAATAAACCAGTAATAGTAAGTAAACTCTTTTCCTAGGCCCTGTGAGCTGTTCTAGCAAATTATCAAAACTGAGAAGGGGTTGCAGAAACCCCCAGTTTATAGCTGGTAGACAGGAAGTACTGGGCCCCAGGACTTATGACTGGCATCTGAAATGGGGCAATTTTGTGGAACTGAGCCCTTAACCTGACTGCCAGTAACTCTGGGGTAGTGTGAGAACTGAATTGAATTGAAATGTTGGACACCCACCTGGTGTCTGGTGAGGTGGAAAACTGTGGAAACACCCACACATTTGTTTTCAAGGTGTGGGAATAAGAAATGGATCATGGTAGATCTCACTGCAAAAAACTCTAGAGGCAGATGATCAGTGGCTAAAATGCAAAACCTTGGGTAAGACATAATCTGAAAGTCAGAAAAAGCTTTATGCTTTCTGGAATAAAATACTTTCTGGAATAAAATATTATATATAATACATAAGGATTTAAAGCCAAGTATGAAGTAAAAAAATTGGAAACTACAAGAACATCAATGAGAAAGAATGGTTAAGTTGGCATAGTATATATCCCTTGCCAGAGTGATAAAATAATACATACTATTAGTCATTGTTTCAATACTGGCACTTTGGGAATCTATAGAGTTCTTTCTTTTACTTTTTTAAATCTTCCAAATTCAGTATATTACTATGTGAATAAAAGGGGGGAAAACCTGTTAAAAAACATACAAAACACAAAACTTCCTTCTGATGAGGGCCAGGAGGAGGAAAATGTTTACCCTTAGCCTGGAAAGCTGACCTAAAGCCTGCAAGGTGTGTTCCTTTCTTTCTTTCTTTCATATTTATTTTGAGAGAGAGAAAGAGAGAGAGCAAGGGAGGGGCAGAGAGAGAGAGAGGGAGAGAATCCCAAGCAGGCTCTGCTCCATAGGTGCAGAGCCCAAGCAAGGCTGGGGGTGATGCGGGCCTATCTCAAGAATGGTGAGATCTTGACCTGACCTGAGATCAAGATTCCAGCGCTTAACCCACTGAGTCACCCAGGCACCCCAAGCCTGCATAGTTTCAATAAGGATCAAAATATCTGCTGGTTGCTACATTCTTTAAGGGTCTCCTGACTACCTGCATATCTCACTGATATTGAACTGAAAAGCACCGGAGAAATCTTGCAAAAGTAGTTTTTACCAGCAGAAATTCAAAGAAATTCCAAGAAACTTTTGTAATTTGATATTCCCTTTATGCTCCCTTCACTTTATTTACTAAGTTTAAAACCCAGCCTCACACAGCAAAAAGTGCAGCTCTTTCTGCCCTGGGGTGCTGCCCCTGTGCTACTTAAATATACTTACTATGTTGCACCTTAACAGCCCAAGAAATTCTTTCTTGACAGTGGGGCATCACTTGGACTCACTTCGACTTCTAGTGAAGAAAGATTTGCCAACAGTTCCTACCTAGAACAGTACCTGACCCATAGTAGGTTCTCAATAAATCAAGAATGTATCAATCTCGGGGCACCCAGGTGTCTCTCTCAGGTAAATGTTGGACTTTGCCTCAGGTCATGATCTCACAGTTCATGAGTTCCACCCCCGCAACGGGCTCCAGGCTCTGTGTTGACAGCTCAGAGCCTGGAGCCTGCTTAGGATTCTGTGTCCCCCTCTCTCTCTGCCCCTCCCCTGCTCATGCTCAGTCTCTCTCTCAAAAATAAATAACTACATATATATACGTATATATACGTATATATATATGAACGTATCAGTCTCTGAATCTGCAAAGGCAATCACCTTAGACTTGTTCTACCCTAACCCAAAGAAAGGCCTGCGGCCTAGACCCCAGAACACTGGGGGAGCTCTGGGGACTCACTGGACACAGCCACAGTACGGCCATATGGCAACTGCAGCAGGGCCCCAAGCCCAACCTTTAACTTCGCTGGTGTAAAAGCACCTTTCTTGTTCATGCCACTGCTCACCAACCCTATCAGGTCAGTATTAATATGTCCCAGCAGAGCTGAGATCTGAGATGGCTCAGTGACCAACCCAAGGCCCGGCAGCCAGGGTCCCGAGTATCTGCGGTAAACAGGAGTTCTGAGGGCCACGATGCTGGCGAGCTCCGACGACCGCCAACCTCCTCTTCTGCGGGCTCAGTTTTGAGCACGGCCTCCAAGACCTTCCTCTTCAGCGACCAGAACTAGGCTGTTGTATGGAGGGGGGCTAACACGGCCAGCGGTCTCAACGGCCTCGTTGGCGCCGACCCCCATGTGCCTGGCAGAATCATGGCATTACTGGCTGAAAGGTCCCTCTAGGTGTCTCCAAAGCCCGCTCTGTGAGCGTCAATCGACAATTCTCGTTTCACAAAAGTAAAGGAGACTACTCTCAAGGCTCTGAGGGGAAACCAGCACCCTGCTCAAAGTCAGAGGAGCTCTCCGCTCAGGCCCCGCCCCTCGACGTGGCCCCGCCCCTGGTTGCCACCGCCCTTGACGGCACTTCCTTCAGACTTCAGGCCCAACTGGAACCCCAGCCCACGTGTTCCTCCTAATAGTTCATTCCTTTCCCCAGGCTAGAAGATAAGCAACAGATGCTGGAGATAGACCCCTGTAACTAAGGGATAGGCACAGTTTGTGTCCTAACGGAGGAAAGATAATTAAGCCAAAAGTGATGAGGCACCTGGGTGGCTCAGTGGGTTAAGACTCCCACTCTTGATTTCGGCTGAGATCATAATCTCAGGGTTGGTGGTTTCAAGCCCTGCCTTGGGCTATGTGCTGACAGTGTAGAACCTGCTTAGGATTCTGTCTCCCTCTCTTTGCCCTTCTTCTGCATGCACACATATGCTCTCTCTTGCGGGCTCTCTCTCTTTCTAAGCGGATAAATAAACATTAAAAAGACAGTTATAACACAGTGTTAAAACTGCTGTGATGAGGGAAGTAAGGGTATGTATCCTAGTTTGGGAAGGTTAATGAAAGCAATTTTTAAATAAGGGGAAAAAAAGAGGGGCACCTGGGTGGCTCAGTTTGCTCAGCATTCACCTTGGGTTCAGATAATGGTCTCATGGTTCATGAGTTCAAGTAGGGCATGGGGCTTTCTCTTGTCAGCATGGAAGCTGCTTCAGATCCTCTATCTCATTCTTCCTGCCCCTCCCATGTTTGCGCACTGGCTCTCTCTTTCTCTCTCTCAAAAATAAGCAAAGATTTAAAAAATTGTTAAAAAAATAAAGAAGGGAAAAAAGGTAGTTCTTTTAAGGACTTCTAGTTTCCCTTGGAGATAGGGTCCTAGCACACCTGCTGAGGTGGTGGGGAACAGAAGTTTGAAGAAAATGGAGGCTTGAAATAGTTTTAAGAGGGATGCGCCGGTGTTGGCTGAGGACACAATGATGTGATCTCCACAGTGTTGCTGTAAGCAAGTGCCACATAGGCACTCCATAAAAACCCATGGCTTTAATAAATGAATGGGATGAATGAGTAAGTTTCAGGAGGCATTGTAGTTGACCACTGGCTGTAGACCATGAATTTACAGTGGTACCAATATACTTATGTGAATGATCTTATTAGAGGGTAGTGTGGAAAAGGCAGAGAGTTCAGATTTTGCAAGGCAGGAAAGATAGAAGAATGGGTGGGGGTGGAGGGCTGTTTAAGTGGGGGTGGATGCTGGTGAAGTGATGGATCATAAAATCTATGGTGGAGAGGGAAGAAGTGAAGACAAGAGGTTGCTGATGGAGGAAGTGGAAGGATCTACAGCGGGTACTGACAAGGTTGAAGTCTGGCATGCAGACATAAGCTAGAAGGACTGAAGGTTGAGTTCAGAGGGTGAGGTATAGACTGCATTGTTTCATTAGGCAGAAGTATTGCAGGCAGGAAGGCCTAGGTTGTGGCCATAGCTCTATTGGAATAGAAGCAAAGAACTCCAAGATTGAAATTCTAGGTCTGGGAATTGAAGTGTGAGCTTACTGGGTGGTCCATCACAGGGATATCTAGATTTCCCAGATAGCTTCCCCCTCTTTGAGATCCCTGCCCTGTACCCCATGCTGCCTTTTCCTCCCACCTCCCAGGGTCTCAATAAATACCTTCATTCAGACTTGACGACAAGCTTCAGAGTTTAAAGAGGCAGTCATGTGGCTGTGGGCCCAAAGTCAGGAATTGGATCATGAGAGAGGGCTGTAATAGACATACTATTTTGTTTTTCTTTTGTTTTGTTACTCATCATCTGTAAACTCTAACTCTATTGCCCTCTAGAGAAACTACCCCCATTTTTTAGTGTCAGGCCTTGCACAGGTGTAATTGTCTTCCCCCACACCTCTGTTCAGGCTTGCCCAAAGAGAGAATTTCACTCAACTGGCCTCGGTGACTATTTTAGGGAGAGGCACATGATCCACCTTGAAGGGATTAGTGTGATAAAGGCACCACATTTTCTAGACTTGAATGTGGGAGGATGTAGCTCTTGCTAGCAGTGATCTAGCCACCACTTAAGCCTAAAAATGAAGCTAGCACAGAAGAGAGAGAGAGCCAAAATATGGCAATAAAATAAATTCTGATGACATCCACTGAGACCCTGCATTAACACTGCTGCCTGAAGCTAACCCCGCTCCCAGATGTTTCAGCTCCACAATTTTTCACTATAGAAGGAGGTCCTCTTTCATTGGGTCCATCTTCTGGGCTAACCCAATACATATGTATTAACCTGTCAGTGCCTCACTTTGTCTTTTTGTTAAAGATATAAACAATACCAGCTTCAGAGAGTGATGGTGATTAAATGAGTTGATAAATGTAAATTCATAAATTATACAACACTGAGGTATAAGTAAAATTGTATTAATTTTTCCAAATTAAATTGAATCTGGCTCTCAGCCACTGTTTACCAGAATGATGGTAGCTCACTTTCCTATTTAGCAGAGAAGGATATACTGCTAAAAAATACTTAGAAAAGAGCCTCTGATGTTCAGTCCATTATGGCTATCACTGGGAAGCTCATTGCCAACCCTACATGGTTCATTCAAAAGCAAGGGGCTCCACAGCCAGGCCAGAGATCAATTTTAATGTCTGTCTTTGAATTCAGTTCTCACTTCAGCAATTAATGAGTTGAACAATCAGAAAGCCAAAATTATAGGGCCACCTGGGTGGCTCAGTCGGTTAAGCGTCCGACTTCGGCTCAGGTCATGATCTCGTGCTCTGTGAGTTCCAGCCCCGCGTTGCGCTCTGTGCTGACAGCTCAGATTCTGTGTCTCCCTGTCTCTCTGGCCCTCCCCCGTTCATGCTCTGTCTCTCTCTGTCTCAAAAATAAGTAAACGTTAAAAAAAAATTTAAGGAAGCCAAAATTATAGATGTTTACACATGTGCACCACTCACACAGCTGTTTGTACCATCTCTCTTGTTGAGACTAAAAGAGCATTGAAGTAACCTGTGAGAAAGACTATTGAACATGAGATACTTTTTTTAAAAAGTTATTTTAATGTTTATTTAGTTTTGAGAGGGGGGTGGAGAGACAGAGAGAGAGAGAGAGAGAGAGAGAGAGAGAGAGAGAGAGAGAGAGAGAGAGAGAGAGAATGAATGAGAATACAAGCTGGGGAGGGGCAGAGAGATGGAGACAGGAACTGAAGCAGGCTCCAGGTTCTGAGCTGTTAGCATAGAGCCCGATGTGGGGCTTGAACTCACAGAATGCGATATCGTGACCTGAGCCAACGTTGGACACTTAACCGATTGAGCCACCCAGGCTCCCTGAACATGAGATGCTTTTAACTGAGGCAGTGGAGGTGAACCAGCAGGGCAACATCCTCCCTGACAGCTCCCCCACCTCCATCATGGAGCTAAAAGTTCTGCCCCCTATTGTTCTACATTATGAACAAGGGTAGTGGAAGGAGGAGATGGTAGACATCAGTACATTTCCATGGAAGGCAAGTAAGGGTTGGAGAGCAGTGCTCATGTTCTCAGCCTTCATTGGGAAAGTTAAGAGCCTTTTAGGGGCAGGTGGCAGTGATTACCCACCAAGAGATCCAGAGACACAGGTGTCTTCCTTTACATCAGGATCCACAACCTAACCATCCCCAAACTTTGTTTTCACATTTTGATATGTGAAGCTACTTGTCTCTTGCATTTTGGGGTGACTGAGTGAGGACTATCCTTGTGTAACCATCCTTTTCTTCCCTACAAGCTACGTAGAGTTCAAGTTAGTGAGGGAAGCAGAAGAAAGAATGGTACACCCAAGTTATAGGGTGAAGACTTTGTTGTTTTTCTCAGTATGACAAGCCCGCGGATATTTGAATAGTTATTTTAATTTTTTATAGTGACAGTATTATATACACAAGGAAATATTTTAGAAATATGTCCCCTGAATGGGTATAAAAGACAGAACTTGGCATGAGGGTGGGTATGCAATGTCACTGTCAGTCTCCCTCCGTGACCCTGGTCACCTTTATGAAGTCAAAGCAAATGCTCAATAAGAGCTGAAACCCACCTTTGTCTTTTTCTAAGCCCAGCTTCTGGGATACATTAAACTTAGACTCCAAACCAGTTCAGACAGAAAGTAGGACTCTCCTATTGGAATAAACCAACATGTTTTGTAACAATAATATTCTTGGTTATGAAAAACAAAGATCATCCCCTCTAGAGGATGCAGTGGCATGGAAACTATAGATTTTTTTTCTACCTAGATTGAACTTTTTGAGTGAGAGAATTTTTTTTCTCATAGGAGGGTCTGGAGAAACATTTTCTGACTAAATGAACCATCCGCAAAGATGGAGCAGTCAAGGGAGTGGTACAGGTGGTCTAAACCACCGACACCTGTGTGTTGGCAGGCCTGGCTGGGATAGAGGCTCCCTGGGAGAACATAAGATCAATATACAAAAATCACTTGTACTTTTATATGCTGGCAAAGTAAGTATTGAAAATGTGAATTTTTGAAAAGGTACCATTTACAATAGAATAAAAAACCATAAAATACTTAGAGGTAAAGCTAACACAACGTGTGTAAGATTTACATCCTTAAAACATTGCAAATTTATTTTCACATAGTTTCCATGGGTCAGGAGTCTGCCTAGGAATTAGAATTCCTCTGTTTGGGGTCTCACCAGACTGAAATCAAGGTGGTGGTTCTCATCTGGAACTCTGGATCCTCTTCCAAGCTTATAGGTTGTTGGCAGAATTTAGTTCCTTGTAGTTGTAGGATTGAGGTTCCTACTTTCTTTCTTTCTTTCTTTTTTTAGTGTTTATTTATTTTTGAGAGAGAGTCAGAGAGTGCTGGGGAGGGGCAGAGAGAAAGGAGGACAGAGGATCTGAAGCAGGCTCTGCACTGACAGCAGAGAGCCTGTGGCGGGGCTCAAACTCACAAACCCTGTGATCATGACCTGAGCCAAAGTCAGTCGCTTAACCAACTGAGCCACCCAGGCATCCCAACATTCCTGCTTTCTTGATGGCTGTCAACAGCAGCTATTCTCAGGTCCTAGAGGCCATGTATTGTTTGTTCCCTGCAACACGGAAGTTTGCTCCTCCAAGGCCCACAGGTGAAATTTCATTCATGCTTTGATTCTCTCTTTTAAGTTCTTCCATCTGATTAAGTCAGACCAACCCATATTCCCCCTTTTGATTAACTCAAAATCAACTGCTTTGGGTCTTTAATTATATCTCCAAAATCTGTTTTTAAGATAATATAAGAGTATAGCAGTGAAATCTGTCATATTCATAGTCCTATCCACACTGAAGGGAAGGGGATTGACTACACAGGATATGGTGGAGGGAGTTTCCTAGGAACTATTTTAGAAGTCTTCCTATCATTATGTTTATTGGAAGACTCAATATGTTTGAGATGCTCATTTCCCCAAATTAATTTATAGATTCAGTGCAATCCCAGTCAAAATTCTTAGAATCTCCTTTGTAGAAATTGAAAAAGTCAGTTTTCTAAATATATACATAAAGTGAGCACTGGCTCATGTATAGAATCGTTGAATCACTATGTTGTACATCTGAAACTAATATAGCACTGTTTGTTAACTATACTGGAATTAAAGTTTATTTATTTATTGGAATTAAAATTTAAAAAATATGCCTCTAAAAAATAAAAGTCATATAATATACATAAATCCATTTGGCCTAGAATAGCCAAAGTAATTTTAACACTGAAGAATGAGTTAGGAAGGCCTAAACTACTCTAGTAGCTACAGGAATCAAGCCAGTTTGGTACTGGTAAAAATAATAGAGACAGAAGTCAATGGAATAGATTAGAGAGTGTAGGTCCATACATACATAGACAGTTTTCATGTATCATATTTGCCAGGACCATTCAATGGAAAAGGAAATTCTTCCTCCCAAATGGTACTGAATTCATAAGAAAAAAATGTACCTTGATCCCTACTTCATACCATATGAAAAGTTAACTTGGAAAAGATCACAAACCTAAATGTTAAAGCTAAAAATGTAAAAGTTCTAGGATAAAACAGAAGTCTGTGACCTGGGATTGCTTAGGATACAAAAAAGGATACAGAAAAGCACAAAATCTAAGGGAAAAAAAAATGGACAAATTGGACTTTGTCAAAATGATAAACTTTCGATTTTTTGAAAGACAAGAAAACTAAAGGCAAGCCACAGACTGGAAGAAAACATTCATAACACTTATGTCAGATGGCATGTATAAAAAACTCCTAGAACTCAAGAAGCGACAACTCATAAAACGTATTCAAAAGGCCTGAATAAACATATTGTGGGGGAAAAAAAAAAGAAAAGACATGAATGGCTGGCTAGTAAGTCCATGAAATTTTGCTCCACATCATGGCTAGGGTTAAAATGGCTAGAATTAAATTATCTGACTATACCAAGTGTTCCTCAGGATATGGAAAAACTGGAGCTCTCAGATACTGTGGGTAGAATGTAAAATGGTACAATCACTTTGGAAAAACTTTTGGTAGTTCTTAAACAGGAAATTATATTCTTAGCATGTAATCTTGCCATTACATTTCTAGGATTTACCCAAGAAAACGAAAATTTATATCCACACGGTCTTGTACATGAATGCTGATAGTAGATTTATTTGTGAGAGCCATAAACTTTAGACAGCCCAAATGTCCACTAGCAAGTAAATGCATAAACAAAATGTGTTTTATCTGTATAATGGAGATCAAAGAAAAGAAAGAAGGTAAAAAAGAAAAGGAATGAATTATTGTTATACAAAATTATGGATAAATCTCAAGGTTATTATGCTGAGTGAAAGAAACTCTTGTAAAGGGATACACACTGTATTTATTTATAGTGTGTATGAATAAATTTACAGAAAACTCTACAAAAGAAAAGTAGCCTGTAGGAACAGAAACCAGATCAGTGGTTGCCTGATGTCATGACTGGACGGTGATACGGATTGCAAAGAGACACAAGAAAACTTCAGGGGCTGATGCAATTGTTCTCATCTTGATTGTTATTGTCAAAACACATTAGATTACACATCTTAAGTTTGTGCAGTTTATTATATGAAAATTATACCATGATAAAGTTGTAAAAAAATGAAGTTCCTATAAACTAACAACAAAATTGGGGTTCCTGGTGGCTAAATTGGTTAAGCATAGACTTTGGCTCAGGTAATGATCTCATGGTTCCTAGGTTTGAGTCCAGCATCAGGTTCTGTGCTGACAGTGTGGAGCCTACTTGGGATTCTTTCTCTCTCCCTCTCCCTGTGCCCCTTTCCCACTACTGCTCTTCCCCTATCTCAAAATAAATAAAACTTAAAATAAACCAGCAACAAAATCAGAAAATGTAATTTTAAAATGTTATAATATGCAAGAAGGAAAATAAGGGACCTAGAAATACATATAACATTTAAAAATGCATGGGGAAAATTATAAAAGTTTATTAGACTATTATAAAGAAGTCCTAAATAGTAGAAAACATATCATATTCATGGATACAAAGATTCAATATTATTAGGATATCAAGTCTTTCCAAATCAATACACGAATCAAATGCCATGCCAATAAAAATTTAAAGTTTTCATGGCATCTGAGGAGCCACTTATAAAATTTATACAGAAGCTCACAGCTTAAAATAGACAAAACAAAGCTGAAGTCACAAAATATGACAACTTGGTATAAATCTGTAGTATATAGGACATTGTGGTATTGGGGTAAGCATTTACACAGAGTAACAGAACAGAGAGTCGATAAACAGACCTGTATAATATATAAAACCCTGATATATGATACAGTTGGTTTGCCTATTTATGGATTATTCAAGAATGGTCTGAGGGTGATTGTTTATATGGAAAACAATGAGATCTCTATCTCATGCTGTACACAACTATAAATTTCATGTAGGTTAAAATAAATATGAAAAATAAACTTTAAAAATGAAAAAACAAAAGGAAGGACACTATGTCCTCAGGATGTGAAAGAATTTTAAAAAACAATATAATAAAAAGAACAAACCATAAAGAGAAGATTGATAAATAGAATACATTAAAACAAAATCAAAATTTTATTCATCAAAAATCATTATTAAAAAAAAGTCAAGCCATAGACTGGGATAAATTATTTATAATACATATAGCAAAGAGCTAGTAAAGAATTAATATAGGACTCCTAAATTCAATAAGAGAAAGATAAAGTGCCCAATAGAAAAAATGGACAGGAAATAAGAAGAGGTAATAAACAGAAAAACAATCATGAATAGCTGACAACATATGGCATGGATCTTAACTTTACTAGTAACGATGAGAATGAGAATTAAAATCAAGATGAGAAACTGTTTCGAATGCATCAGATTAGCAAAATTTAAAAATGTCTGAGAATGTTAAGTGTCTGTGAGGATGTGGAACAGGAACTCTTCTGTGCTTCTGTGAGAACTTGTATTAGTATAATCACTCATAAGTATATATACCCTAGAGGATCCCTTACATGTATACAATGAGATGTATTTGGGATCTTCTTTGTGGCATTATGTACTCTAGGAATAAAATGGTAATATCCTAAATATACTTCTAAACATGCTTTTTGCCCATCTTTCAAGTTATTGTTTTCTTATTAAATTTAGGAGTCCTTTGTTCTGCATACAGAAAATGGATACAGAAATTACAGTATACCAATACAAAGAAATACTATAAATACATTAAAAAGGAATTGATTGGGGCACTTGGATGGTTCAGTGGGTTAAGCATCTGACTTAGGCTCAGGTCATGATCTCATGGCTGGTGGGTTCCAGCCCCGCATCAGGCTATGTGCTGACAGCTCAAAGCCTGGAGCCTGCTTCGGATTCCGTATCTCCCTCTCTCTGTCTCTCCCCCTTCCCTACTCGTACTCTGTCTCTTAAAAAAATAAATAAATATTAAAAAAAGTAAAAAATAAAAAGGAATTGATTAACACTATATCTAACAATATGAATAAATCTCACAAACAGGATACAGAAGAATATATATTCAGTATGATATCCTGTGAAGTTTGAAAACATACAAAACTTCAGAGATTCCTATGTTAACATTAAAAGTATGAAAAAAGACGTGAGGGGTGCCTGCGGGGCTCAGTCGGTTAAGTGACCTACTCTTGATTTGGGCTCAGGTCAGGATGTCATGGTTCTGAGATGGAGCACTGCATAGGCTCCCTGCTGATTCTCTCTTTGCCCCCCCCCCCCAATAAAAAAAATAAAAGAATTCCTTAACGAAAGAAAGAAAGAAGACATGAAATGAGAAATATCAAATTTGGCATTTTATCTCTGGGGTGGGAGGAGGCTAATGTGATAAAGAAAGAATACTCAAGGGGTTTGAGCCATACTGTATTAGTTTTGTCTTGTTTCTTCACCTAGATGAGGTACATAGGTGTTTCCTTTTATACTCAACACCTTATTTATATGTATTAAATATTGATTTATAAATAACACAGATAAATCTTAAAAATACATAAATAAGGTAAGCATCATTTCCCGGTCCAATTGCTGCTTTAATAACGAAGGGGTTTTCGCGGGCTCTGTTCCTTCTTTCTGGCCTACATTCCCCCTCTGGTGGTCGCTCCCTGCAACTGCATATTATTTCCTTCTGTCTTATTGTAGCGATGAACAGAAATGCTGCAGACTTTCAGCTCAACGCTCGTGCTCTTTGTAATGTAAGCTTTCTACGCAAAGACCTGTTATTCTCAGATCAACATGACAAACATCACAAACACCATTTAAGAAGTTCCATCTTCCTGAAGAAATGAACAATTAAAGTGGTTTTGCTTGGTTACTATAGTAAGTGAGGATGTGGGATGGGGGAAGTTGCGGTAAAGTTTAGTTTTATTTTGGGCAGTGAGAATTTAAGAGGAGAGTATTTTGAAGAAATATTTGAAAGAGTACGCCTATTTGAAACAGTGTTCACTTATAGTCTTATTTGCATTAAAATTAATCTGACAGGGGCGCCTGGGTGGCGCAGTCGGTTAAGCGTCCGACTTCAGCCAGGTCACGATCTCGCGGTCTGTGAGTTCGAGCCCCGCGTCAGGCTCTGGGCTGATGGCTCGGAGCCTGGAGCCTGTTTCCAATTCTGTGTGTCTCCCTCTCTCTCTGCCCCTTCCCCGTTCATGCTCTGTCTCTCTCTGTCCCAAAAATAAATAAAAAAACGTTGAAAAAAAAATTAATCTGACAATAAACTACTCACTTTGTTTGAGTTCTTAACCTAATTTTTTCCTAATGACATTTAAGCCTATTCTTCCGCTTCATTTTTCCTCTGTGATAATAGACAACACGTGCCCACTACCTTCTGCATATTGTCCTTTCACATACTGATATTGCCAATTAAATTTTTCTTTCTTTCATCTTTCAGTTAAAGAATTCTTATTAAGTATTTGGATATAGGATCTATTTCTGGTGCTTTTATCTCCTTCATCCATTGTATTTAACTCTTAAAGCTATGTTAACTTATTTATGAAGCAAAAGCTTTATACTCAGCCATTTATTACACTAAGATATTCCTGATTTCTCTTTCTCTTCCACAATACAATTGCACTGTTGCACTTTAAAGCTTAAACCCTACTATCCTGAATATAACTTGGTGTGTAAATATTGAGGGGATGGAAAAGTCCTTCAAGGTCTTCCAGCTGGACTAAATATTAAATTTACATGACACAGATTCACAGGAGAAAAAAAAAAAAAAACCCGAAGTTTTATTACATGCACGTGTAGGCCAATAATGAAATTGAGGCCCAGAGAAATGACCCAGGCAGGTGGTTTTTACACTTGTTAGTCAAAGAGACACTAAATCTGTGAGGAATTGACAGGACAAAGAAAACTAATTTTGGGAGCTTCAATTAGTAGGGAATTCTAAACAGAATGTGGGCTGTAGTAGTAAATTAGTAAAAAGTAGAAGTGTTGTTTATACAGCTTCCTGGCTCTAAACTTCCCATCTGTGGTGATAAGAATGTCTCTCTACCTCCTGGTACAGGGAGTGCCTTTCACATGAGAAATTTATTTCCTGCTCTCAGGAGGACAGAAGAGGGTCTGAGTGTCCTTATATAGGCTGTTTCTTAAGTAGCTTTTATTTAAAATAATCAATACACCAAAGTGGCACATTTTGGGGCAGTCTGCCCTTGGCCCTTATAATATATCCCATGGATAATTTATCCCAGAAGAAACTGATCTGTCCCAGGTGTCTGGCCTCCGATCTCCCTCGCTGCTTGCCAGTAAGCTTGCTGTCTAAGTAGCTCTTCTTTTATCAGTTCAGAATCTGTTGAAAGTTTCTTCATTCCAAAGCCCTTGTGAGAAGACACTGGTCTGATGATAGATTTTTTTTTTGTGCAAATAGGATTGCGGGTCAGGGATAGGGTGGTGCCACAGGGAGACTTCCAATATCTACGTTGTATAACATTTAAATAGCGGTCTACAAATATTTCGGGTAGTTACCACTTTCAGCATTTTTTTTACCTTTTAGTCATTTTCAAAACGGTGTTTAAGAAAAGAAATGAATAAAAACAACACAGGGAGGTCCAGGTACCCTCCCTGTTCATATTGGAGGGAAGGGGTAAGAAAAGAGTTACACAGGGACCATCAGATCAAGAAACAGATGGGGGTGGAGTTAGCAGAGGTTATCGAGGTTATGGAAAGAACGTGACCCCGGTTGACCTGAGGCCTTAACCCAGGGCAATTGGAGGTGCCCCACCCCCTCCTCGTGTCCTTGGAACGTGTGTTTCTCTTACTTTCTCAGCACTAGAAGCTGTCCCAAGGAGACAGCCTTGAGACAGTAACGTGTTGTTCGGACCATTTGGACTTGTATGTGGCAGAACCCAGTTAAGGCTTCCATATAAACCTTTAAGATTCTGGCAGCTGGACCCGGAGATTTATTCAACTTGCAGCTGCCGGAGACAAGCCTTGTAAGTAAGTTCCCTTGCTTATTAAACCTGACCTCTCCCAATCTGGAGTGGTCTGCCTTTCTTCAGTCTCTCCTTGCCCGCTGTGTACGGGGGCCGGTTTGCACCCCAACAATTCGCAAGCCTGCCAGGAGACTTATGAAATGGGCCTGGGGAAAGAGGCCTCTGTGAGGAAAATCCTGCCTCTGGGTGCGGGAGGGGTGAGGTGTATGTTACATGCTTGTGGACCTCCGTGTGGATATGGGACGCCCGGAAAATGCCAGCTGATCTCGCGCGCTTCTTGGAGAAACGGCGCCCAGCGAGCTGTGGGAGATGGGAAACCAGTGGGGGCAAAAGCGGGCTGGCGTCTCCTGTCAGCCCTTTGGCGGCTGCCGATGCCCACCTGGAGGCTGAAGCTAGGGTTAGAGAGTTGGACGACGAGCTGAGGTTATTAGAGAAGGATGTGTCAGCATCCAGTAGTCTGCTAGCTTGAGAGCTGGCAGACGGGGTGGGAGAGCAGGATGATGAACGGGAGATGTTAGTGTGCCGTTTTGCAAAACTGGGAGGGTGCAGACTGCCGACGATTAGGACCTAAGTGCTTGTGACAAAACCTGATTGGGACAGTAAAAAGTGGGATCTCTGGGAAAGTGAGGAAAATGAAGGGTAGGGTATTACGGTGATAATGAAACGGATGGGGTGCCCCATGCCTTCTGACCCCTAATACAAAGAAAAGCAAAAATCATAGTGACTACAACCCCAGCCAATGGGGCAGCTCCCAAATCAGGAAATGTTGATGATGAGAGACTATACTCCCGATAAGCCTATTGATAAAGCTGCCACGTTCCAACAAAAGGCCAGGGAAAATATCCATGCATGGCTAGTGTGACTATGGGATACAGGGTATGTGTGCGCGCGCGATTGCATTCCTTTGGTCAGGAGGAGGAGAAAATAAGCATCCCCACACACCCTGCCCTCCTGTAGCACCTGCAGAGCACTTGGGGGGTTCAGAGTACTCCTTCCCTTTTAGATTAGATTATTCTAGCTTTCAGGGAGGCTTGGCAGAATATAGGGAATCACACTGGGCATGTGGGACCCTGGAAATCTATAGAGTAGGTACAACAAATTCCTAGGGAGTTGACACAAACCGTCTATGCCCCTGTCTTTGAAGGCCCTGATTGGGCCATATTCATGGCAGGAATGAGAACTAAGATTCTCCGGTCCACTTCCAGTACCTGGTATGGGTTGCTAATACACATGATGAAACCAGTCATGCGACAAGACATTTATGGTATTAGGCAATCCATTGCTAATCTGGGTCTGACTGGCACGTCCTGGGAATGGGTATGGGCTATGAGGAAACACCTGAGACAGAGAGAGAACTTAAAAAAAAAAAAAAAAGCCAAACGCTATTCCAATAGGCTGTAAAGGGTCTAGTGAAAATACCTGGAAGCAAATGTGGTTTCTGCACAGACCCTTACTGCAAAGACCCTACCTGAACAAGTAGACTGGCAACCCAGTACTGTTTTGGGTTGAACAATAGCTCAGAACTGCTCTACCTGTTCCTACTATCTCTGATACTTGGCCTGCTTCAGCAGAGGCTTCAGGGATTCATTCCTATTCTGGGTAGGTGCCTCCCTTGCCCTACGTATAACGTGCAGGCCAAGACTGACTCCAGGGAAGGGGAGTTAGAGGCAATTAGAGGTCTCCTGTTGAGCTCACTATTCACTGGTTCCCCCAGAAATAAACAAAAGGTGACAGCTCCAGTTAACACTGAAGCCAAATGTGCTCTAATACATAGTAACCCTTTCAGAAGTTTTCTGGCCCCCTCAGTGCCATTGATGGTCATCGAGGGCAAATAATTATGATTAGGAAGGTTTCTTTGATGCTGTGTAGTCAGTGTTCTCACCTACAAGAATATGAAGTTTTTCTGTCTTTAATACCAGAGAAGATATTAGGCAATGATATTCTACCAGGTCAAATTCTGCCAATTCTATTGGTGACTTTCTCCTGGTTAGAGTAATCAAACCAATGCTAGGGGGAAATGCCAACTGGGAATCTGTGAGGCTTACTGGTATGGTTTGGTATGGCCAGTAAAAAAGCCAGATGGCTCATGGCAGATGGCCATGGATTACAGAGAACTGAACAAGGTGGTGCTCCCCACCCCCGTGGCTGTGCCCAACATTGTCATCATCTTAGATACCTTGGGCATGGTCCTAGGAATGTGTTATGCTGTACTAGACTTAGCAATTTTTTTTTTCAGTATACCCATGACCACTGACTTACAAGATTAATTTGCTTTAATGTAAGAGAGATAACAATGGACCTTTCATGTGCTCCATTAAGGTCATCTGCCTGGCTCTACAATGTGTCATGGGATGGTAACTGAGATCTGTTCCTGTTCTTTCCCACATCAATAAAATGGTCCCATGACATTGATGACATAGTGTTAACACGTGAAGACTCCCCTCTCCTGTAGGACATTCTGCAAACTTTGCTGGAACGTCTTTGAGGGAGAGGATAAACAGGAAATCCACAGAAAATTCAGGACCCAGGGGCAACTGTAAAGTTTTTGGGAGTCATTTAGTCAGGTAAGATGTGCATTGTCCCAAAAGCTGTGCTTGATAAAATGTAAGTCTATTCAACCCTTAAGAACAAGAAAGAGATGCAAGCCTTTGTAGAGAATTTGGGGTTTTGGAGGATTTTTATTCCCAGTCTGACATAGTGCCTCTGTCCCATGTGCTGCCTCGTAAAGAAATAGCACATATGGGACTGAGGATTAGAGCAGCAAGCTGCCTTTGAGAAGGTAAAAATACTAATGAAGCAGATTAAAACTCTGAGCATCTTCCAAGCAGGGCTGTCATTTGAGTTAGATGGATCTGTGACTTCAGAAGGTATGAGTTGGACATTGTGGCATAAACAAACAAAAGGAGAGAATACCCCTAGGTATTCTGGAAGGGGATAGAAACCTGATATACCTTCATGAAGTAACAGCTCCCAGCGGTATACATAACACTCCTCATGCAGAGCCTTTCATAAAGAACAGCATATTATGGTAAGAACTTCCCTTCCTATGAAAGGGTAAATTGAGAACATGTTCCATCCACCCACCTCTCTCATGGTTCAAACTCCCACTAAGTAGCATGCTTATTTGCAGCAAAGGAACCCTGTCCACCAGCCCACTGTCTCTAGAAATGCAGGTGCTACTAGGCTCTGTAGAGCATATAGATCCTGTAAATACCCCCACCCCTATTCCTCTGGTGGCCCTTGTGGCCTATAGAGAAGAAACGAGGAAATTCCCATTGATACCTAGTATACAGATCTAATCAAGCAGTTGGCCACATGGATTATAATTGCTTATTCAGCCCAACACTGATGCCATCTGGATTGAAACAGAAACCGCAGCAGCCAGTGGGCTGAACTCAGTGCAGTTTGGCTGGTAATCACTCATGAGCCCTGGCCATTAACTCTTTGCAATGACAGTTGGGCTGTTCTAAAGGGATTAACCCTATGGCTTGGACAATGGGAAGCTGAGGAGTAGATGATCATGAATAAGCCCTTGTGGGATCATGAGGTATGGAAAGACATTTGGGTTTGCTTGCAAGAGCCTGAGGCAGTCCTCCCTTTCTTCTACATCCTGAGGCACTGACACCCCCTGGTAATCAGAAAGCTGATTCCCTAGCTTGAGTTAAAAGGCCTAGCAAATGACCCTTCATTAGATACAGCAAATTGGATGCATAAAAAAAAGAGCAACAACCATAGCACCCAAGTGGGATGGCATGCTGCCAGGGATGCTGGGTTGCTCTTGAAATACAGTGATTTTGTTAATGCAGTAACAGCATGCCCTGCATGTTCTAAACAGCACCCAAAGCAACTGCCAAAGGAATCTGGGCCATCTACTGAAGTTCCCAACTGATGAGGAATTGGCAAATTGATTATATTGACCCCTTACTTCTGAGTAAGGATTCTAAATAAACTTTGGTTTGTGTGGACACTGTATCTGGCTTAACTCAAGCTTTTCTCTGTCACTGTGCAAACCAGGCTGCCATCATTAGGGGATTAAAGAAGCTGAGTACTAGATGTATGGATACTCTCATCAAATAGACAACAACTGGGAGTCACATTTCAAAGGTCATAATATGCAAGACTGGGCAGCAGAACATGACCTTGAATGAAGGTTCTATCTCCCCTATAACCCACAGCGGCAAGGTTAATGGAAAGGAAAAGTGGAGTACGAAAGGAACAGATTAAATAATAAGTCAAACCACCTTGGCGGAGTGGACTAAAGTACTGTCTCAGGCTTTAATATATTTAAAATCCATTTAAGTAAATCAGGCTTGTTGACTCATATGCCAGACTGGGGACCCCTGCTGGAACATCCAATACCTTTAAAGATATGGAAATCGTGGGCAATAGCCATTGCTCCAGCTCTCACTTTTGATCAACATGCTGTGCTGTGCTGTGCTGTAGAGAACACCAAGCCCCATCATGCTGGAGAAAGGAATTATTTACTGAAATTTGCAATAGGCATCCTAATAGGATGTCACTTCATGCCCCTGGGTGAGGAGGAACCACTCAGCCTCCACTGTGATCCCATTGTCCTGCTACAAGCTGGACCTGTTGAAACCCACTATACCTGGAATGGAACACATACCATTGAAAAAGGGGAGAAGGCAGGGATCCTGGTCTGGCATAACCTGCCCCCAGTTTATCTCCTCACTTCTAACAGCAGGGCTTCCCCTGGCCAACATGGATGGCATGCACAATCAGATCAAGTTCCTACAGCTGCAGCCACATTAACAGCTAAGGATCAGGCTGCAGGTGTAATTCTTATAGAAGGGAAAGGCCTTCCCGTACAAGTCCCTATTAAACACCTGTCTTTTCAACCTTAGATTTCTGCTTCTATGGTGTCTTGGGCACCTGATAGAAATACCCTTTCCACAATAAGCCCACTTGTATGCCCAACAAAGAGATCAATTCAACTGTTAGGTATGTGGGTGGTTGCCCCTCTCTAGCTTGTCAGGATTGCCGTAATGGCTATCATCATCCAGGGAAGGGATTAAAAAGCCTGAAAACAGGGGCGCCTGGGTGGCGCAGTCGGTTAAGCGTCCGACTTCAGCCAGGTCACGATCTCGCGGTCCGTGAGTTCGAGCCCCGCGTCAGGCTCTGGGCTGATGGCTCGGAGCCTGGAGCCTGTTTCCGATTCTGTGTCTCCCTCTCTCTCTGCCCCTCCCCCGTTCATGCTCTGTCTCTCTGTCCCAAAAATAAATAAAAAATGTTGAAAAAAAAATTAAAAAAAAAAAAGCCTGAAAACAGTACATTAAAGAAAAACAAGCTAAGACTAGTACTCGTAATTCATCTGATATTACCAATACTGATCCAGAAACCTGGCCTATGGCACACACTATTAATTACACTGGACATGGGTATTCTTTTTCTATCAATAAAACTGTGCAGGGAGCCCACCAAACTGACCTGAAGGGTCCCCAGAATACCACTATTAGAGTCATGGGTGGCTATTCTTAGGTTTGGGATGGGTTTATGTGTGTCACCCCAGGTTATGGACATTTGAACACCCAGGCACCCCTACACTGGGAACAGGAAAATTGTTCCAAACAGAACTAACCTAATTGTACCAGGAACATGGGATGAACATCACTGGAACTGTGTAGTCATTCAGTCCCACCAAAGGACAGTGATTGTTTTGGCACGAACTGGTTATACCTCCCAGGTATTTATCGGGGAAGCTCAGGTGGGACTAATGGTTGTGAGGCACAAACCTTTGTGGCTTCCACCTGGGTGTTTGGGCCTCTGCACCCTGGGTTTTCCTTGATCACAGGGGAGAGTCTGCCCCATGGTGGCAATTGCCAACAACCCTCTTTTTGAGGCCAGATGGGCACATTATATTTTCTACTGGTAAGCTCTTTGGCCTCCGTCTTTGTTCCTTCCATTGGCCTGGAGGACATTATAGCACATATAGAAGCTCTTAGTAAATTCACCTAGCAAGCCTTAAATGATAGCCAACAAAGCCTAACCTTACTGAACAGTGAAATGTTTCTAATGAGAAAATCTGTCTTCCAAAATAGGATGGCCTTGGATATTATCCCTGCTTCCTGAGGAGGCACCTGTGCCATTATCCAAACAGGATGTTATATGTTTATACTTGATGAGTCTGCTAATGTGGCATCTTATTAAATCACACAAAGACACAAATGAATGCCCTTAGTGATTTGACCCACAACCTAGGGGACTTAATAAAATCAGTGGTTCAGATTATGGGGCTCTTGATGTAAAAAAGTGTTACTTACTTTGGGAACTTTTATCTTAATCTGTGTTTTCTCTCCCGTATGTCTATACTGTTGCTGTGCCATCTGCCTCCAGTGCAGCCAGACACCCATCAAACAGGCCACCTCCGTGCTAGCGAAACCCCTGCTGATCTCTCAGGATACATCATGAAAGAGGAAGGGGCGGGGGGGGTCATATAAGATTGTAAGAGCCAGTCTCAAGAGATGAAGTGTTAGAGGAGGTCATTGAGAGGATTTGACTGCCAGTGGCCCTGCAAGCTGGACCCGGGCAATCAGAGGCTCCCCATCCCCTCCCAGTTTTGGAGTATGAGTTCTAATTGCCTTTCTGGAACTGAAATTGCCCCAGGGACACACAGCCTTGAGAGAGAAATGTGTTGTTGAGACCATCTAGTTGGATGTGCGACTGAAGCGAGTTAAGGCCTCTATATAAACTTTAAGATTCTGGCAGGCAGATTCAGAGATCTACTTATCTTGCGACTGCTCAAAACAAAGCTCAGGGGTAAGTTCCCTTGCTTATTAAAACTGACTCCTACCAATTTGAAACTGTCTGCCTCTTTCTTCAGTCTCTCTTTGCCCTTTGTCTCTGAGGGCCAGTTGGTGAGCTGACAGGTGGACTATGAATATCTGCAGCCAAGTATGTTGGTGATGTTGGTGAATCAGGGACCATATTCTTTCCATTGTCCCTTCTGCCAGGATAGCTGGTGATTTCAGTGGATTGGGGCAACTGGACAATATGTCACCTTTCCTGTGAAGCCATGATCTGCTGCTACTTTTTGCCTTATAAACTCCCACCCGGTCTTCAGTATACTCTTGCACCAAGAAAAAGGAGATGCGACAATTTCCCCTCCAAGTATCCTCCCTAATTTTGGCCTAGCTGACTTCTCATCCTTCAGATCTCAGCTTAAAATATTTCTCACTCACAGAAGGCTTGTCAGTTTTTCCTACTTTCCAGTCTAAACCAGGTCCGTAGAGTGCTCATCATCGCAGTCTTTTCTTTTTTCATAGTACTGCTGGCAGTTTGAATATGCATGTTTATTTGTCTCTCCTTGATTACAAGCTCTATGAAGGAAGAGTTCACATGTATTTGATTTATCACTGTTTTCCTCACCTAGCACTATGCCTGGCACATAGCAGTGCTCAATAACACTCTGAATAAATGAAGAGTAGCCGTGTCTCTAAGATTGTCGAACAGTTCCTGAGTATGGTTACATATTTCACCACCTTAAGTGCCTCTTTTGAAACACTCATCTGAATCCATTTTGCAATTATATCATTATGCATTCTAAGAGAAAAACATGCTGCTTGTCTTCAGCAGTGATATATGCTTCATGTTCAGTGTATATCAAAGGCTTTCTGAAGAATCTAAAATATGACATCAGTGTAGAAGGTATTGTACTGAGAGTGTTATCAACATAGTAATTCCTACAATAGATATTTGCTGACAGGCTCACCTTTTTAAACCGTACCTTTCATCTTATTATTTCCCTGCTCAAGAAAATACTATGACTTTCTATTGGGCAATCATATTAAATTGTAACTTTGCAAGTGGGAGACTGGGTCAACTTCCCAGCTGCCTCACTTCTTTCTTTTAATGAATAAGGGGTTCAAGATCCAGAGAGGTCTAGAACTGGATGGTGGAAGGGTCTAGAAAGCTTGTCTTCTCAGGTTGTCTATACTCTGATCCTGTTCTTCTGCCTAATCATATTTTTCAACAAATCCCTTATGCACTGGCCAGTCTGGTTTCTTGATAGAAGAACTGTGCAAATTACTGATTATGCATTAGGCCTTTGTTATATCTGTGGCAACCTTCTGTTGGGGGCTTCCACTCCACTCTTTTGTTGCTACCATTATGAACTTCTTGGCCATGTCACCACCTTGGCCATGTCACCACCTTGCTGGAAAATGTGGACATGGTTTAATGCCAAGACTCCTTAACCAGGTATTTTTGTTCTTCATGATCTGATCTTACAACTTTTCTTTTGTTATCTTGTTTTTTCTTTCTATCTTTTTGTTTTGTTTTTAGAGAAAGAGAGAGAGAGAGAGAGAGAGAGAGAGAGAGAGAGAGAGAGAATGCACAAGCAAGCAGGGGAGGGGCAGAGAGAGAGGATGAGAGAGAGAAGCTTAAGCAGGCTTCATGCTGAGCGTGGCTGGAACTCATGATCCTGAGATCATTGCCTGAGCTGGAATCAAGAGTCCGACACTTAACCGACTGTGCCACCCAGGTGCCCTTTTGTTATTTTCTTAGTCCCTTTTAAACATTCTTTGCTCTAGCCTAGCCAAGAACAAATGGGTCTCTATCTTGCATAGTCTGTGTCACATTATTCTAAAATAGGGCTTCTCATTGGTTCCCTATGTCAGGAATTCCTGGTCAGTCCCATTCTTTCTACTCTTTATTGTCCTTTCGACACCCAAATCCTACTCCTTTACAATGATTGGCAGATTGAGGGGTTTTGGAGCGTTGATACTTATCGAATTGTCTTTCTGGTTTGTTTCCTCCTGTCTTCCACCAAGCCTGAACTTATCATCTATCCTTCCAGGTATAGTTTCTCTAACCTGAATTTTCACTGCATTTTCTCTATTCTTATACCCTATCATGTGGCATAGTTACACATTTGTCTTATGTTCTCTGTGCAAATGTAAACTTCTTTAAGGATCAGTATTTAATTCATGTTTCTATCCCTTCCCATTAAATATCCTCTAGTCCTTTGTACATAGCTGATATTCAGTAAATAGTTGTTGGATAAAATTGTTGAATGAGTAATGGGCACACAAATATTTTAGTTTGTCACTTACTTTGGGCATGTGCCTGAAGCGTAAACAATGAAATAGGTCTGATATTAAATGTGATGATATCTTTGAAATCCTATGTGAGGTGTAAAGTTCTATAAAGTTCTCTGTTGTTACTATGAGCCTAGAATATTTGTGTTATTCTTGGATTGGCCAACAATAGCTTTGGTGGTCGTGATCCGTACAAGGCTAAATTTGGAGAGAGAAAAAAGGAGAGAAGTGGGTGAAATTTGGGTTCCCACCTACTACTTTACAAGAGATATGCACTTTTATTTTTGTATCTCATCACTATTGGGGCAAATCCCTTATGTGATATTAAATCTATCAAGTAACTCACCTCATAAAATGAAATATTTAAATGTCCTTCCAAATTTACCACACACAAGTGCTTTCTCCTGTAAGGAATGATTTGTTGTGTTATGAGAATTGAGTTTACCCTGAAGCAGTACTTTTCAATCTTCACTGAATATTACAGTCACCTGGGGAGCTTAAGAAAAAAAATCCCAAAACCCAGATCACACCCTATCCCATTAATCAGATATTTTGATTTTTTGCCATTGAGTTATAGGAGTTGTGTATATTTCAGAGATTAACCCTTTATCAGATATGTGACTTACAAATATGTTCTTTCATTATGTATGTTGTCTTTTCCTTTTGTTGATGGTTTCCTTTGTGTATAGAAGCTTTTCAGTTTGATGTAGTCCTACTTTTTGATTTTTGCTTTTGTAGTTGTGCTTTTGGTGTCAAAAAAATCATTGCCCAGACCACTGTTGACAAGTTTTCCCTTATGTTTTCTTCTAGTAGTTTTATAGCATAATGTCTTACATTTAAATATTTAATCCATTTTTAGTTGATTTTATGTATGGTATAAGATAAATGTCTAATTTCATGCTTCTGGATATGGATATCCAGTGTTTCCAGCACCATTTGTTGAAGAGACTATCCTTTTTCCATTATGTATTCTTGGCACACTTGAATCTCAATTGACTGTAGATGTGTGGGTTTATTTCTGGGCTCCTTATTCCATTGGTGTATATCTGTTTTTTTTTTTTTTTTTAAGTTGTATCTATTTATTTTGATAGAGTGCGAGCGAGGGAGGGGTAGAGAAAGAGGGAGAAAGAAAGAGAATCCCAGACAGGCTCCACACTGACAGTGCAGAGCCAGATGTAGGGCTCATTCTCATGAACTCTGAGATCATGACCTGAGCTGAAACCAAGAGTTGGATGCTTAACTGACTGAGCTACCCAGGCACCCCTGTGCATATCTGTTTTTATGCCAGTGCCATACTCTTTTGATTACTACAGTTTTGTAATGTATTTGGAAATGAGGGAGGGTGGTGCTTCGAGCTTTGTTCTTGCTTAAGATTACTTTTGCTGTTTAGCGTCTTTTGTAGTATTTCCATGTGAATTTTTTGATTATTTTTTCTATTTTTGTAAAAAATGCATTGTAATTTTGATACAGATTTGAATTTGTAGATGTCTTTGGGTAGTATGGACCTTTTAATATTATTAAGTCTTTCAATACACAAACACATAATGTCATTCCATTTATGTGTCTTCTTTATTTCATTAATGTTTTGTAGTTTTCAGTGGACATATCCTTCATCTCTTTGGTTAAGTCTATTCCTAAGTATTTTATTCTTTTTGATGCTATTGAAAATTGAATTGTTTTCTTCATTTCCTTTCTGGATAATTTGTTGTTAGTGAATAGATTTTTGTTGTTGTTGTTGATTTTATACACTGAAACCTAACTGGATTTGTTCATTAGTTATAAGAGGTTTTGTTGTTGTTGTTATTTTGTTTTGTTTTGTTTTGGTGGAATCTTTAGGGTTATCTACATGTAAGGTCATGTCATCTGCAGAGATAATCTTACTTTTCCCTTTCTGATTCAGATGCCTTTTCTTCCTTTTCCTTGCCTAATTGCTCTGCTAATACTATGTTGAATAGAAGTGGTTAGAATAGGCATCTTGTCTTATTCCTGATCTTAGAGGAAAAGTGCTATGGACTGAATGTTTGTGTTTTCCAAAATACATGTGTTGAAGTCCTAGTCTCCAATATGATGGTATTTGGAAGTAGGGCCTTTGAGGAGAATTTGGTTATAAGGGTAGAACCCTCATGTATGGGATTAGTGTCCTATAATAAGAGACATGAGAGAGAGGATCTTTCTCTTTACTATGTGAGCATACAGCAAGAAGGCAAGAAGCTGTCCACAAACCAGGAAGAAAGCCCTTACTAGGAATCAAATCAGTTGGCATCTTGATGTTAGACTTTCTGTATCCAGAACTGTGAAGAATACATTTCTATTGTTTAGGGCACTATGCTATTTGTTATTAGCATTCTGAACTCACTAAGACAAAAAGATTTCAGTTTTTGATGTTAGCTGTGGATGTGTCATATATGGCCTTTTTTATATTGATATAAATTCCTTCTCTACCTAGTTTAAAAATGTTTATCATGAAACGGTGTTGAATTTTGTCAAATGCTTTTTCTGCATCAATTCAGATGATTATGTGATTTTTTTCATGTTTATTTATTTTTTTTTTTTGACAGAGTGTGAGCAGGGGAGGGGCAGAGAGGGAGGGAGTCACAGAATTGAATCAGTCTCCAGGCTCTGAGCTGCCAGCACAGAGCCCAACATGGGGCTCAAACTCACAAACGGTGAGATCATGACCTGAACTGAAGTCAGATGCTCCACTGACTGAGTTGCCCAGGTGCCCCTGATTTTTATCCTTCATTGTATTACTGTGGTGAATAACAGTAATTGATTTCTCTGCATCCCTGAGATGAACCCCACTTGGCCGTGGTGTATGATCCTTTAAATGTGCTGTTGGGATTGGTTTGCTAATAGTTTTTTGATGATTTTTACATCTATATTTATCAGGGATATTAACACATAGTTTTTCATATTTTTCTTTTTTTTTTTTTTTTTTTTGTGGCGTCTTTATCTGGCTTTGGTATCAGGGTAATACTGTCTTCAAATAATGAGTTTGGCAGTGATTCCTCCTCTTCTATCTTTTGGAAGAGTTTGAGAAGGATTTGTGTTTAAATCTTTGGTAGAGTTCACTAGTGAAGCCATCTGGCTTTTCTCTGTTGGAAGGTTTTTTGATCACTAATTCAGTCTCTAATTGTTATCGGTCAGTTCAGGTTTACTGTTTCTCCATGAACTAATCTTGCTAGGTTGTATGTTTCTAACAACGTATGCATTTCTTCTAGGTTATCCACTTTATGGTCATATAATTCTTGATAGTTGTTTCTTATGATCCCTTGTGCTTCTGTGTTATCAGCTGTTATGTCTCCTAGGCTTTGTAGCAGATGTTCCCCAATACAGTTATAATTTATCTAGAGATCTTATCTCACTGGTATTATAATATATGAATATTTTTCTTAAGGTGGGAGGTAACAGGACACAGTAGAACACTGGGAGTCAGACCATCTCAGATCAAGTCAGTGCTTGCTTGCTACCAACTAGGGGCAAACTGGTACCATCCAATCTAGCCTTAGTTTCCTCATTTGTAAAATTAAATTATTATTTTTTTAATGTTTATTTTTGAGAGACAAAGACAGAGCATGCATGGGGGAGGGCCAGAGTGAGAAGGAGACACAGAATTGAAGCAGGCTCCAGGCTTGGAGCTGTCAGCACAGAGCCTGACGCTGGGCTTGGACCTCACGAACTGAGATCATGACCTGAGCTAAAGTCAGACACTTAACTGACTGAACCACCTAGGCGTTCCCAAAATTAAATTATTTCTAAGATT
Organism: Neofelis nebulosa; assembly: GCF_028018385.1. Taxonomy (NCBI): domain Eukaryota; kingdom Metazoa; phylum Chordata; class Mammalia; order Carnivora; family Felidae; genus Neofelis; species Neofelis nebulosa. Next base: position 69,844,030 of record NC_080784.1, on the reverse strand, counting down.
TCATGTTCAAATGCTTGAACCACTAATTTACAAGCCCAAGTGGGTGACAAACTAATAGTTAAGAGGCTAAGGCTTAGAGTCTATCTCTCTGTATTTGAATCGAGGCTCCACCAATTCCTGGCCTCTAGCTTGGATTTAACTACTGTTGTAAAATTTTTTTCCAAAGCAGACACTGAGAAGTTTGGTGTGCGGCATATTTAGGAATTGATACATGTGACAGGAAGTGACAGCAAACAGAACTACTGGGGAGAGGGAAATTGAAGTGTGATGCAGGACTGACAAAGGCTCAGCCAATCCCTAGGGGAATTCTGGAACATATATACTTGCCAGAGCTGTCCCATGGTGGAGTCAGGTCTTTAAACCATTTTGTGATTCATTACTTAACGTGGGCTTCCCCAGAAAGAATGTGTCCTTGGACAAAGGGCCCTCTGAGCTGAGGAAAACCTTGATGTTGTTAATAGCCGGAGGAATACTCCTTCCTAGGAGAAGAAACTTGGTGGTGACTTTCACAACTGCCAGAACCTTTCATAGCTCATTTGCCAAATGGTAATAATTTACCTCCTGGAATGTTGTGATAATTAGACAGATTATTACACATAAGGTGCCTAAAGTGCGGTGGGGGTAGAATAAGCTCTTGACATATATTATTGATGGTAATAATAATGATGTCAGTGCTGCACCATTTTTGAGGTGTCAGGAAAGGTGGAGTTCATCTAATTTAGTGTTTTTCAGCTTTCAGCACGTATCAGAATCACTTGGAAGTCTTGTGAAATCACAGGTTGCTAGGCCCTAGAGTTTCTGACTCAGTAAATCTCTGGATAGAGCTTGAGAATTTGCATTTCTAGGTTCCCAGTGGTGTCAATGTTGCTGGGTTTGATATCCCCCTGCTCTAAATGTTTCATTTTTCAATTGATCAAGATCACAAAAGTAACGATTGGCCGATGTCCAATAGTTAGGTTGTAGCAGAGTGGGATTATATCCAGAATCAATATTCCTAGTTGGCTGCTTTTTCTATTTTTGTAGCATCTACAGTTATCATTTTAATGTGAACATGACTTTCTTTTTAGAGCTGATACCATCCACAGAGCATAAAACTATTTTGTTTGCATTAAGGTTTTTTGAATATGACTCATCACATGTATAACACCTGAACCAGATGTTTGTTTCATGAATTCCTTCATGTAATCACTTTTTTGGAATAATACCTAGTGGTACATTTCCCTTTTCCAGCACTCCTGGGGATATCTGAAATAAAAGATAAGCATCTTGCTATAAAGTTTAATTAAGGGGGCGCCTGGGTGGCGCAGTCGGTTAAGCGTCCGACTTCAGCCAGGTCACGATCTCGCGGTCCGTGAGTTCGAGCCCCGCGTCAGGCTCTGGGCTGATGGCTCGGAGCCTGGAGCCTGTTTCCGATTCTGTGTCTCCCTCTCTCTCTGCCCCTCCCCCGTTCATGCTCTGTCTCTCTCTGTCCCAAAAATAAATAAAAAACGTTGAAAAAAATTTTTTTTAAAAAAATAAAAAAAAGTTTAATTAAGAAGTTTAATTAGGAAAAAATAGTATATAGCATATATCAGACTTTAGCGTAGTTTGCAAATGGAAGTCATGAGAGTTCCTGGATCACCTGAGATTATGGAGCTCATTCATATCACCTGCAGATATTGGAGTTCTGTTCCTTTGTTAGCACTGAGACACTGGGGTCTACTTGTTTCTGTATTTATCCTCCTAACTTTCTTCATCCTCCTCAGCAGATGTGAATTTCATCTCCCCTCATCACCCTCTATATGAATGCAATATAAGGGAGCAGAATTTGCCACTTCAAAATGTGTCTCATTGACATAAGTATTATTTTAGGCTGGTTATTTATTTATTTATTTATTTATTTATTTAAGAAACTGTAAACACAGGAGAAGCTCTAAAAACTGAGTACAAAAGTTACCCTTTTGTGAGAGACATGAACATGAATAAAGGAAATCTCCGTTTGTAAGGGTGTCTCCCTCACTGTATTGAGAAAGAAGGGAATGACTCTTAATCCCTGGAAACTCTTATCAATGAGACCAGGATTTAAATCTGCACAACAACCATATACTTGCTTGTTGTGCTTCTCCTGGTAGCCCCCTATAACTCATTCCCTACCCCAGCATCTTCTTTTTTTTTTTCTTCAGCTATTTGTATTTAGCTTTTTGGTATTTAAGGTGATGACTTTGGCCAGTGTTTCTTGATCTCTCTGATGGACACATGTACTCATTTTTGTTTATTTTTCTTCTGTTAATCTGCCTTTTATCAATTTAATTATTAGACCAGCCAAATAACTTAGAAAGGTAGAAGGGAAAACTTGCCCACCCCTTCATTAACATATACTCTGAATCCTCTTCCCAGGGATCAATAGCTCCTTCTTTCTCTCTCCTAGGCTCACCCTTGCATATGGCAAATGCTAAGTCTTAGCAACTTAGCAAAGGCAGTTCTGTTTTTTTTCTATCTCCTTTCTTTGTTGACAAAAGGGAAACCTCTTATTCACTCAGGCTATAATCTTGACTGTCTTCTGAGATGCTTTGTGGGCCTTGCAATCCAATGTCCCCTTGTCATGATTCTGTATCATGGGACTGCGCTCATTCTGCCAGGAGGAGGGGAACTGGAACATTTTTCTGGGGGATGTCAGCTTATTTTTGCTTTTACATCTCTGGGCGTGTCAAAGATCTCTTTTGATTTCTTCCCACAGAATCACCTTCACTTCTTTTTCTTTTTCCCAACTTCCTTCTAAGGACCTCCTGCTATAGCATATTCCTCCCCTATGGCTCCATTCCCTAAAATGGATCCTTACAATGAGCATGAAAAAAAGGCAATGGGTATCTATTTTACTATTATTCAACATCTTATTTGAAATCAGAGCAGATGGTAGTTGAGGAGATAGATGGCATAATTTTAAAATGTGCTGAATGGCTGAGGCCCACAAAGGGGGCTGGAGATAGAAGAATCTCAGAGGTCCCACAGCCAAAATTTATTAGTCACTTTGGCTTCAACTGACCTTTCCTTTTCTTTTTTTCCTGCCTCATGATAAATACAAAGAAGAGAAAGTGACAACAAGACTGGCTGAATTACATGATTGCAAGGCTCAGTGCAAAATGAAAATGTAGAATCCTTATGCAGAAATTAGCAAGGGTTTAAGATGGTGACCACAGAGTACGAAACCAAGCATGGGGCACTTCTGAACATGGGCCTGTGTGAGTACATCGCTGCATGCCTATGAAGTTGGCCCTGGGTCATTATCATAACCCGTGAGTATGTATGCCATTGGCTTCCAGGCCAAAGAGTTCAGGTCTTTGTGTGTGACATCTAGCCAGACCTTTCTGCTTCACCTCATATGCCTTAACTTTGGTAAACTAGGAGGGCTCCATGCTGCTTTGGATGCTGTCCTTAAATTGTAGCCTAAAGGACCTTTAGGCCAGAACATTCATCTGTAACATCATAACTATTCTCCAAACTTAACACTATCTGCTGGAAATAGATCCTCAGGAAGTAACAGTGAAAAAGAATAAACTTAAAGCAAAAATCTGCTCAGACTCTTAATATACTTAAAGTAGATAAGGTGATTTTTAAGTTCATTTTTGAGCTGACTTCACTGAGGAGGAAATCAAGATCAGGACTGAAGAACAATGGATCATTATAATTTTTTTGAATGTTTATTTATTTTTGAGAGAGAGACACAGACAGAGCACGAGTCAGGGAAGGGGCAGAGAGAGAGGGAGACACAGAATCCTAAGCAAGCTCCAGGTTCCAAGCTGTCAACACAGAGCCTGAACCCACAACTGTGGGCTTGAACTCACAAACCGTGAGATCATGACCTGAGCTGAAGTCGGATGCTTAACTGACTGAGCCACCCAGGTGCCCCAGTGGATCATTATAAACGCAGCCTCTGACCTAGATGTGTCTCTGAGCTGCTGTCCTGGGGCAGAATGCAATGTGCTTTGTGAGTCAATGCAAATTGAGCAGGATTCTTATCTTAACATTTTAAAGCAATTAACGCATAGGCTTTATGTCTTTTCTCCAACAAAATATCTTAAAATTCCCCAAGTCAAGGGAGGAGGAAGAAACCATCAAGGTGATGTGAAGGTGTTCCGTGAGCATCCTCTTGCTTTCAGTGGCCAAGAGAAAGGCTGGACCCAATCTTTTTCAGTCAGGTTTCTGAAGGTGAGCAGAGAAAAAATAAATACAAAAGCTGCTGATACATAGGCTGATGATAATTAAGGGCTGTGGGTACCCTGTTCTAGGAATTTCAGGAGGTGCAGATGGAAAGTGCTATCTAATTGTGTTTTATAAAATGGTAAACTTAATTCCAAAGGGTACCTGGGAGAGTATAGCTTGATTCTATTGTCCCACCCATCCATCATGTTTGCCGTAACTTATTTTTTTCTGAAGTAAGAATCAGTACAGATAAGGTATGAATGTTCCTTAGTACTCCCCTAGTTTTAAAATAATTCCTAAAACTTTTATAGAAAGAAGGCAAGATGTATGGAGCTGAGTCAATTGTTCTGTGAGTTACTTACTGAAATAGAACTTTGATTTTATTATTTTTATGGTTGCATAAATTGGAAGGAAGGTATAAAGGGAATGGCATGATGTTTGGTTTTGGTCAGGAAAATACCAGGCAGCCATCTGAAATATTCTTCTGATTCCACCAAATTATTCCAATGTTCCAGAATGAGAAATGTGGAAAGAAAGACCCAAGACATTGTGGAGGAGACGAGTGGAGAGGCTCAGAATGAAGGGTTCTTGACAATCAAAGGTAGCTCTCAGGAACTAAACTTCCTCAGAGCATAAAAACCTTCCCATTCTTTCTGATTTTAGCTCTAATATAGTTTCTTTTTTCAGTGGGTCCTCATCAGTATTATTGGATGAATTAAAGGAAATGAATTTTGGAGTATTTTGATTGAATTATAATCTATAGTTGACTCTTGAATAACATGGTTTGAACTGCACACGTGCATTTATACATGGATTTTTTATAGTACAGTACTGTAAATGTATTTTTAAAATGATTTTCTTAATAAAATTGTCTTTTTTCTAGTTTACTTTATTGTAAGAATATATAATTTTTCTAATATACAACATATATGTTAATTGACTTATGTTACCAGTAAGGCTTCCTATTAATAGCAGTTAAGTTTTGGGGGAGTCACAAGTTATACATAAATTTCTGACTATACAGAGGTCAGTGCCCCTAATCCCATGTTGTTCAAGGTCAGCTGTACTATGACTCTAAAAGCTTCCATAGTTAAAAAATGTAGCAGGTCCACTGCTAAGGACTGTGAGGGCTGAAATACTCCCTAACTAGCTTCTCTGGCCAACTATGGCAGTTTATTTGCCATTTCAAGTCAGAGGTCAGGTTTAAATCTGCATAGTTTAGAAACTGTCGCTAGTCTGTCAGCAAAGTCTACAGCTATAGGTAACCTGTAAAAACAAAGCTGAGATAGCAAAGCAAGTATGCAAGAAGAAGGTGAATGTAAAATGCTGGCGTTTTCCTTAAAAATGATATGTGGCATCATCATGACATATTTTTTAGTGTTAAAAATGTGCAATGCGTTGTACTATATCAGAGTAGTTATTTAATTCTAGTATTTATGTGGTTTATCCTCTATTTTTGAATCTAGATCTCATTGAAATTTTGCTTTAAAGAGTGAAATAGGGATTTAGCATTGTTTTATAGTAGTCGCTTTGTTGTATTTACACCATTTTGCTTTATTAAGTGTACAGGGTTTAATTGTTTTGACCTTCAAATCACAACTCTTTCTGTAAACTAATGCCTGGGTCCACTGGATCTCCTGGTTCAGCTGTTTTGATTGCAGTAATTGTCAATTAATCAAGGTAAATATCTCTTAGTTCCCTGAACCCACTACTTTTAAAGGTTTTTATTTCCTCATCAATCTTATCCTTTTCTCTTCCAGTCTCAAGACATGAGATGTCCTTTCTGATGTTTAAGGCCATTCTGCCCTTTGACACCATCTTCTCCCATCTTCTCCAGGTGTTTGCTCCAGTAAACATTCTTCTGTCTATAGCTTCAATTTTATCCCCTTTAATGCCTCTTTCCCTTCAAGGCTATAAACTTGGTAATGGACATGGGTTTCACTACTTTATCCATGGGAGGACTAGAGTTTGTTCTTTCCACTTTACCTGAAGTTTACGAGCAGGGTGGCTTTCTCATCCATACAATCAATGCCTCTTCAAAGTACCCAGGAAACTATTTAGCGAATGAGGTTTAAAGAGAATCTTGGGCAGTGAAAGAAGGGATTGACTACAAGGTATAGGCTGGATGTGCTCCAGCCTTGCAAATCAGAGGGTTTTTACAACTTTTAAATGGATGTCAAGATCTTATCCTGAATTTATTAGAATTTTAGAGCAGAGAAAATTAATTAGTAAGACTACTCTAGGATGGGAAACCTCCAGAACATTTGTTTTCTCCTGGGAGGGAGAGTTGACACAGAAAAAAGCATGATGGAACTTTCTGGGGGTAATGATAATATTCTATATCTTGATAAGGGTTCAGATTTATAGGTAATATACAAGTATATTTACTAGGATTGTTTTATGTTTACCCTGAGAGTTGTCATCTCTGATGCTCTATACTCCTTTCTGAAGATCCAGGTTTCAGTCAGATATCATTTCCTTCAGTCTGAATAAAATTTTAAAGCATCTTGGAGAAGAGTTCTATTAGAAATGAATTATCTTTGGGGCGCCTGGGTGGCTCAGTTGGTTGGGCATCTGACTTCGGCTCAGGTCATGATCTCACGGTTTGTGGGTTCAAGCCGCACTTCAGGCTCTGTGCTGACAGCTGGGAGCCTGGAGCCTGCTTTGGATTCTGTGTCTCCTTCTCTCTCTGCCCCTCCCCAACTTGTGCTCTGTCTATGTCTCTCAAAAAATAAATAAATGTAAAAAAAAATTTAGAAATGAATTACCTTAGCGTTTTTTAAAAATATGAAAATGTTCTTGCAGTGCATGGGTGGCTCAGTCAGTTGAGCATCCAGGTCTTGATTTTAGCTCAGGTTGTGACCTCAGGGTCCTGGGATTGAGCCTGCATTGGCTCAGTGCTGTGAGTGGAGACTGCTTAAGATTCTCTCTCTCTCTTCCTCTGCCCCACTCCTCTGCTTGCATGCTCTTTCTCTCTAAAATAAATTAAAAAAAATAAAAATACTTCTAGTTAAAAAAATTTTAAAAATATTAAAATGTTCCTATTTTTATATTTGCAGAATATTTTCACTAGATATAGAATTCTTAGTTGGGAGTGTTTTTCTGTCTGCAATTAAAGGACAATGTTCCACAGCTTCTGTTTGTCATAGTTTGATAAATTTTTGAATCATTGTTCTCCTGTATGTAATGTGTCATTTTCCCCTGGTTACTTTTACAATTTTCTTTTAACTCTAGTTATCGACAGTTTTGTTACTGGTGGGAGAGTCTGCGTTGTGTGAACAGAGGTCTCGGTCCTTGGATTCTCCACAAGAAGATTTATGTGGGGATCCCAGATCAAATAAAGACAGCCAGAAGGAAAGTAGCAAGCAGGAAGCAGTTTATTAAGTGAAAGTACACTCTTAAGGTGAGAGAGCAGGCAGGTTAGAAGAGGTGGAACTGGCCTCTTGATTGTTTGGAGATTGGATATTATTGGGTCTTGGGGGGCTAGGAGGAGCTGTGACATTCACTGGGGTGGTCTCTAGTGGGAATTTCGTTTGGGAAAGTCCTCCCACAGGTTGGGAGGGGAAGCTTTTGACCCCCACTAGATTGGTACCTGATGTTAAGGCAGCCTTTCTCATTGGGAGGGGTGTGGCTGTACCTGCAATGCAAATATATTATAATGAGTCTAGGGGTTACCCTGGGGCAGGGGTGGAAGGGGAGAGGGTATGCTCGGTACCTGAGGCTCTTGATCTGTCAGCCCCAAGGCCTTGGAAGCCACAAGGTTAGAATGTTGTGCCCTGACCCCCTTCCCTGGATGCTTTTAACATGCGGCTTATTTAATACCATCCTTGCCTCCAGCTCACATCTCTGTCATTCCCTCTTTGAGGACTTGGGACCCTGCCTGAGGACATTCCTTCCATTGCTGGTGTCTACCTTCTACCTGACAATTTGACTGCGATATGCCTAGGCATGGTTTTCTTTGTGTATGTCTTTCTGGGGTTTTACTGTGCTTCCTGATTATGCAAATTTATGTCTTTCATCAAATTTGAGAAGTTTTGGGGTGTTGTTTCTTTAAATAAGTTGTATGCCTCACACTCTCTTACCGCTCCTTCTTGGATTTGATTCATATCTGTTAGGCAGTTAATATTGTTCTCAGGTCTTTGGAGGTCTGTTCATTTTTTTTTTTTAGTTTTTCCTAATCTTTTTTCTCTGTGCTCTACACATCTGCATTGAACTGTCTTCAAGTCACTGATTATTTTCTTTGCTATTTCTATTCTCTTAAGCCAATATAGTAAATTTATAATTTCAGAAGTTGTATTTTTCAGTTTTAGAATTTCCACTTGGATTTTTTTTTTTTTTTTTTTTTTTTTTTTTACTATTTATGTTCTCTGTTGAGATTTCCTATCTTCTTATTCATGGCAAACATACATGTTTTTTCTTACTTCCTTGAGCATAGTTATAGCAGCTGTTTTATTTTTTTAATTTTTTAAAAAAGCTTATTAATTTTGAGAGAGAAAGAGAGAGAAGAACAGAGAGAGACAGAGAGAATCCCAAGGAGTCTCAGCACTGTCAGTGCAGAGCCCGATGTGGTTCTCAAACTCACAAACTGTTGAAATTATGACCTGAGCCAAAACCAAGAATCAGACGCTTAACTGACTGAGCCACCCAGGAGCTCCATAATAGCTGTTTTAAAATTCTTGTCTGCTAATTGCAATATCTAGGTCAACTCACCAATAGTGTTGGTTTCTTTTTCTTAAAAATGGCTCAAATATTCCTGACTGTATGTTGAGTAATTTTGGACTTTATCCTAGGCATTGTGAAAAATATTTTGTGGAAACTCTCAATTCTTCTGTATTTCTACTATAAGATTTTTATCAAAAAATTTACTTGCTCGGACTCAAACTTAACACTGTATTTTTGGTGGAGATGTAAATAATTCAGTTTCTTAACTTAGCTGCACTGCTTTAATTTGTTCCACACATGCATTCTTGGGGCAGCCAGAGACTTTGGCAGAAATTATGTACTTAACACAGGGCCTCCTGGTTCTTAACATGCCCTCTGGTTCTGTTTTTATGAGCCCGCCCCTCCCCCCCTTACTTTCTAGTATCTGTGGTGGTTATGAATTTTGTGTTCTTTTCTTTCCTGGCCAGAAATATGTGAGTATTTATGTCAAACTTTTAGTCACTTTACTTGGTGCCATCTTCACCCTGCTCACAAGTTCAAAGCCATTAAAAGATGTAAACTGTGCTAGTTTCTTCCAGTTTTTTTCTTCCTTCTAGAATTTGCCTGTGTTTTTCACTCTCCAGTGCCTTCAGGTCATTATTTTGCCCATGGTTCATAGCTGATATCTAAAAGATCCAGTAGGAGCTTACTTAGTTGTATTGGAAGTAGATACCAGTTTTATTTTGAAAAAAGTATGGTGACCATAATCCTTTCAGTGTTTGGAGTATTCGAAATCTTAACTCAGCTATGGGCACAGATATGTAATAAATGTTCATTGAAAGAATAAACAAATTAAACATCTGGCCCGATTACTTTTTCACTGAAATAGAAGGTTCTTTGACCTAATTAGATACACTGACTCTGTTTTTTTCTTGCTGTTAATTCAATTTATGGATATGAAGAGAGGAAGCAGTGATCTCTGTTTATCTGCGTGGTTGTTTCATGGACTCTTGCTTTCCTCAAATTAATATTTCCTAAGAATACCTGCCATTGTTTTCAACAGTACAAATCAGCCAACCAGAAGAGAAACATACCTTTAGTTTTAAAACAATAAGATAAACACTCCTTGTTTGTCATTGTTCTTAAGAAACAGACTTCAATTGTGAAGCAGGTCACTTGGGTAAAGAAGATTGCTTTAGATTTTAGTAAAATAATGGAAAAGTGCTTTGTGTTTTTTTTTATTTTTTTAAGTTTTTTTATTTTTTTAAATAATGTTTATTGAACTTCCATAAAAGACCACTGAATATTAAAAATGTAATATACAAAAGTGATGGTGAGATAGCAGAAGTTATAAAATGAACTCTGAAAGACAGAGGAGTAAATGAAAGAAAAATATATAAAACAATTTCAAGTGCAATATTGGAAAGATTAATGGAAGAATAAAACTAGTGGATATCATCAGGAAAGATCTAGAAAATAAAATAATAAAAAGATTGAAATAGCTATGAGAAAAGAGTTAAAATAAGTTAAAGGCAAAATAAGAATATTGAAGTTAGAATGGATCCAATATGCATCTAGTTAATTTTCCAGGAGAAGGTAGACAGAATAACAAAACGAAGCAACTACTTAAAGATATAATAAAAGAAAAATTTTCTAAAATAAAAAAGACATATAACTTCATACTAAAGGAAAAAAAAAACTGGGGCGCCTGGGTGGCGCAGTCGGTTAAGCGGCCGACTTCAGCCAGGTCACGATCTCGCGTCTGTGAGTTCGAGCCCCGCATCGGGCTCTGTGCTGACAGCTCGGAGCCTGGAGCCTGTTTCCGATTCTGTGTCTCCCTCTCTCTCTGCCCCTCCCCCGTTCATGCTCTGTGTCTCTCTGTCCCAAAAATAAATAAAAAACATTGAAAAAAAAAAATTTAAAAAAAAAATAAAGGAAAAAAAAAACTATTTAAGGAAAAATGTCCCAGGACATTAAACACCAAGATGTATTGTCATAAAATTACTGGTCCTGAAGATAAATACAAATACTTTAATAGGTATTTTCTTTTAGTTAACCATATTGATAATAAATATACAGTATTGATATCAAAATTGAGCAAAAATTGAGCAAAATTTTAAAATACAAGCAAATCAAGCTTATACAATTTAGCAAATTATATAAACTGTGCAAGCCTACATTTAAGACATTTTTTAAATTCCTAAAGAACACTGTCAAATTTTTAGAAAACTAATCATAAAAAAATCATGAAAAAAATCATAAAAATGTTTCTGAAAAAAATCATAAAAATGTTAATCTTCCATAAGCTAATTTATAAATTAATTTTAAACCCTAAAATTAATATACATTTTATTTTCAGAACAAAGCATCCTAAATTTCATTGGGAAAAGATAAATAAGAAAACTTATTACAAAGTAAATCAATGATGTAGTATTAACTTTATTAGGTGTTAAAATATGATAGAAAAGGGGCTCCTGGGTGGCTCAGTCGGTTAAGCGGCCGACTTCGGCTCAGGTCATGATCTCGCGGTCCGCGAGTTCGAGCCCCACAGCTCAGAGCCTGGAGCCTGTTTCAGAGAGAGGGAGACACAATTGTGTCTCCCTCTCTCTGACCCTCCCCCGCTCATGTTCTGTCTCTCTCTGTCTCAAAAATAAATAAAAACGTTAAAAAAAATTAAAAAAATATGATAGAAAGTTTTAGTAATTAAAATATTAAAGGAAGAGAGGAAAAAGAGCTAGAACTTGAGGCTGTTTCTCCAAGAAAAAGAAAGATTTCTCCTGAATAGAAAGAAAAATAAGTCTTTTCACTTTAGAATATTACTATTATTTTGACTGATTTTGAATTAGATATGCTTATTAGATGGAGAAGTTGAATCCATGCTAAATATATCATTGCTAATGGAAAAGTGCTTTGTAGAAAAACAACCACTTTCATGTGTTGTAAGGGATATGACATATGAACAATCAACAGTCTGTAATTATGAGAAGCTAATTTGATTGCTTTTTCCAAAAATAATTCAATTACTGAAGTAGTAGTCAAAAGAAATAGAACAGATGTTTGATCTAATACCTCATACAATATTTTACTTAGCCACATATGAATAAATTAAAATTGGTTTTATGAATGTCAGTTCATAGCAGCGATGTTTATAGTTGAACCCCAAATTACTCATAGGATTTATTTTTGAACAACACCATGTAATTTGGAATGGAGAAAGTTTATGGAAAATCAGAGAAAGGGATTAGCAATAAAGATTTGAAAAGCATATATTGCTTATGAGAATATTTAAAACCTAGAAACTTCTAATAATGTTTTTAAAATATTTGCTTAATAGATTTATTTACTAAGTACAGTATGTTGCTAAATAGGGATAGCGAAAGACTGGGGAAGTGGTCATGGGAGCTTTTATGGTTTTATAATATATCTACAAATTCTTTGGTAGTCCTTCTTATCAAAAGGTAATGTCCAACCTTTTCACTGCTACCCTGACTTAGTGACTCACTTATCAACCAGAAAATGTAGAGAAGTTATGAGTGAGCGGCGCCTGGGTGGCTCAGTTGGTTAAGCATCTGACTTCGGCTCAGGTCATGATCTCTTGGTGGGTTCCAGCCCTGCATTGAGTTCTGTGCTGACAGCTCAGAGCCTGGAGCCTGCTTCAGATTCTGTGTCTCCCTCTCTCTCTGCCTCTCACTCTCTCAACCTCTGTTGCATGCTCTCTCTCTCTCTCTTTCAAGAATAAACATTAAAAAAAAATTATGAATGATTTCTGAGGCGAAGTCATAAAAGGTATTCCTGCTTCTGCCTTACTTTTGCTTTGATCACTCAACCGTGGGGAAGCCTGCCACAATGGCATTAGGACAATCAAGACACCCTACTGAGAGGTTACAGGTGAGGAACTGAAGCTTCCTGCCAACAGCACAAATTTACTAGCCGCTTAAGTGAGCCTCAGTCAAGTCTAGCTTCAGTCAAGTTTTCATTTCCCGATGACAGTAGCCCCAGCTGACAACTTGGTTAAAACCTCACGTGAAACCCTGAAGCAGACCCACCCAGCTAAGGCACTCTGGAATTGCTGACCAACAGAAACCATGAGAAGAATAAATGTCTATTGTTTTAAACAACTAAGTTTTTAGGTAGTACGTTATGCAGCAATAGGAGGTCACAAAAGTCTAGTTATGTTTATTTCCATTGTTATATAGAAATGGCATGGAGCTTATATATTAGCTGTTTATTTCGGGTTTTACTACCTCTCCTTAGGGTGGGAGGCCAGTTTCCTTAAATGAGGGCTGAGATTCTCCCTGTATGTCTCTGATACAGTGATTGGGTGTGTGGGGGGTGGGGTGGTGGGGGCAGGGGTGGTAAACTGGGAGGACTGAAGTAAGGTCAGAAATAGGATATAAGTGTGAAGGTCTGTATCTAAAATATCAGTTTTATCAATTTGAAAATTTTTGATTGAAATGAATTGCCATTAAAAAAATAAATATCCTTGTTAATCATTCTACAATATATATTTATCTCAAATCAGCACATTGTACTTGAAACATATACAGTTATATTTGTCACTAATTCATCAGTAAAGCTTGAAAAAAAATAGCCTCGGGAGTGTAAAGTCCATAGGGTGTTCACACGTTACGGTAGACTGTTTGAAGAGGACATTGCATTGCTGAACACATGGCTAGAACATGGTGGAAGAGGACACTGGGGAAAGGCAGACTGAGTGCACAGGGAAGGTGGAATGGCCAGGCTCGGAAGGGCCCTGAAGTGGACTTGGTAGCCAATAAGCAAGGTGAAAGTGAAGTGAGAACTAAGGCACTTTTGTTTCAAAAGACCTATAAAAAGAGGAAATAACCAGTGGAATTCTGAAATTTACCCTTGGGCTTTGCCATGGTCAATTTTAGAATAATACTAAAAATCTTCTTGGTGCCCTCTGTGTCCTCTGTGGCATATTCTTAAAAATATCAAGTCCAATGCCTGTCCTACCATATACCTATGAAGAAAGGTCCACCTCAGTTGTGCTACATGGATTACATTACATGAAGCTAGTACCCAGGCATTAGAGGTGTTATGCTATGCATGCTTTTGCAGCCAGAGTCCTGGATGATCCTGGTTGCCTTCTGTGTTTCCCCCTTCATAGCAATGCAGTTATATTCTGCCTGGAATGATCATGATTTCTCCATATGTGTTTTCTTCCAGATTGTAAGGTAACTAGTAGTTGGGGCCCTTTCTTATCCATTCTGGTGCTCTCTGCTGAAAATATTGGTATAAGTGTTTGTGGAATTGTGTTAATTATAGATTTAGCAACAAATTTAGCATTTTGTTGAATAACATTGAACCAATATGGCTTCATATAAAAACAACAACAACAACAACAAAACAGATTTTAGAAATACCCAATACTTGCTCAAGCTCTACACTTACTGAATCTTAAGGCCTAATGAGAATGCTCTCCTCAATTTTTGGAGGCCTAGTTAGAAAATTTGGGTGGAATTGGATGAAGAAGGAAAAATAGAAGGGGAGGAATAGGATCCAGCCATGACATTGTCCCTGTAAAGACAAATTATAAAAGGTATAGGAGAGATGAAGGAGAGAAAGAAAGAGGGAGAGAGGGAGAGGGAGAAGGACATAAAAGGATATGCAAGAGATAGGGGTAAATGGAGGAAAAAAAAATTATGACATTGAATGGTATGTGGTGAAAGATGAGATGTCTAAATGAGAGACAGAAACAATGTTATCATAACAGGACATAAAATCTAGGACTATTCCAATTAATGGATATGTCACTGATTTTCTTTTATGCAGTGCTCAGTTGGGTGCTTTGGTTGCGGGGAGACAAAGATGTGACTAGATGAGATGTGGACTAGATTTTAACAACTAAAATTCACTTTAAGGATACACATGTGTTAGAACAAAGACAAGGAAGTCAAGGAACCAACACCATTCTCGTGCTCAGCAAATCCCTTCCTTGGCTTGCAAGGCCTTTCTCCAATTCTCTCTGACTCACAGGCTGGACCACTCAGGTTCTTTCATCTGCAACCTGAAGGGAGCCAGTGGGACTGGCTTTGATAATCACCATCCTCTGATTGGACAGACGGTCCTATGGGCTGGTCTTTGCTTGCTTCAATCCTCTACTCTATACCTATCCCTGTGCAAAGAACCTGGGGCAGCTTTGTTGAGTGATCATGGTTCCCTTTGTGGATGGAGGTGGCACCGTGATTAAAATTTTCAATTTAAATATAAATGATAATATGAAAGGAAAAGAAAACCCTGAATCATATTTGTAGACAACCCACAACGTTTCACACAAAGATCCAAATGTGTAGTATGATAACAAGGAAGGCATTTGATATATGAGTCTGAAAGAGAAATTTTACTTCTTTTACTTCTTCTTGAGCCCCCTACTCTGATTTATGAATCCATCTTTAACTTGTTTCAGATTTTCCCTGGCACTCTAAATCCTACATCTTATGTGTTGTGGGATTTTTCTGCCTTTTACGTGCCCTCTTCTCTTGAAAACAAATGGGGGTATCACAGCTCCTGGGAGAGAAAACATTGGCAGCCCTTTCTGACTTCGTGAGTGGGTGTGCAGAGACAGACGATTCCACACCTGACATCTGCTTCCTTTAATACCCCTCAGGGTCTTTGTCCTGTATCTCTCAAAACCCCTTCAAAATCACTTGAAACCATTTCAGACTTTTCAAGGACAGTAAATGCTCCCACAGCATAAATAGGTTGCTCCTGTCAAATTGTTGCACTGTGTCTCAGGTGAAAACCATATTAATGTCTTTTTCTTCATACTTTACAAGCAAAATTTCATTAAGGCAAAAGGTAAGTCATAGAAATGTATTTCTCTGGTGTGCTTTTGTTGTGTTACTAGAAGTAAACATCTTCAATACTGTAGTTGCTGTTATAATAAAAATCAAAGTAGATGATGGTGTTTGTATCATGGGTGCTGAGGGCTTCTTAGCAGCACCTTCCCCTGCCACTGTGGACTCCTTGAGTTTTCAAGTTTTCTTGTGTTCTTACCAGCTGATAATAGGGTCGTTCTTCTCATGGTCCCAGTGGCCACTGAGAGCTGTTTGTGGGAAGCCACTGCATGATGATCTCAAGATCCAGACAAGGGCAGGCCCTGAATGATAGAGGACCACAATTTACATTTGCTGCATGCCTTGCCTCAGGTGCCTGGCATGATGTCTCAATCCCACAGGCTCTTGAAAAGGAAAAGGCAGCCACAGGCAAAAGGGAAACAGAACAAATCTACGAAATGCAAAGGTGTTTACTCTGCATTTTAGCTTTAGAAATGCTCAAATCCCACGAGGAGGACAGAAGGGAGCTTACAGAAACATATTGTGAGCAGAGCAGACAGAGTGTAGTGATTTTCAAAAATCTGCTGTAACCTTCTGGTTCAGTTTTTGTTTCCCTGAGGGCAAGGGAATAAGATTTTGTATTTTCCCTTGTGTAGGAGTTCACATCTGGATAAAGCCTATCTTGGCTTCATGGGTGAATGTTTGGAGAGACTGTTTATGTTTCCAGTGTGAGGATAATTTTGGAAACCAAGGTGTATTGATTGATGATGGAGAGCTATGCTTAGCCAGTATTGAGGTAGTTTTTATGCATCTGCTAGAACAGGTTTCTTGATGACACATAACGGATTGCTTGAAATTTGTGAAAGAGAGTGCATAGTGATTAAGAGCATAGACCTGGGAACCAGACTGTCTGGGTTTCAATCCCTGCTCTGCTGCTAACAAGGTACATGACCTGGAAAAAATTATTTAATTTCTTTGTGCCTCAGTTTCCACATTTCAGAAATGGGATAATAAGGGGCACCTGGGTGGCTTAGTTGGTTGAGCGTCCGACTTCAGCTCAGGCCACGACCTTGTGGTTCATGGGTTCAAACCCCGAGTGTGCTGACGGCTCAGAGCCTGGAGCCTGCTTCATATTCTGTGTCTCTCTCTCTGCTCCTTCCCCGCTTGTGCTCTCTCTCTCTCTCTCAAAAAAACATTAAAAAAATAAATGGGATAATAACAGTATCTACTTCATAAAGTTGTTGTAAGGATTAAAAGGCTCAATATTTATAAAATGCACTCAGCTTGTCCCTGGTCTAAGGTGAACTCTACATAAGCATTTGTTGCACACGTATGAATAAATACATGAAGACTTGATGTTATCCTAAGTCATCAGCCAACTTTTGTGACCTTGGACAAGTCACTTAACTTCTGTAGCTATACTTTAGCCCTTCCCCATAGTAAAGGGGGGTGGACAAGCTCCATCCTACTTGTACAAATCTGATTCTATGTTACAGTGTTTGGAATTGGTTGTAAATACTATGGATATAAAAATCAGAGTCCCTACAGAATTATCTGTAGAGATGGGTGGATATGAGTCAAGTGTCTTTTCATTTGCCCAGTACTTGAAAGCATGGGATGATAGGTGGATAATCTTGGAGTCAGGAGCTTATCTATACAGGCATCTGCCAGGTAAGAAGGAACAGACAAGCTCACATCAACCATGAGATATTTTCCTATTAAAAACGAAAACTTTATGGTCTAGTCTGTGTACAGTCTGGCTAAAGCTAGGATTAGGAAGTATCTATACCTTAATCAGAAGAAAGAGAAAGCCAAAGATTAAAAACAGCAGGGAAGCTTAGCCACTATCCAGGCTCAGTCGAATGTGTAGGTGAGATATAGGTTGTTCTGTACACTTTCATTGACACTCTCAGGGGAGGAATGATAAAATGAAGCAGCAGAGCAGGGTGTTTTTAAAAAAGATTTTTATTAAGATAAAGTCCACCGTATTTAGAGAATTCACTTCTTGTGAAATTGGTGAAAATTTAAATTCTTAAGTTAGGTGGAAAAAGAATTATAGCCGAAAGACTACACCATTTCATTGAACAAAGAATGATATACCTTATAATGTATAATTTAAGTCAAGACTGAGTATCTTTAGGATTCTTAAAATATTTTTCAATTTTTCCTTTTCCCTTTATTTTTTAGTTGTTATCAGAGGTGTGCTTTGAGTATCACCTTAGCTCTTGTTAGTGGTTTTGAGCTCCTTGAAAAAAAAGAACACTGCTGAAAGGAGCCATGAATAAATAAGAAGTCAGTGTAGATTTGCAAATATTTTCTCAAAGGTCTAAGGGTCACTGAAGTGTTGGTAAATGGAAAAAAGGAACAGTTAAAAGGAAGACATCAACACAAATCGAAAACTTCAAGCGAGAACACACAGAGAAGCAGAAATATTTAATTAAATTAATGTCTGCTGAAAGGGTCAAGATGTTATAAAAACCACATAGAGTAGAAAGACCTTTGAGAGTGGAAGAGGCATGTGAATAAATAAAAAGGAAGTGTGGCAAGACTTTAAATGGATAAGGCTGTGAGTTTATGTTTTAAACAGGCTGATTTTCAAAACCTAGGCAAAGTCTTTACTATTAGAAAGTCACGAAGACCTTTCAAAAAAGCCTGGGATATTGTATTCAGTTTGAGGCATTTCACTGCCGGGAAGATGAAGGCAAACAGAGATGGGAATTCAGAGGGAAAAAACCCACACAACAAAAGTATTTCAGAGTCTGTGGAGGATAGACTTTTCAAGAGAAAGTATGAATAAATAGAATAAATAATAACTTGGTTTGTAAAGTCTAAAGAGAGGGAGGTGATATGTTGTATGTGCCTAAAATTTAACAGAGCAAAATCACAAGGTAACAGGCAGTGTCTCATTTAAATCCTACCAACTTATTTAGTTATCAGTGTAACTCTGCCCTTCACATTAAGGTATGAGCATTTATTTGTCAGCATTTGTTGTATATGTGGAACATTTATACACACACACACACACACACACACACCTCTACAGCCAGTAAGTGCCCAATCTTCGATCTTGGCTCTGGCTAGGATGAGTGGCTGATATTATCCATAGGAATATACAGTACAATTTTTTTAAAGATGCAGTTTTATTTATTGTGAATTATGGAGGGGAGGTGGTGTTGCTTGTCATTACAATACTAAGGGAATTAAGTATATGTTATCATTTTACTCTCACTGTACAATAAATGAGAAACTCTGTAGAAGACACTGAGATTCACTGAAATAAATTATTTAACACATACGAACAGGTATGAGGCTCAAAATATATAGACTTAATATTGTTGCAGCTGAGATATGACTGTATTCATATATTTTCTGTTTATTACCCATTCTCTTCCCTACCTTATTTGAAGCCTTCTACATACACAGTAGGTGCGCTAAACAAAAATGTACTTAGTAGATGAATGCAGTTGATTTCTAAAATGGGATGTTTTCAACCTTATTCAGAGTCCTTTCTGGCTGTGTAAGCCATAGATTACCTTGTGCTATGGTTGGGTAGCTGTGTATGTTCAATCAATGAGAGCACTGGGCTGAGGAGTTAAGCAAATGTTGTTTTGTGCTTCCAGCTGGACTTCAAAATGTGGCAGTCTCTGTTTTTGTTGCCGACTAGTGTTTCTCAAGAAAATATAAAAATTGTCATCTTCTCTGTCAGCATGAGTTCGCTGAATCATTGACTCACTAGCACAGACTATAGCAAAAAGATGTTTTCCTTTGCTATGGATTTAATCATTTTATGGGGAGCAGTTTCCAAAAACTCTGAGCTTAATGCAATAAAAGTGACATTTAATGCACAACAGGTATTAATAGAAGCTATCACAACTAAGTAAAGGTGAATAGAATCTTGGAAAGTGGCAGTTACGGGCGGATGACTGGAATTGAATGCGGAAGGCCAAGACAAAATTAGAAAAGGCAGTAACATCTCAAATTGGCCAGCAGGCGTCACCCAATAACCAGAAAACAAATAGGAGGGCTGTGTATTTATTCTCCTTGCTGTATCTCCCTGCTGAAATGCAGAACTGAAAATTCTCCCACAGGAGATGTCAGGATACCCTACAGAGACACAAATGGAACTCACTTATAATCCTAACTCAAAACTGAAAACAGCAGTTCTTGTCTCAGAAACAATGCTTCTCGCTGGGAAAAGGGGGAAAACCTCAGGGCCAACTCTGGGGCTCTGCTATGTGTAGGGTAGCAAAAAATATTGGACGGAGTCCGTTGGGGCTGGAAAGAGAGTAGAAGATACCTGAGGGGACGAGACTCCCTTTGGGTTCAGATGCTATTGATCTAACTTCAGAGACCCAGAACAGAGAGCCCAGCCTCCAGTCAGGTTTCCTTTGCTGTGTTCAAGTACAGAACATTAAAGAACTGTTCCTGACCTCTCATGTTTCAAAGGGTTTTGTAAAATGCACCTTTAAAACATTAAAAAAAGTTCAGATCTCTGGGTTTTTCCACAATGATTCTTCTTTTCTTTGTACGGCTACTCTCTACTTGCCCTTCTCTTCAATGTCTGCCATAAAAAAAAAAGGTGTGTCCCCATCAATTCTTTGGGTTTCTGAATCATTCTTTGAAAGGATTTTCAAGGGGTTGGGTTAGTAACAAAAGTAGCAGCCAACATTATTGAGAGTGTACTGGGTTAGGCTCTGCCCTGAGCTCTCACTGAACATGTGTGTGTCATCTGATAACCCTCAAAGTGGCCCTATGATGTAGACTCCATTTTAAGAACAAGGAGACTGAGCTTCACAGAGAGCTAAAGCAGAGACCAGGTTTGCTTGCTGCCTGTTCTGAACACCCATGCTGTTGGACTGCAAATCTCAGGCCACAGGAGACAAAAGAACATTAAAATTCAACCATTTCAACCATCTGTCTGATCCTTGAATTTTCTATGGTATTTCTATCAACTGGTTGCTTTATTGTGGTTATATATTAGTGTCATAGGGAACCACGAGTCTATTCTTTCTTTGGACATCTCTGACTATGAGAAGATTCTGCCTGATAGTCATCTGCAAGAGAACCTCAGCTCCTACAGGGTCAGAAGAAGAAGACTGAGTTTTCTTCCCATGACAGGACTTTAAACATTTGAAGGGAGTTATTCTGAATTTCCCAGTTATTAATCAGGGTTCTCCAGAGAAACAGAAGCAATAGGAGATATATGCATATGTATAGAGATTTATTATATGAATTGGCTCATGTGTTTATGGAGACTGATAAGTTGTATATCTGCCATCTGCAAGTTGTAGAAACAGAAAAATTGGTGGTATAATTCGGTGTGAGTCTGAAAGCCTGAAAACCAGGTAACTTACGGGTAAGTCCCAGTCCAAGTTCAAAAGCCCCCAAATCTAGGGCTGATGGTTTAAGTTTCGGCATCTAAAGGTTGATGTCTAAAGGTAGGAGATGATGGATGTCTCAGAGACCGTGAATTGATCCTTCCTCTGCCTTTTTGTTCTACTCCATCCCTCAGTTGATTAAATTATGTCCACCTGCATTGGTGAGAGTAACCTTCTTTTTTCAGTCTGACTCAAATGCTAATCTCTTCTGAAAACACTTTGACAGATATACACAGAAATAACGGTTTAGTCCGGTCAAGCAGACACATAAAAGTAACCGTCATGCCCCAAATCTTCTGTTTGTTAATTACATTAAGATCTCTCAGAGATCTTTATTTTATGTTTTTTAAACATGGTATCACTTTCAGTCATTTCTCCATCTGAATGAATTGTACTTTGTCCATGTTTTTCCTAATCTGTGGTGCCTGGAGTGGAATGAGGTCAGCCAGCAGCAGCACTGTTAAGATACTATGTCTCATTGATGCTGGTTTTCTGAGAAATACTCAAACTTCTTTTTCTTTTTTTTTTTTTTTTAATGTTTATTTATTTTTGAGAGAGAAAAAGAGAGAGTATGAGTGGGGAGGGGTAGAGAGAGAGGGAGACACAGATTCTGAAGGAGGCTCCAGGCTCTGAGCTGTCAGCACAGAGCCCAATGCGGGGCTTGAACTCAAGAACCTTGAGATGATGACCTGAGTTGAAGTTGGATGCTTAACTGACTGAGCCATCCATGCAGCCTGAAACACTCAAATTTCTGTTTTCTCCCTTCGTTTTGTGTATTGTCTCTTCATTTCTCAGAAATGATGTTTGTGCTGGGTCTTTATAGCCACAACTCTATGATGAAAAAACACACCACTATATGATGAAAAGTAATTTAATGATGGCATGTAACAAAGGGCAAGAATGTTTTAGTAAACAGTAGGCTCAGTGGTAGACAATGGCAGGATTTAACCTCCAAAATATTAATTGACTGTTCTTACAGCATCATGTGCTAATGATGCTTTATAGATTATGGTGAACACATTAGGCTGGGTTGAAATGATAAAGTTGCTGTTATGTTTACCCACAGTTTAGGAGTTTAGTACTAAATTCCTGGCCAGCTATCTCTATATTTTTATAAAAACTCATACTTAAATAACTTTAAATGTATAGACTATAAAAATAACATGCTAAAGCCCTTGCCTTCTTAGGAACAATTAGCAAGTATAATTTTAAAGACTACTCAGCTATCCCAAGAAACTGTTTTGAACAAGTTGGAAACAGAATTAAACAGCATGTCATGCAAAGTAGTGACTGAGCTAATGTTTCTTTTTTCTTTGTGAGGGACTCAGGGTATTATATGTAAACAATCTGAACTAAGGTTGCATAAGATGTCAATTCAAAGTTATTAAAGTCATTTTATAGGCACTAAAAAACACCTTGCAATATCTTATCATTCTCAAATTTCGTAAGTAGACAAAATCTATTTGCACATGGTTGTGTTCAGATGACATTAATTTTTAATGTGGTTAAACTCCATTTGAATGTATGCCAAGATAGAAGCAATGATTAGCTTATTTGGAATATTACCACTTTATTCTTCTCATTATTGAATAACCTCTATTGAAGGGAGAGATTTCATGAAGATTTCCTATCTGACCTCTTGAGTAGTCATAAAATTAAAGCTCTGAGCTTGACTTTTAGACCTCATACTGACCCAGGGCAAATTAGACCTTGTTTAGGACTTGAGTTGAAAGAGATTGAGCCAATGCTTAAAGGAGTGTTTAATTTAAATAGCAGAAGAAGATAGAGAATACGATTTAAGAAATTTTTCCTTGATAAAGGGAAGGAACTTCCTGCCATAAGAAGGTCAAAAGAGAAGGATCAGAAGGGATAGAACTAGAAGAGATAGAATATTTGAAAAGGGATCCAGTGCCATTTCTCTTTGGGTCTCAAACAAGATTGCTGATGATATTACCAAAACCTGATATAAGTTGAGGGGTCATTCAAACAAAATAGGGATCTGTCTCCAGCTGAAATCTGGAGCAGAGACATGCTTACCAAGTACCTCACAACACAGTGCAACACAGGCGGGTTTAGAAGAAGAAGAAGAAGAAGAAGAAGAAGAAGAAGAAGAAGGAGAAGAAGGAGAAGAAGGAGAAGAAGGAGAAGAAGGAGAAGAAGGAGAAGAAGGAGAAGAAGGAGAAGAAGGAGAAGAAGGAGAAGAAGGAGAAGAAGGAGAAGAAGTGCTGTTCTTAAGCAGTGATGGTCTCACAAAACTGCACACTCTCTAAGGTTGTACAGGGAGGCCATTCTTGCTATTGGCAAGCCTGGGGAGTGGGGGTGGGGCAGGTGTGTCAGGAGAGAGGGAATAAGTCTGAGGTCCAGACCACTAGGACCTTATCAGACATGACAAAATCAGAGACTTAGGAAGAACTTGGCATAGATCAGATGTTACAGATTCAAATACTTGCAAGGCAGTGAGTGTGTAACATGGATATTTCAGTTGGCTTGCCCTTTTTCTGGAACTGTGAGACTGCTGTGTGATGAAGCTTGGTGAGCTTGCTAGAGGATGAGAGACCGCATAGAGCAGAGGCAAGTGCTCCAGCTAAGTCTCCTTAGAACAAACAGCCTGTCCACACAACCTGTCCCTGAGAATGAGGCCATCTTGGCCCATCCAGCCTCAGCCAAGCTACCAACTGACCACAGAGACTAGCCACATAGGCCCAGACTAGAACTGCCCAGCTAACTCAGAATGGTAAGAAATAATATGATTGGTATTTAAAAAAAAAAAAACAACAAAACACCCTTTATCATTATTCTCAAGTTCCATAACTGCAAAAATCTATTTACATGTCTTGTTTTTAAGGTTTGTTTGTTTGTTTATTTATTTATTTTGCTAGAAAGAGAGAGAGAGAGAGAGCACACAAGTGGGAGACAGGCAAAGAGAAGGAGAGACAGAATCCCAAACAGGCTCCTTGCCATCATTGCAGAGCCCAAAGTGGGGTTCAAACTCAGAAACTGTGAGATCATGACCTGAGCCAGATCAGGAGTTGGACTCCTAAGCCATTGCACCACCCAGGCTCCTCACATGTCTTTTTTTTTTTTTTTTTTTTTTTTTTTAAATTGAGGTAAAATCTACATATAACATTATATTTGTTTCAAGTGTACAATATAATAATTTGGTTTTTGTATATCCTATGAAATGATCCCTGCAATAAGGCTAGTTATGATCTATCACCATAAAGTTAACCCCTTTTATCCATTTCACCTACCTCCAATCCCCTTCCCCTATGATAACCTCTAATCTATTCTCTGTATATGTGAGTTTTTGTTTGTTTTGTTTTTTAGATTCCTCAGATAAGTAAAATTACATGGTATTTGTCTTTCTCTGACTTATTTCACTTAGCATGATGTCTTCAAGGTTCATCCATGTTGTTGCAAATGGCAGGATTTCCTTCTTTTTATGGCTGAGTAGTATTCCATGGTATGTAAAAACCACATCATCTATCTATCTATCTATCTATCTATCTATCTATCTATCTAGAGCACAAGCAAGGTAAGGGTGGAGAGAGGAGAGAAAGAATCCCAAGCAGGATCCATGCTCTTATCACAGAGCCCGATGTGGGACTTGAACTCACGAGCCATGAGATCATGACCTTTGCTGAAGACTGAGCTACCCAGGCACCCTGATATATACCACGTATCCTTTTTCATTTCATCCTTTGATGGACACTTAGGTTGTTCCCATACAATGATATTATAAATAATGCTGCAATGAACATAGGGATATCTTTTCAAGTTAGTGTTTTTCACTTTATCTGGATACCCAGAAGTAGAATAGCTGGATCATATGGTAGTTTTATTCTTAATTCGTTTGAGGAATCTCCATACTGTTTTTCCACAGTGTTGCACCAATTTACATTCTCACCAACAATGTGCAATGGTTCCCTTTTCTCCACATCCTCTCCAGCATTTACTGTTTCTTGTCTTTTTGATAATATTCATTTTAACAGGTATGAGGTGATATCCATTGTGGTTTTCATTTACATTTCTCGGATGTTAGTAATGTTGAACATCTTTTCATATGCCTATTGACCATCTTCTTTGAAAAAAAAGTCTATTCAGCTCTTATGCCCATTTTTTTCATTGAAAATTTTTGTTGTTATTGAGTTGTATGAGTTCTTTATATATTGTGGATATTAACCCCTTTTTGATATATAATTTACATATATCTTCTCCTATTAAGTAGGTTGTGTTTTCATTCTGATGGTTTCCTTTGTTGTGCAGTTTGATATAGTGTGTAGTTTGATATAGTCCCAGTAGTTTATTTTTACTTTTGTTTCCCTTGCCTTTGGAGTAGATCCAAAAAGATCATTGCTAAAACTGATGTCAAAGAGCTTAGTGCCTTGGTTTTCTTCTAGGAGTTTTATGGCTTCAGGTCTTACAAGTTTTAATCCATTTTGAATTAATTTTTATGTGATGTAAGATTGTGGTCCAGTTTTATACTTTTGCTGTGGTTGTCCAGTTTTCCCAGCACCATTTATTGAAGAGATTGTCCTTTCCCCATTGTTGTAATTGTCCTTTCCCCTTTGTTGTAAATTAATTGACTGTATATGTGTGGGTTTATTTCTGGGCTCTCAATTCTATTCCACTGATCTGTGTCTGTTTTTGTGCCAGTCCCATACTGTTTTAATTACCATAGCTTTGTAGTGTAGTTTGAAATTAGGGAGTGTAATACCTCCGTCTTCACTGTTACTCAAGACTGTTTTTGCCACTTGGGATCTTTTGTGATTATATACAAATTTTAGAATTATTTGTTTTAGTTTTGTGAAAAATGCCATTGGGATTTTGATAGGGATTGCACTGAATCTGTAGATTTCTTTGAGTAGTATGAACATTTTGACAATAATAATTTTTCCACTTCATAAGCCTGGAATATCTTTTCATTTACTTTTGTCATCTTTACTTTCTTTCATTAATGTCTTACAGTTCTTAATATACTGGTATTTCACTTCCCTGGTTAAATGTATTAGGTATTTTATTCTTGTCTTAAGCAATTACAAGTGGAATTGTTTTTGTAATTTCTGTTTCTGATAGTTAATTATTTGTATAGAAAAGCAACAGATATATGGATATCAATTTTGTACCCTGTTACTTTATTTTATTGGTTCTAACATTTTTTTTTGGTGGAGTCTTTAAGGTTTTCTCTATATAGTATCATGCCATCTGCAAATAGTGACTGTTTTACTTTCCAATTTGGAGGGCTTTTATTTCTTTTTCTTGCCTAATTGCTCTGGCTAGAACTTCTAATGCTATCTTGAATAAAAGCAGCAGGAGTGGGCATCCTTATTTTGTTCCTGATCTTAGAGGAAAAGCTTTTAGCTTTTCACTGTTGAATATGATGTTAGCTGCGGGTTCACGTTGTTTCAATATAACATCACCTGGATGGCATTAATGTTAATAAACATCATTTAAATCTTTTGGGTCAAGATAAAAGCAATGATTTGTTTATTCTGAGAAATTACCAATTTCATCTACTACCACATTGGGCAGCATCATTCCTTACTGTGTTATAAGGTCAATAAAAATGAAGTTAATCATATATACTGATGAAATATTTTTTGCTGAAATCTGGACACTCTGAGCAACCTATTGGTACAGAGTTATGCTTGTCTTTGGTCTAGCCCTAGAGTCTAGAATTCCACAATTTTAAAGGTTAGTTTCTGCAGTTGAAGGTATTTTAGATTTTCCCAGTTATAGAGCCAGAGAAAGCTTCAGAGACTGTCAAATCCAAAGGGTTCCAACTGATAGTTTATCGGCCAAACTTGGCTAGCAGATGTGTTTTGTTTGGCCTATACAATGTTGGCTCACAGATTAAAAAAAAATTGAATCAGTCACATTGCCAAATATCTGAAATTGGATAATTACATTAAAAATCTACATTTCCAAATTATCTTGAAAAAAATTTGGAAGTACCAGCAACATTGAGCCTGCAGGACAATAGTTAATTGAAGCAGAATGCAGGCTGTTCCTTTTATATGGAGCAGGAGCCCATAAAGTCCCCAAAGAAATCACCTCTCCCCACAACATAACACCTCAGTTTGCTTTCCTCATCCATGTTACACACTCAGCCTCTGTAAGTATTTGAATTTATAACTTCTGAATTTGCTTGAATCACTTTTTCAGGTAAGCAAACAGGGGTTCAGATAAAAGTGACTCTGTCATGGGCTTAAAATATGGTATAAATATAAATCATTATTATCTGTGGAACTGATATTAGCTTTTCTTCCCACCTGGTAGCTGGGTGAGGGGAAAGTTAACTTTGAATGGGTGTGAGCAAAACAGAAAAGTATGGGATTTTCCAAGGTAAGAAAGGTGGAGAGCAGTTTAGAGACACCAGGATCAGTGTCCCCTTAAGTCTCTAAGTGGTTAGAGGTGGAGGCCCCTGGAAGGCAAAGAAGGAGGCAAAAGACATAGAGGGCAAGGAAGACAAACATTTCTTGCTTCATTATTTTGTTTCTTATCTGCCATGTTGGCCTAATGATCTTTGCTGGGAAAACATAGTCCTACATTTTGATGATGCTGATAGACTTTGAAGTGCATTAAAGTCTCTAAAAAAACACAGAAGAAACTGTGAGACTCCAGCTACATAGATGGCCAAGTCCTAATTTTAAAATATAGTTCTTAAAAGTTCTTTAAAATTTTTTTTTTTTTAAATCGAGGGGACCCTGGGTAGCTCAGTTAAGTGTCCGACTTTGGCTCAGGTCATGATCTAATGGTTCCTGGGTTTAAGCTCTGCATCAGGCTCTCTGCTGTCAGCACAGAGCCTGGGACCTGTTTTGGATCCTCTGTCTCCCTCTCTCTGCCCCTCCCCTGCTTGCTCTCTCTCTCTCTCTCAAAAATAAATAAATCAATAAAAATAAAAATAAAAATAAATCTTATCACAAGAAAAAATAAATTTATAGTTAGATATGGTAATGGATGTTACCTAGACTTACCTTGGTGATTATTCCACCATACATACATATATGTGAGTATATGTGATTAATTATGTTGTATACTTGAAACGAGTGTTATATGTTAATCATAACCTCAATAAAGAAATATCTCCTAGAAATCTCTCTTCCCCTATATCCAGTCATTAGCCAGATTCTGTCTTGAAAATGTATCTTGAATCTGTGAGCTTTCTTCAATTTTATTCCTATCATCACCATGGGAGTTGAGATCACCCTCATTTCACTAACCTCCTGACTAGTCTCCATGTTCGAGGTGGCCTCTCATCAACCTGTCCTGCTCAGACCCTCCCATGATTGTAAATCAGGAGATGAGTTATTGCACAGGCCTACAGATTGGGCATTACTACAGATTGGGTGTAATGTGATTTCACCTGTGTGATACCTGATTGTGATTATATGATATGTGGGCAGTTTATCAGGATGTGATGGTAGCTTTTTCAGGAATTATACTTGGATCCCAGATGTTAAACTAAGGTAGAAGTGTTTGCTAATGGTGGCTTTTGCAACCATAAAAATTAATTCTGCTAGGGTATAAAATTGTTGTGGCTGAGGAATATGAAGTGGTAAATTCCAGTTTGGAATGTCCTAAGGCCTGGAAGCACCTTACTGTGGACAGATAGAGGACTACCATTGCCACCAACAAGTGACATTTCCAATAAATAAATGGGAGACTCACTGAACATTTTATAGCCTAACATCCTCAGATGTCCCTTGTTGAAAATGTATCCTTTGAGCTCATTAGAGCAAAAAATAATTTGTTATATCAGAGTCCTCAGTTTTACTAATTTTGTTAAAAAAATTTTTTTTTAATATTTATTTATTTTTGAGAGAGACAGAGCATGAGCAGGAGAGGGGCAGAGAGAGAGGGAGACACAGAATCCAAAGCAGGCTCCAAGCTGTCAGCACAGAGCCTGATGCGGGGCTTGAACCCACAAACCGGGGGTTCATGACCCAAGCTGAAGTCAGATGCTTAACTGACTGAGCCACCCAGGCGCCCAGTTTCACTAATTTTCAAACTTTATTCTTGTGTCTACTAATTCACTGGTTTCAGTTTGCTCATATCCAATTCCTTCTTCACACAGCTGACAGAATAATTTTTTTTTATCACCAAATTTAATTAGGGCATTTCTCTACTCTGAAAATGCAGACCTTTGATCTTAGGATAAATTCTATTCTTCTCACCCTTGTCTTACCGCTCAAGCTTCTTTTCTACTTTCTTCTTCTCCTTCACACTTTAAAATTCAGCTATATAAAATTGCTGTTAGGGGGTGCCTGGGTGGCTCAGTCAGTTAAGTGTCTGACTCTTGATCTCAGCTCACATCCTGATCTCACAGTTTGAGATTGAGCCCTGCATCAGGCTCTGTGCTGACAGCAAGGAGCCTGGTTGGGATTCTCTCTTTGCCCCTCCCTCACTTTCATTCTTTCTCTCTCTCTCTCTCTCTCAAAATAAACTAAGAAAAGAAGAGAAAATTACTGTTAAATCATGGAATGAACTTTGATCTCTCCAGCCTCTAGAATTTGCACATACTGTGTTTTCCCTGCCTGGAATATATTTTTCCAAACTGCTAAGGATTGAATGTTTGTGTCCTCTCCAAAGTGATGTGTTGAAACCCAAACCCCCAGTGTGATAGCATTTGGAGGTGGGGCTTTTAGGAGGTAATTAAGGTTAGATAAGGTTATGAGAGTAGAGTTATTATGAAGATTCTTATGCCCTTATAAAAAGAGGAAGAGATATGTGATCTTCCTCTCTCTGCATGAATCTCCCTCCCTGAAGGATGTCCATATGAGGGTATAACCAGGGAGAGGGCTCTCACAAAGACAATGACCATGTTGGCATTCTGATCTTGGACTTCCAGCTTCCAGAATTATTAGAAATGTTGTTGAAGTCATTCAGTCTGTTATTCAGTTATAGGAGCCTGAAAAGACCGAGACACAAACCATGCCTATCAGCTTAACTCCTGTCCATCCATCAGGTTTTCCCTGGGAAAAAAACCTTTTTTTATTGAACTATGGTTGACACACAATGTTGCATTAGTTTCACATGTACAACAAAATGATCTGACAAGTCTTTCTTTACCTTATGTTCACCACAAGTATAGCTACCTTCTGTCACCACATAGCACTTATAATGCCATTGATTACATTCCCTATACTGTTCCTTTATCCCTATGACTTATTCATTCCATAAGTGGAAGCCTGAATCTCCCACTCTCCTTCACCTATTTTGTCCATTCCCTCCACACCTCCCCTCTGGCAACCAGTAGTTCTCTGTATTTATGGGTCTATTTCTGCTTTTTTTTTTTTTTTTTAAGTTTATTTACTTTGAGAGAGAGAGAGAGCATGGGTGTGTGTTGAGGGGAGGAGGGGCAGAGAGAAAGGAGAATCCCAAGCAGACTCTGCACTGTTAGGACAGAGCTAGATGAGGGGCTGGAACTCATGAACTGTGAGATCATGACCTGAGCTGAAATCAAGAGTCAGAGACTTAAGGCATCCCAGTATTTCTGCTTTTTGTTTGTTTGTTTTTACATTTTTTTTTATAGCTTCTACCTATGAATGGAATCATATGGTATTTGTCTTTCTCAGTCTAATTTCACTTAGCATAATACCCTCTAGGTTTATCCATGTTTTTGCAAATGGCTGCATAATATTCTATTCTATTCTATATATTATATATAAAGTAGTATTATATACATAAATACTGTATATATATATACACTATTTTATATTATATATAAAAAGACATATATATATCATACATATGTCTCTTTTTATGGCTAAGTAATAGTCTATTTCATATATATATATACACATATACACACACATTATGTATTCATATGTATATATGTATGAATACATATACGTATATATGCCACATCTTCTTTATCCATTCATCTATCAGTGGGCACTTGGGTTGCTTCCATATCTTGGTTGTGGTAAATAATACTGCAATAAACCTAGGGGTACATGTATCTTTTTGAATTAGTGCTTTTCTTTCCTTAGGCAAATACCCAGTATTAAAATTACCGAATCATATGCTCTTTCTGTTTTTGATATTTGAGGAAACTCCATACTGTTTTCCGCAGTGGCTGTACCAATTTACATTCCCACCAACGGTGCATGAGGGTTCCTTTTTCTCCCTGAGATGTTTTTATGACTTCTCAAGTCTGGGTTGGTTACTCTTCCTAAGTGTCTCCAAAACATCTTCTACTTCACTTTCATGTGGTTACCATGCTATATTGTAAAATCTTATTTACTGTTCTGTATCTTCTACTTGACCATAAACTCTGTGGTGGCAGAGATTGTGTCCGCTTGTTCCATTTTATCCTTAGCTTTTAGCAGGTGGTAATAAATATTAAAAATTAGTAAATACTGGCTGGATGAGTGAATAAGTTAGGTAGCAAGAAGCAATTTAAGAAAGCAGCCAAGCTAACAAAAACAAAAGAAATCTTTTTTTTTTTTTTTTTTGCTTACGATGCTCTTTATCTTAGGGGTAGCTACATTCTTACATCTTTAAAGACAACTTTTACTTGACTATGGTCAGATGAAGTAATTGGCTGGTGAATTTGTCAAGATCAGTCCGATTCATTTTAATTTCTTGTCTTTATTTTCTGCAATGTTTAAAATCCCACAGTTTGAAAACTCAGTAATAGAAGACAGTGTCTTCCAACAACTATATTTCTATGTACATTAGGCATTTACCCTCTGGAAGCTTGGGGATTCATAGGGCCTGCAAGTGATTATATTAACCCAAACTATAATCATTTCCTTTGGCCTAAATAAAGTCAAGCAGTTAGTAAGAGGCCAAAGGCCCTAGCAGCCATTTTAGTACAATTTGGACGGATGCAGATGAAATTACAGAGTCACATTTTATTTGTTGGCTGCTGTCCCAATTATGAGCTTAGTCACATCAGAGAGTTTAGAGAGATCAGAAATAAGGGTGGGGAGAGGATGCACAGTTCTAAGTAATTATTCCATGACAGGATGGGCTTTCATTTGCTCTGACCAACATAGAGATTACCATCTGATCCTATGTGGATTGAAAAATTCTCCATTCTTCCAAAAACATTAATTATATTCTCTTTAAAAGTTTAACACTTATGCAGCTGGCAGTGGGGATGGGGGTGTAGGGAAGAGATAGGGTTGGGAGAACGGCTGATTCAGATGCTGCAATTATTTTGAGACTGGAAACAGAATTGAAATGACCCAGATGGTTAGCCTAATGAAGCTGAACCAAAATTTATGCCAAGAGGAGTCAGAGCCACGTTTCCATTTCTATGTGAGAGGGAATATGTATGTGTTTGCGTGTGTGTGTGTGTGTGTGTGTGTGTGTGTGCGCGCACACAAGTGGGCATGCCTGATTGATTTTTGGCTGAAGAGGGCTTGGGTTTATAGGAATAAAAGTGTGACAGGCCAAGATGGATGTGCATAGGAAAGAAATCACAACAAACACAAAGCCTTTTCCTCCTACAGTCTGGCCTCAGGCAGCCCCGCCTGGTGCCTCTCAATTGCATCAGTGTGGAAAATCCTCTTTCCTTTGGCTTTTAAATAGACCATATTTCCTGGGAGTGTATGGTGCCTTTTGGATAAGGTGCTTAAGGTAGATCAAGCAGAGCAGGGGACATCCATGCTGCTGACTCGTGCCAGGGCATTTGTCCAAAACTCTATCACTAGCAAAAAACATATTGTGCTACATGCTGGTGTGACTGCTACTATCACCTTGTCTGTGGACTTTGGTTTATTTACCCACATGAACCAACATACCTGCCGCAGTGCCGTGAGGCAAAGGGTGAGGGCAGGGCTCAAGGCCAATTCCATATCTACCTGGATTTTGAAACCATAAAAAGGTTTTTGAATTTAAAAATTTTTTTACCGTTTATTTTTATTTTTGAGACAGAGAGAGACAGAGCATGAACGGAGGAGTGTCAGAGAGAGAGGGAAACACAGAATCCGAAACAGGCTCCAGGCTCTGAGCAGGTCAACACAGAGCCCGACGCGGGGCTCGAATTCACGGACCGCGAGGTCATGGCCTGAGCCGAAGTCGGCCGCCCAACCGACTGAGCCACCCAAGCGCCCCAAAAAGTTTTTTTAATTTTAATTAAAGTAGTTAATGTATGTAAATCTTTGGAACATTGCCTGGTACATAATATATCACAATTACATTTTAGCTGTATTATTATTATTATTATTATTTTATTTAATATCTTAGCTGTGGGATTTACTGTTTGCCATTCAAAGGCATTTCTTTAATAAACATGAAGAACTATGAGCTTTTTGTTGCACAAGAAAGGAGTCTGACTTAACTGATATGGAAACTATGCTACCTCGTATAATTGAGAATAAACCTGTTTCCTCAGCTGTAAATAAAATTATGGTAGGGCGGAGTATCCCTAGAATGCTCCTCTCTGGGGTCCCGGGGTGACTCAGTAGGTTAAGCATCTGACTTTGGCTCAGGTCATGATCTTGTGGTTCGTGGATTCGAGCCCTGCATTGGGCTCTATGCTGACAGCTCAGAGCCTGGAGCCTGCTTCAAATTCTGTGTCTCCCTCTCTCTCTGCCCCTCCCCTGCTCACACTCCATCTCTCTCTCAAAAATAAATAAACATTTAAAAAAATGTTTAAAAAAGAATGCTCCCCTCAGTAGTAGGAAATAACATTTATTGCCTACATGTCTATGTGTTATAACTGTGTGGGGGTACCTTACATGTATCAGCTATTTTAATCCTCAGAATGCACTTTCGAATTTGGCTCTATGAGAATGAAATTCATAGAACCCAAGAAAATTACAAAAGAGAAGTTATTTTTATTTACTGAGTGTCTCATGTGTCAAGCTCTCTACATACCATATATTATTACTTCCTCATGGTCACCCTATAAGTTATATTATTATTATTACCCAGATCTATAAATGAGGCAACGATGGTTCAGAGAGACTCAGTGATACATGAAGATCACATAGCCAGTAAGCGCTGGAGCAAAGATTTGAACTCATGTCTCCTCAATTCATAAATCCATGTTCTTACTATTAAAATAGACCTGCTTTGTGAGATTGCCTTCCAATAAGTCACATCGGTTTTAATCCTACTTGAATGAATCCAAGATGCACTTGCTTGATAATAAATTCTATTGACACTAGTCAAGAGCTAGGGGAATAAAAAGTGTCCTAGGGAAAAGCATGCTTCAAAAAACACAGCTTGCCATATGTGCAGAGGAGAGGAAATTAAGTGAGGAGAAACCAAATTGGCGAGGGCTTCCAAAGACACAGCGATATAAACAATTTCTAAACTAGAGATACTATGTGGTTTTGGCTTCAGTGTGAATATGTGTGTACATGTTGGGGGAGAGGAGAGATTTAAATAGTGCAGGTCTGGACACTTGTCTCACAGGAAAGAGCAGAGACTTCTG
The DNA here is from genome assembly GCF_028018385.1 of Neofelis nebulosa. Lineage (NCBI taxonomy): Eukaryota > Metazoa > Chordata > Mammalia > Carnivora > Felidae > Neofelis > Neofelis nebulosa. The sequence goes on along the minus strand of NC_080784.1, from coordinate 69,809,636 downwards.
CTCACATGGGCTTTATATGCATCCGTACAGGGATAAGGTTATGAGTGGGCAGTGGGAATGGGGAGAATGACCATCCCACATATGTCCTGTGGCTTAGTGGGCGCCACCATATGGATTCTCACTTTGGCCTTGTATTTGGGAAAGGAGTGCTTTGGGAAATGTATTGGGAGTGCAAGGGTAGTAAGATTATCCCTTTTTGGTTGACTGTGGGCTCCCTGGCTCCAGCTGATGAATTGCTTATAATGGCACTATATATGTGTCCTGGGCTAGGTAGCACACCGACACTCCTATTCTGTTTCATTTCTTGTTGTGTAACCCCAAGCAAGTTATTCCACCTCACTGAACTCTGGGGACAACAGACATCACCTACCTTGCAGGAATTCTTTAAGGAATGGACAATAAACATGAATATAAGTGCTACATAAATGTTAAGTAATGCTATGAATCCTCCCATGGACAGTTGTGTGCCTATCAACTTTGCTGCATCTCTCTTGAGTGATAAGAATATAGGGCCTCGGGATAGGATGCTCTTGCAAAAAACACTTTAAACCACAGAGTAGATCATGTTGGTGGTCTGGCTCCAAGAATGGCAGACAAATAGAAAGAGATAAGGCTGAAAAGTCATTATTAACTCAGTCTACTGGGCTCTGGAGTCTGTAGCACATACCACGTGGTACTTCAGTGCCTTTCTCTTTAAAAGTCACTTTCTCAGAGCACAAATCTTTACTTGCTTTTATATTTCTAGACAAAACTTGATTCTGAGCTTTGGAATATAAATTTTGTGCAAGTGCTGGAAATACAGAATAAGGATAGTGGATGTTTTTACTCAATCTTTCTGTATGTTTGGTTCAGATAGAATTGCTCAAATGTTGGCAGTGATCCATGAAGCTGCTGGCTACCCTGAGCTCCTAAATGGTTTTGAAAACTGCTGGAAACCATTGCAGTGTGTAGCAGAAGGGAAACAGCCATGTTTCCTGCAGGGGAATTTGGGGTTCAAGCTGCTGGGTCTTCCTCATACACTCACGATGGCTCTGGGCAATAAGTTTACTTCCAAATTTCTAGGTTATATGTTGATGGTGAAAATGCCTCTTGTAGTGGGATTCTGTTGCATCAATATCTAATACACAAATGGTGAAGCAGTTTCAACCAAAATTTTAATTTATGCATTCCTTCATTTGACAACATATGTAGTTACGTTTTAGGAGATTGTTAACAGTTTCAATTGACTATACAATGTTTGATTAGCTGTTTTAAAATTAGGAATGGGACAGGCTTTATCTTGGTTTTAAAATGGGACTCCTTGGTCTGTGTTTCAAAGTTGGAGTTTTGTTGCTTGTGGAATCTTTCTTGTCCTGGTTTCCCTGACACCACACTCTCCTGGTCCTTGTCTACTTCCTTGTTAGTTTCTTGTCAATTTCTGTTTGCTGGCTCCTCTCCTGGACCTTTTAAAATAACTCTGAAACTTCTATCTTGACTCTGACCTCTGTCTTTTCCAGATTCAAATATCCAACTCTCTGATGCTCCACTTGGAGACTGAATTAGAACTTTCAGATGAACATGTTGAGAACTGAACTTTTGATAACTCCTTCTCCAAATCTGCTTCTCTCCCAGTCTCTTCTATCTCCAACCTTCCATAGCGTTGTTCAGGCCAAGCACTTAAGGAGTTTCCTGGATCGCTCTTTTTTCTTTATGTTCCTACCTGACCCATCAATAAGTCCAAGAAGTATTGAATCCCAACACTTACCATCTACACCTGCCATTAGCATGGTTCAGGCCATGCTCCTCTTATTTGGGCTACATTGCAATAGCCCCCTAAATGATATATCGGCACCAATCTTGTCTCCTACAGTTTATTTCCTATATAGCACTAGGTGGAAGGTATTACCTATGTTTTTTATTCTTTTGTGTTTCATAGATAAAAAGACTTCAAGGAAGTGACTGGTGTGTTTCAGATTATTCAAGTGTAAAGATGGAAGAAAGACTTGACTCCAGTTAGCCCTAAAATAGTTAACCTTTGGGGTGCCTGGGTGGCTTAGTCAGTTAAGTGTCTGACTTCAGCTCAGGTCATGATCTCACAGTTTGTGAGTTCAAGTCCTGCGTGAGGCTCTGTGCTGACAGCTCAGAGCCTGGAGCCTGCTTTGGATTCTGTGTCTCCCTCTTTCTCTGCCCCTCCATCATGCTCTCTCTCTTTCTCTCTCTCAAAACTAAATAAACATGAAAAAAGCTAAAAAAAATAAAATAGTTAACCTTTGAATGATTTTAATCCCACCACCGAATCATTTAAATTAGAAAATTTTATTTTAAGATCCTACTAATAGTGGCTAATAATTATATAACACTTACTATGTACTGGGCATAGATAGTTCCAAGGACTTTATGTAATTTAGACTCAGTAATCTTACTTAATCCAATGAACCGTCTGCTATTATTATCGCCATTTAGGTGAAGAAACTGAGGGACAGAGCTCTTAAATGCCTTACCCAAGGTTATATAGCCAGCAGGCAGCAGAGAGAGGATTCAAGCCCAGGCATCTGACTCTAGAGTTGGGCCTTAACTGCTGTGTTATACTGACCCTCTGTTGAAGCTAGGAGTTTGATCCAACGTGATCCATTAGTCTCTTTGGGGGTATTTTTCTTTATAGACATTGGTAATCTTATGTGTTAAATGAATTTACTATGATAACAAAAAGTATTCATTACTTTACCAGTTGTTTCTCAGGTACAGCTAAGAGATGAGTTGTACCAGCTGTTAGATTTGTTTTCTATATATGTGTGATTTTGGGCCCACATTTTTTAGCTATAGGTGATACTTACCCCAGGGACAGACTCAAAACGAACTCCCAAATTGTCTCAAATATTTTCTATTTGTAACATTTCCCCAAAAGGCTCTGCCCTGAAAGCTGCTATGTGAAAAAGCAAATCCTACCATGTCCCAAAGGGTCTGCTTGCAGTTTAAAAAATAGTTGGTCTCTCTCTCTTGCACCTGTGCTATGCTTAGTAGATTTATTTAGTCAGGGAAAACTTCAGAAAGGGTTGGCAATTTGAACTGAGCCTTGATGAGCTGAAAGAATTTTGAATACTGCAAAGAGAAGGTTTCACTCCTGCCAACTTCACATTGTAGAATGTACAGAAACAACAAGCCTGTTTGCAATTTAATTTAATGATTGTGATGCTAATTTCTTTGTGTCTCAAAGGTAACACACTGTATAGTTCGCCTGGGTAATCTGTAATGTAACAACACCCAGGAACAGGATTTTGCTTCCTTTCACTCCCCAACTGCCTCTCCAACCCCTCCATCTTTGTGAATAATTCCTCGTTGATAAGGGACTCATTATCATTATTGATTAAACTTTGCCATCTCTGATGTTGGCGAATACCTCGCTCATTTTAATCTGTCTCAAAGCCATGTTTTATGCTTACTATGTTTTAATTTGTCCCTAGATTGCATTTGCCTGATGCTGGTATAAAGATTGAAGACTCTCTTGGGGCATTTTGTTTGGAGATATATGATGGTCCTGAAGGATAAGCTTAGAGACTCGCAAACAGAACTTCTTGGCGACAACCTGCCTTTGCTGGTTGCCTTGAAACTAGACTCATAAACTAAAAAGCAGAGGATAAATTTCTATAGCAAAACCTTTAATCCACTTACATCTTTAACTCACGGTGATTTTTTTTTTCTTACCTCAATCCTTAATAATTTTCTTTTCCTGTGGTGTTTTACTATTCTATTGACCTCTACAAATATCAACTCTGTTAGATTTTTGGTGGGTTCAAAGTTTTATCACATGCTACAAAGATGATATTTTTGTAATATTTTGAAATAATTCCACATTCACAGAAAAGTTGCAAGCATGGAAAACAAATTCTTGTGTCTTTATTGCTTAGATATCCCATTTGTTATAATTTTATTGCATTTGCTCTACATGATGCTACTTTGAAATGACCATTCCTTAATTCTCTGAATTCTACCTAGTTCAGTGCTTGTCTGGAGTGCAGAAATCAAAACGTGAAGGGTCTGTTCGGTGCTAATGAGGGGAGGTTTAGGGAGGGGATGGGGTTATCATTAGAAGGAGGGGATTAAGAGAAGGGACAATTATTGAGGAAACAGTGGACATTTTAGTAACAGTGTTTTATGTTTTAGTCACATAAAACAGTAACAGTTGTTTAGTAACAGCTATGACCCTCCCACAGGCGGGTGTGCTAGAAACCATGCACGAGTGATGCTAGTTTTTTCTAGGTGCTCAGAATATCTTACTTTACAAATAGGCTCAAATGTCAATTTTCCCTTATAAATGGGTAACAACAGTATTCCTATTGAGGTGGCTAACAGTGACGTAGAAAAGAAGTCAAGTGCAAAAATTACCCCCTTGGGACACTACATGGAAATGCGTGAGGCTTTGCCCGATGCTGCCATTGAAGACCCCTCTGAGAAGGTTTCTGAGGGACCCACAGGTCACACAGCCAGGGAATTGTGGGTGAAGTGGCAAATTGCCAGACCTCTCAGCGGTGTGTACCATCCTGATGGGTACAGCCCCTGGCTTTCCTGCCTGGACTGGGAGGGAAATGAATAATGGGATTTGAATTGGCAAAAACAAGGATTTTCACTTTAAAAGGGATCTTTTATTCTTGAGCCAAAGCCAATTGAAATACCCCGAGCCTTTTTATTCAGACAAGAACAATGAGATCAATTTTCAAAAGAAAATGAGGGAAAGGGAGAGAGATGGCAGCTGAGGTAATAGGCTATAAAGGACAAAGTTTGAAATTAAATATTATGGCTTAAATAGTCGTGCAATTCAAGCTGCCCCTCTCCCCCCACCCCCCAATCTTGCATTAAAGAAATAAAACAAAAAAACTCCTCACCGCAAAATGGAAGACAATCTTTTGCTAATAGAAGAAAATTCTTTCTGCAGCATGAATTTGAGAGCTATAGCGATTTGATTTCTGTGGAGATAAAGAGGCAGGGAAGTTAGCGCTATTTGGAAAGGAATGTAAATGTGGTGTTAAGAAGTGAGGAAGAAAACTTCACGGCATGCTGGCTTATTAGAATTTGCTGTATTTTATCCTGTTTTCACAGAGCAGCAGAAGGGATGTAGGGAAGTTTTTATTTAATTTTTAGGGCAATTAGGGAAAGGAAACCCAGGCTGAGTGACTTTAGACTGCTCATTACCTTCTGGTGGGCAGAAGGAGAGTGCATATTTTAAATGTTAAGATCAGATTATTTATAAGTTTCGCTTTGAAATTCAAGGGCATGGAAGGAACGATAACTCGATTAACAGAGGAAACAGCCTTATGTACACAGCTGGTTTCATCTCTGTAATAGGTCAGAGTCTGAAGAGCAGCATTTCTTAGTCTCTGCCTGGAAATGACAGATACTGGGGGGAGTCAATGAGGTTTTAAAAAAGAAAACAACTTTTAGATGTTTTTCCCCCCAAATCTTTTAACTAATGTTGTGATGGGGGTAGGTGTTTGTAGAAGACCTTGTCTTGTTATCCAGTAAGGGCAATTTTAATGCTGCACCTTTCCTGGAATGAATTACTGTTTTGAATTCCTGATCCCAGTTTCTCCAGCTTCAATCAAGTGTTCCCTTGAGGATCTATCAGCTGTGACTGGGGGCAGGGAAGAGTCCCAGAGAGAGGACAGACATGGCGGCTGCCCACCTCTCACATGTGTGTGGTCGTTCTCATAGAGGGTGGAAGCCTCGGCAGATGGGAAGCACCTTAAGTGTTGTCTATTATACCCAACCAGACTTTATGTGTAGGAGAAACAATTTGTTATTTAAAATCCCAGCAGACTGTAGCCGCTTCTGAATCCTAAGGAAATGGCAGGGTTTCTCTTTGGAATAGATGAGCCATTTAACTGTGAAAAAAAGATAAGCTTCAGGGAATGGCTTGGAAAGCATAGGAATGAGAAAAAGAATGAACTGCCTTTATCAATAAACAAGAATTTGGAGGTTCCAAGGGCTGGATAAGAGACAAGGAGGCCAGCTGTAATGAGGAAGCTAAGAATTTACACAGAGTATACTCTGAAGCATGGCCAGTGGGCATAGTTGAAGGGCATTTATGATATATATAAACATTTTATATTATAAAAACATTTTGTTTATTTTTATTTTTTATTTTATTTTATTTTTTAACATTTTAAATTAAGTTAGCTAGGCAGTGCTATAGCATAATTTCCTGTCCCTCCCTAAACCGTCCTAGATGTCTGACCTATGTCCCGTCTTCAGTTTGTTGGCACTTCAGGTAGAGGAGGAGCTGATGGTTGGAGCAGTGTGAAGGGTGTAATGAAATGATCCTTTAAATTAAAAAAAAAAAAATTAGTGTTTATTTATTTTTGAGTGGGGGGGGTGCAGAGCACAAGTCGGGGAGGGGCAGAGAAAGAGAGAGACACAGAATCTGAAACAGGCTCCAGGCTCTGAGCTGTCAGCACAGAGTCTGATGCGGGGTCCTAACTCCAGAACCGCGAGATCATGACCTGAGCCGAAGGTGGACACTTAACTGACTGAGCCACCCAAGTGCCCCTGAAGGATCCTTTTAAACCAACTAACAGAACACAAGGGACTCTAAATCAGAGCCAACCAGGAGAAAGATAAAAACTCCTCTCCCCTTTTCTGAGAAATCTCGGTATAGGCTGGGAGTGACAGCAAATTTTCCTCTACTGGTGGAAGGGGAAAATTTCAAGAGCGGCTAACTCCAGATGAGTTTTGGGATAGAAAGGGAGGAACCATATATATATGTTGAAATAAAATGAATGTGGTAATGTGGAAGAATTTTTTGATTTTCCTTTAAAGGTTTCACTTGAACCTAACAGCATTTACAGCTTCATTTTTCTCTCAGGGAATGTGGAATACATGCTTGCGTGCATTGTCATAGTGGGGATGGGGCACTGGTAAAACTTCAAAATATGCACAGATTCTACCAGGAAAGTGGTTCACTGGGAGGAATCCAAACTGTGTGTTTCCAGGGCTGCTCTGTTCTAACACCATCACTTTCTTCACAGTAGGAGAGGACAGACATGTGATTCCCACCAGCCCTCTGGCTGCCATCCTTGTGTTGGACATTAAACTCAGAAGCAGAAGGAAAATAGCACTGTAGAAAATTCAAGCTAGTAAGTGTTTCTGAAAAAAATGTTTTGCTTCGTCAGTTTTCAATTTTTCATTCTGTGGAAGACGTTGAATTTCTAGGTGCCATTTTTAAAGGTGCCAAGAGGATCAAGGTAGTTCCACCAGGGTAATGAGTTCCTGTTATTGATGTCTTCATTTATTCATTCATTCTTTTATCAAGCATATATTTAATGCATATAATGCTTTTGAAAGGTGCCGCATGCTGAATGCATAAAACAGCAGACTTTTAAGTAAGGTATTAAAATACTGAGATAAATGCTAATAGAAGGCCATATAAAGTGCTAAAGGGAACACAGAATACAGTCACATAAAATAGCTATGCCTAAAATTGGGGACAGGATACTATGGGGAAAGAGGGAAGAATTTTGTCTATAATTCATCCTACTTTTCTTCCTTACCACTTATCAGAAAAGATACTCATATTTCTTAACTGCTTCTAGGACTTTATGTCACTTCTTCTAAGATACTGTTTTTGTTACCGGAATCTCACAATAGATAATTGTTTATTTCTTGTGTTTTTTTTTCCCACTATTAGGCTTTTGTGGATTAGCCTTATGGCACTGACAATAAGGCATACCAGTGCCTCAGTGGGAAGTTTTTTTTTTTTTTTTTTGAGTTTCAGATGTACCGTTGAAATAGAATTTAAGTATGTGACATTTTAAGTATAAATTCCTGGCCATTAGGATAAATTTCAAGAACAGGCCTATAGAAGTATAACTGTAGCTATGAAAAAAATGTTTCTACTCCTAACTTGAAAAGCCTACTATCTTGCCACTAGTTACTTTAATTCCTGTATGTACCTTAGGCTGGAGAAATCTGGCTTTGTTGAATTCAACATCGAACATTGGTTTTAAAAGTCTACCTATTTTCCAACAACAAAGAAACAAACAACCTGACTCAAAATGGGCAAAAGACTAGACAGACAAGACATTTCTTCAAAGAAGATGTGCAAATGGCCAAGAAGCACATGAAAATATGCTTAATATCACTAAATATCAGGGAAATTAAAATCAAAACCACAATGAGATGCTATGGCTTTCATACCTATTAGTATGGCTGTTATAAAACAAACAAACAGACAAACAAACAAACAAACAAAATAACAAGTATTGCTGAGGATGTGAACAAATTGGAATGCTTGTATACTGTTGGCAAGAATATAAAATAAAACTGCTGTGGAAAATAGTTCCTCAAAAAATTAAAATTCCAAAACTAGAATTAGCATGTGACCCAGACATTCCATTTCTGGGTATATACACAAAAAAATTGAAAACAGAGTCTTAAAAGGATTTGTACACCCATATTCACAATGGCATTATTCATAATAGTTAAAAAGTGGAAGCAATCCTGGGTGCCTAAGTAGCTTAGTCAGTTAAACATCCGACTTCAGCTCAAGTCATGATCTCACAGTTTGTGGGTTCGAGCCCAGCATCGTGCTCTGTGTTGCTAGCTCAGAGCCTGGAGTCTGCTTCTGATTCTGTGTCTCCCTCTCTCTTTCTCTCTCAATCTTTCTCTCAAAATAAATAAACATAATAATTTTAAAAAAGTGGAAGTAATCTACTTCCATTGATAGATGAATGGATAAGCAAAATGTTGTGTGTATATCACACACACACACACACACACACACACACACACACACACACACCCAGGAATATTATTCAGCCTTAAAAGGGATGGAGATTCTGACATATTTTACAACATTGATGAACCTCGAGGACCTTATTCTAAGTGTAATAAGCCAATTACGAAAAGGCAAACACTGTATTGTTATTCCAATACTATGAGGTACCTAGAATAGTCAAAATCACAGAGACAGAAAGAACAGGGATTTACAGGGGAGGGGGAATGGGAAGATGTTATGTGTCACAGGGACTTATATGTATAGAATTTCCATCTTGCAAGATGAAGAGAGTTCTGGAGATGGATGGTGGTGATGGTTGCACAGCAATATAAATTTACTTAATGACACTTAACTATTCATTTAAAAAGGGTTAAGATGGTAAATTTTATTTTATTTTATTTTATTTTATTTATTTATTTTTTTAACGTTTATTTATTTTTGAGACAAAGAGAGACAGAGCATGAACAGGGGAGGAGCAGAGAGAGAGGGAGACACAGAATCTGAAACAGGCTCCAGGCTCTGAGCGGTCAGCACAGAGCCCGACGCGGGGCTCAAATTCACGGACCGTGAGATCATGACCTGAGCCGAAGTCGGATGCTTAACCGACCGAGCCACCCAGGTGCCCCAAGATGGTAAACTTTATATTAAATGTATTTCACTACAATAAAAAAAATTAGAAAAAGAGAAAAAAATTCTACCCGTTTGCTTTCTGAAATGGTTAACTCTTGTTTGGGAGTAATCACAAACCTGTTGTTTTCTGATTCAGATCTCAAATGCTAATAGTAAATTCTACATAGTGGTTTTAGTTAGGCTATGTTGATAACAGGGAAATAGTCCGACCTAAGCTATTTTTAGTGGGTACTATGGTGTGCCGCACATCTCTCCTGGAAGACCAAGAGTCACATTGGCCTGGCTGCTGGGAGTGTTGGCTCCCTGTGGCTCATAGTTGCTTCCCCACCTCCCCACCCCAGGAATTGCCCTCAGCAGAAAGGGGCTGCGTCATTTAGGGTTGCACCTTCTCCATGTATCTAACTGGTTGATACATGCCTGGAGCTGTTTTGCCCCAGCTTGGGACAACCTCTGAAGGACTATCTATCTATAACAGAGAACAACATACCATTCAAGAATAGCTCCTGGCATGTTGCGGGGCCTTGGTGCAGATGGTGAGGATGGAACGGGGCTCAGAGTTGTCCATTAGGAGCTAGGTTTGGTCAAAGCCACCAGGTCACCATTGAACAGGATTGGCAGCAATTTATCAAACGATGGTAACAATACATTCAAAATCAGGCACTAACGGGGCCAGAAGGCATGTCACTGTAGAAACCCATGTCATCCACCACTCTTGCTCTGGCATTAGTCCCTTAGCTTACTCCTGTGGCCTTGTGGGGGCATGTTTTATAACCAACTAATGAGGAAGAAAAAAGCCTAGTTTGGTTTATGGATAATTTGGCTTATTACATGGATGTAAGTTGAAAATAGACTGCTGCTCCATTATAGCACCACTTGGATGTGGCTTTAAAAGATAGCAATGGAGGGGCGCCTGGGTGGCTCAGTCAGTTGAGTGTCCGACTTCGCTCAGGTCATGATCTCGCAGTCCATGAGTTCGAGCCCTGCATCGGGCTCTGTACTGACAGCTCAGAGCCTGGAGCCTGCTTCAGATTCTGTGTCTCCCTCTCTCCCCATCCCCCACTCATGCTCTGTCTCTAAATAAGTAAATAAATAAATAAACATTAAAATAATTAAAAAAAAATAAGATAGCAATGGAGAAAAATCCCTGCAGTGGTAAGTACTTTGTGACAAGAGAAGTGTGCTTTGGTAAAGATATATTTGTAGATCCCTGAGTGGTGGCAAATGGCTTGTTGATAAAGCAGGGGCTGGAAGGGGCAATGATTTGAAAATAGGGACAAGGAGATCTGAGGGTGTAGGAGTAGGTACAAAGTATAAAGATCTTTGTAGCTATGTTAATTCCCATTAGAGAACATCCCCTATAGGATAGATATGAACAGCCAAGTAAATTGAACAACCTGCCAGTCAATGTCAACCAGGCTCTATCATCCTCTACTCCAAATGCTGGCTGAACAGAGTCGTCACTGTGATGGGGCAGAGGATTATGAATGGGTCTCAAAGCACAGACTGCCACTTACAAAGGTTGATCTAGTTGCTTTTGCCTTGAATGGCCAATATGCCAATCACAGAGATCAACATTGAGACCTAAGTATAATACGATCCCTTTAGGAAACCAATAAGCCGTGCGATGGCAGGTTGATTACCTGGAACTCTTTCTACTGTGGAAGGGAAAGCTATTCATCTTGACTAGAGATGACACATATTCTAAGTATGGATTTGCTTTTCCTATTTGCAGAACCTCACTGTCTAGGGGCTTATATAATGTTTGATCTACCAGCATAGTAACCTATATCACATCACATCAGACCAAAGGAACCACTTTATAGTAAAGTAGATGGACATTGGGCATGTGACCATGTGACCCAATTATGCTTTAACATACCATGCCATCCAGAATATCCTGACCTGACAGACTGATAAAATGGACCTTTGAAGACTCAACTCAGATGCCAGTTTGAAGGTGAAACTCTTTGAGGTTAAGGCACTATTCTCCAGTATATGTTTATGTACCATAAATCAACAACCAAGTTCAGAAACAGAAGTGGCCCTGTTTACTATAACTCTTAATGATCCACTTGGATGATTTGTGCTTCTTTTTCTTGTGATTTTAAGTATGGAACTTTCCATCAGGGAACACAAAAAGAGCTCCTTTAAACTTTCAGCAATAGCTGCCACATGGTTACTTTGGATTTCTTGTGAGACAAGGAAGAGAATCATCATATTGTCAGGGAAGTTGACCTTGATCATCAAGAGAAAGTAGAGTGGCTGTTACATGACAGCAGCAAGAAGAACATAGGTAACACCTAGATAATCTACTGGGTCATCTCTTGATACTCTGCTGTTCAATTTCAGTGATAGAGGAGTATAACAACCATGGACTGAAAATGGCCTGGTGTCTAGAGGCTCAGATCCCTAGGGATGAGTGTCTGGATTGCCTCAAGGAGTACACTGTTTATACCACAGAATTGTGAGATGAGTAGTAGCTGAGGAATAAGATAAGTATCACTTATGCTGTTAAGACTGGCTACAATGGTTGCTATGATTTGTTCTTTTGTCAGCTTCCCTGGGAAAAAAAAGGACCAATTAAATTTCTGAAGGAGTTCTTCCAAGGTGGAGTGGACTTACTATATGATGAACATAGATGTAAGTGGTACAAGGGTGAGGTATAATCAGTGCTATGTGAGCCTTCCAGCTGCTCCTTTTAGGACTTGAGACACTCATTCTCTAGCTGGGAGGAATTTTGGCTGCTCATGGTTCCCAACTGAACTCCTCCTGGGAATTTTCCTTGCCAGTGGGAGCTATCTCACCATGGTACTTATCCCTCTCTGGGAAAGACTTTGCCTAGTGACTGGTCCATGCAGAGAATATAAAGATCCAGGCCGCTTTACTTCAATTCTGGCCAACTCTGAAGGGCCATCCCAGCTTCAGAGCTCCTCCCGGGATTGGGCGAGGCTCCTGATACACCAGTATTGCAGTTCAAATTCTCACTCTCCTTAATCTGGCTTCTCTCATTTCTTTAGAGGTGTTGTTTTCTAGAGCACTTTCCATTCAACTCCCCCCACACAAATCTCTGCCACATAGCATGTTTCCCTTGGAATCTGACCCAGGCCTAAGGTGATTTCACCTTAGTTCTGTGCACAGAACTCAAGCTCAGGAAAAGCTGAACTCTCCAGATTCAGGAAGCTGAGAAATTACAATACAGCTAAGCCATGTGGAACCAGTTTCCAGAAGTAGAGGGTTTAATCTCATTTCAGGCATTTGCCATTAATGTGAATTAGCTATGCTATTTGAGTCTGCTCCTCTCTGCATCTGTTTGCTTCCACTTATCAAATTCTTTATATATTCCCAGGCCAAATGGTATAAAGAGGGATCCATATCTCCCTCCAAAATAATGACATTATAGTGGAGAAATCTGGCAGATACCAACTTGACTGTGTGATCAGGGTGCACATTACCTTGGGGCAGGTAAACATCATGCGTCTCCAAGTATGATGCACTGAGAAGAGCACACTGTCATTTCTCTGACACTGCTGCCATGGATGCTGGGCCTGATTGTGGCCAAGAGTAAACAGTGGCTAGACCTAGGTTTGGGGTCACCTTACAGAATAAAAGACCTGTATTCCTTTGTTTGTTTGTTTGTTTGTTTCAAGCTTTATTTAAATTTCAGTTAACATACATGCAATATTAGTTTCAGGAGAATTTAGTGATTCATCACTTATATATAATACCCAGTGCTGATCACCAGTGCTCTCCTTAATTCCCATCACTCATTTAGCCCATCCCCCTTCCCACCTCCCTTCCAGCAACCCTCAGTTTGTTCTGTATAGTTGAGAGTCTGTTTTATGGTTTGCCTCTCTCTCTCTCTCTCTTCCTCCTATGTTCACCTGTTTTGTTTCTTAAATTCTACATATGAGTGAAATCATATGGTATTTTTCTTTGATTGACTTATTTCACTTAACATAACACACTCTATATCCACGTCATTGCAAATGGCAAGATTTCATTATTTTTGATGGCTGAGTATATTTCATTACATATATGTATATGTATATATATACACACACACATATACACACATAGACACCCTACAACCCTACAACTTCATTATCCATTCATCAGTTCATGGACATTTACATTTGAGCTCTTTTCATAATTTGGCTATTGTTGACAATGCTGCTATAAGCCTTAGGGTGCATTTTTGTATCCTTTGGGTAAATACCTAGTAGTGCAATTGCTGGATCATAGGGTAGTTCTATTTTTAACTTTCTGAGGACCCTCCGTACTGTCTTCCAGAGTGGCTACACCAGTTTGCATTCCCACCAACAATGTAAGAGTGTACCCCTATCTCTGCATCCTCACCTATGTCTGTTGTTTCCTGCGTTGTTAACAGGTGTGAGGTGGTATCTCATCCATTCTAACAGATGTGAGGTGGTATCTCATCATCGTTTTGCTTTGTATTTCTCTGATGATGAGTGATGTTGAACATCTTTTCATGTACTTGTTAGCCATCTGGATGTCTTCTTTGGAAAAAATGAAAAGGACTTGTACCCCTGAACACTATGAAGGATGAGAGTTAGGAAAAGACTAAGAAACTATTCCAGATTGAAGGACACTAAAGACACAAAAGTAATGGGTGTTTACAGGTATAATCCTAGATTAGACACGAAAAAGAGCCATTATTAAGACAGATGGCAAATTTGATGGCAGTAGATGGCACCATTGGAATGGTGTCTGTAAATTGAATGGTAGTGTATCAATGTTTATTTCCTGACTGGAAGGAGTGTATGGTATTAATATAGGAGAGTATCCTTGTTTTGGAGGAAGGGGGTACACACTGCAGTACTTAAGGGTATTGGGTCAATAACAATCTTTCTCTAAAGAAAGAGAAATGAGGCAAATGTAAAATTAACAATCAGGGAATCTGCGAAGGGTATGCAGGAGTTCTATACTATTCTGATAAATTATCTGTAGGTTTTAAACTATTCCAAAACTTAACAGATTTAAGTTAAAGAGGAGAATCTGATTGGCTCAGCTCATAACCATCCCTTCAGTTTACACTGATCCTTCCAGTTTCCTCATTGGACAGTGTCAGTAAATGGATGGCTAGTTTCAGGATGCTGGTTGTTTTTGGTCTTGTCACTATGGCCATAGTGGAGTGCCATCATCAAACATGAAATGTTTGCCTAAGTTCCCTTAGTAGAGCCTGGGCCAGGGGACGCTGTGAAGGGTGTTTAGTATGTTTCACAACAAAGAACTTGAAATCTTTCTCTTCATTAAAACAATAAACATTTTTTCAGGATACTCACATTCCCAGTAGTGTGCTTTTTTGCCTACCAGATTTTACATTCAGACAGATCCTTGTTTGGATATCAGCTCAACTACTTTGTGATCTGTTTATTATTAGGGTCCCTTTCATAGAATAGGTATAAATATGCCCAGCTAGTGGGAGTTTGTGATAAGTAAATAAGTAATGGAAATAAAGTGCTCAGCATAATCCCTGGCATATAGTAAGCCCTCAATAAGTCATAGAGGTGGTGGGTGATTGTAGGTTTTATTTTCATTACCTGCCATCCTTCAGCCTGGGAGAATGTTGTTGTTGTTGTTGTTGTTGTTGTTGTTGTTGTTGTTGTTTTCATTTTAATTGTATTTGAGTGGTAAACCTTTGACACTTCTTTCAAGGAGAAAGATTTGTTTTGTAAACTGTCAGCCAGTTTTCTCCATCTCTATGCTCTTAGGTCTGTAGTCAATGTTTTTCAATTTCTAGAGGTTAAATGAGGACACCAAAATATTGTTAGTACAGTATTTAGTTCCAAGCCTTTTGGTTCTATTTGGTTAAGTGCTTTATGATCCATTTTATTTGTTAGTCCCAACACAGTCTTATGAGGTCCATGATCATTTTTATTTTTACTCCATAGGTGTTTTTTAATTAGCTAAAGTGAGTTCATGTAACCTCAAGAAGGTCAGTGGTAATGCTTAACTTCAGTTCTTTCAAATCCTAGAATTTTACTTGGTTCTCTGGGGCTTCCCATTTCTCTTGATTTCTGTGTGTTTGACATGGTTATAGATGTAGGCTATTTATTGTTCAAAAGAAAAAAAAAGCAAAGAAAGCCATGTGACTTTTTAATGAAAGAAGTTAAATCAAGCAAGACCCCATCAGCTCAGCATTAAATTACATTGACTTATTTTTTTTAAATTTTGCCTTACGAAAGTCACTTTTTTGAGACTTTCTCTTTTGTTCTATATTCTCTCCTTTGCAAATTCATTAAGCATCAGACCACTCAAATAATTTGAATATTCAATATTTGACATTTTATGAATTGACTGCTCACTATGAATTATGGAATCTTTTTCTTGGCTAGTCCTTTTCTTCTGCTTTCAGGACAATGTCACCACCTGCACTATTCTCACCTATTGAAGGAAATGAGAGAATTTCAGAGGTAATGCATGTGGAAATGTAGCTAATACTATATAATGCTACGTGATTTTGAGATCTTAAAATGAAGCCTTGGTTCTTCAGAAGCCCTGGAGAAGGGATTTTCTGGAAGAGGTTTTTCAGAAATGTGAGGCAGGGGCACCTGGGTGGATCAGTTGGTTAAGTGTTTGACTTCAGTTCAGGTCATGATCTCACGGTCTGTGGGTTCAAGCCCCATGTTGGGCTCTGTGCTGACAGCTCAGAGCCTGGAGCCTGTTTCAGATTCTGTGTCTCCTCCTTTCTCTGCCCCTCCCCTGCTCACATTCTGTCTCTCTCTCTCTCTCTCTCTCAAAAATAAATAAACATTAAATAATAATAACAATAAAAAATAAATGTGAGGCAAATTTCTGAAAGTCAAAGAGTTAATGAAAAGGTAATGGTTCTTGATTCCACCCTGTTCTGTTCCCTAGTCCTGAAATACAGAGCCAAACACTTTCAACTCTTTTTTACCTTCATATTTCTGAATAACAAATAAATAATATTATTTCTTGATTATTTTAAACTTTAAACATGATCTAATGAAATGGATTATGTTGACTTTTTAGATTCTTATCAGTCATATTTTACTGTGTAACAGATTACCTTAAAACTTGGGACATTAAAGCAACAATCATTTATTTTCTCAGTTTCTCTGTGTCAGGAATGTGAGTGCAACTTACCTGGGTGCCTCTAGATCAAAGCTTCACTGATTCCCATTGGCTCAGAATGTGGTTTCATCTTCTGGTAGAGGAACCAATTCCAAGCTCACTCGGGTTGTTCTTGGAAAAATTATGTTCTGCAGGTTGTTGGACTGGGGATCTTATCTCATTTCTCAATGTTGGATAGGGACCTCCTTCCATTCTTTACCATGTGAATCTCTCCATAAGGCAGTTCACAACATGGAAGCAGGTTTCCTTCAGAATGAGCCAGGGAGAAAGAGTATGAAAGTTGGAAGCCCCAGTTTTCAGTATTTTTTTTTTTTTTTCAACGTTTTTTTTTTTTTATTTTTTTATTTTTTTTATTTTTGGGACAGAGAGAGACATAGCATGAACGGGGGAGGGGCAGAGAGAGAGGGAGACACAGAACCGGAAACAGGCTCCAGGCTCCGAGCCATCAGCCCAGAGCCTGACGCGGGGCTCGAACTCACGGACCGCGAGATCGTGACCTGGCTGAAGTCGGACGCTTAACCGACTGCGCCACCCAGGCGCCCCAGTATTTTTATAATCTAATGTCATTGCATACCTTCTGCCGTATATATGCATATCTATCTATCTATCTATCTATCTATCTATCTATATACACACACACACATATATATACACACACATGTATATATATGTATATATATATATATATATATATATATATATTATATGTATATATAATCTGCTATATTCTGTGAGTCAGAAAGTCAAGCCCCCACTCAAATGGAGGAGATCAAATGAGGGCTTGAATACGAGAAGGCAAGGACTATTGGGACCCATCTTAGAGAGTGCCTTCCATAGTTCATCATCTGCATCCCAATAATCCATGTCCATCCCATGTGCAAATACATTCACTCCCAACCCATATCTCCCAAAGTTTCATTACATTATAGCATCAGCTCGAAGTCCAGAATATTATCGAATTAGGTTCAGCTATGGATAGGTTTCATCATCAGATATAGTTCCTTAAAGGCATCTCCTCAGGTACATTTCCCTTCAATCTGTAAAGCCGTGAAACTAAAGAGACAAATTACCTCCTCCCTCCTGCCTCCACCAATGCACAATGGTGGGACAGACATAAACTATTTTTTTTTTTTTTAATAAAATTTACCGTTAAGAAAGGGAGGGGTGGGATACAGAAGGGAGTTGTTGATAGGATTCTGAAATCCATCTCGGCAGATGTTCGGTGATTAATTAAGTCTCAGGGTCTGGAATAATTCTTCATGGCTTTTGGCTCTGTTCTCTGGGTTTGTAGTTCCACCTCTTAGTCATCCTTTTTTTTCATTATGAAAGACATCATGTGTTTACATTTGAGTAGTTTTCACTTCTTGTCCAGGATTTTGACCTTGCTCCTATTGCTTTCTATGTCATAGATTCCTCCTTTATCTCCTAATTCTTGTATTGCCAACTTTCAATTCAAAGTCTAAGCTATTAAGTCTCTTTGGTAAAGCCTGGACCACACAGACCTACTTACAAAGGAGGTTGGAGACTTAAAATTCTTAAGTTTCTATGGTGGAATGCTGAGTCTTCTGAAACTCAAAAGATTAAGAATTTCCTCCATTCAGAGGAGGAGTTTAGATGCTAGTCAGTCAAAAGAATTATAAATGTTTCTTGACGCCATCTTTTGCACCTAAGAAATGCATTGGCTTATATATTTATCTCCAAAGTATCCCGGTCTTTATGCGGATACTTTACAACTATTATTTTTATTTTATTTTAAATCCACAGAGATAAAACTCAGGACAAAGCACCCTGGTAAAGTACAGAGGAAATTATTTGCCAACTTCACCGTAATTCTAGTCCTTAGATTGTCTGATGTTCCGTCTGCCTCAAACTATCTTTCTTAACTTTTACCTGACTTCTACTTGCTACTTGCTTATTAAAACTCAGCTAAAACATTACCCCTTCCTTAATTATTCTTATTTAGAGACACTCTTCTTCATGCTTCCCATAGCATTCTTTAGAACAGCAGTCACTTGAGACAACTTTTTTTTAATGTGGAAAATGAAAGTTTAGTAATCAGTGCCACTTACAGTCACTCAAAAACAAATTCTAACCAAACTGTACAGAACCTATATGTTGAAAATTATAAAATAGTAATGAAAGATCAGGGATCACATAAATAAATGTAGTGTCATAATGTGTACTGTTTTCATGATGCCACTTCTCAACAAATTGATCTACAGGAAACAATATATTCGAACAAATGAATGTTTGTTCCGGAGTAAAACATTGCACATATAGCTTTCTTCAGAGTATAAATGAAATAACACCATTATTAAAACTATCTTTTTTTTTTTTTTTACCACAAGGATGTTAAAGTTAAAATGGAATAAATACAGTAAGGACAGCAAAACAACATGTACTATTTCTCAGTCACTGGGCTAAG